>NC_133579.1:67294187-67894187 GCF_964106895.1 Numenius arquata | reverse complement strand
CTTTGTGCTTGCCTCCAGACCATTCTTTTTTTAAGAAGATACTACACAGTTCTGCTTAATAATATATTGCGTGTTTCTTTACAGTAGATAACATTAACAGGCCACAGCGCTAGCGATGTCTCTTAACAGCCCCCTCTCCTGTACTGGCTCTCATTCCCTAGCAGGTATATTTATCATTTCTACCACTCTGACATTTCCAGCGCCACTTCCCAGGACCGGCTTCTTTCTCTTCTCTCAGTAGATTAGTTTGCATTCTTCAGGATTAAAAAGGTTTAGAAAGCAATGGGGAGTTG
The DNA here is from genome assembly GCF_964106895.1 of Numenius arquata. Taxonomy (NCBI): domain Eukaryota; kingdom Metazoa; phylum Chordata; class Aves; order Charadriiformes; family Scolopacidae; genus Numenius; species Numenius arquata. The sequence continues at coordinate 67,893,894 of NC_133579.1, read as the reverse complement.
GCAGGAAGAGCTTGAGTTGTTTAGAAATGTCAAAAAGTGTCAAAGCGGCAGCCATGTGGGGGACAGCAGCACTTTTCAATCAGTCGGAGCCAGAAATAGCATCCCTAAGAAAGGGCCAGGGTGCGCCGCAGAGATGGTAATAAAACTTTCTTCTGTTCTGAGCTGAGAAGGGAGAAAGATTTTCTCACTCCTTGAGGCAACCAAGGCCCAATAAATCAAGTGACAGAGCTTACAATATAATAAATAGGCAGCCTAACTAAAATAACTCCATAGGGGTGTCTAGAGGGGAGGGCAGAGAGAGCGGGATAAGATGGCTCTTAGCTGTGTGTTCCCTTTCATTTGGTTTATTCTTTTTACTGCCCTACCTTTCTCTTTTCCTCTGCTATTTTTGGCTCTCCTTTTAGAAAAGGTGTGACTTGCTCACAGTGTTACAGACTATACCACTTTCCTCCCATGGCAAAGATTAACAGTGGTATTGCTTGCTTGGCACAACAAACAGCAGCAGTATCTGGCAGGCCTCGGAGTTAATCTCTTGGTGCTTAGGCTTTGGGTATAAATTCATAAATTCTTCGTAGTGGTGAATTAAGTCCCCTGCCTCTCCTGTGTGACATATGTGTTGATTGTGGCTCTTTCACGTGAGATAAACTGGGTACGGAAGAGCTTGTTGTTCAACGTGAATATAGCTTGGTGGGAAAGGGAGAAAAGGGAAGAAAACCAGTGAAGGAGCCGCGAAGGTCCCTAGAAAGCCAAATGTGCATCTTGGTTTCTTTTCTCACTGAAGCTTCACCAGATCCTTTGCTTTGTTGGACCTGATTCCTCACAGCTCTGATGGAAATAGGCCATTTCTGTCTGATAGTCTCATCCTACTACCAACAAGTATCCTCCTTCCCTCACTCCAGTGCTCCACTAGTTGACCCTCTGCCTAGTGACAGTTAAGTTACAGGAAAGGGTGATGCAATCCTCATATTTATTTTGAGGACAAGGTCTTGTTTCTATTTATTCTGTAATTTGGGGTCACCTGATTCCAGGGATCTGGCAGAAGAGCTGCTTTTTGCTCTGAAAGATCTTCTCGTTTCTTGCTTTTTAACAAAATAACAACTCAGTCCAGGTTTTAGAGGTTGTTTTATTCTCCTTTGGGCAAGTGCCATCTGTACTCAGCATATAATTTTTAGCCTGATAAGGATTTGGAAATAGTTAGTGTCTACAGTTTGTTATTCAGGGAGGGGGGTGATTTCTCACCCATGTTGGACCGAATAGGGACTGTTGCTTGATCGGTTGATTTAGAGGAAGTTTGAATATTAGACTACACTTTTCTTTTTTTTTTTTTTTTTTTTTTTTCCTGAGAAAAAGCCTAATAATTATCTATGAAACTGTCATGATTTGCACTTTCCTTGTCTAGAAGGTAGTTGGCCAAACGAGGTACTCACAGATATCTTTCTACAAATCATAGCAATACTGCCTTAGATCCTCAACTTACAAAATACAGTCCCAAGTCCTGCAAAGATCTACACAGCTGTTTAATCTTGCCATCAAGTTAAAGTGTACCAGGCTAAAAGCATGACGCTAAATCTTTGTAAGCTGTTGCAGGATCAGAGCACAAGAGTGAATCCAAGTATTAAAAATCCCAAAACTTCGGCAGCTTAAGAACACTCTTATGCCCAGAACCTAGATGAGCCTGAAAATAAAGGAATGAAACAAAAAAAGATTCTTTTCTAGAAGACCCATTATCCTAGTGCAACCCAAAAGACATACCTCTCTAACACAGTTATTTGTGCACGATTCAGACCTATGAGCAACCAAGTCAGTCAGTGGGGAATCCGTAAACCAAGAACAGAAATACAGACTGCAGAATGGCTTAACTTTGATCCAGGTTACAGAAAGTCCTGGAAGAGTTGGCATTTTAAGTCTCCGAGTTGATGACCCATGGCTAATAACTAAGAAACCACTTTAAGTGCTTTCTTTTTCCATCACTTCTCAGACATTTTAGCAAACTAGATTTTACAGTATCATCTTTAGGTCTTTCAACATATTTAGGAAAATATGCCAAATGTCTGCATCGCAAGATAACCATGTGTCTAGGGCTTCCTGTGGAGGAGCTGCTTTGATGTGCCGTGGGTTGAAGCAGAACTCCCGAGCAAGCACTTCAAATGCCCAGGCCTCTTACTTTCCTCTGGAGCTTTAATTCAATAGCTTTAAAACTAACCCCCTTCCTAACTTAACACACTGTGCTGTTATTCATTCCTTCCCTTTCCCACATATGTAGATTTGGGCTTCTTTCTAAACTCTCCTGTCTACCCCTGACGTGGGATGCAAGTCCAGGAGGCAGTTTGGGGAAGCGGAGGTGGGCCAGAAGGAGGTGTTGTAGATCATAGAATCACAGAATCATAGAATCGTCTGGGTTGGAAGAGACCCTTGGGATCATCGAGTCCAACCATCTACCCTACTCTACAAAGTTCTCCCCTATACCATATCCCCCAACACCACATCTAAACGTCTCTTAAACACATCCAGGGATGGTGACTCAACCACCTCCCTGGGCAGCCTATTCCAATGCCCGACCACTCTTTCTGTGAGAAATTCTTTCCTAATGTTCAGTCTAAACCTACCCTGTTGGAGCTTGAAGCCATTCCCTCTCGTTCTGTCATTAATTACCTGTGCGAAGAGACCAGCACCAACCTCTCTACAGTGTCCTTTCAAGTAGTTGTAGAGAGTGATGAGGTCTCCCCTCAGCCTCCTCTTCCTCATACTAAACAGTCCCAGCTCCTTCAACCGCTCTTCATATGATTTGTTTTCCAGGCCCTTCACCAGCTTTGTTGCCCTCCTCTGCACTCGCTCCAGCACCTCGATATCTCTCTTGTATTGAGGTGCCCAAAACTGGACACAATACTTGAGGTGTGGCCTCACCAGTGCTGAGTACAGGGGCACAATCACCTCCCTACTTCTGCTGGTCATGCTATTTCTAATACAAGCCAGGATGCCATTGGCTTTCTTGGCCACCTGGGCACACTGCCGGCTCATATTCAGCCGCTTGTCAATTAGAACCCCCAGGTCTCTTTCTTCCAGGCAGCTTTCCAGATGGGGTAGATGGGGTAGCTTCGCAAGATTTACAGCCTCCTTGTGTGATAGGACATGGAGACTATCCAAGACATGTTCTTCTGTCCTGGGACACTGTTCCTCCAGTGCTGGGATAATACATATGAACCACATGGTTTTTTGCAAGTAAAGGTGGTAGCTCTGTGCACTTTGCATTTTATTGTCTCAGGTTCTGCTTTTCATTCCTGCCTAATGTGGACTGATCTAAATCTCTAGGAACTGGCTATAGGTTGGGGAAGAGAGCTGTCCTGTGGGGGGGAAGGCTTCCTTTCTCCCATGAAAGTGCTTGGTGGAGAGAAGCTGCATTTCAGTGCTCCCTTTGTCAGAACACAGGTGTTGGGGTCTCCTGTGATGATTCCCATGCAGTGCACAAACCACTGTCATGTTCATGATTTGATCACTAGTATGGCCTGGACCGATGGCTTCCCATACAGCCTCGTTGGTGGACAGCCAGCTTAACATGAGCCAGCAGTGTGCCCAGGTGGCCAAGGAGGCCAACGGCATCCTGGTCTGTATCAGGAACAGTGTGGCCAGAAGGAGCAGGGAAGTGATGGTGCCTCCGTACTCGGCCCTGGTGAGGCCTCACCTTGAGTACTGTCTTCAGTTCTGGGCCCCTTACTACAGGAAGAACATTGAGGTGCTGGAGCGTGTCCAGAGGAGAGCCACCAAGCTGGTGAGGGGTCTAGAGAACAAGTCATATGAGGAGAGGCTGAGGGAACTGGGTATGTTTAGTTTGGAGAAGGGAAGGCTGAGGGGGGGACCTCATTGCCCTCTACAACTACCTGAAAGGAGGTTGCAGAGAGGTGGGTGTTGGCCTCTTCTCCCAAGGGAATAATGACAGGACCAGAGGAAATGGTCTGAAGTTGGGGCAAGGGAGGTTTAGATTAGATATTAGGAAGAATTACTTTACTGAGAGAGTGGTCAGGCACTGGAACAGCCTGCCCAGGGAGGTGGTGGAGTCGCCATCCCTGGAGGTATTTAAGGAACGTGTAGACGTGGCACTTCCGGGCATGGTCTAATGCCTGAGATTGTTGGTTTGTGTCTGTTTGTGGGAGTGTGTGGTGTGTTTTGTGTTTGGTCTTGTTTTTTGGGTTTTGTTTGTGGGGGTTTTTGTTTGTTTGTTTGTTTTGGGGGTTTTTTTGTGGTTGGACTCTATAATCTCAAAGGTCCCTTCCAACCATGAAGATTCTGTGAATCTATGTGTATATATCGTCTATTTTCTTTGAAGTGACAATGTCCAGGCATTAGCAGGCTCTCTTACAGCCTCTGTAAACCGTCCTATAAACTGCTTTCCTACAGGCTGTAATCTGGCTGTACTGCAGGCTTTACTACGGTGAAAAAAAAAGACCTACCCTTCCCCACCCGGCTCTTGCTGGTGAGGGTCCCCGCTGGGGGGGAGCCTGTCCCTCCCTCCCACGCCTCCGGTTCCCCCGGCCGGGGAGCACCGTCGGGGGTGGGGGTGATGGTGACGGTGGGGTGTTAGCGTCCCTGGGCAGAGGCACCTCACTAGATGGCAGCAACACCACAGCTTTATGAAGTCGCCTCTGGGCATCCTTCCCCTCCCCCTGACCGCTCCTGTCCACAACAGCAAGGTAAAAAAAAAAAAAAATAATAAATTCCAATAAAATCCTTCTGCTGTACAGGGCTCGAACAGCAAAGCTGGGATATGCTGAATTCTCCACAGCTTCACCATCTCTCTCTGTGGTGTCTATATATATACACATATATGTATGTATCCATGTGTGAATGTAAATATATATATGTGTGTGTGCGCATGTATGTTTATGCCTAGGCTTTTCTTGTAATTAGGAAGCAGAATGCCAGTAGCTACGACTAACTCCCCTAGAGTCACAGGAAAGGAAGAGTCAGAGCTGGGATGGGCCACATTTTGGCTTGCAGCCTCTCCAGTGTCCCTCCCCAGTGGTGGCCCCCAGTGCCCTTTGTCACAGGCTTCTGCACTGCAGTTCAGGAATTCTGTCCTCTCCCACAAATCTGTAGGAACCAGTCAGCCAGGAATGGGCCACTTTGCCTGCTCTGCTGATGACACTTTGTGGTAGGAACACTTGGTAAAGGAAGACAACTGCTTGATTGGAACATACTAAAATTTAGTGGTGATTTTCTTTCTCAGAACTTACCCCCCTCCAGCCAGTTTCCTGGACCGGTTCACAGTCTGTCACAGCTGCAGGCAATTTCTGCTGTTGTAGGATGGCTCAGCTACTTAATATCGTTCCATACATTTCATTGAGCACAGGATTACACATCACATCAGTGTAAGAGAATGTCACTTTTCCTGCCAGCTGCTGGCCATGTCCTCATCCCCACTGTGGCCAGTTGCATATGGTGAGTGTGATGCCTTGAGCCTTCTGCAGCAGACAGGCACAGGAGTGCATGCATCAGGAGAAACACAGAGGTTTAAAAGGAAAAAAATGCTCTTGGGTTAGCTTGGCTGTGGTACTCATCCGTGTGGAGCAGTGCAAGGGCTAGAGGCTGAGCATTGCAGGAAGGAAAGGCAGAAAAAGAATTTCTCGTAATAAGTCTGTTGGCCTCCCTAAGACAATAGAGATAAAAAATATGCCTTGGGACAGGGACTGCGAAAAATAACTTCAGCTCTCAAGGTTGCATGTAGCCCTCCACTCACGTGTGCCTGTAAGTCCACTGAGTTTGGGTGAGAGCCACCAAGTTTTTGAAAAAGCTGCACCTGAAGTTTGAAAGCAGAGACTTTCGGTGGCCATAGTGACCTATGTGTTATGACGGCTGTTTGAAGATAAGAGGGGGGGGTATAGTGAATCAGGGTTATTTGCTGTGCAAGTGTTATAATGCTTGTGTGAAGCATGAGAGACAAGAAAAGAGCAATAGCTTGGGGAGTACTGCTCTCGACACACAGCACCCATATGGGTAGAAACAAAAGAAGAAATTGTGGAGCTTTTGTACACGGTGTGACCTCTTTGAGAACAAAGATCCTTTGGGACACTGAGGCTCGGAGGTGTTCCTTGTCTGGGTGAGACCAAGGATGCTGCGCTGAGGGGCCAGGCTCCCCGACTGCCCTTGGTGCCCCTGCCTGTACTGACCTGTCTGCTCGAGCAGCTGCACCGGGTACTTGTGTTTCCCCAGTGCCCCTTGGGGCCCAAAGCCAGTGGTTTTATATTTGACTGGGACTAATTCCTTGGGAAAAAAAACCTGAGACTATTCTTGTCTTCTAATCCGGTAGCTGCAGTAGCGACCGTGCACTTTTATTTGGCTGGGGACAGGCATAGAGAAGCATAAAGCCTTTTTTCGTAATGTGAGGGTATTGTATGTATGACTCTGTTATATGAGTAGATGTGCGTGAGGCATTCTTGCACACACCGCTAATTGCTAAGTCCTCTATTAGACTGTTCGGCTGAACGCAGTTTGTGGCCTCAGAAGACAAGGTGCAGGATACTCACAACTAAGGAACCATATTCACTCCTGTTCATTATGCTTTACTGCACATGCCACTCTCAGTCCATGGGCTCTGTCTCTACTGCAAGCATAACTACTAGTGAAACAGCCGTGGTATTATAGCTAAAATTGTGCCTGCATTTCTGTGTCATTACATTTTAGCGGAGGTGAAGAAGGTTGAACTGTTGGAAACACCGATTTTAATTTTTTAAGACCAATTCCAAATACTTGGAGTAGTTTGTGAGTTCTTTCAACTTGTGGTTTAAAAATACTGTAATATTGGTAATGACTTACAATTTCTCTTTGACTAAAATTTGTCTAATGTCTGATATAGTTTCAGATTTTCTGACAGTGCGATTGAATGTGTGTGATTCTTTGGTGTGAGCAGGTTGAGCAAGTGTTTGTTTAAAGCATATTAGTTGAATAAATACTTATTTAAGGTTGGGAAAAATTCCTGTCTCTGATACAGTGTGACAGCAGGTCAGGATTGTTGTTCTTGATGCAAGGTAGAATGGCGCTATCCAGGATAATAATTAGTTTAAGAATTATGCTGATAATTATGTCATGTTTTATCATGACTTTATGACTCAATGTCTACCTGACGTCCTGGTTACTACCAACAAATACACTTGTATCGTACAGTGAAGACCTCTGTTCTCTTATAGGAAGCAGAATCTAGAAAAGTCAATTAATAGGTCTGCTCTTATCAAAAGATCATGCTTAGAGAGGGTGGTTAAACACCTGCTAAAATGCACACGAATCTGAAAAAAGTACAGATCACTTAATCTTGGGGCCATCTTCTTCCCCACCCAGAAGTTACACTCTTGGTTAGCCAGTATTGTCCTGAGTGTTTGTAGAAGTTTATGGGTTATCTACTGCCTTTTGCTTAATCCACATGACATTTTACCAGCTGAGACAGTGGTTTATGTCACACTTACACAAAACAGTCCATGGGGTATAAGACTGAGGGATTACTTTCACAATTTCACATGGCAAAGAAGCTGGGACACATGTGTGTTGATAGGCACTGGAAAAAGCAGAGAAGTCTCTCCTGGCAACTTGTGCGGGTGATATGAAAGTGGCAAGGAATCCTGGAAACTTTCCCAAAACTTCTTGTTTATAGATTGTGACAACATGGGGATTCCTACAGTCCTGGACTGTGTCTCTTGTCACTTGTCCTTTGCCAGAAGGCACTGGTTAGTGTTTCCCTGAAACGAGTCTTTCCATGTCTTGGCCCTTGATGCTTTTACCCTTGAAAAAGACTTTAGCAGGTTGGTGGGAAACACATCCCAGCTGCTAAGGTACTCCAAATTTTTCTTGGTTTCTAGGCACCAAAGGGATTTTTCTGTAACAGTGCATTATTAAGATTTTTTTGGTGTTTCTGGAAGTGTGCCTTGTGTTCACAGCATTACTTGAAGTCTTCCTCAAAACCTGAAATAGTGTTTAAAAAAAACCAAACAAGCACATCAAGTCCATCAAAGGAATAAGCTCCTGATTACAAGTTTGGAAACACAGCTATAAGAGAACGCTATTAAGAGCAGGAAGATGAAGACTCAGCAATTGTCTGATGTGGATCTCCTGTTCCTGCTGACTCTGAGAGCTCCTCTGGGGCATCTCTCAGCTGCAGGAGCTGAAGGGACACCATAGCACTGTTGGTCTCCCAGGACTGCTTGTCAAAGCATGTCTTTGAGATACAGCCCCACTGTAGGCTTTTGAGGACACCTCTGCTCCAAACATGCTCTCTCAGATGTATGGTACTAATTCGAAAGCTGAAAGCCGAATTTCCCTAGAATCAGGTTGCTTAGCTTTGAGAGCTTGCTAGAGGTGCATTTTCTTCAAGATGGCCTGTGTTCCTCTTTCTCTGTGTCCCTCAGCCTCATGAAGGATGTTGCTCTGAGTATATGCCAAGCACGGCTCAGTTTTACTTTCTTGCATTCTTCAGGATTGGGATAAAAGGCAATTACAGAAAATAAGATGCTTCTCTGAATTGATATGTTCCCATATTAAGTATCCAGGCTGATGCAGCCTGTGAAGTGAAGGGACATCTTTGCAAGTCTGTGCTGCTGAAAGACACTGCTTTGCTCCGGTCTTTGGCTGGGGCTGCCAGACGTGTTGTTAAACATCGGGATGGCGTTCATCGCTCAGAGCAGGAGGGGAACTGCTTTGGCCAGAGATCTGCTAATCTCTCAAGGAGGCATCACAAGGTCACTGGAAGCCGTAGGCAATTTGAGGAAAACCAGGAGGACACCAAAGTCCCAGTACACAATCAGTTAAGTAAAGACAAACAAAACCGAACATTAAAACAGAGGGGCAGAGTTTGTTTAGGAAGGACTGACTGGCAGAAAAGAAGGAAATGAGATGTGAATAAAAGGATGCCTACACCAAATAGTCCAAGATGTGATGGAAAATATTCCTCTTGATAGTCTCAAGGTAATGGAAAAAAGAGGAAAGAACATGGATATTTTCATGGATAGTTGTCTACCATAAACCTATAATAAAACAAGGGAATTTCCATCACACCAGAAGGATCAGATGGATGTGGATTTAACCTGGAAAAATTATCCAACATCTGCCTGTCAACAGAGATTTTTAAGTACCTGTCAGGGAAGGGCTGCAGCTGGACAGTAGGGATTATCCAAAATTTTATCAGACTGTGTTGGGATAAAATTTTTTGTGTGGATAGGAAACAAGGGAATTAACGGGGAGATCTACCAAATTTGATTCTGACAAGAAAGTCTTGCAGAGAACGTGAAGGAGAAAGGCAGGATTTAGGAAAGGATGGTTAAAGAAAATCGATTGCAAGAAAGCAGACTTCAATAAGTTGCGGAGTTTGATTTATGTTAGAACTTGGGAAAACTCTTTAATGGTGGAGATGGTTAAGTAAAGAGGTAGAGTGCCAAGGAGGAGTGTGGAGTGTCAATTGCTGGGAGATTTGAGAGGATGAGAAAGCTGGATTATGGGGCAGGTGATCCTGTCCTGAAGCAGATGTTGCCCACTTGTGGCACCTTCTATGCCTATTTTTGATGATCTGATGATAAAGAGAAGGTTATTGAGTTTAGCAGGCAAGTTGCATCCCTGCTTATGCCTAATTGCCTATAATAATATTCTGTATTCCTAGGAATGTAACTAACTGCTTTGTGAAGCACTTTGAAACATCAGATTACATGAAAAATGCCATTAGCATGCAAGTTGCTCCCTCACAATAAACACCATTAAAAAAAGTAGTAAAGTTGCCAACATTTTATCTGATATCCCTAAACTGTTTTTTTTTTCCCCCACTCTACTCACCAACTGTTGTTTTTCAGACCACATTTGATGAGGAGACAAGTCACTATTAAAATATATACTTAAGGAAGGGATAAATCCATATTAAAGCAGTTAAAGAAAAATGCATAGCACATTAAGAGAACACCGTAAAAAACGGCCTGGAATAGTATGGAAATGCCTGACAAATGTGAGTCTGCCAACATGTAAGGACACTTTTAATGCATTATTTATAGATACTGCTTTACCACCACAAGCCATTGAGATCAAGGTCACCCAGTGGACTTCTGGGCAATGGGTCAAGTCTTGAGAGGCAATATTGATAACAGCAGCTGACAGTTTCTTGGATACAGCTGGTATTTTTCTAAGCAGCAGCCTTCTCTAACTTCTAATGAACAATGGAAATCTGTTTGCTGTGAAACTGCTCGTGTCTGTCTTGGTCAGAACTCATTAATTGTGGTCAGTCCCAGGCTTGGTGTAACTGCTCTCTCTCTTCCCTGCATCTTCCTGTAAATCAGCCAAGTAAATACATCTAATGAATACAAGAATTCTAGGTTGTGGGGTTTTTTGTTTTGTTTCGTTTTTACATTCCCAGACCCTGGTTCTCCTCTCTCCCAGTTCTCTGCCAGTCATATTTTCTAATATTTTGAAGTCCTGAAGCTGAACGCTTTCAGTGTGCTGGGATCAACAATAATAAAATGTAAGATGTGACTGGGGAAAACATAAATAGTCTCTGTGACTCCCAGCACAATGATTTCTCTGCCTGGTTTTAAAGGTTTCCACTCCCTTTATAACCTGTTTTTCCTATTGATTGCCTTGTGCAGTTTTGGTTTGGTGGGTTTTTTGTTGTTTTGCTTTTTTGTTGCTTTTTTAAAATTATTTTTTATTTTTATTTTCTTATTTATTTTTTCCTTAATGCTATTTAACATAATTTCTCCTCAGGGGAAGAGGGGAAAAAAAAACATTTTGATCTCTTTAGCCAAATCACATTCTTATTTAGCAATCCAAGTGACATCTCATAAGATGTGCTGTGACATTTTTTTCCCCAAAATGCTTTTGTCTGCCAAGGCCTCCTGACCATTTAGTATCTTGCCTCAGGCTTCTTACTTGGAGGCTTGTATCTTCTTCCTGACCTGCTCCTGTCCTTTCAAGGATCAGTTCTTATTGCTTGCCTAGTACATTGGTTTACAGTCTAAATCAGTTAGTAAACTGCTGGTAGAAGGCTTGATCAACATTTTATTAAATTTAATTTTTCATTACTTCTGTGTGTTTCTCTTTTCATTTCAGTGAATTTTCAGTGGCATTAAATTGCCCATGTTTATATGTTCATCTTGTATTGGATAATGCACTTGTCTTTCAAAACAATCCATCATCTTTTGTTAACATAAATAATGATTTTCATTGAGAAAATAAGAAGCAAAACCAAGTGACCTCTTTTTAAGAAGAGACTAACGCACATAGTGTTAACTTTCTTCTGAGTGACTAGACTGCAAACTAGCTCAACATCTAATTTTAGGAAAGAAAAAATCTTGAAAATAAATTGCCTCTTATAATCCCCATATTTCTTTAAGAGACTTTGGAAGGACTTCATTCAAAGTAAGCAATAATCCCTAAGAGTAACCAGAGTGAGGTGAAAATTGATGGATTCTCTCTGTACTTTCTTTAATCACGTGGAAAAAACTACAAGATTATACAAAGAAAGCTGAAATCTGGGCACTGCATCTGCCTGAGCTTCTGAGTTTCCATTATCTGCCAGACATTGTGGCATATTTTGCTCCTAGTAATAGTGGTATAAATTATTCCTATTGAAATTGAAGGAGTTACACTGAAATTAATCTGGCATAATCTAGTGCAGACTTCCTCTCCTTCCTATTCTGAAGCAATTTGGTTCACATAATGTATATACAATAATTAATTTAAACTAACATGAAATAGCCCATTTATCCTTGAAAGGATTTGGAATTAGAAGACTTCTAGTCCAATTTTCAGGATGATTTCTGTTTATATGGCAAAACTACTTAAAAAAGTAAGCTAGGGCAGCGGAAAAAAAGAAGAACCTCCACCAATTGGACTTTGAATAGTTGTTTTGTAGAAGTTTGGCACATGAGTTTGTTTAATTTTTTATATTTAATTATTTGCCTGTATTAGTTAAAAAAATAACTTTGGTACTCTGTGGTGCCATGTCTGTAGTCTGCAGGCACTGGTGTGTGTTGTGCTACTCATCAATCAGTGATTTTGTATTGCTGCAGATAAGATCAATATTTGTCACTGGTAAACTGTGGTGCTTCTAATCCAATATTTACATCAGTTTTAATGGCTAGTGGCTACGTGCGTGTCTACAGAAGAGAGAGGGCTCTTTGTTTGCTGGGGCACTGGGGATCTGAGATTGCAGGGCAGGAGCAAAGGATTGATCATTTTGGTGCCACTGAGCTTCATTGGGGATTTAGTGTAGGGATGCTTCAGTGTCTCTGAGTAGAGACAGGGTGGGTGCAGCCATACATGTTGGGTTCAGGTCCTTGGCTCTGGTCATGAAAGACCAAGGCTGGCTCCCACAGAGCTCCTCGAGTGTGTCTGCAGCGAGCCCCAACTTCTGGGGAGGGTCTCATTTGATTTGGCCCAATGCAAATGCATGAAGCTCGCCCCGGCAGGGCACAGCACAGCAGCAAGATGAACAGGTCATGTGGAAATGCTGCATGCTGTGGATGCAGACTGCTCCTGGTGGCATCAGTCTGAGTCCCGCATGCACAGATGGATTTACATCCAGCTGCACACGCAGAGCATCTCTTCGCTGTTCCCTCTGCTTTGGGGAATGAAATATGGAGACACCAGTCCTGGCTCTGCGTGGACATAGCCAACACCAAGCAGTATTTCATCTATTCTGGGGCCATGCCAGAATACCAGCTAAAGCTGCTGTGCTCTCTGCAGAGCTGAGCTACTCTAGGAGCAGTTTTCCCATGTTTACGTGGCACTCACACCTGCAAACCTGACCAGGCGAAGGTTCACCTGCAGCTGGGATGTGAGGAACCAGCTGTGGGCAAGCAGGAGGAAGCAGGTCCTCATGTGCTAAGGAATAAAATGTCCAATCGAGGAATTGCTTAACAAAATGTACTTTAAATGGGAGGTGAGAAGTAATGAGTAACAGCTACATTGTCATGTAGCACATCATCCCAACACCAACTCTACGTACGGTCTCAGAGCTGAACCTTGGCTTTCCCCACACACCTGTGTCATGAAATTGCATCATCTGTCATCAAGGGTTGTTCCTGCAGTATTTCTTCTTTCTATATAACATAGAAATGAAGTCTCTGTGAAATGGATGGCACCTACCCAAATATTTCGCTTTCTGTATCTTTCACAAGTGATTTCCATCCTAAAAATCTGAGGCTTGAAAGTTTGTGGGAAGAGGTGAACCTTTTCAACCCAGGAACACATCCTTTTGCCCAATGTTTAAATTAACTTTGCTCAATTTAATTCTTGCTTTTAATTTTGCTCCAACTTTCATATGATTTTTTTTTTTTTTATGTCATTCGGAAGACCTGGTGATCTGTCAGTGTAGTGAATTCGCTGATTTTCATGAGTAGAAGTGTCAAATGTTCCTTCATGGTTTGCAAGGTGATGCTCTCCTCTTCATAGTTCTGCCCACTATGAGCATGCTAAGTATCTCTGGTAACCACTAGAAGAGAAAATGTTTGGGATAATTTTCAGCTTGCTTTGCTTAGATTGATTTTATACAGTTTTCTGGGCATAATTACTTTTTCATAATCAAGTATTTTTTTAAACTAAATCATATATACAAATAAATCCAAGTTGTCTGCTAAAACCTGAAATCTGAATGAACGTATCCAAGCTGAAGGTATAAGGCTTATTCTCCAAACTCTCTGGAGCTGTGCTCAGCTGTATGTCGCTGTGAGGAAGAAGAGTTAGCTTTATACTGCTTTTATAGCTCTCTCTTCCCAGGGCCGTCTGGGAACCGTGTTGGTCCCTGGCCTCCTTGCAGTAACCTCAGAGCTCTCATTTCTGCTTCGTTACCTATGGCTCCCAGGTGGCTGATATCCTGGGGAGGGTTGTGGTATTACCAAGGTGCAGACTCTCTCTGGCTGCCGTTGCTTCCTCTTGGTTATGCCTCTTGCGATAGAGGCTAAAAGAAGATTTTGTGTCGCTGGGAGTCATGCATGTGCAAGGCAAGGTGTTCTCCAGCTGAGGCGGCTGCTTTATGCTCCCGGTGAAGCACAGAGCATCTGGAGAAAGGCAGGGGGATGAGGTTAGCCCTCTGCAGCACAGTGAGGTGGGTTAACTGAACACGCCAAGCGCTGCTGGCCCCACGTGTTTCATGGGGGACCTTAGTGAGAATTCCTAGTAGGAACTAGGTTTTGCAGAAAGTTGAAGTGAATGCTACCAGAAGGAGTGGCGTAGAGTCTCGGGGCTGCTGAAGTGGGTCAGTAAAATATGCAAAGAGTGACTGCAGTTCCTGGAGACGATATTAAGTGCAGGCTGTGATTGGAAGCTGCAATGTTGTGGAGTCATTCCTATTTTTCCCTTTTCTTAGATCCATCTTCCACCATCTTTGTTTCATGGTATTTCAAATACTCTTGCTACACCAACATATTTAAAAGAAGTGAAAATCATAGAATTAGAAAGGGGAAGGGCCGTTAAGTCTTGACTGAGTGTTGAATCAGAAAACAGAGCTCAGTTTTTTAATCCGAATTTTAATGTTGCATCACTGGTCTACCTATAATAAGAGCACATGATTCATTCTTATGCCAAGGCAGATTTATTCTTGCTGTACTATACGTTCTGGTGTGCTTTGTCCTGTCTATATGCAAATACCTTGAATGATGATATTTCCATCTATCCCCTCCAGAGATTATTCTGTGGGCTGATACATTGTATTGTTAATGCATATTTTTTCCTAACAAATCATTCTGCATGAAGTTTACTTCCTTTCTTTTTTTTCTTTCATTGTTTCTATCTCAAAATCTTTTCCTCTCTTTGTGATTATTCTTGGACATTTTTTCACGTATATTTGCTATAGCAGGAAAGAGATCATTTTGAGAGTGTATTTCCTATAATAACAGAGTGGACGTATATTTCCTATGCTTGTGGTGGAACAGCTAATGACCAAGTAGCCAATCAAAAGTGCTCTATTCACTACCCGTATCATACCCACTATGTTTATTTTTAAAACTGTTGACGTCTTTCCCACCAACCATGTTGCTCTTGCAGTTCTTATAACTCTCCGGGATCCTGAATGGAGACGTGCCAGCTGCAACGCAAAGGCAAGACAAGATGAAGGTCTTGTTCCCTACCGTGCTCTGAGGCAGGAGACCTCTGGTGTGAATGGTAAAGAGAGTGCAAGGAAAAGTAGCTATGCCTTTCAGTTACTCAGTCTGAGCTCTCTTTTGCCATAAGTTGGGGTCCAAAGCTTTTTCCTTACTGCACGTTAAAGGTTTGACAGCTGGTGATACCATTGCATCAACCATGAGCTGCTGCTCTCTGCAGTAAGTTGCTGATGAGTCTGGGTGGCATGCATTTAAACACTGAATAGGCTGGCTATAGATATAAACATACAGATAACTTTAAACCAGCAAGCTCTTAGAAAAGATGATTCTGTGACACTGTTGAGGAATGGTTTCAATTGGTATGAGACTGACCAGCACACAGTTCAACTCAGAGTCTGTGTCCGTGTTAGGCTTGGGTTGAGGAGAGAGGAATGTCCTTTCCAAGCAGCTGGACTCCCTGCAAGGAACAAGCCCTGTGACTGAAGTTGTTTTACCTGGTGGAGCTTCAGGTGAAGAAAGCAGGGAGCAGGGGTCATTCGTGGGTATGTTTTCCATTAACACCTTCAGGGAGAGAATAATGGGATCAATCCAGAGGCCAGGGACTAGACTCCAGTTAAAAACAGCTGGAACTTTCTGTTTTGATTACTACATTAAAAGTTATATCCACAGCTAAGGAGTGGTTTGAGCAGTGTCTGATATGACTGGCAGGATGGTTGTAAAGTCAGGACCATCTGAAAGTGAAAATAAGCAGTCCATGTTGGATGTAACAGAGGAAGGGAGCTCATGAAGGATTTGAAGGATGGATAGCTGTGGTGAAAGCCGCTTCAGTGTGGTATTTGCAGTAGCATTCTGGAGAGATCTCAGCTGTGCCAGATTATGTTGTTCAAGGTCAGGCATTTTTCAAGGAGAGTGCAGGAGCTAAACATTGTGTGAGGGGAATTTCACCTCTGCAGCTGTGTGGGAGGAGAAAAATATCCAGATGTTAGCACCGGGACTCAGACTGTAATAATCACTGTGAGGCTGAACAAGCTGTCATCGAAAGGGACACCCCACTGCATGTTCCTCAAATTCCATTAGTTTTCACGGAGCCATGCTGCCAGCAGGGTTGAGGAGCTGATCCAGCTCAAACCTCACCCAGGAAAACCGAGTTACACTTTTTGTGGCAGCTCACACTTAGGCTGGCTTAGAACGACGGGAACTGCCAACTCAGACTGCTCTCCAAAGAAGATACCTGTGCTGTGAGATGGAGTGACAAGCAGAATAATGGCGTGGTCCACAGAGATTGAGAAAACCAAGTCGGGGAGGAGGAATCGCAGCTCTGTTTTAACCACCCTGAGCTTGAGCTGACAGGTAAACACCTGTGAGGAGATGTCAGGGAGACAGGCCCAGCTTTTAGCCCGTAAAGGAGGAGACAAGTCTGGAGCAGAGAGAGAGGTCTGTAGGTCATCAGGATAGAGAGAGCAGATGAGTTTGGATTGGTGGAAAAAATTACTTGCATTTTTTTCTTGCCTTAATCATAATTCTTTCCAATATGTCAGTTGATATCTTTCTGTTACAGAATTGCTTCACACTCAGCATATTGCAGCAGACTGATCTTCATCAAGATCATGACGTGATGTCCTGTATCTGGAGATCTAAACTGTGCTGGCCCCTCCTCTGAATTTGGGGTATTGTAAATTCATGCTCCATTTGCTCTTTTCCATGCTGCTGCTCTGTGTTTCTATATTTCTAGATTATTTCTCTTCCAAGAGATTAGCAGATCATTTTCCAGGGTGCATTTTTTAATTTCCCCAGGGGCTCTGAATTATTTCTTGCTATCCTTGCAGTGATGTATGCAGCAGTTCTCATTGTGTGAGTGAAATGAGGTTTGTATAACCTCATGGTATGTACACCTTACTGCACAACCCTTGTGAGACAACCACATAAGCTGAATGAACGTAGAAGATAAGATGTTCCTTTTCAGGAATAACAATCATCTGAGTACTTCAGATTATAAAATCTGTTGTTTAGCCTGTCTGGCCTCTTCTAGTCTCTGTTTCCTTCCCATATATACCTTGTGACATTGTAAGGGTTTAGTTCCTATTTCCTTGGTGGTAAGTAATCTTCTGAATTTTGTATAAAAGTTATGAGGAGTCAATGACATGTTTAAAACCATGCTGTCAGTGTTGTACAGTGACTTAAATGTCTTACAAGTAATTTACAATGCATTTACAGGACATGACAGTTATATTATCAAGCATCACATATTACTGCAAACATAGACTATATACTATATTATAAAAATTGTCCTTTTTCATAAATGGCTTAGACCTGTTCTGAAAACATATTTCATACAACGAGTAGCCTTTATCATCGAATAAGGGTAATTTTGCTGGCTGTTGACAAGTTATATCTATTTAAAAAGCCATTCAAAATAAACAACACTATTTGTGGATATACAATGAACAATCTAGTAGAATATTAGTAAAATGTATTTGTATTTCACTGAATTTCACTGAATTTTTAGAGTTGGAAGGGACCATAAAGATCATCTAGTCCAACTCCCCTGCTGAAGCAGGATTGCCCAGAGCATGTAAGAGGGTACCCATTTGAGAGGGTATTTTTCTAATCAAATATATAATTGTATTCCTGTTATAAAATTCCAACTTATTTTAAAAAGTATTTGGAATAAAAAATACCTTGAAATTTGTAGATTGCTTTGATCTTATTTGAATATGTTACAAACAAATAGAGCCACTTAGAAATGTATGTGCTTGCAAATGCTTCAGTTAAATATAAAAATTTTAAAAGGATATGACATGCTAGGGAAAAATATTTAATAAAATATTCCCAAGTTTCCCCAAAAAAGTTTTCAGTGTGGAAAACAACTATATTGTATTCCACTAGAGTAAGATAGTTATTTTATGGAATAAAACCAACTGAAATTTTATAGAATAAAACGCTTCCTTGAATAAAATAGTGGAAATGAAGGAGTTATTTTTTAATACGCCGGAAGAAAGGTTAAAAAGTTAATGAATTGAAGGCCTTCTTCCCAGATAAACCAAGGAGTGAGAGCTGCAAAAGCAAGAGAGAACTTTTTCATCTTAATTACAAAAAGTTTCCATTTTGATTAAGCCCATGTTCCAGTCCAGACTATTTTGCTAGGAGAAATTTTAACTAAAGTTGCCAAATAATTTGGATGCAAAGAACCCACCTGGATGCATTCCTGTGCAACCTGGTCTAGGTTAACCTGCTTTGGCAGGGGGGGTGGACTAGATATCTCTGAAGGTCCCTTCCAACCTCTACAATTCTGTGATTCTGTGAATGGATAACCATCCTGCCTGAATATTAGGTTAACCCTCTGCTGTTTATTAATAGATGGGATTGAAAAATGATAAATCAGTTGTCTGTCTTGGTTTAATTGTGTCTATTAAAGGTATTTATTAGTGTTTCCAGGAAGAAATCAGAGGTGGGCTGGGTTTGGTTTCATTGTTTTGTGTAGACTGATGAAAAAGGATCATAGAATCATAGAATAGTTTGGGTTGGAAAGGACCTTTAAAACTCATCTAGTCCAACCCCCCTGCAATGAGCAGGGACATCTTCAGCTGGATTAGGTTGCTCAGAGCCCTGTCCAACGTGACCCTGTATGTTTCCAGGGATGGGGTATCTACCACCTCTCTGGGCAACCTGTGCCAGCGTTTCACCACCCTCGTTGTAAAAAAATTCTTCCTTCCGTCTAGTCTAAATCTACCCTCTTTTAGTTTAAAACCATTACCCCTTGTCCTATTGCAACAGGCTGTTCCAATTGGAATAGGAATGGTAGTTTGTGTGATGAAAGGGTCACCTTCAGCTACACAGAGGAGCACAGCGGCACAGGGAGGGCAGGGGAACCTGGATAATCCCCTTCCCCAGCTGCTCCTAGGGCTATCCCAGGGAAGCCTGCAGCCCCATGTCAAAGATGAGTATGTGGACAAACTCTCTGGAGCACCCACAGACTGCCCTAGAGGAATGAGACTCTCTGTGGGATGCAGGGAAGCGCCTTTGGGGATTACCTGAGATATATTGTGGGATTTTTAGGGGAGGCATCAAAGGTGGGAAAAGGCAGGGATCAAAAAGGAGGGATATGGAAATAGCCTGGCCAGACAGAGAGGAACAGGAAGGGGCTGCCAATGCTGTGTGTACTTGTGTGAGTGCAAGTGTGTCTGCGCTGCTCTGTGTGGCCAGCAGATGTGGATGTGTGTATTGTATATGGGTATTTGCCTGGCAACCTTGCCTTAATTGGGCTACTGGGTTTGGTAACCCCTCCAACACTGAGTACCCTGAAGGAGTCACCAAATGCATAGCATACAATGCGCTCTGGTCAAACGTGCAACGTTCATGTGTTATTGAATAGACCTTAGCACTTCTGTGAATGTGTTCAGCTAAGTTAGCACACTGGGAGTGAAGAAGCTGGTGGAGTTCTTACTATAAGTATTGTATTAGTATTATTCGATATGTTGTACTTATATATGCATATATGGTATTGATATATTGCATATTGTGTCTATTAATATTCTTGATATATAATACTGTAGTTCTTTCCATGTTTCCGAATTGTGTCAAAGTTAATATCCTGTCACCTAACTATGCCTTTAACCTGGTATTCTCTCTCCTGTCTGTCCCTTTTCGGTGTGGTCTGGAAGTAAAGCACAGCAGAAATGGCAGCCGGCTGTTTTAGAGATCCGAGGGTGAGTGCTTCCTCTGCAGAAACAGTGCTGCTCTTTTGCACTCTTGACTTACAAATAAAGCGCATATTTGCTAGCAGAGCAGACTGGAACAGAAGACTCTTCATTAAATTAATTTATACACTTCCACAGGTGCACACCTTTGCAGGGGTCCACTGGGGTGGACTGAGGCAACCTCCGTGCCTTGGGTACGTTCAGAGCCTTCCCAGTACAAGTTGTAGTACGAAGGTGCGTGGCAGGCAGAATCCAGTTATTGCCAGTTCCTCATGTTGGCGTATTTGGGCCCCACACTTCTGAACTGTCCCAGGAGCACTCAGAAACTGGATCTCTGGGTGTATGGTATTTTTGGCCAACGTAGCCAAATCTGAGGGAAAAGGCAAGATGAACAGAGGACTGGAGCATAATAGTTTGCCTGCCCACTCCTGACCCTGCCTGCTCACAGCTCAGCTAATCTGTCTCTGTGTGTGTTTTACAACCCAAATTACGTAGACTAAGTACTCCTATATTTGGAAGGACCCTCACCTCCTGCAGCGCATATCATCTAGAGTTGCAGAGCCGTGACTTTGTACCACCCTGTGTATGTAAACGTAAATTTTATATGCAGAAAAGGATGACAATACCTTAGATCTGACCTTGGGAATTGCTTTTTTGTTTTGTTTTGTTCTGCTTATTTTTTATTCCGTGCAGGTTCTGAGAGACAAAGGCAGCTCTCAGTTTTTAATTACTGTAAGTATCTTGTAAGTAGCTGGAACAGCTTTTTATGCAACTTGATTTGAATATATTCCAGGCTGCAGATAGACACCTATTTTAAAGGCACAGCATGCTCATGGTGGCTTTCTGCCAGTCAAACAGTTGTCACTTGCTAGACAGTCCTAAACAACTTCTGCTCCTTCCTCAATTTGCTGTCTGTCTGACTGATGGAAACGGCAGGGCTTCTCCCCTTCCCCCTCCCCTTTCTTTTCCCCTGAACCAGTGTCACCACATGGCAGGAGAATTCAGCCACTGCTGCTGAGAACAAGGCACTGTTTGTGCTGCTGGCCCCAGGGCTCGGATAAGGACCCTCAAAACGGAGCAGAGCAGATTATCAGTGTATTTCCCCAAGAATCCTCCTCTTCCCACAACTCTTTGGGGTGGATATGGAGGTGAAGAGGGTTTAGTTGGTTTTATTTTGCTTTTTAAACTTCTGAGGCTCTCTCAAGACTGACAAAAATGAAATCCAGATCTGGTTTTTCTTAACTCTGGGCAGCCAGATTATGTATAGATTGTGTGAGTATTGTGGTCTGGCCCTGTAACAATAACACTCAGAGACCTAATCTGAAGCAAAGCTAACATGATAAGTGCATGGAAATATTTATTTTTCTGTTTTATCTCCATGGCGTATTTATGGGGAAGCTTTGCTACTATATCAGATCAACAGTGAAGCACCCAGCATAGCTCAGCAACTCTACAGAAGACTCAGATGAACCTCAGTATCTTTTGCTCCATCTGTTCCCCTACCTCTTGTTGGACTCGCTTGCTGGGCTATAGGCCCCAAGCATTTCAAAGAAAGTCCTAGAAGTGTTCTCTCTGGACTACTGAAAATATTCTAACTTCTTGTTCCTGATTCTGAGACTTTGAGCCTTTGGGATCCTTTATGGTTTTATGTACATTTTAAAGACTTTTCTTTAGCCAGTGACTTTGTCTTAATTCAGTCAAAATTTGGCTGCTGGCCATCAGGGGCAAAAGCACATAGTGGTATCAATCCTGCATTTCATGGTTCTATTTTTTTTTGTTGTTTCTAGAATTTTTTCACTTAAGTTTTCAGGGAAGATTTGCACAGCCAGCTTTGCTAAACTTTTGACTCTGTGATGAAGATAAAAAGTATCTTTAATACTCATGGTTGGTATTATTAATTATATCTTTAATATTGCTAAATATAATTTTTTTTTCCCTTAGAAATAGAAGTCTTCCATAGCCAGCCAGACATCTCAGAGTCTTTGGGTGCAAAATACTTTTTCTTAACTCTTCATTTGCCCTTTGTTTGGTTTAGGTGAGATGCAACACTCCTACTAATTAATGAGGTGAAAAAGAATGGAATAGAAAAGTTTCCCTCCATGTCTCTTCTCTTTGCTGTATGCTTTCTGACTGAGCCCTTTGGAAGAGTTCAAGCTGCTGAAGGAGAGACTGATCATGTTATGAAACACTTTTCTACCCCATTCCTTTTCTTATTTACTCTTGCTGGTTTTAGCTATTGCCTGTCTTTTCCTTGGACTTCTGAAGAATGCAATAGTTTTTATTTAAATAATTATCTCCAGTGATAACTCACTGCCTGCCAGTGTGTATGCTGTCCCGTGCATGGTATTCAGGTTCCCTATACTCTGTTCTCTTGACAGTTATAGAAATGAAAAATCAGAAAATGCCCTGTTATGTTGTGCGGCACATTTCCTTGCCACTGTGGATATAGGATATTCAGTAGTTCTTCCTATATAATACCAACTATATTCTGTAGTATTTCCATTTGTTTAGTTTGTTTTCTGCTTCCTTCTCTAAGTCCCAAACACTAAGGTAGAGAATTTTTAACCTTTTCCATTTTTCTACTACTATTAGTAAAATAGACGTCACCCACAAAAATCTACTCTGCCTCTCTGACTTGCTCTCTTGTGAGGCCACTCCATGATTATACGTCTCCTTGATCTATTCTATGACAGCACATGTCTAACTACAGAAATCTCGCCATGCTTGATGTTTATGCAGTTCAAATATGTTTGAACATCTATTTGTCTTTCCATCTTTGTCAAATGTTTGCCCTCAGCTTTTTCAATTTTTCCTTGCAAGGCAAGTTTTCCAGGCCCTGTGTCTTTGTGTTTGTTTTTGGCTTTTTCTCAGAAGTCACAATCTGTCAATGCTAGAGCTAGTTGGGAATTTTCCAGTGAAAAGCTTCTTTGTTTTGTTTTTTAATTGAAAAGTAATTTTTGTAAAATTGGAGACAATTATCTTGCAGAAGGTATTTGGCCCCACATATGTTTTAGGTTGGTGTGCTCTGAATAGACACATTTAGTTTTTTGAACTTTTGAATCCACTTTTGGAAACCAAGTGGATGTTTCTTGCTTCTGGTTAACTGGCCAAAATATCTAAACTACTCTTAAATAGTATTTTTGTGGAAGAATTCAGACAACTAATCACACAGCAGCCCCTCATCTGGTTGAAACACTGTGCTGAAAATCCCCAAAGTGGAAAACAGTAGAAAATCATGGGAGATCTAAATTGGCTGAGGCTTTCTTCTGCAGGAAAAAAACCCAAACAACCCAAACATTACATATAGGGGCCAGTAAGGAAGAAAGGGACAATTATTAAATGAAGATGAATATTGGTGTATTGGCTGCCTTTCCCAATGGCAACATTATGGAGTAGTAACAATCCACGCAGCTATAGGTGTTCCCCAGTTTTGAACTCAGAAATGTTCCGAATGGCTTTCTGCTGCTGCAGGTCAGCGGCAGGTTCATTCATTACTATTATTACTGATTTCCCAGAAAGATGCGCTTAATTAAGCTGGCTGCTATCACCACATGAATTTTAAGGCAAACTACTAATGTGAGCTATTTATTCCATGCACAATTGAACACACTGCCAATACTGCCTATAATAATACAAAAATGTTGTTATGATTACTAAGAGTGTGTGCTAAAAGACTGAAGACATTTTGTCACTTGGCATCCGTAAGGTTTAAAATATGTTGGCTAGGGTTTAGCATTAAAAAAAGCCTTAAAAAAAAGAAAAAAGAAAAAGAATAATTGTTGCTAAAATATCTCACGGCTCCTAAACACATTGTGTTGTAGCAGGGCAACTGGGCGATTGTTTTAGCTGGCTCTAACACCTCTCTGCAGGCACTGTGTTTTCTGTATTTCCCTCTTTTGCCTGTATTGGGTTCACTTATATGTATTTACTGCAACACAGTGTATGCTGGGACCATCCAGAGGAAAGAGAAAGCTGGGGGATGGAAATTCAAAGCTTTAGGATTAGCAATAACAAATTCTTAATTATATTGCGATGTGCTTCTTCAGAAATCCCTTTGCATACACAAGGCTCCTTGAGTGAGCTCATTATCTCCCAGAATGTAGAAATGTATTTCGCCATTGCTCAGCCAACACTAACGTATTTATTATTCATCTGATACTAGAACAGGCTTTAAGCTGTGTAATGCTTTCTTTACCATTTCATTGTTTATTTGTTTTAATGAATATCCATGAGCCAGAGTCTGAAGGCAGACCTGTTGTTTTACTCATGCTTGGCAGGAAAGACTTCAAAAGAAAATGTCTTTTATTTTTTTCAAGGTGCTAAACTCCTAACTGGAATGACAGTATTATTTCTTCTGCTTTTGCAGATGTTCATGTGCAAAGATATTAGAGCACTTTGCAAAATGAACCAGGCACTATGAAAATCTTAAGTTTATCGCTGATTCAGTTCATTCCAGAAAATAGATGCATCCAATCATTGCTAGCATTGTTTATGAATTACCAAATTTGAAATTAATTCTTATCTCCAAAAACAATGCCTCTGAGAAGGGCTCAAAAAACCAACCATTTGAAGAGAATGTCCATGTATGATATTGAAGGTACAAGAGTCAATTAGAACCTTAAAAACCAAAGCAGATAATACAAAAAAGTGAAAACAAAGTTATTTTTCCTCTAGCTCAATCTAGTGATACCTAGAATGGGGTATTTTATATACCATTCCATAGTCATCCAGTGGAAGAAAAATGCAGGAAAATAGATAACCTAATTCCCCACGCTATACCTGAGGAAACACAACCTGTTTCCTTTGTATAAGAAAGTAAAAAGAAACTAAAAGAAAATACTTAATCCTGTTCCAAAATACCAAAGCGGGAAAAAGATTCTTGAGAAACAGAGGTCCAGTCAATAGATTACAGTATGGCGTGGTGCAAAGCTAAAGCAAAGGTGTGACACCGTAAAAAATAAAGCACAGGGCTGTGGCAGTTAATGAAATCAGCCATTTGGGCAAGCGACTTAGTGATGCCGTCTCAGTCAGTCTTTCACCCGATCTGCTCTCTAGCCAAAGGTGGGAGAAGAGGTCAGGCCATCCAAATGGCCCCTTTCTACCACCACGATCCTTGAATCTGCCTTTTGGCGCTGGCTGGGCTGGGTACCAGCTCCCCACTAAGGCTGTGCCTCCCCACTGGGCTCAGCGGGAGCCGGGCAGGTTCCCTGCAGAAGGGGCCGTGCCCCCCGAGCAGCAGCCTGGCACGGGAAAACCGGGCTCCTTTCCGTCTGGGGCTCTTACCGAAAAAATATACGACCACTTTCATTTTCCATTTCTTGTGCAGTTTGGCTGACTTGGGCTCACAGTTGGGACTTTGAGTAGATTGTTTCTGTGCGAGCAGCTGAATTATCCGAGTTTGGCCCATATTCAGCTACAAAGAGTTTAAAATAAAATATTGAGAGAAATCAGCAGGAGAATGGAAAAATCATGCTGTATAAGTCAGAACATGTTCACCCTCTGTGAAGTTAAGGCTAATGATAATAGGCTTGCACATTGGTAAAAACAATAGGATTTATTTACAGTGTGTTAAGTTTCTGTTATTGTAACGCTAGAGCATATACAGGCGTGTAAGTGTGGTAAAGTGACACGAGCCAGGCCAGACCTCGATAGGCGTGTGAATTCTGCCAAAGTATTTCAGTATGACAACTGGAAAATGTAGAGGACGAGATTGAACTGCGGGAGAAATAAACAGTGGAGAAAGCAGCACTGGAGCTGCACTGGCCATGCGCTCTGTAAAACAAAAGCAGCTTGTGCGGGAGCTCCCGTGTTAATGTTCCTGTTGGGTCAAATTCCACGTACTTTGTTATTGCAAAAAACCCTGCCGAAGTCGGCCTTCTATTAAGACAAGAGGCAGGTAATAATAATAATTAATAAAATATGCTGAGGCTGACTAGGTATTCTTAGGAAAATGGTCTCCCTGGCTACATTTTAAATTGTAAATAAAATAGATCAGGGATTGTTCCCTGGCCCTGAGGCTAGAGCATGACTCCAGAGAGCTAAACGTTTGTGCCTAAAATAGGCTGGATGAATCCTGGCGGCCTGTTGGCACCGGCCTTGGAGCTGGGCTAATCCATGAGCCATCACCAAGCATGGCTCTCGTACAGGGCTTCAATACATCATCTGGTTCACTCTGGCTTTTTGAGGAGCAGCAGGACAGAGGACCTTCCCTGGCTGTTCTTGGCTGGTCTTCAGGTGAAAGCGGCTATGTATGCTTTTCCAAAAGGATCGTAGGATCTTTTCAAATACTATTTTCTCAGCAAGAAAAAGGAAAGGACTGCAATATCAGATAAAACGTGAAACAAGTACAGCTTACTGAAAATGAATTCTGAGGAAATATTGGGTTACTGAGGAAAAAAAAGATTGATTTATTTTTTCCACAAAGCAAAGCTCATTTTTCTTGGGTCTCTGCACTTCTCTTCTGTAGAAGTGGGGTGAGTGGGACTCTGAGCCTTGCCATCCACTCCTCAGCTGTTTCGCACTTTTTTCAGTGACTCTCCAAAGCAAAAATGCACAAGCAAATTTTTCATCTGGGACCAGAAGCCAGGTATCCCCTCAAACCAGAGGCTGTACCGTTAGCTAGGCCAGAGTCAGGCTCAGCCTTTCTTAGCCTCTGCCTCTCACTCACCCCATAAAGATGAGGCTTTGCAAGAAATGGAAGCAGTTTGATCCCAGTTCAGTCTTGGCTGCCAGTTGGGATATGGAAGCAATCACATCAAGTCCCCTCAGGCTGAGAGGAGCCTCAAAAGAGTTTCCGGCTCCCGGTGTGAGTGCTGCACTTAAGAAATTATTTCACAAAGGTGGAGAGTAGCAGAAGCATGCCCATCTCGATGGGCTTTGGGATTGAAATGTCTGAGTGAATTAATGAGAAATTCAAATGCACCAGGCCAGTCTGGGCTCTGAAGTGGCATTCAGGAGTCTCTGCTCAGTAGGAGCTCTGCCTAGGGAGCTCAGTAGTCAAAGTGGAGAAATCAATTACTTCCAGGTACTTCCAAGGCTGAGGAGATGTCTGAGAATAGCTTCTCAGAACTCCAAAGATAAGGCTCCTAGCTCCTCTCAGGTCAAATTGAGGCAGAATTTAAGTGAGAACAATCAGTCTCCAAATTTTTCTTTTTTTCTTCCTTTTTCTTCTGTTTGTTCTTATATTCTGCCCTCCAAAAAGAATTGCTCATAATACATGAAAAACAATGCAAGTTTTTTTCCAGTAACTTAAGGGAAATGAAGAGTCCTGAATGTGGCCGGCAGATAACTCGGAGGTGTTCCCAAGGTTCATCACGGCCATGAGAACAGCAAATTGCCAGCGCAGGACAACCTTGGCTGGGATCGTCACACCTGCTCTCACCATTTTATAATGGGTGACAGGACTGGCATTGCACTGAACCCTGCAGATTTCTGTTTTCAGCCCCGCAAGGTCTCCACCAGGGCACTTGCTGCAGCAGGTAACCCCACGGTTTCTTTCCTAGGCTCTCCTGCTCCCCTCCCCAGGCTGTTTGCACTCCAGCCTGCTTTGGTGCCATCCATCCGGCCCAGGGAAGATGGTCTTAGCTACTGTCTCTGACTAGCGGTGTAATAAAAAATGATGATAATGACTGTGGCTTTGCATATGGCCAACAAACCTCAATAAATAGGCTTCGTGAAAATGGATATATTTAAAAGGCTTCTGGGGTTTTTTGAAAGAGTCAAGATATTTTGTGTGAAATGAAGACAAACCGCTTAATGTGGTTTTTTTATCCACAGTTTAAATGGAGGCTTCAGAAAAGTGAAAGGGACACCTTTAAATGAGTGCTAGTCATTTTCTACTGACCTCTGGATATTTCAGTCCTGCTTTGGAAAAATAATAATAATTCTTTTTCTATGATTTCTTTCTCAAGTGGCTTTTTATTTAAACAGATGCTTTCGTTTGTAAGATGGAAACCTTTTTTTTATTTTCAATAAAATGCCAGGCTCTTGTGAAGAGAAAATGCAAATCTAAAATCACTCATCTCCTTTTTCTTGAAAACACAAAAATCTTTTGTTCCTAAACAGAAATTAAGTGGGGAAGAAAAAAAATCCCAACCCCATGACTTGAAAGAAAATGTAGCAATACTTATCAAGCTCTCCCCCTCTTTCCTTAGTATTTAGAAGGCTCAATTATATTTTCTTGTTGGCATTAAGGTTCTTAATTATGCAGTTGTCTGTTTATT
Organism: Numenius arquata; assembly: GCF_964106895.1. Lineage (NCBI taxonomy): Eukaryota > Metazoa > Chordata > Aves > Charadriiformes > Scolopacidae > Numenius > Numenius arquata. Next base: position 67,865,919 of record NC_133579.1, on the reverse strand, counting down.
TTGAATAACTGAAAGACTGTGCCAGAAAAAGGAGCAGAGAGGGAAAGAGAGAGAGGGAGAAGGAAAAGATAGAAACTCATTACCTCTTGCAAACTGCTAATCATTGTAAATGGCCACAGAGGCCAGAGGAGACTGCAGAAAATTACTATCAAGCGTGAAGGAATAAAAATACCCTAGACTATATTACAAAAAAAAAAAAAAAGAAAAAAGAAAAAAAAATAAAGAAATCTTCCTGGTACTAAAGCAACTAGACTGGAAAGAGTAATGGAAATGAAGCACAGTAAGGGGTCCTGGCAAGTCCTGTAAGCAAAAAAATAAATAAAAGGAGGTAGGAAATGGGGAAAGAAATGGATTTTATCATTAATGCACTGAATATATTGGCAGAACCCATCTCTATATCAGAGGGTGCTCTTGGTCTTTATTAGCAGGGCTCCGTGAAGCCTCATTATTTGGTTTTTCATGTCTGTTCCCCCTCTCCTTCCTTTTCTGGCGGTGAGCTGCAACAGGGAGAGCAGTTCTGCTTCCCAAAACCGACTGGCAGCGGGCCCCTCTGCTGAGTCAAATGGGCAGAAAGCACCAGCCTGGCTGCCTTGAAGAGGACAGCTGTGATTTTCGGCTCTGGGTTTAACCTCCAGCTCAAACTCTTTGCCCACAGCCGTGCTCTCGAGGATGGATCAGTGTCCAGGATTGCAAAAGAGGCTCCGCTGGATGCAGATAGAAAGCTTCAGGCGTTGAAAGTAATATCAAGGTAGCAGCCTTTGCTGGCCCTGCTCCATGAATTCTTCACAGGGCTGGACCCAGTGGTCCCCGAGCCATTTAAGGGTTTTATTGCTTGCTGGGCAGCCCAGGTTAAAGTCATGCTGCTACCAGTGGATTCTGTGCTAAATATTAGCACTGTAGCTACGAAAGCTTTCTCTCTCCAGTTTTACCTCTATCAATATTAAAGAAGATAAAAGTAAGTCACTGGATGGGAATATTGCTCATAGACTTCAACAGAGAGACCTGTTGAATCAGAAGAGCATAATTTAATGACTTACATTTCACAGGAAAGAAAAAGAAGTATCTGTGTGCAAACGAAAGAAAAAAGAACTTCATTTTGCTAAAGAACAGTTTAGAAAAAGAGGCTCTGATTGCAGGAAAATTGTGTCCTGCAGCCCTGGATTTTTTTCCTAGTTGTGTTTATGTATTTTTATAGTCAGAGTCAACTTACATTCAGGACTTTGATTCGATTCTGTTTTTGAAAATTCTAAGCTGATATAAAATCATGCAAACAATACCTGATGTCACAGAATCACAGAATGATACGGGGTTGGAAGGGACCTCTGGACCTCAAAAACACAAAAGAAAGATTTACATTGTCTAAACAACCTGAAAATATGCATTAACATGCATGTTAACATTCAGCTAAGTTTCCAAAGGGAGTTCCTACGGTTCCATATCCAAACCCTTGCATGTACAGATATTGTTTATGCGTACAAAAACTAGGAATAGCCAGTTGTGTGGGGGTGCTGGCAAGATAGTAATCTTTCTTCTTTTATGAGACTTTATTTGATCACTTTTGTGTTTTAAGGAGGAGTTTGTTTACTCAGAAACAGTGTTACCTGTTTTGACACAAAGTTTCAGCCTGACTAGTGCCTAAAATGGCTCATCTTAAGGCAGCAATGGGTTACACAAAGACTCTTAGCTCTGGCGTAGGGTCCAAACTACCCTCCTGATGGTGCTAAATCATGTTGTTTCTGGATTATTATTTTTTTTGCACTCTGGAGATGTGCAAAACATGACTCTGGACAAAATAGAACTCTAAGTCCTCCCTCCCACTATCCTGAAAGCAGCTTTGTTACTGTACCCCTCATGGTTGCTGGGATTGGCACATGGACCCTGGAATGGATGGGTGAGTGGTCTCTTCTGGAGGGGTGTCATTAATTCTCCAGGGTGTCATTTTGAAAGGGTGGGTGGGTAGGCATCCCACATGAGACTAATTTCTTCTGTGAAGAAGGAGTTTTCTGAAGAATTTTTGATTCCGTGGGAGTTAAATATAAGGGAAATATAATTGTCTTCTCTATTTAGCATGAAAAACTCGGGTTTCTAAGCTGTAGGTTACAGAAGAGCTTTCTGTAAAGTTCTTTCCTTTTCTCTATGTTCTGTGCAGTGCTGCGTACTTTCCACTGCCAGTGTCACTCTGTGCCATGTTCAGCAGCTCACCGTGGTGAAGCTTCTTCAGTGAGAACATGAAAGGTGGATGCTTGCATATGTGTGAGGGTCATGCTTTCTGTACACGTGGCAAGATAAAGTTAAGTAAACGCACATTAAGCATATGGTTTATGTTACTGTTTTATAAAATAAAAGGATCCTGGCTGCTGTTAGCACCTATGTGTTGCTGGAAGCACCAGCATCAGAATCTCGCTCAATTTTCTCATGAAAACTAAATTGTCTTGTGATGTTCAACCCAATTCTCTTGTGAGGACCTAGGTGAGAAATGTATTGTGTGAATACCTCATTCTGTATTGTCTGGTTTAGCATAATGCTAGTTATTATTGTGAAATCTCTTGGGAAAAGGGTGAAAAGATTTAGAAGGAAGAATTATTAGTGTGGAGTTAGGGGAGAGCAAAATTTAGATTTTCTGTAATTCTCGAGTTTCTGCTTATGGGAAAAAGGCATATAGCCTAGAGAGTTGAGTGTGTGTGTGATTTGGTGTTACTTTTTATACCAGCAGCCCGTTGTTCATTATTCTTTTAGGAGGCAGTTGATATTTTTTCATAATGAGAAGGAATGGGAAATGAGGCCGTTCTGGGGAAGCCCTTGCTGGTCAGGCTGGGTTCTGCACTCCCACGCAGGGGACTGTTGGATCTGCATTGCCATTCTAGGACTTTGGGTAAGTGCTTCCATATCGGCTCATGTATATGTTGATCTAATGAAAACCATAAGAGGTTCATTCCTCAAGTGATGTTCAGTTCTAGGCCAAGTTTAACAAATGCTGGACCTGACACTTTCCTTTGGCTGCTCTGGCTTTTTCTTAACCCAAATCTACTGTGTGTTCTGCTTATCAAAACAACAGCACATCAGAAAGCTCCCTGCATACATACCTGGGTCAGGAGCACTAATAACGTACTTACCTGATCCTGTAGCTCATTTTCTAACACACATCTGTTTCCTTCTCCTTCATTTTCACTTCTGCTTTCTCACCCTGTTGTGCCTATTGCATTCTGTGGCTCTTTTGAGAAATGTGTCTGAAATTGAGCCCTTTTTGCCATTCCCCAAAAGAGCAAGGAAAGGGAAAAAGTACAATTCTGTTGTAATTTTCTGGTTGTTCAACACTCAATTGTGATTCTATAGCCTGACATCCTCTTTTCTGGGAAAAGGGGGAAAAAACATCAGAACATGAGTATCTGCCATCAACCTGTCATAAAGGTAGTCTGCTGCTTCATGCCGAATTGTGCTATCTCCTTTTTTGTTTTTTTTTTTTTGTTTTTGTTTTTTTTCCTCGCTGAACTAACGTTGCTAGTTTCTTGTTTATCGCTGGTGCAGATTTGCTTTTACATCTTGATATCTCTCCAACTTCTGTTCTCATGTGCCCTGTGCGCTAGTTGTTATGTGCTGAGCGCAACATCCCAACCAAAGGAGAAGGACGATGCTATGCGGCAGTAGTGAGCAGGCAAATAGCTTTTGGCAAAGTCCCCTGCTCTCTCTAGCAAGGAAATGTCACGTAACTACAGTCCCAATGGCAATGATGAATGGGTTGTTTTCCAGTGTGCTGGAAGTGAAGTGCCATGGCTTTGTTTTGGAGAGGCGAGACACAGGTCCTGTGCAGCTGATCATCTCAGAGTCACCATGCATATTTAACTGGTGATGTATTAAGACATAGATGATAAAATGAGCACTGAGTAGTTCAGCTTTACTCTTTTATTTTAATCATCACACAGCTCATTAAAGATCACCTTGGATACGACTGATGCTTTCCACGAACTGGTTATTTGACAGTAATCTTTCTTTATTTTACATATCTCAAGTTTCAAGACACTTTTCTAAAATTCTGTTTCCCAAGAGAAGTCTTGCTGAAGAGATGTGCAGCCTTGCCAGAGATCTGCTTTATGTAAATCTTAAACTGACAATTCAGCCTCAACATTTCAGATCTGATACCTACTTTCCTTAAAAAAAAAAAAAAAAAAAAGAAACAGAAAAAAGGAAAAAAAAAACGTGTAGGTGGCCTTCAAGAAGTTTCCATTCTGATATGGTGCAGAGCACTACAAAGAAGCAGCGTGACCTTCTTTTAACCCTTCAAAAAAGTTGCTCTTTTCTTTACAGATTGGAAGCTTTCCACCAGTAGTAGTAATCTGGGCTGAGTATGTTTGCATTAGACCATGCAGGAGTAGAACAGAAATATTATGATAGCAGAAGTGCAGTGGTGTGTTCCTTGGCACAGATATCCAGAGATTTATTTGAAGAGCTTAAGGCAGTGTCAGATGCCTGGTCTGTATTCCAGGAGGCTATGCCCACAATGTGTATATGGGGGTGACATAAGTCACAGCGCTGTCAGGTCGCTCGCGGTGGTGTTGCGAGATACAACGTGACAACACTGGAGCCTGTGCCGATGCCTTGTGATATGTCCTCCAGGGAGGACTTTGTAACTGAGCTTGGATCACCAGCTGGAAAACTAAGTCTTGTTCTTTCTTTCTGTCTCTGGAGGGTCCCCTGCTTGCACCCTGGACAGAGCCTTATGCCACCCTCATTACATCCCCCTTTAATTTCATACCCAGCTGCCCTTGTGCACTGCGCTGCTCTTGACAAGGCAGACTAAACTTGGCTCTCCGCATTGTGTAAGTCAGTTCCTTTTGGTCGTCTGGAGAAACTGAGCAATGCCCGAGCTCTCCCACTCTCGCTGGCACATAGAGAAAGGGGAATTGTGGTCAGACTATCAAACTCCTTCCTGCCAAATGGCAGTTCAGTGCAGCACCGTGAGTTTGCCAGGCGATTCGCACATGCCTCGGTGGGAAAGGCAAAGGCAAAATACGAACTTGTTCAATTTCCAAGACTCTTTGGGAACCCATTGAATAAGCTGTAAGAGCTCCAGTAAATCTGAATTATTGTTTGATCTAATTATTCTGATAAACAATGGAGGATGCAGGGTCCAATGGAAACAAAAGAAATGGATGTGTCCCAAAAAGATGAAGTGAAACATGGATAAAATAATGTAGTCATAAAACTACATAATATTACCCTCCTATATTTAGAATTTTTTTCAGCATCTAGCCAAAGACAAAATGTGCTCTTGCTAGACTGAATCCATAGCTTAAAAATGAGAGGGACTTTACAGGAAAGGTTTTGTTGCAGGGAAGATAGGAAGGTTAGGTTTGATTTCCTAATAGTGTTTTTTAGGTAGCTGGCGTTTTGACTACTCATTGGAAAACAGCTTATGAAAATAGCTGTACCAGAGATTAGAGAGTTCACATACTTCAGTCAAACTCCACTGAGCCTTCATTCTGATGACTTCACTAGAGAACTGAACTACTGTCACATCTATAAAAAGATAAAGCCATTTTCTTTCTGAGTTCAACAGGATCTGTTGGTATTATCTGTTGTTATTCTGCTCCATTTCAAAACCAAATATGCATCAGCCCACTTTCCAATAGCACCTTCTTTCAAAGAGCATTTCTCCCATGCAAGGCAGCTATTTGCAAACACTGACTTCAAGTCAGCGCAGAGATTTTGTGGTGTGTCCAGGTGATTTTTAAGAGCATGTGTTTGTTTGCAAGGGAATAGCATAGTCCTCAGTGGAGTTTTTCCAACAGTTTATAACATATGTGTTGTATGAGGTATTATTATACATATGCAACCCCAGGTGCTGTGCTGTGGTGTGATGTGTAGCGATCGGAAGGGTGGAGCATTACAGACTCTGTGTTCTTCCCTTTTGCTTTATGCCTCTTTTACACTATAGGACTTTTTATACCTGTTCCATTTCACTCCACTTCTCTAGCTTAGCAGCCAGAGAAGACTGGAGCCAATCTGGTTCAGAAGGCCAGATTGGACATATAGAGAAAAACAGCGTGGGACTGATGAGGTGGGAAGAGGGCAAAGGAAAACTAGCTGTTCTGAGTTGGTGGAAAACAAATATTGGAAGCTTCTGTCCTTCTATAGCTAAATGCTGGGACAAAATCTTCCCAAGGGAAATCGAATTATAATTCCAGGATTTTGTTTTTGTAAGCTGTAAAATTTTGATATAAATCTTCTTCCTATTCTGCTAAAACAGTTTACTGCACCTTTAGGAACATGAGACCTAGCATGCCAGGCATGTTTATGACCCAAATGAAACTGATTGGTATGCAATAACATTTTATACTATAAGAATAGCAGAAAAAAATATGTTACAGGGCACTGATACTGTCTCCATCAGCCTAGTCAGTGTCAGCTAGGGCTGACTTTCTGAAACAAGGGGAAAGCAAAGTGACTATTATTCTTTGGAAACACAGTGCAGCAACACAGCCTGTGATGGAAAGTGAACAGTGCATCAAATACATAGATCAAAGTCTTTCTTTGCAATAAAAATAATGCTCATATAACTTTGTGGGGGATGAGTGACCCAAACCTGATGAATTTTCTATTTTTATTTTATACTCTTGCTTTGCTTTTGCACTCCAGAAATCCCAGGGATTTTCGGGAATGCAAGACTCTACAATATGGCATTGAAATATAGTATGTGAATTGTTCAGCTGTGATATCTGCATATAACCTGGCATGATTAAAAGAAGTCACATTTATGTGTGACAAACATGCCTTCATCTGCCTTTTACCATGCAATCACATCTGAAAAGAATCAGAATTTGTAAAGTACTCATCAACACACCTAAAGGAGTTACAGAGTTGGCTGAGCATGTAGGAATGGTCATTGGTATTCTTTCAGGAAAATGTCACTTTAACTACCATGTCACAGTTCACTATGGCTAAAACTGACCTCCTGTGCAGCGAGACTTACCTGTTAGTTAGATGTTTAGGAACAATTATGGAATAGACCTGGAGGTAGTAAACAAATATGTGGCAGGCAGATGATGCCTCATGTTCACTAAAAAAAAGACTTTATTTTAAATTATTTTGAACATCAAAAGCCAGGTGTTCAGACAGTACTTATGAAAAATCAAGTCAGATAATAAATCAATAGGGTACATCTTAACCCCAGTAATAGAGATACTCTGGAGACAAATATAGAATTTTCAGCCCCTATAAAATGATCTTCATCAGCAAAATTAGGCAAACAAGAATAATATAAGCCATTTCTTTTCCCTTCATTCGCTAAAAAGCAGTAGGAACCTAGGAAGCTAACCTCAGTTTAATAGCTACCACTGAACTGTGGGGTTTTATCAAATGTTTTTCTATCTCATTTCTTTCTGCTCAGTTAATCATTTAGACTGGATGTAGCTGGTAATAGAGCTTACCCAGTTCATGCAAAGCCAATCTGATAATCTGCATGTCAGGTTGTCAGTTTTGCTGAGACATGTGTCCGTCTAACATGACGGGGACCTTCCGTACTTTTTTCTGCCCAGGTATAATTTAGAACCAGAATTGTACCATAGACTCGTCTCTGATCAGACCCAAAGACTGATTTCTCTGAATTCATCCAGTATGATCCCATCTGACAATCTATAAACTTACTCAATAGAGTTACACATTGGTAATTACTCATTAGAAAGACTCCATCTGCATTGAGATTTGCACATATCAATTTATAATTTCATTTTCATCCATGCCAAGAGTTATATATTTACCTTTCTGAAGCATCATTTTCACAAAGTTAATACTAATTTAATTTACTTTAACAGTAATGTAAATTAAATGTCTCCAAGAAAATGAAGAATCAGAGAGGATTGTGATGAAATCCAATCAGATTCCTGCTGTTTCAGCAGTACAGCTTTATCAAATGATGGGTAGTTAACAGTATTGCTTTCTTCTGTCCATACTGTTAGTTTGGGGAGAATGTTTCTTTTCTTAGCTTGGCTAAAATTGCTGGAGCAACCAGCAAATGTTTGAACTATAAGTCTTGGTCCAGTACCCAGGATCTACACCCACCTCATTGGGAAGAGATAGATATACATAGACATAGACACAGGTCTTTATAGATATCTATATGGAACTAGTTAGCCAGATATGTATGTATCTATCTACTAGGAGATAGGATATCTGGATATCAATATTAATATTTATCTATATGTAGATATAGTAGATAGATATAGATATCCAGATATCTAGATATTTATATCTATAGCTAATTTTATCAGTAATTATGTAGATATCTAGATGTCTATATGTATCTGTCTTGCAGATCTTGCCATCATGAAGGAGCAGGTGGTGTCAAAAAGCTCTTTAGGTACTAGTGTTTTGTAGGAGCATGGCAGGGAACAAATCTCCCAGTTCACTCTGAATCTGGATTCAGAGCCATGGCTTTGTTCATTTGGGCTGGAGGAAGATCAGCATGGCCATGAACTGCTTCACCTGGAAAAGGAAATAATTCATGATGACAAAAGGCTTGAATTTGCTGTTTTCTGATCTTTTGCTCACTGGATGACATTAGTGACTATAGTGCCTTTCCCCAGGGAAGCCAAGCCAGGTGAAAGCCAGGTCCCCTTTTTTGAAAGTCCAGCTTGGGAACAAGAGTCTCTGATGGCAGCACAGGCTGCCAATGGATGTGACAGAAGCTAACCAAGAGGTCAATCAGCCTTAGAAAGCTAACAAGCCAAGTAGAAACAATTGTGTTGCAGCAGTGTTTTAAGCATGGTGGGCTTAATGAAAAGGGCACAAAGTTGAAGGTAAAAGTGAAGATCAGGAGTCCATGTTCTATCTCAAACATTATCTCCCTGACAGAGCACTTTTCACGGTAGTGCCTCTTTCACTCTTTCTTTCCCCCTCAGTAACCTGCCCCAATAGTTACCATGAACCCTACGGGACTGCTACACTTTTTACAGGGTTCTGAATGACAGCTGATAACTGTAAGGTGCCAGTCTAATAATGATATGATAGCCTCTTCAGGGATTGCTAAATAGCATCTCAGCGTTGTGCAGCATCAGGTTATTAAACCTGAGCAAACAAACCCAACTTATTGAATCAGACTACAGAAATTAGATGTTTTTCCATTCTTCATGCGTGTACATAACACCATCATCAACACTAATTGGAGATGTGCATGCAGATGTGACTGCTTGCAGTATCTCTGTTAAGTTATTTATAATGCTGGAAAATGGAAATCCTTGCAACTTTCACTGACAGTATATAGTTTTCATTTTCCTTAAACCAAAAGCGTCAAAGCAGTGAATTATTTATTTAGTATGGTTTTGTCAAAGAAATGGTGAGGTTCAGTACACTGAAGGGGCAGACTTTCAGTGTAAAAACAGAATAATGTTTAAAGAATTATTGGTGCAAAACAACCCTAAAGCATATCTAAAATATTATACACAGCTGGCTTAGCAAATGTACACACTGATACGATTTATAATGAGTTCTGTGGTTTACTGCACATTTTCCAGACATGCACTGTCTCCTGCTTCCCTCTGCTAATTTGCTTGATTGTCTTCTTCTTTTCTCTGTGTAGAAAAACAGCTGATCAATGTGATCTTAGCACTGGCTTTGTAGTTGAAACCCTCAGGCTTCAGATAGCAGCTTCCCTGTCTATCCTGAATACAGTTTTGTCGCGCACTGTGTTGCTGCAGTGCTTCCTTCTTACTGCTCTTGTCCTCCAGTGCGAAGCATAATGGTAAAAACATCAGATGCTTGTGATGGGAATGCAAACTGCCCTTTGAGCCTGCTCCCTTCCAAGTGTGAATGGCCCTGGTCCATAAATAGCGTATGTAAAATAGATACTACCTTTTCTTGACTGTTGCTCTGTTGTAAGATACATCTCCTAGGCTGCCCTGCAGGAGGAGCAGGGCAGGAGATAAGGGTGAATGAATCTGGCAGGGCTCCCTGGCAGGGCACATCCTCCCTGTACCTGAGTGAGGGGACCACAGGCAGCTGCACAACAGCCAGCGCCTGGGAGGCTGGGGAACGTCCTCGTGGCCCTGGCCGTGCCTTGCAGGGAGGCCACAAAGAGCCACATGCAATACACAGTGTACTTGGAAAGCCCGTAGGATGATGGAGAGCCCAAACCCCCAGTGACAGGTAACAATCCTGCAGTTGCACACCCTCCAAGAAAAACTGCCTGACTTTCAGATCATGAGCTGTGTACTGCAGTCATAATATTTTATATCCCCTGCTTGATGCCTTCCCTTGGAAAGTATAGAATCATAGAATCATTCAGGTTGGAAAAGACCCTTGGGATCATCGAGTCCAACCATCTTCCCTACTCTACAAAGTTTTTCCCTACACCATATCCCCCAACACCACATCTAAATGACTCTTAAATTCATCCAAGGATGGTAACTCAACCACCTCCCTGGGCAGCCTGTTCCAGTGTCTGATCACTCTTCCTGTGAAGAACTTCTTCCTAATGTCTAGTCTAAACCTACCCTGTTGCAACTTGAAGCCATTCCCCCTTGTTCTATCGCTATTTGCTTGTGAGAAGAGACCAGCACCAACCTCTCTACAGTGTCCTTTCAAGTAGTTATAATAGAGTGATGAGGTCTCCCCTCAGTCTCCTCTTCCTCAAACTAAACAGTCCCAGCTCCCTCAATCGTTCTTCATATGACTTATGCTCCAGGCCCTTCACCAGCTTTGTTGCCCTCCTCTGTACCCGCTCCAGCACCTCGATATCTCTCTTGTATTGAGGTGCCCAAAGCTGGACACAATACTCGAGGTGTGGCCTCACCAGTTCTGAGTACAGGGGGACAATCACCTCCCTACTTCTGCTGGTCACACTATTTCTAATACAAGCCAGGATGCCGTTGGCTTTCTTGGCCACCTGGGCACACTGCCGGCTCGTATTCAGCCGCTTGTCAATCAGAACCCCCAAGTCCTTTTCCGCCAGGCAGCTTTCCAGCCACACTTCCCCAAGCCTGTACCGATGCATGAGGTTGTTGTGGCCCAAGTGCAGGACCTGGCACTTGGTCTTGTTGAAGTTCATACCATTAAGGTTCGCCCATCAATCCAACCTATCTAGGTCTCTCTGTAGAGCCTCCCTGTCCACGTGCAGATCAACGCTCCCGCTTAACTTGGTGTCATCTGTGAACTTACAGATGATGCATTCTATGTCATTATCAAGATCATCAATGAAGATGTTAAACAGAAATGGCCCCAACACTGAACCCTGGGGAACACCACTTGTGACTGGTCGCCAGCTGGATTTAACTCCATTGAGCACCACTCTTTGGGACCGTCCAGACAGCCAGTGCTTGATCCAGCAGATAGTATGCTCACTCAGGCCATGTGCAGCTAGTTTTTCCACTAGAATTCTATGGGGAACAGTGTTGAATGCTTTTTGAAAGTCCAGGTAGATAATATCCACAGCCTTTCCTTCATCCAATAATTGGGTCATCTTGTCATAGAAGGAGATCAGGTTCGTCTGGCAGGACCTGCCTTTCATAAACCCATGCTGACTAGGCCTGATCCCCCGGTTGCCCGTTATATGGTTTGTGATGGCACTCAAGATGACCTGCTCCATGACCTTCCCTGGTATCGAGGTCAGGCTGACAGATCTATAGTTTCCTGGATCCTCCTTTTTGCCTTTCTTGTAGATGGGTGTTACATTTGCCACCCTCCAGTCCATTGGGACCTCCCCAGTTAGCCATGTCTTCATATAAATAATGGACAGCGGTTTGGCGAGTACGTCTGCCAACTCTTCCAGCACTCTTGGGTGTAGCCCATCTGGTCCCATAGACTTGTGTGCATCCAAACGGTGTAGCAGGTCACTGATCTCTTCCTCTTTAATTGTGATGCCCTCGTTCTGCTTCCCCTCCCTGTCTCCTAGCTCATGAGGCTGGGTGTCCAGGGAACAGCTAGTTCCACTGCTAAAGACTGAGGCAAAGTAGGCGTTGAGCACCTCAGCCTTTTCCTCATCCTTGGTGATTATGTTTCCCTCTGCATCCGATAAAGGAGGGAGATTTTCCCTAATCCTCCTTTTGTTGTTAATGAATTTATAGAAACATTTTTTATTATCCTTAACAGCTGTGGCTAGGTTGAGCTCTAGCTGCGCTTTGGCTCTCCTAATTTTCTCCCTGCATAGCGTCACTACCTCTTTATAGTTTTCATGAGAGGCCTGCCCCCTCTTCCAAAGGTTGTAGACTCTCCTTTTGTTTCTGAGATCCAGCAAAAGATCCCTATTTAGCCAGGCTGGTCTCCTTCCTCACCTACTTGTTTTTCGGCACACGGGGACAGCCTGCTCCTGTGCCTTTAAGACTTCTTTCTTGAAGTATGTCCATCCTTCCTGGACTCCTGTATCCTTCAGGGCAGCCTCCCAAGGGACTTTGTCTAGCAGTCTTCTGAATAGATCAAAGTTTGCCCTCTGGAAGTCTAAGGTGGCAGTTTTAGTAACCCTTCTCCTTGTTTCTCCAAGGATCGAGAACTCAATCATCTCATGATCACTGTGCCCTAGACAGCCTCCAACCTTTACTTCCCCCACAAGTTCTTCCCTGTTCACAAGGAGCAGGTCCTCCAGGAGGGCACTTCCCCTGGTCGGCCCACTTACCAGCTGCGTGAGGAAGTTATCCTCCACACACTCTAGGAACTTCCTGGATTGTTCCCTCTCTGCTGTGTTGTATTCCCAGGAGATATCTGGGAAGTTGAAGTCCCCCATGAGAGCAAGGGTGGGTGATTGCGAGAGCTCTGCCAGTTGCTGATAGGATATTTCATTGATTTCTACATCCTGGTTTGGGGGTCTGTAATAAAATCCCACCACGGTATCTACCTTGTTGACCTTCCCCTTGATTCTAATCCTTAAACACTCTACACTGTCATTCCCATTATTAAGTTCTAGGCATTCAAATGTGTCTTTGACATAGAGGGCCACCCCGCCGCCTCTCCTTCCTTGTCTATCCCTTCTGAAGAGTTGGTAGCCATCCATTGCAGCACTCCAGTTGTGTAAGTCTTCCCACCACGTTTCTGTGATGGCAACTATATCATAGTTTTCCTGATGTACAATGGCCTCCAGCTCCTCCTGTTTTTTGCCCATACGGCGTGCATTTGTGTAGATGCACTTTAGCTGGGCTAATTTTCCTGCCCCAACACCCCCCTGACCATGCCCAGACCCTTCTGTGGTTGCCGGCCTATGACTATCCTTGATGTCATCACCACATGGGTTACCATCCCCCACCTCTACTGAGACAACAGGCTGCAAGACCTTGCTAGGGCTTTTACCCATCAGCACTGGTAATTTGCTCCCAGGCTCCTCTTTAGTAATCCTGGTTTCATCCCTATCCCCCTTCGAACCTAGTTTAAAGCCCTTTCAATGAGCCCTGCTAATTCTTGCCCCAGTATTCGTCTTCCCCTTTGGGTACGGCTTGCCCCACCTGTTGCCAGCAGGCCTGGGGTCCTGTAGATCATCCCATGATCAAAGAAACCAAAGTTCTGCCGGTTACACCAGCCTCGCAGCCAGGAGTTAATCTGCTGGCTCTTCCTGTTTATCCTCTCATCAATTCCTGCAAGTGGTGGGATAGAGGAGAACACAACTTGTGCTCCTGATCCCTTAACCAGCTGTCCAAGGGCCCTAAAGTCTCTCTTCAGTGCCCTTGGACTACTGGTAGCTACGTCATCGCTGCCTGCTTGAAATACTAGTAACGGATAGTAATCCGAGGGCCGGACCAGGGTAGGGAGATTTTTCTGTATATCCTTAATCCTGGCCTCAGGGAGGCATCTGACTTCTCTGTGGGATGGATCCAGTCTGCAAATGGGGCCTTCTGTTCCTCGCAGAATGGAGTCACCCACCACAATTACCTTCCTTTTTTTTTTTTGTTGCGGAAGTCCTAAGGCGTGGGGGTGGGTGGCTGGCTCTGGGTAGCTCACTGCATAGATCTTCGTCTCCATCCTCATATGCCTGGCCCTCGATTTCCAAAGCCCCGTACCTATTTTGTAAGTGCAACTGGGAAGGTGAGGGGGGCTGGGAGGGGTTTTGCTTGCCCCTCCGAGGAGGGACCTGCCTCCATTCTCCATTGTCCCTTAAGTCCCCCTCTTCTACCTGGGGACAGGGGGAAGGGAGATCATCCACTTCCTGCAGAGCCTCTGCCCCATGCTTATGCCTCAGGGTGCGGCTGAATTTCACTGAATTTTTAGAGTTGGAAGGGACCATAAAGATCATCTAGTCCAACTCCCCTGCTGAAGCAGGATTGCCCAGAGCATGTTAGAGCAGATTGGCTCCACCAATCTATTTCACTTTCACGTCTCTGATGCTTCTAAGTCTTTCTACCTCTTCCTTCAGTTCCACCACCTGCCTGAGCAGGCAGTTTATTTGATCACTGCGCACACAGGCGGTGTCACTGGCTCCCTCGGGAACAAGTGCCAGGCTCAGGCGTTCCCTGCAGCCGGAGACCTGCACAGACACGGGTTTTTGCGGGGGCTCGGTCTGAGTTCCCACGTTCCTCCTTGTGGTGCATGTTGCAGGTGTCGGGGCCATGTTCTTCTCCGGCGCCGGGAGGGGACCGAGCACTGATGGCTGCTTCCCTCACGCTCTGCGCGCGTGCGATCTGCGCGCTGATATCCCTGCCCTTGCGCTCACGCGCCCCCGGCACGCGCTCTGCCCCTGCTGCGGCTGGAGCCGCTTTTAAATTTGCCGCGTCTCGCCCGGCCCGCCCCCAGTCGCGTCAGCCGCTCGGCTCCCGCGCGAGATTCCCGACTCGTTTCGGGTCTCTCCGCTCGCCCTCGGCTTCTCCGTCTCCGGGAAGCCCCCTCTCTCCATCGGGTCCAAATTTAAAGCCGCAGCGCTCACCGCTGCCGCTGTCGCTCTCCGCGTGGTCTATGTAACATCATTCAATAGAGCTGATAAAGGGAGAAATCCCTAAAAAGTTTTATGACATTTTTATAATCCATCCTTCCTATTTTTTTTTAATTGTTATGTCACTGGGCAGCTGAAGCAGGCTCCCTCCAAACCCCAGCTGGCTGCACCGTGTTCACCCTCCTTCCCCACAATCTGAGTGACTTGGCTTTCCTTTCCAGCCCTTACCTCTCAAATTTATTAGGTCTCCTTCCTTTGAAAATGTGTTTTGGCTTTGCTTAGCTACCAAAAATAGGATTGCTTGACTGGATGACCTTGAGTGGAGCCCACTGGCTCGTTACCAAGAGAGTCCCTTGCCTTCCATGACTTGCATGGTGTGGAAAGTCAGAGACGCTTTTAATTTTGAACTAGTCATAATGATGAGTCATTTATTACTGCTTGGAGTGAAGTTGTTTTTGCAAGGTCATTCTTAAGGAGAAAAATTAAATTGTTTATTCTGTGAGTGCATTTGCACCCGTAGCATATTCAGCTCAGCTAAACAATTATTTTCGTAGGTATATTATTGAGCAATTGTGTTATTTTGAGTTCCCCTTTTGTATGTCAAAATGTGGCTTTTTGAAAGAGATTGAAGAATAAACAGCCTGAGATAAGTACTAATTGGATGCTTTTAAGTGAAAATGAACAAAAACGTTGGAAGGCTTTTTTGTGGGGCCCAGATGTAATTTGTAATTATTCACATGAAACACTCTGTATGTGGGGTTTTTATGCTAAGAGTATTTACAACATTGGATGACTTTTAATATATTAAGTAACTATGTGTGATCCGTATTGTGATATAAAAAAATCGTATCTCTTTGATAATCTTTTTCGTTGACCCGACAAAAATATTTTTCAACAAACTAAAGCAACCAAAATTTTTCTAAAGAATTTCTCTAACCCTCTGCAGACGTGGTACATGACGATTGTTGGTGAAAGAGAACGCCTATACTTTCAGGGCAAAGGCTGGGCAGTCTGAGAAACAAGAGGAGTACGAAAGCTTCCATCCCCACCTATGTAAGCAAGGCAGTACACTCATCCTCTAAGGCTAACTGGAAATGAGCTCTATCCATTTGTTTAATTAAGCCTCAAGAATGAAGAAATCTAAATGCAACTAATTAATTTAAAACCCCTATAATTAAAAGTATGATAACAGTGATCTAATTTGGGAGGGCAGGAATCAATACATAAGGAGATCAGCTAGAGTGCAGCCAAAGATACCATCAAAACCTACTAAGGATATGAAAACCCCCGGGAATACCTCCAACAGAGTTTGGATAATGCCTCGTGGTGTTGAAATCAGTGACGCTGTTTTGTTTGTCTGTAACTTAGGAAAGATTAGCATGCGGTTATCAACAAATTAGACTTTTAATAATAAATAATGCTTTGGAATAGTAAATTCTGGGGTTGACCACTGTATTCTTTCCCTGTGGGGTACAGAGGAAGAAGGAAGGAAAAACCGTCCTGTAACAGGCATGAACTATTGAAAAGTTACCCTAGAAGCTGTACTTTTCCCCCAAAACTTACACAGTTAAAGATGAATATATATGATGGATTGAGGTTAAGTGAATGTGGTATAAATATTTATACTACATGTTCACATTATACATTTTTTATACAGTACAGGACAAAATGTCCTGATAGAGAACATTTTGCTATAAGGTACCATGAAAGACTAAAAACTGCAGCCTTTTTTCAAGTTTAAATGTTGTTATACCTCAGTCAAATGCAAACAATGCATGATGTAATTGTTGTGGTGTTACATAGAGGGCTTATTTTAGGGCTGATGTAAAACTACATCAGGCAAAGGTAGAAAACCACTTAATTCTGCATTGAATCTTTTACCCAAGTAATGATTGACCTATGGCTACTCTAGGCAGAGCTTCATTTTTAATGTCTGGTGCTCTACAGCTAGATAACATCCCCAGGTTATCTTAACTATCCTCAGTTAAATTAATCAAATATTGATGACCATGACTTTGGGCTTGAAAATATGGTGGAGAAGCTTTGGCAAAGAGAGAAGCAGATTGCATGTGAATGGAGAAATTCATCATAATGTCACTGAATACCTGGGGAGTGGAGTTCAAGCTGATTTATTACAACATTGTTTTTCATTTTTACTGGACACTGATAGGTCTTAGGCTAAAGCAATCTCATTGTGATCTCCAGTCAAGCAGTGAGAGTGACACAGCTACTTCATAGGCACATTTTTTATAGGCTTTGTACCACTGCTAGGTAACATTCAGCTTTTTGAGGCTGTCAGCTCTGTTGGTATATACCTCACAATGTCCAGAGCTGTGAGACTGCAGCAGAAGCCACAGCAGAGAGATGTCTCGAGAATTTCAGCAGTAGGAAGTGTGTGTCTGCTTGTAGGATAGTACAGGCTGCATCATGAGCAGGCACTGCCATGCATTCAGAAGTCCTGAGACAGATCCTCTCTGATGATGAGGTGCACCTATAAGTGTGAGATTTTCAACAATAAATTAGGGTCTCCATCAGCTAGAAAATACCAAAAAGTCTACAATTGGAAACAAATGCAACAGAGTGGCAAAAATGCAGACACTCAGGACTTGTTCTTTCCAGTTAGATACACTGGGAAATTCTGAAGCATATGTCAAACATGAGTGGAAGAGATCAATTTTTTTCAGGCTAAGAGACACAGTGTAACCCTCTGTGCTCCCTCTTCTCCATCCTTGTTCAAGTCATTGGCTCTAGAGTTGATGCAAGTGAAGAGATCAATAAGGAAGGTTGAAGTTAAAGTACCAGGTTATGGACTTCAGTAGCCAAGGACCCCTGTTACCCCAATACCCCTACCATGGCAGAAAAGTGGACAAAAAGCTGTAATCCCTTCAGGTGCTGCTGCTTTTTGTGTTACAGTTTGCCTGCGAAAACTTGATGGGACTTCCACCCCTTGCTGCTTGCACAGCTATGGGCATGTTTGGGGTGTTGCCACCAGGACATGATGCTGAGACTGAAGGATGTTTCTGGTACCAGAGGCTGAAGTCCATGTAACAGTGCAACGGGAGAGGACGTGGCACGTGAGTGTCCTAAAGGACTGCTTGGGACCCAGCACTTAAGCTTTCTGCTCCGTTTGCTTGTGTACGTAACCGGCTCCTGTCATTCCCCCACTGCCTCCCCTGCTAGAAAGCACTGGCTCTTGTATAGGTTTTGGCTGAGCTTCTCTACCACCCATTATATCTGCCTCTTCCTCCCCTGGGGTGACTTACAGAGGGGTTAATACATCCCTGCGTGCTACTGTGACTCCAGTGCAGGACACTGAGGGTCAGCTTAACTGAAGAGGCTGAGGATGCTTCTGCACACCCAGATCCCTCGCTCTTGCTTTCTGCCAGCTTGCCTGTCGGGCGAGGGCTCCCCAGCACCTCTCCGGCACCGTCAGAGGCTGTGAGTTTGTGCTGTGTGGGGAGGAGCCCTGCACTCCAGCCACCACCTCGAGTGGGTGCCTGGCTGCTGGGCACGCAGGGGCAAGGGGCAGGCAGCTAGAGGCAGCCGCTGGGCAGGGACGCTGCAGAAGGAGTCAGGAGTGGCTGGGATGTGACTCCGACTCGCCCTCTCCACCTGAGCTCAGCAGGAGTCAGCAGCGGTGGGTGGTCACATACTGGCTAATTTTTCCTCAGGAGCAATAATTTAGCATGGAATGACACTGAGCCTTCAGTTTGTGGCTGACAACGTAAACTAAGAAGAAATTTAAAAAAGGACATCAGAGGAGGAACAGGAATGGAAGGTACATTTCCGGTGGTGTTTACTAAGAACATTAAGGGAGTAAGACCCCAAGGTGTTGGTTCGTCATAGGCAAAAAGCAGCAGTGATGGGAGCTGAGGTCAGCACGTCTCCTCTGTTCATGACTGCAGAGGGCAGCTCCAGCTGGTGGCAGGAGATGGTCCCTTCCTTTTTGCACCAGAGGGCTTGCCCGGCTGCAGGCAGGAGCAAAACTCGTCTGTGCACTTTCTGCTATTTCCCTCACACAGAGCCCCTTTCTTATTAGAGTCTGCAGTTACTGTTTTTCTTTCTGATTAAAATATGCTCTTGGGAATACAGGCTATTTGTGCTGTGCTCTTAATAACCTTTCTACTGCATGGGGTGGGGTGAAATGTCAAGACTGACAAATACCATGAAGTGAACCCCCAAAAGACAGGCTTGGATGCCGCATCATTATTTTTGCCAGCCAAAGTAGTTTGGCCAAGCCATTACAGTATTGATTCATATAGCTTCACTATAACCTATGTAAGTATGTGTGCATGAATGTTTGTCCAATGTTAGATCTATTTCTTCAGAAATTTAGAACATCACATGTTCCTTCCCTTAAATTAGGTGCATTTGTAAGAACTTCAAATTGTAAGGATTTTTCCATATTGCTTAGATTTTTTTTTTTTACTGCCGTTGAAAAGATAGTATTTTCTCAATAATTAATCACTTTTTTTCTCAGCACTTTGATTATGAAATGAATGTGGAAGGTAGATTTCTTCTAGTAACAGAGGGAAGTATTTTATTAAATGTTATCATTTAGCATTTTTACTGCTTTTTAGCGGGAAAAAAGCAGAAGAGAAGAGGTGGAAGGCAGAGAAAAATTGATGGGTGAAGGGAAAACAATGGAGTGGGAAAGAAAAAGAAAAACAAATAACACAACTTAATTAGGATTTGAAATAGAAAAAAATCTACATCTTATAGAAATATCGGGCACTGTATATACAAGGTGAGAAACCTGGTTGTTTTGATAAGTTCATATCATGCTGCTAATTGCATTTTAACTGTAAGGCTGTAACTCACCTGAGGTTTATTTTGGTTTTGTTTTCTTTGCCTGGCAATGAAATTAAGTGGGTGTGATCACTTGTTGGAGTTGGCTTCCCTTTGTCTTATTTACTTAGCATACAAAAATAATTTGCAGCAAGAGCTACAGCTTTGGGAAACTTGCATTATTTACCCATCTCCCAGATATGAATAAAACACTGAGAATAAGCTTTATCGAGACTAGGCATCATTGTTTAATACAACAGTCTGGTTCGAAAGTATTCAGGAATAACTACAGACTGTTAAGTCAGATCAGATAGTGTAGTCTATAAAATAAGAGTAAAAGCATTGAGAACACAGTCTTTTAAGAAAGGCGCGTGGCTTCTTCAGAGGGAAGTCTGTCTCAGTAGCGTGCTCAAACTCTTGGAAGGTGGCAGCTAACATGTCAATAAGCACATGGATAAAGGATTTCCCTGGGGACATAATGTGACATTTCCAAAAGTTGTTGTTAAGGTTCAACACCGGAGGTTGTTATGGAAACTAAGTTTGGAGGAAAGGGTCATTTATGGAGTGAAACCTGGTAAAAGGACAGAAAGCAAATAGCTGTCCTTAAAGGTGGCTTTTCTGGATGGATATGAGTCAGCAGTTTGTTTCCTCAGCTGTTTTATTCAGCACCTTCATCAATGATGTGGTGGTGGTGGTTCGCAGTGTGATCTCCAGGGCTGCAGCTGGCACTAAGGTCTCTCAGACAGCCAAACGCAATGCTAAGGGCAAGGAACTTCGAAAGGACCTCAGAAAATCAAGTGTGAGCATCAAAAGATAGCAAAAGAGTACCAATGCAGGTAAATATGAATGAACGCGTCAGGAAATAAAGTAATCTAAATGGGCCTACTGCATGGCGTTAAACATAGAGATGGCAGTTACGGCTCAGGAAAGAGATCTTGGTTGTCGCTGAAATCACCAGTTCAGCATGCAGCAGCCACCAAAGGAATGTTAGGCGTTGTCAGGAAGGAAGAAGGAGGGAATTATATAAAAGCTTGATGAGGTCACATCTTGAATGCGGTGTATGCTTCTGATCTCCACATCTGAAGAAGGATACTGTGCAGCTGGTGTGAAGGACGGCAACAAAATGTTCAAGGGGTTGGATCAGCTACTTTACCCGGAGGCGCTAAAAAGTTTGGGACTGTGCAGCTTGCAGAGACAGCTGGGTTAGGGGAAATGTGATCAAGGTTTATGAAATTGTAAAAGCCAGTGGATAAGGCAAATACAGAACTGCTCTTTGCCACACTCCACAGCAACCGGACTTGGGAGCATTCAAAGAGATTGGTATGAGGTTGGTTAAAAACAGATGAAAGGGTGTCTTTACACAGAGGGTCATGAGCCTTTGCAACCCATTGCCGTTTCAAGCTGTGGAGGCAGAGAGTGCTGCTAAGTTCAAGAAAGAATTAGAAGAATTAATGGGTGGCAGATTTGTATTAAGATCTGAAGTGTAGTGTTCATCTGTGTGTCCTGAAACATCCTTAAAAGTCTTTCTGGATGCTCTAGGAGTGTGAGAAGAACTGACCACAAAAGGTGGCCAAGCTCAAATATTTTCCTTCAGTTGCGCTGTCCTTTTGACAGTGTTGGACGTAATTAGCTGTACCCAGCAGGTATTTTTATGTTCTTAGAAATAAAAATAACAAGATATAATTGGGATCCAAAGAATTTTCAAAGTTAATCTGTTCTTCTTCTGGACTAGTAGTCCACATTTTTACAGTCAGAGTGGCAATGATTTTAAAAAAGTTATATGTTAACTTTATAATGCTGTGCTTTCTCAAGAAACAATGCTTCCATGTTCTTTCTATCAGCAAAACTTTTACCAGATGTTTCTGTGAGATTTTTACTATCCCAGGCCACATCAAATTGCATTTGGAAAAATAAGCCCCTTCTGGTTTTGAATGCAGCCCAGAATCAAAACCTGAGGAGACTAAAAGCTTGAACTTTTCCTTCAACCTTGAATTTCAGGAACAAGAGGTGTTCGGTTTTAAAGTTATGATTCAAACTAGTTTCCAGTGAACTGCTTCCAGTCATTCTTAAAACTGAATTACACATAGTTTAACATGCCCCCACCCTCCCCTACTCCCTTCAAAACAGCTTTTACTCATTTATTTTTTCCATTAGAAGAAAGAGAAACTGTATGCAACCAAATGCACTGATGACATGGCAACCACATCAGCTAAGGTTTATAACACTATCCCAGCATATCCTAACAGAGGTTTTCTCTTGCTCCTGTTCATGCTTGCAGCAAAACTCCCAGGGGCATCCACAAGTACAGAACGGGGTCTTGAGTTGTTAGTAAATTTGAGACAATAGGAAAACAGATGTGAAGGAAGATACCAAGGTGACTTTAGGAACATTTATTCAGGAGCTCATCACAGGGCATGGAGAAAGCGCAAATAGAAAATGAGCGTAGAAAAGCTGTCATCAGGGGCTAACTGGATCATAAAAGACAATTTCAAGGAATCAAATTGTGGAGGGCCTCAGAAGTGAAACCAAGGGCATCATAGAGAGAAGGAAGGCACTTAAAGAAGATGAAGAGAGGTTTGATACAGTCAACCCAACAAGCTAGGAGAAAGGACAATAGATTTCTAGAGAGGTGAGACTGCTTTTGTTAAGGGCAAGGGAAGGAACACTGCAAATATTCAAGATGGGGAATGAGAGTTTCTGCTCTGAAGGAAAGGCTTTAAGAGCTTTGAAGCAGAAAATATTAACAACTTGCATCAAGGCAGAGCCTAGATGTGGTACCTCAGCACAAAGCTTGAATGGAAGATGTCCTGCAGATAGAGGATTCAACAGCAGGCAAACGATAATGATGGTTTCTGTAGTGATCAAGGAAGATGATCTAAGAAGGGCTGGAAGGGGAAATCAGGAGGTCTTTTGCAGTAATGCTGAACTTGGGCTGCTGTAGCATATCCACAAGGAAATTTTAGGGACACCGACTGAGATGTAGGCTAGCAGATTTGAGGTAATTCCTGTTTAAATATATGTTTGCTTTTGCCAAACTAAGCTATGCTAATATAATGGTGTGGGCAATGTTTTCTACAGCTCCATAAATTCCCATCTTCCTATAACTCACTTCTAATTCTTAGCTGAGGTACCATTGACAGTCCTGGCTCTTCAGGGAATTCTCAAAGCTTCAAATCTCAAGGGGTTGGGGATGCAGCTCGGAAAAACAGGTGTAGTTTCCAGACAATTTTTAAAGTACCACAGTTCCTTAATAAACCAAATGTTTAATGTACACAGAAAATATTGTAAACTGAAACACTAAATTGTATTTTGAATACTCTCAATGTTTTAAACAAAACTTACTAGAGCATTTCTATTTGTATTCCTCATACAGTCTCCCCTACTTTGTTGCTGCTGTATATCCAAACATGAGGTTTTGAGCACTTTTATTGCATACAAAGGCACTCCCTTCTCATCTTGTTCCCAAGACAGTTCTTAAAATTTATAGCATGACCACAGTATGTGTGTGAAAATCTCATCCATGCTCAGAGTTTGAGAAGACTGTCCCTGTCACAGCATTTCTTCACCGCTCACTGGCTTTCTGAAGCCTGTTAGAAACTTTCTGGGGTGTCTGACTGTTGTCCCAGCAGTTTTTGTCTGAACAGAAACTGATAAAGATCTGGGACTTGGCTTTGCCAGCAGACATATCTTTTGGTTCTTCATCAGTCAGGCTCAGGGCAGTCCTTAACTTTCACATCCATAAAGAAATTCTCATCAAGCAACTGTGGATGACCCGCCAGATGGCTTTCCCACAATGGAAAGTTTTTCAAAGCTTCAGAAACAGTTACCAAACATCTGAGCCTATTTAGTAAGTGCCATATCCTATGTCTACACATTTCTGTGTAATCTAGCTGAGTTGCTCTATCCCACAGTTTTCAAGTGTTTGGAGATCATATTAGATTCCATATACTCTTCCCTGGCTTGCTTCCCTTTTCTTGAGCCAGAAAGAGCAAATGCCACAATACAGGATATGTGACTTTTTCTCCAATTTTTCCAAATGTAGAATGTCCATATTTTCCCTCTTCTATGGCAGATGCAGGCCCAAGGGTCTTCCACCATCATACGAGTGTTCATGGATCTGAAGACTCTTTTCAGTGAAGAAGGCAAGGATTATTTTCCTTTGTGCTCACAGATGGAATTTATCCAACCTTGAGTGAGAAATAAAGTATATCTTCATGTTCTGCAGAGATTTTGGTCTCTTGATTCAGGTAAGTAAAACTAAGGCTGACTCAGTGTGTGAAAAAATGGAAAAGTTGCGTTACACCAGTGGTCTCTTGGTACTGTATTTAACTATCATCTTATATGGTCCAGAATGTATGATTTATCTCAGCTTTCTGCAATTGTTAATATTCTGTCCTTTCTCATTTAGTTAGATTATAGCAAGAGAAGGTGATTTAAAAAGTCTTTAGTTTGATTTCTAACCATACCTTCCCACTGGAATAATTCTGGAGATGCAATGTCTTGGAAACATACTTGTAGTCTGAAATTACTTCCCATTTGAGAGAGGCGGGTTTGCTGATGCAGTGCTGTTTTCTGTTACTTTAAAGGCTACGTACTCCCATTTTGGTGGTCTAACCTGTGTATGTTTTTGCTTCTGCACCAGTGGCATCTCAAGAAGGTTCTGCTCTCTTGAGAGCACATTTGGAGACTTGGGTAAACTGATGCAGAGAAGCTGGAAGGTGGATGCTTGCTAACCTTACAAACAGCTCCAGATTTTACCACGTATTTTTGCTGTCAGAAGCATATTTTTAATTGGCAGGGGCAGAATCACTAGGGGACGATTTGCAGTTGATGGGAGTTGCAAGTTGCTGCCGTAAGTGTTGGAGCAAGGCAATTAAGAGGCTCTCTGTCCTTGCAGCTGTAAAGTCTGAACATTCATCAAATGCATTGTTTGAACCTGGCCTCATAAATCTAATTTCTTTTTCAGGAGTAAGATCTTTCTTATGAAATGTCTTTTTAGTAACCAACCCAAACCAAGCACTCCGTTCAGCTTGGTGAGTTTCAATCTTTATGAGCCTTGAATTTGCTTATTAAACTTACACAAAGTCAGAATTAAGATTAAAGGGAATCTCCACATTTGAACACTCTAGAAAAACACGTTTAAACTCACTTAAACCATTGATTCCATAAAGGCTGTCTTAGGCAACTGTACTCTTACATACAGGTGCGGGGATACTGGAAAAGGCATGTGTATTTGAGAATACAACTTCTTCATGGGGAACTATGATAGAGCACTATTATAATCCTCTTGATTGTTATGTGTAGACAGCGTATAGATAGCAGTCAGACAAATGGGGGTGTAATAGGCACTTGGCTTAGAATATTTTAAAATAACATCATGATAAAATATAACCAAAGAAGAAATGTGCTGGTATTCTTCAGGGACTGAATCTCTGATTAGCAATTCAGTGTAGTTCTGCCTCCCTCAGCCCCTTCTCAATTTTGGAGGAAAAAGAAAAAGAGAGCCCTTGTTAATGTGGTTTTAAAAGCACATAACCTTGGAATGACAGGATGAAGCTGTCGTTTCTCCAGCCTCCTGGATTCTGCAGCAAGAATGAATGGCGCACAGTGTGTGACAGGAGGAGGGTATGGATTGCAGAGGGGACAGAGATTTTCTCTGCTCACCACCTGCCTGTGTTATCCCATTCTTCCCTTTGCTCCTCCAAGTCAGAATGCAGCTGACAGTCAATACTCCGGTAAAGATCAGTGCTAAAGAAGTTCTCGGATTAAGTTTTGTGTCCACTAGTGAAGTCAGCAGTGATGACTCAGGAAGGCTTAGACCTTTCTATAAAAGCTCACTCAACAGTTTAGTTCACTTCTTTGCCTCTCATCCCTGATGACTGCTGCGTATCTTTTGTTTAGGTCTGGGCTTCCATCCATTCTGACAGAAGCTCACACTGCATCCATTTAAAGTGACAGTTGTCAGACAACTGAGTTTTGCTTATTTAAGAGAATAGGGAGGGGATTTTTCACCCTCTTTTTTTTTTTTTTTTTTTTTTTTTTTTAACTCCTTTCCTTCTCAAAAGAATTGGGGTGAGCTGGAGTGAGCTGGCGGCTTTATAGGTCTTGGAAAAATGACTGGAGAACAGTTAGTTTCACAAAATGCTCAAGATGAAGCATTGAAAGATGTGTCAGACCATGGGCAGTTGTTTGGAAAACACAAGTCAGCACTGCAAGAAAGGAAACTGAGGCACAAGTTATTTGACAGTATGCTACCAAATGGCTGTCTGAGCCTTACAGATTGTCACAATCAGAGCTTAGCAATTTTGACTTAAAAGGAGGGGCTAGGGACATTTTTTTTCTAGCAGCCTTGCCTAATGATGTGTCAAAGCTTAAAGCTTACAAAAGGCTGTGAACCCCAAAACCACTAAGAGCAAGACTTTGTTAGATGATCTGAGCACTGGGGCATAAGAAGTGGATGCTCAGATAAAAGGATGAGCGGCTGTTTATATGCAGTCATAAATCAAACTCACCCATGCAACTCTCTGCCCATTTAATTGGTCAGAGATACCCGGAGATGCTTGGGACATTTATCCCTGTAGAGCGGGGAAGGCATATGTTTCTGGCAGACAAACTGACTTTGACACTCAGGCCCTGAGATTGTCAGTGGGAAGCCAATGCCTCTAAAAATCTCTATCTTTTAAGAAAGTAGCCAACGTAAGTAACTTTGTAAGTGTCATTGAAGACAGATTGCCTGAGATGTTTCTCTTTGTGAATGTCTAGGCGGTGTATTCATCACAGGCTGAGAAGAGTCATACACACGCACCCTCAGGTTAGTATGGGCCAGTGGGCTGTATGTGAGCACCACAGGCAACATCAAGAAATTGGAAGCAGAAAAATAATCCCAGCTCTAAAAATCTTAAAGAGCCTCTCCAATATCAGTGATGTTCCCTATAACCTACCATTTATAGTGTCAGATTCCACCATTTTTCCTGAGAGCTTTGGTGTTTTCCGTGTTTCGAGTTGGACATCGCCCTTTAGAAGTCTAATCACACTCTGCCCCCCTATTTAACTTCTACATTTTGCATGAGAAGCTCTCTGACTCCCGCATTGTGCAAAACATGTTCTGCCTGTGCACAAAGCCAATGTTGAAGGGGTTTGGTAGTTTGAATGGAAGTACGTGGGCTGGTAAATGGAGGCCTCAGACAGCCAAGAGCTTCACGGACCTCGGTGGTGCTCAGCCTTGCTGTTCACCACACCCTGCACCAGCCATCAGTAGGGTGGAATTTACCCTTGCATGGTAAAAACTCACACATGCCCAATGCCCTGTTTTAAAGGCTTAAATTGAGTGTTTGTGGCATGTGGGGCTCCTCCTAAATCTGTTAGCGACAGCTACTTTAATTCATAGTGAGGAAGTTTTGCTCTTGACAACTGCCTCATTCGCTGCATGACTTGGCTTTACTCTTTATTCAACATTTTAAAAGCTGAAATTTGTAACTACACTGGGAGAGTTTACCTTAGAAGATGAGGGAATTCTGCCATTACATGCATCCTACAAACTGGGTGACTTCTGAAAAGAAGTTTAATCAGCCTCCAGTAACTATCATCCCATGTGGTTAATGATGAATTGTGTATAATTACCTTTTGAGACTGCAAAGGCAAAGCATATGCTTCTAATGGCCTGTCCTGACCAGGAATGGCAGCTGTAGTCAGTTATGCAAAATCCTGAATGATGCCAAGAGGAGCTGAAGTTGAGAGAAAGCACAAATGTTAACACCTTCTTGACTGTAGACCTGAAGGTGCGTGTAAGGTTAAATTTGCAAAATGTGACCACTTTTTAGTTTCCCAAACTGAGACACCTTTACCTTCCCTGGGGTCTAAGGAAGAATCTGGCTGCTGGATTGAGGCACCTGTACACAGGTGGAAAAAAGTGATGTAGTTGTTTTCCTATGTGGAAAAAATAACATTTTTTTTTATATAATACTAAAATGGCTTGTGATATTCTGTGTTCTTTAGACTAATACTGATATACCAGAGAGATCAAAGCATTGCAGTATATATTATCAACTTGTCTGTATTCTGAATCTATGAAATTGTATTTTCTCTTGTTCTTATTCAATTTATGATTTATTTTTCTCCCAGTATAAATCAGTTTCTGTTCTATGGATTCATGGCAGGTATTCCATCTTGTTTTTCAATATGCTATGTCTAGAACAAATATCTAGTCAGTCATGGGCGAATAAAATATTAATCATACGTATTTGAAGGTATGTTGCTATAGCAATTCCTTTAGTGCGAGGAAAAATCAGCATATAGCAGGCCAGGGATATGAGAACAGTAGGAATTATAAAGCTATAACGGCACTATTAACACATTACTGCATTGTAATGATATTATTTCCTAACTATTCTAGTCCCCAGCTGGCTAATTTTCAAAATAGAATTCTTCAGCAGGGATTTCATAAATGACTGACACAAAAGATGCTTGCAACATGAAGAAGATATTAGCAGTCTGAAGAAAATATTTTTTTAAAAGAGAATGTAGGCAAACATGCAAAATATCTTCTGCTCATGGCTTACCAAGTCCCCTCTTTTCCCTATTCCAATGTGCTCTACCCTGAGGGGCTGAACATGACAGGGCTGAATGGAGGAGATTAGCAAGACCCTGCTTAAAAAGAAATGCTGTGAGCTTAGCATGTAAAGCTGCAGAGCAGGAAATCTGGGAGAGCCAGCAGGAGAAGATATGGAAATGTAATTTCATCTTGTATTACAAATCTAACTGGAAAATTTTAAAACCAAAGCAGAAAAGACATTGTCTCTGAGAGGATTGTAATTTTCTCATGGAGAAAGGAGGCTGTGAATTACGGTCCAGTTCACGTCTGGAAAAAGAATGCAATGGTAAATTGAACTGATTGGGAATATGGACTGAAGCATAGCATGAAAGAGGAGCTAGTCAGACAGGGAAACACTTAGCCTGTATTAAGGCTGCTAATCCTCTGGGTGTATTAGGATTGCCTTCGCTGGGGGGAAGGTAGGGTCAGCTTCAAGTAATCCCACTTTTAGTATTTAACTCTTCGAGTTTGATGCTTTCCTAGTGTAGATGTTTGCATTGCATTGCAAAACATCCTGAATTGCCTAGAACAGATCCTTGCTATGCTCTGTGTTTTTAATATTAAAGTCTTGAGGCCCAGCCATCTTAATATCACTTTTTTTTTTTCCTGACACTTTCTTTAAGGCAAAGAAAACAAAAATCCCACAAATAAACGAACACTTCAGTAGACCTTCAGATTTGTTGCATTGATTTAGTGTCTGAATGAACAAGGAATAACATTTATATTCGAATGGATGGTATCAAACAGTAAAGATCAGAGGGAGCTAGCTATGCATCATGCACATCCTTTCTTTTTAATTAAAGACAAACATGAGCCTTCAAGAAAAAGAAGCAGCAGTTCAAATAGGTATTAAATTTAATAACAAACAACCTTTACAGAGATGGATCATTTTCTCACTGTTTTCTTGTACAGCAAAGTGACAGTAAAAAGCAAGAAAACGAAAACCAGGAAAATTTAACCTGTTAAAGAAAAAAAAACAAGCAGAAAGAGACTGCTTTTGTTGAACATGCTTTCCAAGGTGGAGAAAGTTTTCAAAAGGAGAGGAGAAGGAAGCAGAGAGATTTTAAGAAAAATTAGAGCTTAAAAGGACATACTTCCTATTTTGGTCTTGTTGGGAAATGTGTGAAAAGAAGCTAAACAGACTACTTAATTTAAACTGTGTTGGAAAGAAATAAATCGGGACAATATAAATACCTAGGTATTTGGAAATATACAGTTGTGCTTTATCATTGAACCGAACCCTTCTGGTAAGATGCAACTTGGACCCAGACTTCACTTTGCAGTTACCTAAAAGCCAAAAATCCAAATAACTGAAAAATTCATTAGAGTTATCAGCAGCATCAAACATTTGTACAGCACAGACTAGGCTGCACTGCAGAGCAAAACTTTTCAGCACAGTATAATGCCAGGCTTGTGGCAACAAACTGTGATACCACAAATATATGGCCTTTCTGTAAAGGAAAACCTCTCAGCATCCAGAAGGTATCAGTTACTTGAAAAAGGTTATGTAAGGGCCAAGCATAATTACTAAATAAGTGGTTGATGTTAAGAATTGGAATTTTGCAAGCAGCCTTGGCTGGTGAAACAGCTGTGATCAGGGTCTGCAACATTCGGGAGGTAAGCGTGCACAGCATATGTGCATTTGGGTAAGAACGATATGGGTGGCTGCATTATGGGTCTCATTACTGCTGTGTGTGTATATACAAATATATATTTATATATATATTTGAATAGTGAGTGCGGTGTATATGAGTACCTCCTACACAAATACATATATATAGTCATTAGATGTGAACTGAGATTTTTCTAATGATATGTTCCTAACTACTTTTTCCAAAACTTTGGAAAATATTAATTTTTTCCAAATTTAAAAATATCAGATTCTTAGATGAATCTGTATAGAAAGCAGAACCTGTACAATAGGCTCTTCCTGCCTCACTCTCTCGGTTACCTTGCTCTCTCAAAGTTGGTTCCAAATGTCTTAAGAATGTGTCTTCTCCATTTTTATTAGAGGGCCATTTCCATTCATCAGGATACTGGTTTTACTGATCTCCTGAATGGTCCTTTAAAAAGGTTTCCACTACTGTGTGTAATTTAGCACTGTATCATTTCAAAGTAACACACAGACACAAACAGGGCACAGGGTGAAAATGCAAAGCACTGAGGAAGGTGTCTAGCCAAAGCATACATCTACTACATGTTGTTGCACTATTTAGTTTATATTTTCCAGTGAGCTGCTTTGGACCCTTATGGATCAGCTCTCTACACTGCCCCCTCAAAGACTCCACCCTGTAGGAACCCTCTGGAACTAACTGAGAGAAAAATCTGGTCCCATTGGAAGCTTTGGGAATCTTGCCGCTGACTTCACTGAAGCCAGACTTCACCTTTTATATTTGTTCAAGAAAGAACCGAGCCCTTTAGCTACAATACACCCCTTTCTGCCCCTCTGCCGCCGCTGTGGACACCCACAAACGCTTGTGCTCACTGTCAGGCGGAGTGGATGCTGTTTATTTACTTCTATTCCTAGCTTGGCTGAGCGTGCTAAGTGAGGGATGCACCAGGCGGCCTCATTGCAAATGGCCTTTTAATGAACTAGTCAAGGATTTAAATTATCCAAGAACCTGGGAAAAAGCATTTTAAATTTAAGACCCTTTTAGGCAATTAAAACCTGACATGTTGCCATTGAAAACAGGCCAGGGGAAAAAGCGATTCCACCTCTTGAGATTCACCACTTACAGGGAGAGATAATGGCATTTCAGGCACCCAAGGTACTGCAGCCATCAGAGGATGCTTGGATGTCAGCTTCACGAATTGATTCTGGCTGTGTGGCAACTGGAGTTGATCCTCCAGGCGTGAGAGAGTGTTTGGTCACTGAACAAACCGGATTACTGTATCTTGGGCCAGTGCCATTTCAAAATATCAGGGAGGAGGGGAGTGAGAGAGAGAGAGAGAGGAAGATTTCCACAGCCGAAGAGATTTGTTTCACTAGAGTAAATAGCTTTATTTCCACTTTTTTTTTTTTTTTTTTTTTTTTTTTTAAGATGTGATGTGATTTACTTCTATTTGAGAGCAAATCAAGTGGAGTATCTTAATAGTCAATATATGGAGTGTTTGCAAACTGGCAAATAAACTGCCATTCAGAATTTGCTAAAAACCCTATCAATAATGTACTGTAAAAAAAATGTTTGCTGAGCTGCACTGCTCTGCAGTAATGGAAAATTTCTACAGCCTTTCCACTTACCCCTTGTGTGGCACTGAAAGGCTGAAGCATTGAACAGCTACGTTATGTCGTATTGAAAAACCACACCGTGAGGCCCTTAAAAAAATACCTTTGCAAAAAATTCCCTGGTAGCTAAAAAAGTCATAAAGTCAACACCTAATCACAAACATACCACTCATATGCTCGATTCTCGGGTGCCGTGTCAGGGGCAGGATTGCTTTGCACGAGCCCTCCCCGGGCAGACCTGGGGAAGCCAGGCTGTCCTTCCCCCCACCTTCCTGGCGGTTACCGTCTCGGCACTCTTATGCTGGAAGTTACAGTTCAGTATGTTTTTCAGCTTAGCTCTATCTGTCTGTTACCGACGTTCTCAGTTTTTTTTATAAGCCTGAATAAAGCATATGCTGGATGCCTAGTTTCCTGTCGATGCCTGGGAGAACCAACGCTCCCCTTTACCGAGCGCCTCGCTTTGCACATGGTCTGGCTGCACAGGTTGGGCTGGCCACATCGTGAAATCTTCCAGGCGGCTGAGGAGCGAAGCGTTGGAGATCAGAGACGACCGCCCAGTTTCCTGGAGCACAGGACCAGAGGAGCTGCAAAATGCTGGCACCGGCTACGTGAGTGCTGGCAAGGTGGTTTTGTGAAAGCTCATAGGGGTTCCGAGGGGAGACCTGTTCTTCATCAAACCGGCTGCTGCTGAGTCGGAGACCTTCTCGCAATCTATTCCCTTTATCCCTTACAACTAAATCCACATGTATAGTTAAGATTAGTTAATGGAAAAATGTGAAGTACTGTGTTTAGCCAGCGCAGTAACCTTTAAGGAGGTAGAAGAGCTCTGCTTTGGAGTGATCTGAAGGAGCAGTGCCTGGCTGTCCAGTGCCGTGGGTCCCCTGGAAAGCACCTTACTTCACAGCCACCCTCCAACACTGCAGAGGATGGCAGGTTTTTCTTGCTGTTCTAATTGTAAAATATCTCTCATGAGATAACTGCAGTATTCATAGCAGACAGGATACCCATGAAAACCAAATTCTTCTGTTCTCCATTATTTTTCAGAAAAATGCAGTTATTTGTAGCACATTCAGAGACAGGGATGTACGATGGTGGAAGAGGCATGAAGTTTGCTTGTGAAGTGGTTCGTATGGAGGTTGGGAAGCTGGTGGGACTGGAGCAGGCCTGATACTGGTGGCCTGACATAAGTCACAGTGGCTGTTCAAATGAAGAATTGTTTGCCTCCAGGTGATCAGACAAATACTTGTTTTAAACTACCTTTACTTCTTATTCTGTTTTTTTGTGGAACTCTTTTAAATGTCTTTTTTACACAGCACTCAACTCTCATGCATGATAATCCTTTTGTGCACTAAATGACCTCTGAGAATTGAAAAGAGCAGTCTCCCATGAAATAATGAAAAGGGTTTAAATAATTAGTTAGCCTTTTTATGCCGTCTTGTATTTGTGCCAAAAGTGTAAACTCACCTCACTATTTCTGAAGCTTTTCCTACAGAATGCTAGAAAATTACTTTTTTTCATAAAGCAATTATTAAAAACACTTTGCATGCTATGTCTGAGCCTTGAGCTTTGAAAAATACCAATATCACAGAATCACGGCAAGTGGAGAGATGTGGAGACCTCTACGAAGCTTAGTATTAATTTCTTCACTACCTAAATTTATTAAATTTTCTATATGTACTGAGTTTTCTATTCCTTTCTATAGGAAGGAATACATTCAAGATTCCTTGCATGCACTGAAGCATTTATAAACCTAGAAAGCATAATACTGTATTTCACGTTGGTTTTAAGTCATTTTTGCTATGGGTACAGAAATGGCAGTTGGGAAATTGGTCAAAATAGCTGGATATTGCCTTTATGTGTTTTCACCCAGGCCACAAAAGGAAACTGCCTGCCACCAGTGCAACTTTGACTAAGGGCTCCTATTTTCAAAATACATTTATCCACGTTTTAAGCTTCTACACATTTGTGGCCCTAAATTTTGGCATTTATAAATGTATGAAGGATATTTCATCTAGATTCTGTTTCATCCCAAATATGAAAATCCACATGCTAAGAAGAGTTTGAAAGCTAAGTAATTAAAATACAATAATTGATCTAGAACACTGACCACAGTTTTTATGTATGATATCAGAAATAAACTGGATTCTAGTGGAAGATTCCTCAGAGTTTCTGTTGCCATTACCATTTTTATTCCCGTGTAATGTTTCTAGGCAAGTCTCACTGCTCTGAGACCTACTTATTCCAAATAGCAATGATAAGGTTTTATGACTCAGAAAACAAGTCAGATTGAACTGAGTTAAATTTGCAGTGATGCCAGCACTCGGTCTCTGAATGTTAGCTCATGGGGAACAACGAACTTATCTTATTGCACTTCAAAATTAAATAATTAAAAACAATCCCCCCCTGCCCCCCCATTTCTTTACGGTTAATAATTATAATAACATACTCAGATGCAGGCAGTGTTATTATCTGATAATGCCTGAAATTTGAAATGGGCCTATTAGCCACCCGAGGCGAAACATAATTGCCCAGTTTCTGTGCACTATCAGATGGCAGATGATGTTGCTGAATGTTATTACTTAAGTATTTCAATTTTTCATATGGTGGAGAAATTAAATTTCAACTGTGTACTGCAGCACAATGGCCCCGGATTGAAGGGTGTTACTATTTGTGAAAGGTTGCAATGCCGGTAGTGTTAATCCTGTGGCCTTTGGTGAAATTGGTGCTTTGACAATATAATTAAAGCTGAAGAACGTTGTTGCTGAGAACTTTCCCATGTGGTATATATTGTAGTGCGTATTTGCACTTCCAAATAGCAATAACCCCGTGTCAGCTTTCCTAAGCGTGTGAGGCCTGAGCCCATTTCATTGTCGGGCTATTTATTCACTGACATGGAGTAGTTATTCACCTCTAGCCACTGCAAGTGAATTCCACCCTTGTTTGGAGGAAGCCAATGACTTTGCCGGAGCAAGGACTCCTCCTTGTCTGTGCTCCACAGTGTGCACAGACATGTACAAGAAGAAAAGAGGATTGGCTTCTTTTCACCCCTTGCTACTGATAAAAAAAATGCATACTTTCATTCATTACTAAATCTAGAGACTGCAGGCATCAGCCACGCGACTTTCAGCTAGGAGAAGGCTTAACTGCCATGTACTAAAGGGTGCTTGATTTTAGTAATGTGGGAATACTTTGTTTTGGCTTTTTCAGTTTCTTCAGGAGAAAGCTCTTTTGTTCCCAAGTCTGAGTTCTTCTTTATGCTACATGTTTTAAATTCTCAAATTAAATTCTCAGCTGCTGCTGCTATTTTTTTGCCCTGAGTAGGTTTGCATAGATCTGCTTTAAAGCTCTGGGGAAGCCAGCTCGTGTCTTCTCAGCTGGGACATGTTGTGGGGCTATGGGAATAAAAGCCAATGAGGCTGATGCTGCTAATAAGGCATGCTGGTGTGACTGAGAATGGAAAAAAAAAAAAGGGGTGCAGCTTGAACAACCCTGTGTTACACTGAAACCTTTGGGACTCCTTCCCAGTGGAATGAGTCTAATAATACTGCCTGGGTAGAAGAGATCTTGGGGTTTAATATATCCACCTCATCTACAACAGCAAGAAGAAACCATGCTTTATAATAATCAGAATGTACGGGTAGTTAGCATCCTTGTGCTACTGCCTGAGGCAGGCATGACACAGTAGTTATTCCATTCTGTTGTAAGAATGCTGTGCTTTTGTAGCATCACTGAGAGTTAAGCTCTTTAGAGAGCTGTCTTTTTATGAATTTTCTGGCTTTTAAATAAGGTTATGGTCAGTTTGTCCATTTAAACCTTTCAGATGACATGATTCCCTCTGCGATGTCACAGTTACCCAGTGCTTGTTCACCTGTGAAAGGCTAAGTGTTGAGTGGGTTTTAGTCTCCTGCAAAATTAACTCTGCCTTCAGATCGTCTGCTTTTCCTGTTCCTTGAACAAAAAAATTCCCACAACCTTCCCAAAAAGCTGTTTGAATTGATTTCTTTTGCAGAAACTCATAAAGCTTCATTTTCATATTAAAATGCTAATTGAGAAAAATACTTCAGTACTGAATATAAAATATTTCAATTTCTCCTCCTCTTCCTAGGTGCTTTGGTGAACTGTTCTTCACCTAGACAGGTGCATTAATTACTCTTTCTTATGAATCCGTGAATCAAGAGTTTGAATGAGCCAGTAATCTTCAGCAGTGGGTAACAAAGCAAGCTCTATGCCGACCTAAAATCGTGTCATGTTTAATCACAGAGCTGCAGGACTTGGCAAGTTTGGTTGTATTTCAGGAGAGCTCAGTGAGGAGGCCAAAGAGGCAGGTGTCCTTTGGGCTTTGTGAGTGCTGCTCACGGTGGCAGGGGTGCTCATTCTGGAGAACTCAGCACAGATATGGTGATGGTCAAAGGTAGCCTTGAAACAAAGAGGAACATCCTGGCTCCGCTTTTTTTTTTTTTTTTTTTTTAATTGGAATTAGTGAAACCATGATTAGGAAATCCTAGAAGAGGAATTCAAACCAGCCTATAGAGCAGTAGGACTGAATTGCAGAGTGGGGAGGACCAACTATCTTCCCACCTTTACTCCGTGGCAATGGCTGATGTATAGGGACCTTGACTTGTACAGAGCAGTAAGTGGGGAAGCAGCAGGGCTTACATTACTGCATCAGTAGGTATTCCTGAAAGGTATTCCTCTTGCTGTTGGGACATGCGTACTTTATACATGTAAGGCTGTGATCAAAACGCATTTTCCTAACAATTCTTCAAATAGCATCGCTTGGCTACAAGAAAAGGATGTATTTGCTTTCTGATGTGGAGAGAAATGATGTTACCATATTTCTGGATAATGAAATTATACTCATAAAATCTTTGAAAATAGGGAAGACTTACATATGGAAAGATGGGGATAGAACACGAAGGAGGAAAAATCCTCACTACATTTGTTGCTTTTTAACATTAATGGATTTGAGTTGAAACCTCTTTGAATTACACAGGATAAGATGAATTTTGGATCTGAAACAAGTTTCCAGTTTTAAGGAAAATACAATGTCTCTAGCAGGTCATAAGCAAATATAGCCTTTTCTTCCTTCTCTGTGATTCTTTGCCCCATACTTAGGATGAGTTTTAATGGCCTGAGCAGGTAAAGTGCACTCTTGATGATGTTTTTGTCTCTACCCACACCCTGGACACTGGGAAAAGAAGCATAGCAGTCTCCAGCCTTTGTAAACACAAGGATGTCACCGCCAAGTACAGGATACACGGGACATAAGGAGCTTTATTTGCCCTTCAGCTCACTGGGAATCTGTATAAGACTGGGAAAAATCCAGCTCTGAGGCCTTAATTAATCTGTCAGGGCATCAATAGAAATGTGAAGAACTTCACTGGAAAGAAATTCCTCCAGAAGATGAGGGGCCAGCCTGGATTCTCAGTGTGACAGGTCTGCAAAGTTCACAGCTCTGGCCAGACACTTTCCCCTGGACCTTGTTCCTAGTGTGTGCAAAATAGGGAAGACTGGTACTGGTGAGGGTTAGGCTCGCCTCATCTCAAAAGGAGAGCTTTAAAAGTGGAAGAGCAGACTAACTTACAAGTTACGAACAGATGAACAGTTAGTAACTCAAATTCATTTTTAATATTCATCTCCCAATTGTTTTGGAGAGGGGGTTAAGAAGACTACTCAAAAATTCTGTCTGAATACACCATGATCAACTGTGCTTTGGCAAAGTTGCTGCGAAGCTGCCCAGAAGCCCCTTCACAGCACATCAAGCTCCCAGAATGCTATAGCTTCCTCTTGGCAAGGGCACTTGATAGCCCACAGACTTCAGTGCCAGAACTGGAAAACAATAAAATAAACTATAAACTATAAAGCAAAAAAGAAAAAAAAAAAAAAAAGAAAAATTATACTCATTGTAATTGAGTTAGTTTGTTGAGGGACATAAAAATCTAATCAATTGTTTTTGCATAACAATCAGTTGTCACGTTGGGCGCTAATTGAGCAGCCAGATGGAGCCTTGTAGTTGTAGACTGTAGTAGTCGTATTCCTGGGACACACAAAACCACATGAGGCAATGAACATTAGGTTCATCTTTCTATTAACGTGTAAGGAGAGCTCCACTTAACAGGCAAAAACAGATTTCCCAAACCAAACATATTCAACTCAATGTGCTTCTCTCCCACACATAGCAGACAGAAACCTTTCTTTTAATGGATCCTTTCTGGGCTGATAGGTATTGCTGAGTACTCTGAAGCTGGGGCATGGGCGGCTTCCAAATGCCCAGATGACATGGAGGATCTACAGGAACTTAATTTTCTTTCTAATATTTTTGTATATGCTCCATATGTGTAGCACATTTAAAAGGACACTGACGAGACATTTTTCATAAACATTCTGTTCCTTAATGTTTATAAAAGCTTCTTGGGAAAACTGAAACTGAAATCCATTTCTTGAGTGAATTGTTTTTCTCCTCCATCTGGATACTTTGATTTACTTGGCTGTGGGCTTTCTATTAGCAGCACAAGTAAGCGATAATAAGGAACTGAGAGTATTTAACATTTATCCCTAGAATTGACAATTCTGGGTACAAGGTATTACTGGAAATTTAACCAAAAAAAGCAAGTCCCATTTTTGGTCTGCAAAGCTTGGCAGCATTCTGTCAAAGAGTATATTGAATTATTGAATCAAATATTGTCAAGAAATAAAAAAGACTGATGAAAAAAACCCTTTGACCTAAATACAAACTGGATTTCTCTCTCTGTTTGTCCTCCCTAGGATCTTCTCAGACCAATAAACTTCATTGCCTTTGGAAAGGGCTCAATAGAGCCACTACCAAGGGCTGTTTTTATTTGAGTATATCTGCTTGTTGACAGGTGGACAAGTAGGCGACAGTTTTGACTCGGAGATCTAGGAATCTTGCTGATTCTGTTCCTAGCTTCCAATAATAATTAAAGCAATAATAATAATTCCTCTAAGATTTAGTGACCCCACTCTTCAATGGAAGAGAACTGGTAAAGGGCAGCTGCCGCTGCTACACTGTATGAATTTAGCCCATTGGGACGTGGTGTTTGGTTGTGACTTTGCAGTGACTGTGTGCATTGCACGTCTGCCGTGGGTGCCACCCTTCCTCTGAAGCTTTGGTCAGCCTGCCACGTCAACCTCTCATGGGTAGATACCAACCTTTGCTTCATTTTAGTGATTTATTTGGCTGCAATTAAGATCTATTGTCTTCATTGTGAAAAGGTGGTGGGTTTTTTTGCAGTCTCCCTCTTGAGTAGTCTTTGGATGGCATTTCCTTCTGCTTTTCTCTTATTTTCACAGTTCCCTCTTATTTCTTCTCCCTTTTGTCTTATACTCTTGCTCCTAGTTTCATGGATGCGCGGACTACTTATTAACAACTGTCATATTCTCTCACCTCTCCCCTCCTACTTATTCTTGTAGCTGAAGATCTCTGCTACAAGCACATCTTTTTTAGGCTGCAAAGGTATGGTCTGGGGACTACACAACAGCTAGTAAGGATCAGTCTACGAGTTGCTTTCATTGCTGTGAAACAGTATTTGGTAACTACCTACAAAACTGAAGTTCTTCTAAGGACTCATCTCTTACCAGAAGCTACCTTCATGTCACTTCTTGGGAATTTCTCTGCATTCCCTTTCACTGTAATTTGAACAATTATAAATCTGTCCAATCCTCTTTTGACAGCAAGGCTTCCTACTAGGAACATGCTAAAAAATGATTCATTTGAATTGTTTTCTATTTTATATTCATTACTGTATTGAAGTAACATATATATTACTATTTTGTAGTAATTCTTATATAATACTACATTAAAACAATGCACTAAAACCAGAAAGTAATACTTAGCACATTTTCAATTAATAGCCTGTCTGAAAAAGGATTCATTGTCAAAGAAATGGAACCTTATTATTATCTAGTCATTTCTTAATGATTGAGCTAAAATGAATGAGTCAGTGCTTTATTCCTCTGAGAAATCATCAAAAAAGAAGCTCTTTCCTCACATCACAAGCAAGGACTTTAAAACTTCCACATACCTGTAGGAAGGCTGCCTCCTTTTCAGGATTTCTTTCCCCATATGCATTTCTAAGACATCTGAAAAACTGCCTTTTCTTCTACCCTGAATAAGGATATGTAGTCACAGGTGCCAGAAACCCACCGATTTTTTGTCATTTGTTTTTTTTTTTTTTTTGTCTTGGACGACACTTTCCAAATGTGAGATGCTGCAGTTTGGGTAAAGTGCACACAGCCATTAAGAGACAAAAAAAGACTTTCTTTTAGAGTGCTGCTGAATTGTTTCATTAATATTCAAATGTTCACAAAGATTTACTTTCTTCTTCTGAGCTGGGACAGCCCTTCAAAGTAAAAATGCTGGTCCACTGCTATTATGCTGTCATGTTAAAAAAAAAAAAAAAAAAAGGAAAAAAGGTATTTTCCATTTTAACAACTTCTTGGCTTTTTTCCTTACAATTATAGATTTATTGTGGCTTTCAGTCTCACTTTTTAATGCACTTTTTATTTATTGTTGAGGATGATAGATTTGATGGGGTGTTCAGACTTGAGATGATTGTGTGTAAGCCTTTGGGAGTGACCTGTATGAGAGCTGCTGGATGCTGCAGATAAGCGTGAAACATCTGGGGAGCAATCTCTATGCGGGTTTTGATGGGGTGTGTCAGTAGTGGCTCCAACCATTACCCAGGGATAGAGAGAACTCAGAGTTTGGTTTGTGTCCTTGACCCACCCCTGGTAGTGTGCTTCTATTTGCTTTCTTGCTGAGACAGTGAGCAAAGGCACTGATGAGTGATCCTCTTGCACCAGCTTGAGATTCCTTGCCAGATCTGTCACTGAAAGATCATTATGAGGCAAATTCCCAAGGGTTGTCTTCCTCTTACAAGCTGGTCAGCACTTCGGTGTCCGTATTTGAAGACATACAAACATGAACTTCTGCTAATATTTTTCCTTGCGTTGGTCGTATCCAAGTGAGATTGTTCTACTGGGGCTATGTCTTTTGCATCCTAGGCATACCAGGGTGAAATATTAGACTATGAGTAACTGCCCTACTGCTGCGTATAGAGAATCCAGTCTTCCTAAAGTGAAGTCCCTGTAACACAACTATCATGGCAGGCTGGAGAGGTATCTGGAAGTACATACAGTCTGTGAGGTGTCTGGTGTCCACATCTAGGCTCTTGGGGCTGTCCTTTTGTCATACCTACACAGTCTTTTGCAAGCAAAGCAGTAATTGTGTCCTAACAAAGTTTCTTTCTGGAGGACTCTGAGATCCTGTGTCAGGAGTGTATGCCTGTCCCATGTTCCCATGTGGACTCTCGGCCCACAATATCAGCCTTGGAGAAACTCAGAATTTATTAATTGTCTGCTGTAATGTGATATCAAACCCAACGTGTGGGTCTATGGGTCATGAGACTTGTTCTGGCATGTTGGAAACGGTTTCTTCAAGTGTTCATGTCGCAGATTTTTTGTCTATGGGCCTGGGAACCGCTTTAAAATGTTTGTTTTATCTATATGCATTTGTTACATCAGTTAAAAAAACCATCCAAAGGTGCTGCTTTGGTTTTTGGTGTTGCTTTTGCTTAAAGAATGTCATAAGAATAAACATTGTTAGTATGCCCCAGGCCTTAGACCCCATATTCAACCTAATCAGCCTGGCTGCACCTTGCAGCAACTTATGGGAATCTCCCCTCTCCAAGCTATGTATTGGCAACTGGAGAGAACCCAAAGCAAAATACCAGTGAAGAAGGCTTTTCAGGCAGTCGTGAAAGATACGTTCATATGAATGCCTTGAGCTGTTGAGCTGGAAATTTTCGATTGACGTGATTTTTCCCAGGGAAATATACAATTTTGTAAAAAACTTTCTCATGGAAAAAAATTTTATTTGCAGTTTCTCATTTTCTGGATGACAGCCAGAGAGAGCAGAAAGGAAATTCTGCTTTTGAACTAAGGAAGGAAGCTGTATATGTGGCCACCCAGCTGTTGATATGCATCTGTCAGATTTAATACATTTTGCTAATCAGTAGTGGAAGTGGCAAACCTGAAACATCAAAATAATATACATGCCCAGATTACAGTGTAAACTCCTTGCCAGATGTCTGATAGCAGTCTCCTCAATCCATTCGGCCCAATGCTTTAAGGATATAAAAAATTAAGCAAAACTTCCGTCTTCTGTCACTGAAGACCACAAACTGCATTTTACCACCGTCTGAAAATGGAAATTGTATGTGCCTGTGTGTGGCCTACCCTATCTTCATCAATTTCCTCTCTATGGAGCTTCTTTTTTTAATTAGGTTTTAATTCAAAATCTACTGCAAAACACAGATTTTAATTGAAGGAAAAAACTTATGCGTGGCATTGGTAGTTTTACTGCTTGGGGAAGAATGACTTGTGGGCATGGCTTTACTGGAAGTTCAGCTCCTGGGCACTTTTTAGGATCCCCGTTATAGTGAAAAACCCCACCACATTGACATTGCTGCTGTTGACATTGACATTGTCTGCTGTTGTCTCCATCAGTGTTTTTTTTAGAGTCGTCTATCCTTTTATGCTGTTAACTCCTCAGTCTTGGCTTCTGGAAGTAGATATATTTCATGAGCTGAAATAAAAAAAGTGCCCGTAGGTAGATCAGAAGCATTCACATCACTTTCATTGTAATGTGATCCTAAAATCCTTTATCCTTAGTGTATCTTTCCCAGAAATTATTTCTTACCTAAATGATGTATATTGGAATAAATACATATGTCTGTCAGGCAGAAAAAAAAAAAAAAAAAGAAAAGCAGTAGTTATAGGTGAGTTTGTATTCCTAGAAGACTCCTCATATAAAATTAATGCAATGTAACACATACACACATACAAAGCAGTAAAAAAAGAATATTAAATTAGTGATTCAAATTCTGTTTCCAATTAAGTTGTTGTATACCCAGAGCAATTCCACAGATTGCTGCATTATTACTTTTGATTTATTCCCGTATAATTAAGAAAAACTTATGTCATCAACACTAATGGAAGCCACAGTCTGAAAATTTAAACTAGAGAAATATAGTTTAAGATAGTTTCTGACTGAATGAATTGCAATATAATTCAGTAGCAAAAGAAGCAGGGATTAAATACTAGTATCTTTTCATTGTCTTACCTAACTTTGTAGTATAGGTATGCATTCCAAGTACAAAAACCCCAAAGTACTAAGACTCAAACAAAAGTATTTTGAATTTTATTTTTATATTATATACAATGCTTGCCTGTCAATCATTCAACAGTTAAATTAAAGTAGCAAAACAGATTTCTAGCAGAACAGACTCAAAGCAGAATGAGTAAATTATACCCCACTAAACTTATTCAAAACTCCAAAATAATCACATTTTGCTGACTTTTACTCATCTTAATACTTTACTTTCCTGGTACATTTCTCAATATGCATTTGTTCTGTGAGTTATGCCTCCTTATGCCTGCTCAAATCATCACTTCTATTGCTGAGTATCCCAAGTTGCACTTAGCTGGCCCTCATTCTGCTAACAGCCTTGCAAGGATTACTGCAAATTTGCCAGACTCGTAAAAGTAGATGTCTTTTTGCCATTAATTCTTCATTACCTATTCGAGTCAGTCAAGTCTTATTTTGAATTATTTCAAACACGCTCACATACTAGCTGACTGATTATTAAAAACTCTGGCCTGTCATAGGCAACTTTAGATGGCAGTATAAGCATGGCCTGGAGTCCGATTTTTGGGGTAGTCCCAGAATCTGCGCTGTCACTGATTCTTGCTGAGCATGAAGTGGTTGCCTGCACCTCAGCTTTAGAAACCCAATTAAATGTTGCTGGACACTTAGCCAAGCACTGTGCGTCTACTATAAAATCCAGTGATAAACTAGCCAGGAAAAACTATAGTTCTGTATTAAATTTATTTTTATGCAGAGAAGAGGGAATAAATGTCAAATTCACAGAGAGAGACTGCTGTTTCAGTGCAGAAATAATTAGATGGACCTTTCTTGACTTCTGGACTACAGAGTAAAATGCTTCTTCTAGGTAACAGTGCCCTTTGTGCTGTTTTCAAGAGTCAGTGACTGATGTCTCCTCTTGCAAAGGCACACTTCCCTCTGTGATTAAATATTTATCACAGTGAGAGGCCAGCAGAAGGACTAAGTGCCTCCAATTAACTATTGCGGAGGTTCATAAGGGACTACAGTATATGTATAAATATTTTAAAAGATCGGGTCAGATGTCCATATGCAATGTCCATATCAAGCCATCTCCCTGTAGACTGGGGTGT
The DNA here is from genome assembly GCF_964106895.1 of Numenius arquata. Taxonomy (NCBI): domain Eukaryota; kingdom Metazoa; phylum Chordata; class Aves; order Charadriiformes; family Scolopacidae; genus Numenius; species Numenius arquata. The sequence continues at coordinate 67,822,203 of NC_133579.1, read as the reverse complement.
GCTGTTTGTTGGTAGGCAGATGCGTGTCTACTTACCAACAAACAAAGCCTCCACTTTATTTACCGTGCCTTAGCTATAAATCAGTTGGTAAATTATCACATTAATCATGCATATGAAGAGCTCTGCTTTGCCTGGTGATTATGAAGGGCAAGCAAAACATAATTAAAGGTGCTGCAATCTGTTTTGTTTGTCCTGGGTATTGTTATTTTTGCTAGGGTTCACCCACAGGAAGGAAATTCATATTTAATTCTCTGGACCAAGAGGTGTCTGAATTTATGAGGATCTTAGCCATATGGGAGCCTGCTGTGTCTGCTTTCATTGAAAAACAAAAGACAGGACATCTTGCTCCAGGTCTGTTATCAAGAGCATTTGGAGGGGGTGGAAGGGAGTGAGTAATGTTCTCCCTGGATGGCTGATGATCCAGGGCATAAGATTGTGCTCTGAGAGAAAGGTTGGCTGGTCCTTGGCTTGTATCTTAGGGAAATGGATGATGGTTGACAGGACTTTGGAGTTCATGGTCATTTGGACTTTTTTCACTTCTCCTGTGTGAAGAGCAACTGTAATTTGGGGTCCATCTAAAACTTACACTTGTGGAATTCATCTGGTCTGCCAGCCCCCTGGGGAGAGCCCCTACAGACCCCAGGGCTTACAGTCTTCTGTCTGCAGTTTTCCTTCTTCTGGCCGTGTTTTGTTTGTGGTAGTAGAATGAGTTGTGAGAAAAAAAAAAAAAAAAAAAAAAAAGACAAAACCTGAAGCAGTGGCTGTGTTGCAACAGATTTGGAGAATTGGAATAATAATTTGTTTTATACTGAACTGTGGTGATGTAAACAAATACAGTTCTGGAGGTGATCAGGAAACTAATTAATCAACAGTTTATCAAACATATGCCTGAAACCTGAAGTCTGAAACAAAGAGATTTTTATGCAGTCCTCTGAGATTTGCAAACATGTCTTTATAAGGTGTTACAAAAGTTTACAGCAGTTTAAGGTGTGCGTGAAACAGATTCATTGCTACTAAGTCTGAGGCAATGACAGGAGCACATTTCAGGCAAGGGTTACATGTTGCCAGGATCTGAATGCATTTCCTTTATTGACAACTCTATTTTCATTTTCTCCATCCTAGTCACACGGGCACGAGTTTAATTCAAGTTTAGATTCTGTATACAGGATCTCCCCAGGCAGACTTGTGTTTTGGGGTGTATCATAGTAAATTTGGAGCAGTACGGGCTCCCCTCAGCCACGCCGCAGCCTAAATTCATTGCGCTTCAAACCCCATAAGGGAACTGCACGATGTTGTGAAAAGCTCCCTGTGGGGCACCCCACTCCCGGGGGGAGCAGGACCCAGGAGGAGAGGAGCTAAGCTTCTACAGGGCATCATTAGCCATTAGCTGCATTAATGTTCAGTGCCTGGAAGCAGCAGGGGCTCATTAGCCTTCCTGAGACCCTGCACGCATAAAGGAGGAGAGAGTCAACTGCTGTGGGCTTCTGGGAGCCCTTGCCTGCCAGGCTACCAAAGGGGCTGTTTATGCTCATGGGACCTTTCTGCATGAACCTGCTTTGCAGTCAGGTGCTGAAAGATGTTTCACAGTGTTGGTTGTTGCTGGTGCGTAACAAGCCCCTCATTTCAGCAGTTTTTCCTGCAGAAGTGGAGTGGTGACTTTTTTTTTTCTTTTCCCCGGACTAAATAAAGATGAGAGAAGGTGAATAGTCTTGAAGCTTAATGGAAAGTTTGGACTCTACTGTTTGAATGGTAAGAAGAGGTCAGTAACATCCTTACGTTTAAAACAGAGAGGCATCTTCAAGGGTGGGATCTCCTGAAGCAGGGAGGAGGTAACCTGGTGTAGAAGCTTTTGTAGAGCATCTTTTGTAAGCTCCTCTCCTCAGAGCTGAGGAATGGCACTCCTAATACTCCCCTGTGCTGGAGGGACTCCCAGGGTCTCAGCAGTGCAACTGCTGTGGGCAAAGCAACCCCCAGTGCCTGTGAGAAAACACGAGGCAGGGTAGGCTAACAGCATGAGGCTTTTATTTTGCCTGAAGAAAACACAAACTGCGCTGTAATTTCTCTGAGTGGTAGCGCTGTATCTCTGTGTGCATTCGTGCAGTGTTGGCTATGCTGAAGCTGCTATGCTAGTCAGGCTCTCTGCAAGCCATGACAGTAGCTGTTGAAAAGGCTAATAGCTCCTATCTGCATTAGATGGAAAAAATGAGTCTTATTTATTTTTAAAATGGAAAACAGCCTTAGTTGTGGCAGAAGACGATGCAACTGCTAGACAGAAAAGAGGTTGCAGCAATGCGCGCAGCAGGTGAGTAACTTTCTTTTTCATATTTAGCAGATGTGCCCCTTGCCTCAAAGTTCAGACATGCACACGTTTTAGTCAACACATGCACATCAGGACATACCCTCTTCATAGACAGTGCATGCAAAGGCAAACTTCACTTTTGAATCACACGAAAGACGATGGGGGTGAATGACCTCCTTGAAAACTCTTTCTATAAAATACCGACTGGTGTGCTTCTTCAGCGCTCTCACTTCTGTGGTCTGTTTCTCTAAATACAGGAAACTAAACTCTATGCTGGCAGCCCACAGACTGTAAGGTAAGATGAAGCTCTACTGCTTGAATCCCCCAAAAGCAAGGCTTCTCAGGGCTGCTGTGAAGAGCCACCCACCGAGATGGAAATGGCACTTCTGTGGACCTGGCTGCTCCCGAGGTACAGATGTGTTAGGTAGTTATTTCTTTGGATGTGTAGAGATACATTTAAAAGTGTGCTGATCTTGTAACTGTGATGATGTTTGTTTTCAGTAAATGTTGCTGAGCAGGGACATCCAAAAATACGTTTTAGGCAGCATCTCATTTTACAAACTTAATAGCTACATACCTACATGAAACACCTTAGCAGGTTTATTTCTAGTGAAATGAATAACTATCAACACACATCAAACAGGCCATGAAACCACCTGTGACTAGCTTGGCCAACAAAAAGAAAAGCTTTCTTTTAGATTATGGTCATAATAATAATATCAGAATAATATTTATCTTTCTCTCTACTACAACAGTTACCCAGCACTGTAGGAAACCCACTTCTTAACATATTGGTTATCTCAAATCATAATTTAACATTTCAACCCCATCAAATTCTCAGGACAGTATATGGCTGCTTCAACCTGAACATGTTCATGCTCATTTAAAATAGTGTTGACTTCAGTAGTACCCAGACAGGTACTACTGGAATGCAGGGCTGGAATGATAAACATACTCCAAGATGTGGCCAAGGAACTGTTGCTTCAATGTTTCATGCTCCTGCTCTTTGACAGGGTCTTTAATAAAGCTGTGTCTCCCATGATGGACTACAGTCTTGTAAACCACAGAAGTTCATGGTAGTGGAATTAACGAGACTGAGGAACCCTGGGAGGATCTGAGAGAGTTTTCTTCCATTTTCTTCTTTTTTATCATTTTGTTTCCAAAGGGAAATATTGCAATATTTGCAATGCAATGGTTGCAAATGCTGTTGTATTAATCAAAAAGGATTAAAATCCTCCTCCCCCCCCTCCTTCTTTTTTTTTCCTGGAAATAATGTTGATGGAAAAAATTCAAAATTTACCCAGGATTTAGAGAAGACTGAGGTACTCAACAACTTTTTTGCCTCAGTCTTCACCAGCAAGTGCTCTAACCCCACTGCCCAAGTTGCAGAAGGCAAGGGTAGAGACTGGGAGAATGAGGAACCGCCTGCTGTAGGAGAAGACAAGGTTTGAGACCATCTGAGGAACCTGAATGTGCACAAATCCATGGGACCTGATTAGATACATCTGTGTTTCCTGATAGAACTGGTGAATGAAGTTGCTAAACCACTGACTATCATATTTGAGAAGTCCGGTGAAGTTCCTGCTAACTGGAAAAAGGGAAACATAACCCCTGCTTTTAAAAAGCGAAAAAAGGAAGACCTGGGGAACTATAGGCTGGTTGATCTCACCTCTGTGCTTGGCAAGGTCATGCAGCAGATCCTCCTGGAAACTATGGTAAAACACACTGATCAGTAGCAGACAGCAGAATGAGACTTTAAGGGTCTCTGTATTCCTTAGAAAACATGATATGTGAGGCAAATGTGCCCATAAGAAAGAAGTTTCTCCAGTGAACATGCCTTGTTTTCACCTGTAATTAAATCCTATCTGTCTCCTGTGCTACAAATATATTCTTTAAATATAAATCAGAAAGGAGAAGGAGCTGCAATACAATGAATGATATCCTTGAAAAATTCAAAAGAGTGAACATAGTAATTGGCCGTAAGAAAGGTAGTACCCAGACTTTTTCATCTTTTTGAGTTTACAGAGAAGAATAAAAGGAAATGCTTGCACTTGCTGGTGAAACTCAGAGGATGCAAAAGTCAAATCCTCCAGCAAATTAGTTACATTGCCAGAAATACAGAGAATTCCCTTAGGTCTTACCTAGTTCTTTCATCTGAAGATGTCAAAGCACTTTTTTAGGCTTCAAGAACTCCTTTCATGCTGACATCTGGGACAGTACTTCTTAAAATTACTTTCTAGAAATATTTTGGCACAATACGTCACAGAAGTTAGGTCTTGTAAAACTGAAGATGTTGTTGTTTTAATTAGCAAAATGGTAACATTCTACATAAAACCACCAATAGTCTGAAAAGTAAAACTGTGCATGACCAAAACTGTTCACAAACTTAGGATGAATTCTGAAAATTGTTTTTGCATGAAGCTTTAATAATGATACACTGGGGAAAATACAGCTGAGGAAACAGATGCTGAAAATCCTGGTTATTCCATTGAACAGCTTGAAAATGTGGAAGAAATTCAGACAATGAAAGTCTACTTCCTAGCGGAAAGGGGAGCACAAACGAAATGGCCACGTTACTCAAGTGAGGATAAAGGCAAAGCAGAGAGCTGAGTGCATATTTAACGCCTGGAACTTCAAACCCAAGTACCTAAAGCTAGCAACTCAGAAGGGAATGGGTGTATATGGTGTGGTATGAAATACTTTGAGGATCTCACACGTGTACAAGGTGCTTAAGCTGTTTATCTGATTAATGAAGAGAATTTAAGAATTGTTCACGTGTTTTAAACAAAGGGGACGTGTAGCTGTCTGGTTTAATTGTTGTGTAAAATGTGATTGGGTCAAAGAAATTATACCTGCAAACTGAAGACATAATATGCCTTGCATTTGATTCTTATGTCAGAGTTTCAGATGGGTTTCAAAGTAACCATAGATCGTGTCATTCATAAGAGGAGTTTGGAGAAGCACGGTGACTGTGCTGTGGAAGGGCTCTTGTAGCAGGCTTCCTTTTGGAACAACATCAAGGATTTCTTCTGAAGTTTTGACTAGTCAACATAGATATATTTCAATATAGTTTATTTCCACGTGTCAGAGATTCTTAGGCCAACAGGTTGAGAGGAGGTACTATGAATAATCTACATTGACTTACAACCAAGACTTAGAACAAGTGTCAGAACTTCATTTGGGCATGATAAAAGAATTGGGGACTGTACTAGAGCCTTAGAGTAAGTTTTGGGGAGAAGAATGAGAGATGTGGCACTAGGAAAAGAAAACACTGGTGTTACACATCACTTCTTACCTTTATATTCTGAATGTTAACCAAGTGTGGTTTCAGTGGCTGTGGGAGAATTCCTGACAGGCAGGAGAGCAAGTGCCTCCATTGTGCTTTGAAGGGAAGCAGTGATGCTGGTAGAGGAAGGACATGCAGAGCAGCTTGGCATGATTGAACCTTCTGGTATTGTACCAGCTTCATTCGGGGCAGTGAAATCCGTATGGAAGGAGAAGTATATAAATATACAGGATGGTCCAAAGGTACTATCTGTATTACTTCCAGTTTATGGGATAAAACTAGAAATTTTTCCTTTTTTCATAATGGACTATTTCTTCAGAAACAGTGAAACTTTCACCTCAATGAGTTTATTTTCTTAAAAAGACTAAACATTGGCATTTTATATGGATTGTAGGAGTAAACTGTAACTAAAAAGCAAAATTTTTTGAAGTAACACAAGGCTTCAGGCCTCGGAACTCCTGCAGGGGAATACACCAGGATTTTGTCACATCCTTCTGGGCTAGAGTGCTGGGCTAAATACATCTCCAGCACCTAAAATGGGCTGTTATCCTTGCTAACTCTCTGCATCAGCTCTAAGCAGACATGGATAGCCTGAGCATGTGTTGCATGGAGTTCATGCAGTATATACACAAAGTGAATGCCAGCCTGCCTCAAAGGTTAAAGAAAAGGGAATAAGAGAACTTTCCTAAAACTCACAAATGTCAATGATAGCTCAGGAGTACAAGGGACAATGGGATTAAATTGAAATGTGAGAGGTTCAGACTATATAAGGAAAATCTTTTTCCCTATGAGGGCAGGCAAGCAGGTGCATGGAGATATTGTGCAGTCTTTGAGCAGGGTGTTGGGCTTGACGTATTCCTGAGATTCCTTCCAACCTGAGTTATCCTATGATCCTAAATGTGGATATCTCAAGTTCATAGATGTTGCTTAAAAAAACCGCCAAGACAAACCCATAAAAAACCCAATCAAAACCCAAAAGCATGAGAAGGCTCTTATTTAATACTGCAGTGCTCTCTTGAAAACTAGAAAGACTGTGGTGTGGAAAACACAGACAAACAGTACAACAACCTTTGTACCTTATATGTGAAAGACAACCAAAGGATATTAAATTGTTCTCTCAGCAAGAGATCAGAGAAAACCAAAGAGATTTGGATCAGAAACAGGCTCTGAACTTGCATTGATTAGAACTTCACAAATTTAGTCAGAATGGACTAATATTGTGAAAAAGTCACCTTGGTCAAGTGAAATGATTAAGTGGAAACATTTTTAAGAGGAGTAAAACACTTGCTAAAAGGATATGACAATCTGACAGAAAATAAGCAGCTGGTAGCAGACTGAAGTGAGAGCAGCTACACAGAAGAAAAAAAGAAATGGAATATTTTAGCTTGCTTTCAGTATGAGATATCAATCACAGGGTCCAGGTTGGACTTGAGGCAACTTGTTCTACAATCGTATTGCAAAAGGTGCTTAAACACCCTATAATCTGAGCTCTGGTGTTCTTATAACAACACTAGAAGAACAAAACTTAAGGTAATGTTTCTAAAAGTCCCTGTTTTAGAAGGAGTTTTCACTGTTTTATTATGACAGACAGTTTTCATAAAATGGAAATTTTCCCTAGCTAAATTGGAAGAGGACACATGAGGTTTGTTCACTTGGTTGAACTTGAGGGGCATCTTTTAAGTCAGATGGGCACAGGGCATCATTATATCTGCTGTCTAGACGGCATCCCATTCACCGAGGAGATCATGGGCCTGGGGATGCAGACTGTGGTTCCCAGAATTCTCCAGGATTGAACATACCCCCATCCCTCCCAAAAGTTCTTATGCTGTTAAATTAAATGGGAAAAGTTTGCAAATGACAAAATATTTTGACTCACTTGGCAATGTCAAACATAATTTTGACATTTCTGAGGCATTTCTATGAAACTGAACCCTTTCATGAATCATTTGAAAGTGTGAATTTTTCGTTTTAATTCTGAATGGAAACAAACACTGAAATATCTGAATTATTCATGGGATGAAAACTGATTTTGCCAGCTCTATTCTGTAATCATTATAGGCACTGAGTGGGTTTTAATTCACACAACTTCCCATGAGATATGTCAGATATTTTTTCTCTCTCACTTGTACCTTAAACATGGTGAAATGGATCAATTTCCCTAATCCTAGCCTGACCTGCAATGACCCTGTTTAACACTGGTACCTTTTGCTTTCCTTCCACTGTGTAAGCATATTAGATCTTGCTTAGTAAGCGGTGTGAAGCACAGTTCTTGATTAAGAGTAGTTTTCAGAGTGAAGATTATGATTTATGTAACATCAAGAGTAATGCAGTATGAAGCTGTGACTAGGATGGCTTAGCTGTCAGTTGGCAGTTCGGTACCCTAGATGATAATCCACGGTATGGAATGGGGTGTGTGTGTCTTCTTCTAGCTACCAAAAATGCAACAATTTATTGATTGCACAGAAACACATGATAGACTCGTCAATATTTGCTTTTGTCCTCCATTAGATCCTCTAATGGGCCTACCTACAGGTTTGTGTACAGTCTGCCTGTGCATTTAGATACTTATCTGAAGGCCAATATAAAATTTATTCACTCTTCACTTTTCTTGATTTCAGCCCCTTTCCTAAAGTGATTCCATCCCTTGCTGTCAGATCAGGCCTCCTTAGCGGGCAATGAAGGAATCCTGGATGAAATGACCATGTTTAATGAGCATTTTTCTGTCTATTAGATTTTGCCCTCTTCGTTACCAGCATTAGAATCTCAGGCAGTGCACAGGCTGAAACATTTCCTTCATTATCAGGAATAGAATCATAGAATCATAGAATGGTTAGAGTCAGAAGGGACCTTAAAGATCATCGAGTTCCAAGCCCGCTGCCATGGGCAGGGACACCTCCACTAGAGCAGGCTGCTCAAAGCCCCATCCAGCCTGGCCTTAAACACTTCCAGGGATGGGGCATCCACAGCTTCTCTGGGCAACCTGTTCCAGTGTTTCACCACCCTCACAGTAAAGAATTTCCTCCTGATATCTAATCTAAATCTCCCCTCTTCCAATTTAAAACCATTACCCCTTGTCCTGTCACTACACTTCCTGACAAAGAGGCCCTCTCTGGCTCTCCTGTAGGCTCCCTTCAGATATTGGAAGGCTGCTATGAGGTCTCCCCGGAGCCTTCTCTTCTCCAGGCTGAACAACCCCAGCTCTCTCAGCCTGTCTTCATAGGGGAGGTGCTCCATCTGATCAGATCCCTCTGATCATCTTTGTGGCCCTCCACTGGACCCGTTCCAACAGGGGTTCCAACTGTTCCGAATATATCACCTTAGACACCCGGCCAACAGTTTCTATAGTTCTCACTGAATATGAGGCAAGTGTGTGCGCAGGGTAGGTTTCCTTAGCATAAATAACAGTGTTGAGAGATGATTTTTCTTGGACATTCACGTCAAGCTTGAAAGTCATCTGTTACTGGCAAGTTGATATACATCATCTGTGAACTCTGGAAAGTGAAACTGAGAATGTTGCTATGAATAACGACAAGCCTAAACATGATCAATAGCCGTGTTCCAAAGAGACTGTGCACAGCTGGTGTCAAAATAGGCACATTTAATTTCCTTATATCTCTGTTTAGTTTTACACCATGACATGCATCCTTGAACAGATCAGATTTTGAATTACGTGCTGCATGCAGTGGTTACAGCTGATCTTCAGAGTAGATCTCAGTAAAAGAATAAGGAATAAGAAAGTTGTTCCAAGGGCTTAGCATTTTCATCTCCTTCGTCTCCTGCAGTGGTAGAAGTTAGATCGTTCAATGTCTTCCAATAGATGTTATAAAGGAAATATTCGGTTACTTGTCTCTGACCTTCTACAGCACATCAAAAGTCAGCAGAAAAATCACATCTGTTTTCAAAAGGCTGCTCTGGATCTTGCTTGCATTGGTGAATATTGGAAGTAATCATTTAAAACTCGTCATACACTGTGCAAGTGTAAAAGCAAAGTGCAGGATAAGAATGTGAGCCAGAGGAAAGCTTTGATAAACATTTCGATCTTTGTAGAATGGTTTCTTGCATTTTTAACCTGTTCTCAAAATTACATGTAAACTTTAATGAGAAAAATGACCTCATGGCAGGAGATTGAAAATAGATCCTGGGAGAAAAACACAAAAAATCTCATGAGTCTTTTTACAGAATGAGGAGAAAATGCAACCACCTCTTATCTTTTTGCAGAATGGCTCTAAGACAGGGATGAGCTATGGTCTTATCAATAAGACTATGATCAAAGTAAAGCCTTGGAACACAGTGAGCTGTGTAGGGTTATTTATTTTTTTTAAGGATAACTAATGGAAGAAGTCCCAAAGACAAGCGATAGTTGACCAAAGTCAGGCTAATTTGCAAAGATCAATGGTCTGATGGCACTCATCTATCATCTTGAACACGTGTGCATGTTAATCAATGGTCATCCATCTCTTTCCTGTAGGTCAATCAATCTTTTAAATTTTGTAGGCTTGCTAGCCTAATACGGTACTTTTCATAATACCCGCACAAGTGTTTTTTTAACATAAAAGAAAAATATAAAATCATCTAAAATGTATATGATGTGGTTCTTCAAAGTCTAAAGGGAATAATTGCTTGAGGTGTGAAGCCAGATGACAGCTACTTCTTCCTTGTGTTTTGAGGCCATGGTATTTTAAAGGTCTTTACCTGTAATGATTTTAAACTCAGTTAAATAGCAAAATTTTAGAACTGAGTTTTTGGTTTATGAAGCTGAACAAATTAATCTTGTAGGATGGCATAAAGACACAACACTGTCAGATGAGATTGGTGCAGTCTTGAAGTCGCAGTGAGATCCATATCTTACCAGGGAAGAAACACTATCTACAATCTGTCTGAAATAGGAGAGAAAGCTATGTTAAATGCATGTAGCTCTGAACAGTTTACTTGGCAATAAAAATGACCATCCTCCTGGCAGTGTTAGATCTCCATCTTGATCAGATGGACCTAATCAAATATCCTTCAAGACAGACCTTCAGCTAGGTGGAATAAATGGCCAGCTGACAGTTTGTAAGCTACCTTGTAAAGAAAAGAATAAGAGTTGTCCTTGGAATATCCCCCAGCGTGCAAACTATTTAGAGAAAGGTAGCATCTTGCTAACAACACAACCAATGCTGCCTTAATTTTTCATCTGGAAAAAAGGAGAAAAACCTTAGTTAAATTATCACCTTACATTAGGCAAACAATGCCTCCTACATTTGTCTGTTTTATGCATTGCATAAGAAATGCATCGAAAGCTGTATTATTAGCAGGAAATTCTAAAATTAGAGAACTAATTAACCTTCATTAACAATAGTCTCATTTTGATTATTTTCTCTTTGATATACCTTGCTCTGTTCTAGTGCAGCAGATTTTTGTGAGAACAGCCTGTTCCTATTGTGTTCCATTTCTATAAGTACTTAATGCAGAGTGAAGATGGATGGAATAAGATATGCTACATGGTTAAGAAAAAAGGTTGAAATCACACTTTACTAAGTGGTTTACACATGTCTAGTATTTTTATAACAGCTTATTATTAAATTATTATATATTAATTTAGATTTTTTAAAAGTTAAGGTCTTCAGGAAAAAAATGAAAGAAGAAAATTCACTTTATCCAAGGCAGATTGACCACAGTTGTCTTAATTCTGTTACCACAAAATAATGTAGCAAACTGGAAGCAAAAAATTATGTGTTGGAAGTATGTGGACAGACATTTCTTGAAGAAGATTTTTTTTTTTTAGAGGACCTTTTGAACTTGAAGAAGCAAGCTCTGGATCTTTCCTGAAGTTATGTTGCCATTTCTTTAGTACCTAAACTCAGATGTGTCCCAGAGTGATTAGTACGATTGCAAAATGTAGACAGCAGGCTGATGCTATTCATCTAACAAATTTTTATCACTTTCTGAACTAAACTCCTCACATAACTGAGGAGTGAGCTAATGCATGACTGAAAAAAAAAAAAACAACCCTCGTATCTTGGTTAGTATCTCACAGGAAGACTGGCAAAACAAAGAACCCAAATGTTCCAGGTCTTGGTTCTGTTCCATAATAATTTTTGCGGAAGACAAGTGTCACTATGCAACTGCCATTCAAGTTAAGTGGAGTCTGCATTTCATTTTGACTCTGAGGTGTCGATGTGCTGATTAGTTTTCTGATACAGCTTGGTTGTCAACATTTAAAACATTTCTTGGAAGAAGAAAAATAATTTTGAACAGAAGGCATTCTGTTATACCTATATTTATACATATTTCCCTGCACCCTCAAAACCCAGTTTTAAAGCGGTTTATTGCAAGAGCTGTCACCATCACCTTGGAAACTGGTCCATTGACAGCACGTATCAATCAGTCGTCTCACAAGTATATAGTTGTTTTTTTTTTTTTTTTAAAGCATGTTTGAATAGTTTCATGCTTTCTCTGAAAAAGGAAAAACAGGCTAAATTCAGCATGGACATTTTGGAGGGTGGCATCTCTTATCAAACAGAATAACTGACAGATTTTTTTAATTATTTATTTTTTTTTTAAATTCAAGTGATACAGTTCATAAACTTGTAATTGGCGTGCTTGCATGGGAGGGAGAAGTTCCACTCTGTGCTCCACAGGCTGCTTCTTTTTCATGTGACACTTTCTTTGATGGTTAACCTATCCACCTGGTATCTACTTGTCAACACACTTTTACTGTCTCCTTTTTTTGCCGTAGGAGGGGAGAGTACCTGCTTTCTAGAATAGCTGGTAGCTTTAACATCTCTCTTGGGAGAGATGTAGCTGTGAATCCCTTTAGGCTGAGGAATAATACAGTGAAAGTGGCTCTTCTGCATTTTTGGAAGGTGACCTATTTATGTAAAAGGGCGAGGATGTGTCTTACAGTAGCTGTGCTCTCCAAGGGGGGAAAAAAAAAGTAAGCTGTTTAGGTTTTGGAAAGGAAGTGCTGAAGCTCTGACTTTGTAGAGATGGGATTGTCCTTTGTTTGCACTGCACAGGGCACGCAGCACCTGGCAAAGCTCGGGGTCTAAGACACTTACCTGCTGGCATCAGTCTTTTTTCACTGGTTGCCTACCTCTGCGATTCCCGGGGCACATCCCTAAGTACCTGTCTCAGAGTTAAGATTTCTGGTCCAGGACTTTGAACCCTAAAGCTGAACAATTCAATGGTCATCATTGCAGACTAAACCCAGTTTTGGAATTGGGCTTTAATCAATCAGTACTTACGGATACGAGGCCTGATCTCAGATGGGACCTGCAAATATGGGTTACAAGGGTTTCGCTACGTTAGAAAGGCAGAAGAAAAATACATGACACCATCCTGCTTCCTAAAGTATCCATTTTCTATGAAAATAGTACTGAATGAAAGTGGTTATGGATCTGTCATGAGCAAAGTACATGTTCTGCATATTTTTTGAGGGATACCATCAATATAAGTAATTTCTGATTTTATTATTGCTTGTTGTTATAAGTAGCACCTAAAATGTCTTATGGAAAGAGAATTAAAGGAAAGAAATGTGCTTGTCTTTTTTGACTATGCTTTCTTGGCAGTGCTTTCTGCACAGTCAGATTTGTTTTCCTTATGAAGTCAATTACATAGTCTCTCCTTTCATGTGCTGGTCTTTTACAAAGCAACAGGGGACAGATGAGTGTTTCAAAATGTGATTATAAAGCCAGAGAAATTGGTGAGGGGACTCAGCAGCAGGTAAAAACTTCCACAACTGCTTTTCTTTTAATTCTTCGTTTTAAATCAGACTCCTTTTCAACTTACTGGTGCCTATGGGCAGATCCTTGCCCAAGGCACCTCTCTGTGGCCTGTGGGGGTCTTGAAGACTCACTGTCTTCATTTCTTATACAACTCTTTTAAAGATTGCACCTCTATAAGGATATTTACATGACTCCAAACACAGGCTCTGTCAAGCCATTGGGCCCAATCTACTTCCAGAGTAGTCTGACAGCCTATCTCCTGCCAGGTAATTCTGGTCACTTTCTTGGCATTCTTCTGCAGATAAGGTGAGCTGCGAAAGTGTTGGTGAATTTAAGCAACCTCCCTGTGCTCCAGGGTACAGAATATAATCCTGCTTCTGGGGAGGTTGTTTTCAAAGAAGTGGCTAAAGCCCCTGTGCGTTCAACCATTTGTGCTACTCTTTGGGATGACGGACCACACAGAAATGTTGTCCCAGTCAGAAATCACTTGAGGTGCTGTGCTAGGGGGTCAGATTCCTTCTCTGCAGTTCAGGAGCTCTGTGAGACAAACTTCTCCACTCAAAATCATGAATCCCAACTCACTGCCCTGTAAGGCCCTTACAATTCAGTGATAGTGCAGCCCTGAACCAGGGTATTCCAGTTGCCCTCATTCAGGCGACAAGGACAAATCCTTCTAGAGCGGTGCAAGGGAAGGAGCTGGTCCTCGCTGACTGGAAGAGAGAGTGAGATGCACTTGTCTGCTCCTGCATCCCAGGAGATGAAGTTCGCTACCCCACTCCCTTTCCCCCCAAGTCTGTGAAGGACCACATACTTCAGAGCCTCAATGGGACATGCAGCAGAACAGGAATTAGTAGGTAGCGTGTCTCCTCCAACTCCAAAGCAGACAGTCGCTCTGGATACAGTATTCCTTTAAGAGTTTTACTAAATCTGCACGTGAGCTCAATCTGCTCATAGAAGAATTTCCATTTGTGCAGATGGTATCATTTGGCAGATCACTCTGATGTTGGCAGAATCGCAGGGGTCATATTTGTGCACAGATGGACTGTTCTTCATCTGTTTCTTTATTGTAATAGACCCAAATAGGTTTTCCCACAATAGTACATATGCGCATTACAACTCTCCTTGTTCCCTGTCAGACAACTTATTTAGCGAGAGCACCAAATATTTTTTTTCTCTCTCTCTTTCTCTTTGTTCACATATCAAGTTTTCTTTTATCTGTATCTTTGTTTTGGGGATGCAGGATGAGGACTAAGTAGAGCTATTGAGGATCTCGGTATTCCTGAGCCATAAAATCTGGTGGCATAGAAGTCATCACCAAGATGATATTCAGAACACTGCTGTGAGTTCAAGGGGTTCTCATGTATAGATGTTTTTTTTTGTGGCAAATTTTTATGCACGTTCATTGCACATATTAATCACAGCTCCCTCATAAACCAAGAGCACTTACAGCTGATGTGAACGGTCATTTGGAGTGATTGGAGAGGCTGGGGAATCGATAATTCAAAACTGGAGATTTTTAATCCAGAGCAATGATTCAGCTCTAGTAGTAATGACCAAAGGCTGTTACCATTTCACAGCTGTTTAGAGAATTATGTTAAATGTACTCATTATTTGGTGGTGATATATTCATATTTTTTGAAGAACCTATTGTCACTCTCACTTGTAATCTCAGTGTGGCAGCAATGAACTGAGTAGATATCTTCAGAAGTTGCCCTGCCAGAACTGGTTTACGGTGCAGCAAAAGGACATTTTGGAAAACTTGCACTGCTTCTATTTTGCTTTACACAAGCACTTGCTTTGTTAATAGAAAACTTTATCCCTGCATGCCTTACATTTTATTAATGATAAACCTGTCTTCTTGGGATGAAACGGAGACTTTTTCAGTTTCCAAGTTGATAGCAACTTTGGCTTTTCCTTCTCACTTGCTAATCTCCACTCAGATGTCACAGGTAGTGCAAATATTTCAATATGGGTCTTGTTCGCTGTATATGGCTGTGAAACTTTTATACTGCATGTAAATGAGGTCAAAATAGCTAGGGAGCTTGGACAGTGAATTTCTTGACATTTATATACCCAGACTGTAAATATAGTGTCTCAGTAACGTAACTTTTCTGGCCATGTGAGACAGCATATAAAGTACTCATTTTTTTTTCTCAAAAAAAGTACTGTTTGTAGGAAACTGATTATTTGTAATGTAAACGTTGCTGAAAGGGCAATTCCTTATATAACTGCTTCTAAATGAAAAATAATCCTGCTGATTTACTGATTTATTTTTAACCTTTTGACAGTTTAGTGAACAAAGGGTATGAACTGGGTACCAGGTGAAGCATTTTGAATCAAATTAAAAAGAAAGTGTGAGTGAAATTCCAGCATCAACTGTTCAGTAACTTCTTGGCTGTACTGGATAATGGGGAGAATAAAACTGCTGACTGCAGCTAAGTAAAGGTTACTTGGGAAAGATATAAAAATCCAAAACCAACAAACCCCCCAAACTTTAATTTCATATCCATCTGGTAAGTCTTCGTAATCAGTTCCTAATTATCTACTTGTTAATGCATTTCTGGTTACTCTGACACCTTAGGAATTTTTCTATGCATAGATTTCTTGCCCAGGGCTATGGAAAATTATACATGCTGCTATACATGCTCGGATACAGCTGGTTTCTGTTTTGGGGAGGGTTTGGTGTTTTTTTTTCATCATAGTTATTAAACATATCTACACAAACAGCTACACTGAATTTTACTTTTTCTGTAGGAGTCTGGATCTTGAAAAGCAGTTTAAACCAGAATGTTCCTAGCAGAACCGCAGCTACAGGGAGCAAAATACCGTGGAGGAGGGGACAGGGGATGCAATTTGTAATGTGGTTCTGTAGCATGTTATCATATGATGACATATTGATGGAGAGATACAGGCCAAAAGGTAAAATGCTTCTTGTGCTGGGGGTTTTTGGCTTGTTTTGAGGGCATTTATTCTTTTCTTGCTGAACAAGGGGCAAGTTTTTCCTCCTGATTTTGAAAGACATGCTACAGGCTGTTTTATTTGCTGGAAGGTTTGTCCTCCCCTTAGCTCTGACTGACGCAGTCCGGCAGGCATTTCAGTCAGCTCACTTGCTGACTGGTTTCCCCAAGTTAGTCTCTAACAGCTGAACTTCTTTTCCAGATTATTTGAAGGTTTTAATAGTTTGTGAAGCCATATAGCAGACGACTTTCCCAAAGAGACAGACTAGTTTTACAGGTTCAAGCCAGCTGACACCAAGGCCCCTCACAGACTTCTCATTAAAACCGTGTATTTGCAGGAGATGGGTTCTAGAGAAGATTTTACCTCCTTCTTTCATTCCCCAGATACTGAAATGATAAATACACTAATAACTGTGAATCCTAAGACCTAAAGAACACTACAATATGTGTGGTGTACTGGCATAGTAAAATACCAAAATATTATTCTGCCCACCAGAAAGTAACAAGAACTCAGGATGGTGGGTATCCTTTTCTCTGAAGATGAGTAGCAGTCGTGCTGAAGCTGAACTGTACTATAAGTAAGAACAAGCACAGGCTGATGATGTTCTTGTCACAAGAATTAAGATGATCAGTTAAAAGAAGTTTCAACAAGCAACAGTTTGTAGATCTGGGTTTACAAAGCCCAGTCTCCATCAAAGACAGCATGGTGAAATAAAGGAAACTTTAACGATAATTTATTTTTAACCCAAAGCACAAGCCATCCTAACCAATTTTAGAGATATAGTAGAAGGTAGACGAGCACGTTAATTCCAGCACTTTTATGAGGAATCACTTCATATTGTGAGAAATGAAGGACTGAGGGAATGTAAAGGCTGCACTGATACCAGCTAACCATTGTCTAGGCTTGCTATCTGCCCTGTTTTGTATCATTTTAATGACAATGGGAATAGTTCTATAGCTATGTATATAATAGCTGGTACTCAGCCAAGACTGTGATTTAGTTTGACTAAGGTCGATAGCGAAGATATTTGGAGTAAGTGAGAAAAATGAAACCAAATGGCAAGTAAAGGTAGAAACGTCTTTCAGTTTTGAAAGAAAAAAGAGGATTTCCTTTGATGACTCCACCCATCAAAAAATTTGAATAGTACAAGATTAAATTATATTTGGAATGAGTCTAGACTGACTAATAATGCATTGCAGCCTGATTCTAAGTGTAGGAAAGAAAGGGATTGTGTGCCAGGTGGTGTGGAGAGCTGGTGTCATGGTTTAATCCCAGCTGGCAACTAAGCACCTCAGAGCCACTCGCTCACCCCCGCCCTGGTGGGATGGGGGAGAGAATAGGAAGGGTAAAAATGAGAAAACTCGTGGGTTGAGATAAAACCAGTTTAATAGGTAAAGCAAAAGCCGCACATGCAAGCAAAGCACACTTTCACACTTATCAGCCTGGACAGTGTGCCCAGCAGGCCTCATAAGAGTGATAACCTATGTGATCTGGTGAAACTGGATGCTGGGACCCTACCACGTGCTGCCTGTGGCCATCTGAGTACCACCCACAAGGGACTGACCCAACCTGGGAGGTCCTGAGTGCTCGTTCGCACCCCAGGACAGCTAAACAGACCCATACATGCCCCTTGTACATCGTGGTATGACTGCACAATCCCCCCTGCACAGGCCCCTGAGCTCCCCCTCCTTTGGACAGGGTAGGTGACAAACGTGCCAGGATGATCTGGTATCTCTGTGTAGCCCCAAGCAGGGAGTAAGAAGAGTTGGTGAAGGAGTAAGGACAGGGTCTAAGGCAAAGTGTTGAAGAAGGCCTACCACAGTGGCCCATGTTCCTGCAGGATGTTCACAGGCAGATGTTCCCGATTTGGTTGTGAGCTGCTTCTGAAGACCCTTAGCACCATGGCTGTGCAAAACACTGAGGTCCCCCACTTGGCCTGGTTAGCCTCTCACAGGGCAGTGGCTGCTTTGAGGACAGTGGAGGAGATATGGAAGTTTGGGCGCAGGAGCAAGTCTTGTGGAGAAACTGAAGTGGCAGTTGGTCAGAGTATGTCTGGTGCGCATGGTCTTACCAGGCTTTGTACCTGGTGTGTGCCACTAAGTGCCCACAAGATGGTGGGAAGGACAGGAGCAAACGAGATTGATTGAGAACTGTCAGGCTAGACAGTGCGCATGATACTGAGGGCGCGCACTCAAATGAGGTACATGGAAGTTGTAGGGCATATGAAACTCCTCTCCTGGGAACCAGGGCTGGTGAGGACGTTTCCATGTTCCGTATTGGGCTGAGCAAAGCCCTGCTGCAGCATCATAACGTGACTACTGAGATTTGTCAGCAGTAGTTGTGCTGCTTCTCCACCATTTCACTCTTCCCACAAAATGAAAGGGAAAGCTTTGTGTACAGCTTAATGACAGTGGCAATAGGGTTGCATGTTTATGGGTAAGAACCAGGGGGAAGGCCAACAAGGCAGATATCATGGTGCGAGTCTGTTACAGACCACCCAACCAGGATGAAGAGGCAGATGAAATATTCTATAAGCAACTGGGAGAAGTCTCACAATTGCTAGCCCTTGTTCTCGTGGGGGACTTCAACTTACTATATGTCTGCTGGAAATACAAAACAGTGGAGAGGAAACAGTCTAGGAGGTTCGTGGAGTGTGTGGAAGATAACTTCCTGACACAGCTGGTGAATGAGCCAACTAGGGAAGGTGCCCTTCTATACCTGTTGTTTGCAAACAGAGAAGAAGTTGTGGGTGACGTGACGGTTGGAGGCTGTTTTGGGCATAGTGACCACAAAATGATAGATTTTTTGATTCTTGGAGAAGTAAGGACAGTGGTCAGCAGAACTACTACCTTGGAACTACTGCCTCCTGCTTTACAGTGGCAATATGAGACAGGAAAGCCAGACAGAGCAAGAAGAAGAGCTCTTTTTGAATTCTGCAGTCTTTGTGGAAACAGCTTTCAGCATGAAGGTGCCTTATGCTGCATACAGTACATATGATCTGGAGGTCCCCAAGGGTTTGCCAAGGGGGCTTGGGCAGGTACCCTGCTCCAGGTAATGTAGAGATGTCTGCATTCGCATAGAAATAGTCTATCTTGTGCTTAATTTTTGCCAATATGAGTTATATTTTGTAAAGGGCCCCAAAATGGAATACAGGCCTAATACAAGCTGATTTATACACATTAAGGTAAAGCCAAGTCAAAGTACATGAGAAGTGATCCTGTGTTTTTTATGCTGCAAAGGTCTGAGATATTCTGATAGGCATGCAAGACAAGGATTTTAGTCAGCTGTGGATATTTGTGTCCTAGAGAGGGGGAAGAAGGGAACAAATTGGAAGATAAAGGCAACTAGCATCATAATGGTGAGATTTGTCAGAATTTCCATTATCAGAGTCTGTTTACCAGCTGTAAATATTCCCTCTGGGCCGAGACTTAAAATTCAAGGTCATACACAGGAAACGATATTTATCTTTGCTAAATTAAAACATTGGTTCAGCAGCTTTAAAAAAATTCTAATCACAAGAAAATCCTCTGGAGCGCAAGAAGTTCAGGTACTCCTGACTTCTTTTTTTATTTTTTTTTCCCTATCTACATTTTCTTGCCTAATAAAAATGGCATATGCTGAATATTTTAAAGCCTTGACCTGTTACTCTGACAGAAGTAGTGAAGATATATTAAAAAGTAATGTACTGAAAGTCTTTCACCTATGAATGCACCTTTTCCTGATGACATTTTCTGTTATTTTGCTTGTCAAGCTCTGTAGTGTTCAGTGTTCCTTCTTTATATTTATAAGAGGATTTTATTACAAATAAGTCTTATCGCTATGCAAATAGGGTAATTATTTGGTTCATATTAACATTTCCTTTCCTACACAATAATAAATATATCTTTAAAAATCTTTATTTTTGAAGGTAGTGTAGCAATTAAAATGCACTTAAAGATTCCTTATTTGCATGCAAATTGTCAGGATGAAGGAGAACATGAAGATATGCAAAATAATATGTAATTTTCAATTACATATATATACACCTGTTATTATAAATGTATTCCAACATTTTTTGACTTCTGATAGCGTGTCATCATTCTTCTTGTGATTTAGAGTATAATTTCTGATTTAGATTACTAAAGAGTAGAGAATTTTATAGTCTCCAGTACCTCTTTCTCTCTAAATCCAAGTTAAGCGTGAAAGAATTCATCTGTATGGGCCCAGTCAAATTGTCTGTGAATAATTTTCTGTTTAATAGTATTCTGGCAAAGAGTTCTTAATTTGCCAGATTATTTTAACTGGTATTTACTGGAGCTGATTGAATGCTGTCCATTTTGGACACATTTTGACATGCTATGACTTAATACATTATTCAATTAACCATCTCTGTAATACCAGACCTGCTCTAGTTTTGCTCAGAGTAATAGACCTGGTGTAAATTCCCTTGTGTAGGAGCTGTCTGTGGTTTGATAACAGTTTTCCCCTTACTTATTCTGATCAGAATAACAGACATTATGTTGTTGTTCAAAATAGATTGTTTGATTTGGGATTTTGCTCCCCTTCCACTATGTGTTTAAGAAAAAGATCCTATTTCTTATGGGTGTCTAAAAACTTGTTCTGGGTAAATTCTAGAGCTTCCTTCTTTGAACTTGGGATAGAGACTGTAGTGCCTGACTCAATTCTCCCTCTTTATTGGAAGTATTTCCATGAATTTCATGGATGACCTGTCGTCTTCTTGCCTATTGACTCAATAGCACCTGTAAAGCCTGACAAAACTGTATATATATATTTTTTCTCCAAAGTATATAAAAAAACACACAGAGAGAGTTATGGTTTAATTCCTGCCTTCTTTCTTAGCTACCTGCTTTCTCAATGCCCATTGTACCAACATCTTACTCGCATCACCCCAGGCTGCTTGCACAGGTTGGTGAAGGACAACTTGGCCTTCCTTGACCATTGTTCAAAGGGTGCATAGAAATATATTGCAATCCTGAGGGATGAGGTGGCTATGCCACCCCGAGCATTTCAACAATATGCAGTTTCACATAGGAAGGCAGTGTATTTTGCCTCATCTGTCAGGATTTCTTGAGTAAATTGTCACTGGTAGCTTATTGTGAAAGGAGAGTTTTACACACAGAAGACATAATGTCCTGCCAGGAGCTGATAAATTAGGCCATAAATCAGAGGGCTGTCAAGATCCCAGACACAGTTTATCATGGTGGTGATTAAGAAGGATGCAACAAGTCAGTTTTTAAGGCAAAGACTAGACTTAAAGCAGGAGGCTGCGATGTGATCCTCACTTTATACTGGTGTCATAAGTATGTGTGGTCCAAATACTATGTCACACAAGTCTGTTTGGGGGGCGGGTCATTTTTCACCATATGCACCAGAAGTGGCATTAGGACAAAAACAAAGAAAAGGACTGAGAGTAAAGGGGAATTTGAAGAGTCTGGGAAACTATTTTTTAATATTCTATGTGGTGGATTCTGCTCTCACCCTTCAATGTGGAATGAAGAAAGTCTCTAAAGTACATTCAGAAATTATAGATATTGCGTAGTTAAGAACTGGATTTTAATGAGACCTTTCGTCTCTTGAAGACAGTTCACAGATGCCATCTTCCCACTGGTTCATTGATAACCGTTGCCTACAAGATCTCTTTAGGCTGTGGAGCTGTGGTGTCTCCTGCATTTAGCAGCTGGTTGATTTTTGCCAAGATGTTATTTCCTCAGCTGTGGCTGTAGGTGAAAAAAAATAAAATGCCCATAAAGTCTTAGATTCTGTTTTAACAAGATACTTTTTATGGCTGTAAATGCTTTTGACTTAGTATATATTTATGTTCACTCCAGAAAACGTGACTGCTGACCTACTCAAGCTATCATGAAACTATTATACAGTTTTCGTACAGTTTATACAACAATACCTAATTTAAGATTTACTCAAATTTGAGTTGCAAGCCTTACTGTATAGTTATATCCCTGGCATATTTGCCAGTAAGGTGACTTCATTTGGAGGTGGAGAGGACATGACATTCAAACTGCCAGGTATAGGCATTCGATTTAAATGCCTTAGGAGGTTAATTGTCCTGATGCTCATGGTATAATCAATACGGAGGGAGAAGGCTCCTTAAAGGGCAGTTTTGTTCCCTGAAATTAAGCTTCTGCTCTGAATTACTGTTCAGAAGAGACTTTTTCTCTACAGTGTTGCCTGTAGAGACTAGCCAACTAACATAGGCATGGATGTGGATTCTTGAATTTAGGAGATACTGTCCTCCCTCTGTGACAGCTGTAAGAATCCATCACAGTGCACAGGCCAGGGCCCATCACAGAATAGTGGGTAGCAGACTTAGCACAAACTAAGCTAAAACTTCATAAATATGAAAGCCATGGTCTAAAGATGGTGACTACTCAAGCATTATTAGAATTTTGAATGGAAAGACAAGGAAAAGTCCTTATGTCTTCTTTTCTTTTATAATAAAATAGTTCTAGGGACATCACCTTGAAATTTCTGCTATTTCTGTTATCCTGTAACACATACTTTAATAAGGGTACAATGGAGGAGTGAAAATATATACAAATGAATTATTAAAGAGCAGGGAAAAATTGTTTCAGAATTGCATGATGCAAACTGTGTGATGGAATAAAGGTCAGCTTAAGTTACATCAGACCTTCAGGTTCTTCTTTCAAGTCAAAATCAAATTCAAACAAAACCAAATGAAATCATGCTGAGAGGAAGGCCACAGTAATATTTCACCACCCCACCATATTGAAACATCATAAAGTATTATCTGAGCTTCCATATCACAGAAAATAGTTAGTTTACGTGGGTATTTTAGTAATATTTAATATTTCAAATTAGTGGCCTATAATAAGGAAAATTAGCCCCTTTTAATTAAAACTAGTTCATGCTAAGTCGATATTTCATATTTTCAAGACAGCTCTTTACAAAGGTAATAAAATCTCTAGACATCTTTCAGTGAGCTGTGAATTTAGGTGTTTTCTCTTTCCTTCAACTTTTCTCCCTTCTTAAGACTGAAACAACTATCATTTTTTGCATTTTTCTGCAACAATTCCTTCCTCGGTTGTTGTGTGGACATCATGCAAAGACCTCTCAACATAGGCCTACAATGTAAGGAAACGTTATGGTTTCTTCAGTAGCAAACTTCCAAAGGGATATTAGGGGAGTTCAAGGTGAAATGAAATATTCCAGGAAAATCCACTTCAAAGCTCCCATTGACTTCCTCTAAGGCCAAGATTTCATACTTTTGCCAGGTCATGTTCTTGGCCTGATCAACTTTGAAATGATCAACTCAGTTTGCAAAGCTCTTTTCCTGTTCAAACATCCTACAGAACTTTTGATATATTTAATCAAAAATGTAAGAATGAGTAAAATGAAGTACAGGAAAAAAACCCCACCAAACCTACCAAATTCTCTCCAGCAGCCAAAATTGTATTGTGTGGGTTTTTTAAAAATAATTTTTATACATACACAGGCAAATTGGCCTAGTGAATATTCTGCAAAACTGGTCATTATACATATCTTAGCCCAGGCTCACATCCTGCTGTAGGTTAACAATTAGTGTACCAAATGACTGGAATGGGGATTCTCCTGGCAGCTTTTGGTGAAGTATTATTAGGTAATGTCAAAGCAAACACTTTTACTGAAAAAACAGTGTGGTTGTAACAACCCATCCGGGCTACCTGCTCCTGGCGGTTGCATTGGGATTGTCTCACTCGCACCTCCCGCAGAAAGAGAAGGTTCCAATGGATTAGAGAGGCATTTCCTTCTTTTCCTTCCCCTGCCAGTGACTCAAGTAGAGAGTCAGTCACTTCTGCAGATCATTCTCAGATAAACAGGCTATCTTCAGCAATTCATAATAAAATGTTTCTGGCAAAAAAAAAATAGAGGCTCTATTTTAAAGATATTAACAGATTTTTCCATCCTGCTGGCAGATATCAGTTTTTCTGGGAAAGCACCATGGATGTTCTGTAGATACACTAATATGAGGGACTCATTATTCCACATGATTTTTAGTGTGGTAGGAAGAAGTCTCTCAGGACAAGGGCTTGGATCAAGTAAACTTGAGGAAAGAAATTTTATAAGCAGTAAAACCTGGAGAGATTTGAGCTGATCTTTATTGCCTTGCTGCTTCCCCGCCCCCCCCCATTATTAATAAACTCACATCTCGGGAGAAGAGGGAGTTTAGGCTTTACTACAATAAGAACTGTGTTTCTGAGCAGGCCAGGGAGGGTACCTGTTTATGTTATTTTAAAAACAGCCTTGGGAGATGAATAACCAGTTAGTCAGCTGATGTACACTGTTACGGTTCCAGAAAGCTGAGGAGCTGTAATGCCAGTTGTGAACTTGGCCCATTGACTTAGAAAGGATTTGGGAGTCTTACATGGAAAAATCAGGCAGTAAACAGATGAAAGAGTAATATTATAGCATAAAAAAACATTTAAGAAAAAACTAAACAAAACAAACAAACAAATAAAAACAACCAGGAAAGAATTCAGCAAACAGAAGTAATTTTGTACTCTTAAAATGAGAGTCTCCACAATTACCCTTTTTTCCTCATAAGCTTCTTTCACTATAGGCTTGTAGCATTGGTATGATCTGATATGGCATGCAGGCATCTGACTGTAGGTCCTCCCTCACTGTACTGACACTGACCATGGAACTATGGAATAGCAAACACACAAGCCTGGCAGAATATGTCTTGGTGTGTGGAACTATGTATGTGGCCTCTGGAGTCCCAGGTGAGGAAAGTTCAACTCTTCCCAGATGAACAAAATTAAGAGGGTAGGGCAGCATATGGAAGCAATGAAGGAAGAGGAAGCTGGAGAAGGTGGTGGGAGGTCCAGTGGAAGGGCTGAGGGAGTGGTAGAGGTGTTTTGCCTCCTGTCTGAGGTGAGGGAGAGGAGCTGAGGGACTCATCAGCTGACTTCTATGAATAAGGATGGAAACTTGGACAAAGCAAAAAAAAGCTGAAGGTAAGGGATATTAAATACTATCTTAACTCCTCTCCTCTCCAAATGAGATCTAGCAAGCAGATGGAGAAGTGGAAATGCAGGCAGCTGGTGTTTAGGGGTGGTGGTGGACTGTGCTGCAAGGAGAAGGAGCTGTTGGTGGAAGGGGCCCTGGTACTCTTGCTTAATGGGCTGTGTGTGCCACAGTGCCCCAGGCAAGAGCCCTGGAACTGGAAGGGTGCCAGAGTACTTGAACTGGTCCCAGCATGTTCCTTACTACTGCAGAGAATGTTTTGTTCGTGAGATGCATTTAATTTGTGGTGGTCTTTAGGCTTTTAAGGTAATGATAGCTCCTGGGTGGCAGAATTGTACTTGGGTTTTTTTGGTTTGGGTTTTTTTTTATCTTGTTTGTTGCTCAAGTTATGCAAGGGCATGTGTGAAGTGGAAGCTTTGTGGGCTTTCCTGAGCTAAATATTTATTATGTGGTTGCAAAGAGCTGGATGTTCCTTTCCAGTTCTATCACCCTGTTGGGATTCTGAAGGGTTATGCATGTGTTACGTATATGGATGCTATATATATCCTGTGATACTGAGGAAAGAAAAAAGTTCCCAGTAGGATGTTAATAGATATAGGAATCCTTGGAGAGGATAGGTGTGTCTAGAAAGGATACTTAGCCAGCTTATAGGGAAATTATACATGATAGTTTTAAGGAAAACCTTAGCAAATAAAGAATGGGCAGTTTCAGGGCACTTGCCCATTTTATAGTAGAAGTTCTTCCTGTGGCCTTCATTGTTCAATGAAGTATATTCTTTCAGCAAACTTTCCAGTTTTATTCTCTTTTCACTTACCTCATTATTTATACTCACCTAATTCCCCAAAACACTCTCTGTGTTCCCCTTAGTCATCTTCTGCTTGGTTACGGATGAACCCAGAACGGAACTGGCGTCCCTGCCCCAAACAGGTTACAGTCTAAATGTGTTTCCTTCTGCATCTCCATCTGTTAAATGTGAAGAAACGAGAGCATTCAGCACCACATGCAGTTGTTGGAAGCTGCCAGAAGTCTTTTGTAGGTTTTACTGCAAAGCAGGAGCCTGTATTGGTCTTGAAAAGATAAAGATCAATTGTTGCCCAGCCTCAACCATTTTAAAAAAAATAAAAAATAAATGCAATAACACAAGGACTAAAAGAAATGAGTATAGGAAACAAACTACTAGTATGTTCTGCCTACCCCAAGGAAAAGAAATCTCAGAGTAAGCATATTCACTTTATCTTGCTAGTGTTTTCGCAATTGGCTCTGCCCACTGTTGTCTGTTATTATTTATACTTATCCTAGTCCGTGCCCAGTACCTGTAGATAAACTCATTCATGCCAGCAGCATTCAGCATGTATCATGAGATACATGCAGAAGATCAGGTTGGAAAATCCTGATCCTGGCAAGATAAGGACTCTTTTGCAGGGAAATAAGGAAGAAAAGAGTGAAAGGTCAAAATTTCCATCAGATTTCACCATTCATTTTGAAACCTTGCTTAAGGAAATGAGGAAATCATGTTGAATCCTCTGCTGACCTTTCTTTTGCAGTGTAGGTGTGACTGGTTGAAGGGGAAAACCCCCTACTGCACCTGGCAGAAATTCCCAAATAGTACTTGAGACTCTCCTCTGGCAGGAGGGAAGAGAAACGAACAGTTGAATTTGACATTGTCAAAAGCTTGAAGGTAGGTAGGTATAGGTCCTGTCCAGCACGTGAGCACAGATTTTGGCCCTCATCCCTACTGTGAGTGTGAGGCATGAAGAAGAGTCAGCTCATAGAATCATAGAATGGTTAGAATTGGAAGGGACCTTAGAGATCATCGAGTTCCAAGCCCCCTGCCATGGGGGGGACACCTCCCACTAGAGCAGGCTGCTCAAAGCCCCATCCAGCCTGGCCTTAAACACTTCCAGGGATGGGGCATCCACAGCTGCTCTGGGCAACCTGTTCCAGTGTTTCACCACCCTCACAGTAAAGAATTTCCTCCTGATATCTAATCTAAATCTCCCCTCTTTCAATTTAAAACCATTACCCCTTGTCCTGTCACTACACTTCCTGACAAAGAGTCCCTCTCCAGCTCTCCTGTAGGCTCCCTTCAGATATTGGTAGGCTGTTCATCAGCTGTTTATGCACAGTCAGAGGATGGTTAGCAAGGTGTTGCTCACTCGGTAGTTAGTTATGGGGGATTGCAACCCTCTTCACATAACAGTATTACACATCTGTGTCTCTTCTGTCATTGTTCAGCTTTGTTGCATATACTGCAATAGTGCTTGGGTGTTAGTGGGTAGAGTTGCTGAGGGTTACAATAGCACTTGAGAGATCAGCTTGAAAGGTGACAATCTGGGTAGGGTGGGATTTTTTTTGTTTGTTTTCCATTGATGTATCACATCCTTGGGCTGCTGTCTCTCAACACTGCAAGCCTGAATCACCTCATACTTCTGAAGCATTTCACCTGAGGACTTTGGGCTCCCCTTCGCTGCAGCACCTTCTTGCTGTTGTTTTGTCTGCACTGTGTGATTTAGAAATGGCTGCTTTTAATAGCCACAGAATGAAAATAAATAACACACATGAAAGTGTGTGTGAGTAACTGCGCATCGAAGTGTTTAATATTCTTCAGCCTGCTGCTGAGAGGCAAGCCAGTCAGAATATATCAAAACCAAACACGGCACTGGCAAGATTAAACAGCAGTGGATTTGCACATGTAATAAAACCGCTACATTGAGTTTAATCCATGTGTAATTGGGAATAGATAAGGCTGGAATTGAATGACTGCACAGGATCTGCCTCGGATGGAGTGGGGGGGGGGGGAGCAGCCCAGAGCAGAGAGGCGAGGAGGCTCTGCAGCCTCTGGTTTGGCGTGCAGCTGCTGGAGTAAGGGTTGGGTTTGTGCTGTTTTATTGTGAAAGACATCAGAAAGGTGACATGATGTTGATGAGCTACATGTACAGTAAAGGGCTTGGCTATTCAAGAACTTCAAATGTAAACAGGTTGTTTTCCTCCTTTGGCTGTGGGAGGTGTAGTTCTAACTGGGCTTAGTGTCAAGAAGTGTTGCTGATGTTTCCAGGCTGTCCTTATATGCCCAGTCTGACTATAATACAGTAAAATGAAACAGTGAGGATAAAATAACTGTTACTCTATTGTTCTGCCCTTTTCCCATCATCTCTGTTTTTCCACTTAGAAAGGAAAGACAAATGAGTGATCCAAACTCCTCCCTTCCTGCTTCAAAAATCATAGCACCTTGGCCAGTCAGTATCTGTGTTGGCTTTAACTCTGTTCCCTGCTTACTGCTTGGCAAAGGAGTGCGATGTTTGCCTCTCTTTCAGTTTCCTTCACAAACCTGATGGTATTTGTTGGATTTGGATTTTTTCTGCTATGAAATGCATGCAAGTATAACATTTTATGTGTTTTGGAATACATGAGAAGATGCACATACAACATTTAAAAAATATTTTCTTCTTTCTATGGGATGCAATTTCTCCCTCTTAAGAGTATCTAATTTTCTCTCTTTGTAACTCCCATTTTCAGCTGCTCCCCTTCACTGGCTCTTGTTAATGCAT
Source organism: Numenius arquata (assembly GCF_964106895.1). Classification (NCBI taxonomy): domain Eukaryota; kingdom Metazoa; phylum Chordata; class Aves; order Charadriiformes; family Scolopacidae; genus Numenius; species Numenius arquata. The sequence goes on along the minus strand of NC_133579.1, from coordinate 67,793,424 downwards.
CACTGCTCTTGCTAATGCATCACTGCTGCTTTTGGTTACTCTGGCAGTGTTGGACTTGATGTCTTGTCTCTTAGAAGGCTCCCTCTGCTGAGCTTTCTGTTTCCCTCCCTGTTGTCTGACTCCTCTACTCATCCTCTCCCTGTGTCCCTCTAGTGCTAAATATCTAATCCCCATTTTGTCTCCATGCTTTCTCTTCTGCATTTACCCACACAGTTACCACCAGCACACAGCAGCTCAAGACAGGCATTAAATGCATGTACAGCCAATCCTTTCCACTTATACTTAATAGACCCAGTAGGCTTGTAAGGATATTCTTAGGCAGTAACGGAAAGATTTAACAGATCCTTTAATATGTTTAGCTCAAATCCAGACAGCCCACCCTAATTTCCAACCATTACAGAAACCAGAGGATCAAAGGGCCAATGTTTATCACACAGGACTTTTCCTCAGTAGCTATGTTTCTTTTGATTCAATCAGCACGGCCCACTTTTATTTGAGGATCAGAGTTTGCCATGATTTTACATGGCTCCATAGCACATGACTGGAGTTAGAAGACTTCTACCAACTTTCAGTGGCCAACAAAAGAGATGGGCAAAGATGTAGTAATTCATTAATTGGCAGAGCTGAGGTCAAGCTTGCTTTCCATCACCTGGCAATAACGAGCTGCCTGGCCTGGAGCAGGAAAACTTGCTGTTGCCCTGACCAAGGGCAGAAGTAGAGGATTATTTTAGTAGTTTGATGCTACGTGCCCTTTTCTATGTGATGTTGATCTCTGGATAAAACATTCCTAGGTGTAAGTGAGGTGTCTGAATCTAGAAACAGTGTTTCTGACAGCCCCTACTCAGCTTCTGCTCAGTTGTGTAGGTACTTTTGGTTTATTTCATTTTGATTTACAGAGGCATCCCTGAAGCGCAGAGTTGTGCCTCTCTGAATGCAATGAATTATGTCAGTCCAGACCAGGACTAAGCAGCTCAGTGTCCTCACGCTGAGACCCATTAAGGGTGTGAAGGTGAAGTGATTTCTCTGTGTCTTTTTGGATGTGTGTGTTTGTCAGTCAAGTAGGTGTTCCCCAAGATTGTCCAACAGGGACCGAGCTGCTTGGGATTTTCCTTGGAGACACAGATTGCTTTCAGACTGTAGTAGTAGGTAGAGTGCAGCTTTTGGCCCTTTGTTTTACTTCTGTAGTGGCCAAGCTGGTGGGAAAGTTTTAGTATGGTGAGGCTGGATGGACGCTCTCCTGACCTCTCCAGCACATCTGCCTCTCAGCTGTGTTGCAAGGACCATGTAAAATATTTGAAGTTTTATTAAGTATTTTTTTGGCTGAAACTATAGGACAGGGTTTTTAAAAGCTACTCTGTTCTCTTATGGGCGATGTGTTTACTAACGTTTTGGGTACGAGAACTGTACAATCATTTTGCAAAGAGGCTGTGCTTAGTAACAATAAAAATAAAGTATAATCCAAAGCCTCTGGTTATGGCATTTTATGGCTCTTGCTTTATTATTTTTATTATTTCAGAGCTGTATAATTTGTACATTTTAGTTTGAGTGATGTTGGCTGTATGTTTTTGCCACATTAACTCAAATGAGAAGGTTAATAAGTGAATATGGGGTTTACATGATTAAGTTGGTTTCTTACCTCAGTGCTGCTAGCTCCCTCCACACACCATTTATTCTGAATCTCTTCCTCAATTTTCTTTTAAAACTGCTAGTATTGCATACATCTCCTTATCGAGTGTCCATATTACAGCATGATGGTGATTCAGTTGCTGGTAATTACATGGACATTGTGGGCAAACAGGATGGCAGGGTAACTGAAAATTACATGAAAGTTTTGCTCATGGAACAGTTTAGAAAAAAGTAATTGCAAATTCACCATCCCTGTGGGGGAAAAAAAGAAACCTGTCAGCTTTCCACACGAGACTGTCTCTTCCTAATGCTTCTGCCATGGAGTGTAATAGCATAGCAATGCATTTCTCATAGCTACCTTTATCTAGGTTGGTGAAGGGCAGTGGAGGATTGGTCCTGAGGTCCCTGATCTGACTGTTGGTGTGACCGTGGCATCTACTCATGCAGCATGATCCATTACTCAGTGTTAAATTCTCTGTCTGTATTTCTGCTCTAGGCACCCAGTGGGCAATGTTCATTGAATCGTTAATAGAGTAACGACGCAATAGAAAGGGCTGGCTCAAGTGGGAGAAAAAAGTTCACGTGTTGAAAGGATCATGGCAGCAATTAGGTAGTTAGTACTTCTTAATGTATTATGGAGAACATATAATTTGCAAACAAATCTTGATGCTTGTTTCAAGATGGCCTAGCAATCAATCTGGAGTGGATCCCCTTGTTTTTTGGAAGGTGGCTACTGGATGAGAAGTGCTCTCCTGCCTTCCCTTTGCTATGCCCTGGCTCAGGACCCTCAGTGACAATGTGTGAAACCCAGTTTTGGTTTGTCATCTCTGCAACCTGTATCTCTTTTTCAGGAATTCCTTATCCATGAGGGGATTCTGGTGTTGGGATGACACTCCTGGCTGTTATCTCTGCTCCATTTTGTGTTCGTAATGATATATCATGGAGTAAGGGCTCCAGACCAGGTTGTCATTCTGTGTCCCATTAGCCATGATTTATATTGTATATGAACTAAAACCATGTCATACTCCCTCGCCCCTTTCTCCATTTGCTTCTCCCGAGGAGGCCAAAAGCAATGTTACAGACTGCTACTTTCCTAAAAGATGGTTTAACTTTAATTCTTATCCCTGATCTGAACTGGCCACAGGACAAATCACCAGCAGATGCACACATAAGGAAGGTATTTACTTCATGAGGTAGTTTCATTTAGCTGCTTATAATATACAAAGACAACTATTTCAGGAGAAAGGAGGGCTTTTGTGACTTCTAGTCTATTTGATTTTGAAATATAGTGGATTTTCTTCCTCTAATACACCTGCTCCAGTCTGACACTTTCATTTTTATAAGACCATGTAGCTCTGCTTCAAAAGTAATTATTTTCTATTTGACTTCTGTTTGTATCATCCCTTTCACTCTGTAAGCATCTATTATTTCCTCTGTGACAGAATGCCCTTCTTGATCAATACAGCCTGGGAAAGGTGGGTTACCAAACTAGATACACCTGTGGCCTGATCCAGCTCAACAGTTCTTATATGATTGCTTGGATATTTTTCTTCTATGTTTTCTCCCTTACTATGCCTGCAATATGGTAAACAGTATTTAAGTGTTCCTCATCAAGCTTTCCTTGCTTTCCAGCATAAATCAGAACTTTTGGGAAGCGAATTTTCTGCATTATTGCAAAGCTTTCTCTGCTTCTTGGGTGAAGGAGTCCCGGTGTGTCCATCTGACAGTCAAGTAACCTGACAACTTCTAGGTCTAAAGACTGACTCCCTCCCTGGCTCCTTGTGGAACTGTCGTAGAAATGGGATTCATGGGGAAAAATGGGAAATTTCATACAGGAAATCACATATAGTCATTATTTTTTTGCACTTTTTTTTAAACGTGTAGTTCTGTTTCTTTATCTTTCGAGGAAGGGGTGAATGCATTGTGAGAGACCTGTAGACCTAAGTAGAGGGCTTAGAAAGGGCTGAGACCTTATTGCCAAAGGAAGGCTAGGAACAGTGTAAGGGTGTTTCACTTGTTGTCTGTATAATTCATGCTTGGCCAGGATGACCGGGGTTTTTTTTAAAAAAGAACATATAAGCACCAAAGAGGCATGTACAAACCTAGTAAAATATTTCAACAGCACAAGGACCACTAGCCTTTCACCTACATCTTTAAATCCCTCAGTGAAAGGAATCAATTACTTCCTTCCAAAAGTAGTTTCAGAGAATAAACAGTGAAGGATCCACTGAATCAAGGATAGGATGCTTGTCTGTGCATGCATGTATATACATATGTGTGTATATATATATATATATATATATGTATATTGCCGCTCCTAACCCTGCCAGTTGGGGAAAAAAAAATCTCCAGTTCTTTTTTCACTTTTTTTCTTAGTCTAAAATAGAAAATATAACAGCTTTATTATCAACACTTTTGCAATATAAGACACTGCAGCTAGTAAGACATTGTACTAATAAGACACTGCAAATTTTCAGCTCCCTGTTGGTGGGTGTATAGTTTTCATTGGTTTTGTCAGCGAAAATTCTACTGTTGACTCGTGGGTGGAAGGTACAAAATTTGTGTTGGCTAAAGAGGATATTTATTTACTGCTTGTATGGATATGGTTTATAAGTTGCTTCTGTAAGCAAATGCCAAATACACTTTATAATTTTCTGTGTGATGTTTTGCATTCATGATGAGTGAAGGTTTTTTGAACATTTGTCAGTATGGTTTGGAATTATCACATGCCAGTAATTACTATGGATGATTAAAGATGTTGTGGAAAAACCTTCTTGCATATTCCAGTCTTCATGTACGCACAGATCTCTAAGATGGTGAGTTGCGTAGTGCATTTTAATCATATTGCAGTGGCTTTCTATAATGCAAAACTATTTCCATTGAAGCCTGAAATGAGTCTATTTCTGACCCAGAGTCAACATGATAATATATTCTTGGTATCCTTTACATGATGGTAACAGTTCAGCTGCACTAAAGGGTTTTGTCAAGTTATGTTCATTTTCTATAGGTGTTAATGTATCTAGCAATTAGAGTTCAAATTGTTACTCTTAAACTAGTGTTGAATCTGGGTCAGTGAGAACTCTAAATTGAGCAATTTCACCAACTGTTGCAGGATGCTGTAGCAAACCTTTGAGCTAAACTGTGCTCCGGTGTGCTGAGGGTTGTAATTTAATAAGAGGCAGGCAGGCTCTAGCTACTTGCCTTCCTCCTGGGAAAAGAGGGAAATATGTTAACTTGATATTGCTGTAACATTAAAAGTTGAAGTAAAGAGAGGGCAGCCTAAAAGGATTGGTTTGTCTCCCGCTTCCTTCCCCTTGTCTGTTGAGTCAAATCCTTACCAAGATTTTTCTTGGCCTGCTTTCATGTGGCTTAGCACAGTTCAGTTTTCCTGGATAGCTTCTTAGTTTAAAGACAAGTGTAAAGCAGCAGTTCTGTGTCAGGGAGAGATGTTCCTCTGGCTCAGTGTTAAAGAAACATCAGTGGTCACATTGGGTCCTCTCACACAAATATACTAGATTATTTTAGTCTGTGTTTGCTAGTTTGAAAGGGAGTGGTATTTGGTTAAAGAGCTGATGGCTGGATAAGCTCTTGCAGAAACACTCATTTGTTTTTTGACATCTGTCTTGGATCTATACGAAGATGCATTTAAGCCCCAGAGTCTGCTTTTCTATTTGTTTGAAGATGGCATCTCCACAGAAGAGCAGAGTGAGGGCTACACTTTTCCTATTTCTTCTTCACATGGACAATATGCTGGGATGTTTTTTTCATTTTCAGAGCCTCACAGTACCAAACTGCAGGACAGCCAGGATGCATGCTTGTGTAGTCTTCCTTTCAATTTCTCGTTCATTAAATGTTTTTAGTAACCTGCTTCTAGAATCATGTTTAATATGAAGCGTGTAAAGAGTGACATATACAGCACCCTGTTGCAATCCTTAAACAGGGTTATGCTGAAGACTGGCCAGTAGTGTTGCTTTATTGAAACTTTTTGCTACAACACCTGCTTTCATTCAGATCAAACGATGGACAATCAAATGCCTTCCACTATCATGATCAACAACCCAAGAGAAAGCCAGACAGTACTTGATGATCAGACTGTGTGTAAAACAAGCTTGCGAATGGCCTTGTAAGGTCAAAGGCTGTTTCTTGAGTCCCTGAATGCAAATCAAATGGGTGAAGGAACAAATTCGTTATATCTGTGTATATTGGAGGACAGAAGAGCAACAGAAATGCACGTGTGGGTTGGAGTCTCTGCAGACGCCTAAGATGAAGTTGCATGGCAGCAGTTATATCAATTTTGATCTTCGCACACAGTAACTGCTGCTGGCAGGTAGAAATGTCGGCAAGGGTCTGCTGAATGCTGTTTCTGCTGTTGTTATCCTTGCTATTTCAGACTCCTCTGCTTATGCTCCCAGATTGCAACGTAGACTTACTTGGAAAAACAGAGAGCTAATGCAGTTAGGAAGCCAAGCTAGGAGTAAAACATTGCCACAGTCTTTAAGAAAAGCCCAGAGCAAGATTTGGAGTAGGACAGTGTTTGAAAAGCTGCTTGGAAGTGGAAGGAAAGGGACTATTTCCTGCTGTCTGACTTCCTGCTGTGCATGTATTCAGGGCTTTATGTTAATAAATGAGATTTCAGGAAAGGCATACTTGGTTCCACCCCTGATTTCTCCTTCTAATAGAAGCAGCCCTGCAAAATGCTGGGGCTGTGGGGGCAAGAGCAATCTGCTTCGTTCTCTCAGATGTGTTTTGGCACAGACATTTTGGTCAATGTTAACTTTGTGATGCCAATGGTATGGGAGTTCCCGTGACAAACACGCTCGTCTCTAACCCTGAACAGCAGGGTTAATCCCAACCCTTCAGGGTTAATTAAGAGGTAATTGCATGGGCCTCAATTAATCCCTGTTTAACTCAGTTGCGTTTGATGGAAGGGCACTAGAGATTAATTTGGCCTAGTGCCTTCATCAAATTCATTAATTTCATTAAATGCGAAAAAATATTTGAAGTATTAGGTAACAGCTGTGATTCTTCTGCCCTATGACAGGGTCTAGCAACGCCAGGCAAGACCTTAAATGCTTGTCATAAGGCTATAGACACCGGTATGTTGGCTGAGCTAAAGAACTGCTGCCTCTTCCTCTCAGTGGCTTTACAGAAAATCTTGTAAGTTATTGAATCACACAGTGCTAAGGACCTGGTCTGATGGAGGAGTCAGGACTTCTTGAACCCCCTGATGATTTTGGTGAGAATGGCAAATGCTTACTCTCCCTCTCTGACTTGGGCCTTGACTGTTCACACGAGAGCACGCCTTCACAGGGTGATATGTCACACAACATACCCTGCTTAGTCTTAATTAAGGTTATGATTGAGAGGGTGCCGAAATGTTTTGTCATTATTCTGCAGATTAATTAAATTAATGAGATTTGACGCTAACATCTGCTGTAACAGTAAATTTAGAGCTAGATGATGAATTCATATGCTCAGCACTGAAAGTATAGCTAGAGCGACCTGGTGTCAGTCTCTGTAGATCATTATTCAACACTCAGAAGTAAACACCTGGCTGAGGGTCTCAGGAGGGCTCAGATGGGAGGCAGGTTACTAGATTTTCACTATTTGCTTTGGTTGGTTTCACCCCTACAAGCCCTAACATTACCCAACACCTCTGTGTGCCATAAAATACTCTGGTTTCAGTGACTTTCTTGGTTAACTATCCTCCAAACCACAAAATCTGTGTGCGCTCTCGCTACTCGGTATGAAAGCTGACTCAACTTCTGCCGTAGTATACCGTACCAGGCAGCTCTCAAGTGATGCTGCTGCAATTTATCACCATAAACTGTTTCATATTGGAACAAACAATACTCATGAGGCAATCTGGATTCAAATTAATTCAAAAGCACCATAACTGAAAAGTGAGCAGTCTCTTTGTGTTGTTTCTTTTAACAAGATTTTATGATATGACTAGACTACAAATAGCTCTATTCATGATAAACTGGCAACTTTGCAAATTGTATATGCTAAAAGCTATTTGTTGTACAAGCTGTTCTGGAGAAAAATCTTAAATGAAATCTTCTCTGCCAGGGGGATGTGAGGCATCAACTGCACGGGTGCTGCCATGGGTGTCCTGTTTCAGGAGCCCCACAGCTATGGGAGCAGTGGTAAGAAAAGACCATCTGGTCCAAAAACCTTTAATTGCTCAAAGTCAGTCACTGCGGGGCACTAGAGAAAAAGAGGGCAGGTCCATTTGGAGACAGTTTACCAGTCTGGTGAGAAAATGGGTAAGAGTGAAGGAAAACGAAGAGGTGGAATAATTGCTTTTTGTCCCAAATAAATGCCGTCGCTGCTATATGCGTTCCCTTTGAAGGCATAGCAATATTATCTTCCTCTAAAATACCCTAGAAACACCTCCACTTTAATGTCCACTAATACTGCTGTTATTATCTTTCAGAGATGTGCTGTGTTTCAGCATGAGCACAGGACATAGTCATTGCTGAACTTCCTTTTTAGGGATGAGTGAACTAGGGGAAAAGACCTAATATGTTTTTGTTCACATCAGTAAATACCTTCATCAGTGTAATTGATGGTATGGTATGGAGCAAGCCATTAATGCATCTTCCCTGTAGGTGTTATTCCAGGAAATTACATTTGTATTTGGAGATGTATGTTTGTTGAATATTTGGATAGTGAACTTAAATACCAAACAACACATCCTACCATGCAACCAAATACTTTTGCTACTGAGAGTGAGCCTAAATTATCATGCAAGAATAACTTCGTTAAGTTATATAAGGATGTCAACTGTTACCTGTTGATAAAGTTTTAGTAGTAGCTACAGGAATATCTCCAGAGCCAAGGAAATGAATTACAGTTATGTTTTAATGCATTTATCAAATCATTATAATTCCTACCTCCAAGTAAAATTATACCTTTGGAAAAAGCAGCACCATTTACTCTGGGGCTTTTTTTCCAAATTATTTATACATTAATAATAATTGTAAGTACATTGGAGGTTAAAAGCTACCTGCAGAGCAATTAGAAGCTCTTGAAAGGTCTTGAAGAGAGTTTGGATATGAATGCGAAGTAATTTATGGGCTAAAATTTCTATCGCACGTATGAGATACAGCTACAAAATAACAGTATATGGGAATGCATAGTATAAAAGGTAAAACCAGAAGTCAGAAAGCTGTTGGAGTCAGGGAGGGGTTAGGCACCTGAAGACAAAGCCTCAAAATGTACTCAGCTGCCAACTAACTCCATAATGACCTAGATCAGAAGGCAGATTGTGTCAGCAAAGATTTGAGGCACATTATGTTCTGCTTCTGAGTAACCACAGAAGTTGTTTGCTCTTGGTAGGCAAAAACATCATTCAGGATTGTGCCCTGCAGGAATCCACAAAATGGGCTGTTTTGTGAGAGGAGCTCGGTATAATGAGCATTTTCTGGATGCTTCTACTGTATCAAGCTTTTGGTCAGATGCCAAGACAGTACCTGTCTTGTTTTTAAACCCTGATGTGGAGGAGTTGGTACTGCTGCCTTCTCTGCTTATCTAATAAATCAGTGTTTAGAGCACATGTCCAGAAGATGGGAGCTGGGGATTTGTCACTTATGCAGCAGAGGCTCAAATCTGTGTCTCTCATAAGAAATGGCCTAATTATTGCGATAAACAGTCCAGTGAAATGGACTGTCCCTGCTGTTTGGTGCTTCTCCGTGTGAAAGATTTCAGCAGCCTGGAGTCCTTGCCTTGAGGCTTAATTAGCTCTTTCACTTAAGAATTGATTCCTTTAAGGAAACCACTTCCTGGCAGAGGAATTGAAGTGCAGCCGTGTCCCTCTGAGCAAGGTGGTTGTGCCTGCTCGGGGCTGTCTCTCTCCGCACTAGCAAGCCCCGAAGTGCTCTGCACAACGTGGGGCATCTTCAGCAGCACAGAGGCAGGATGCAGCTGCCAGCAGTGGGATAGGCGATTGCTTTCCCTCTGGGAAAACCTAGGTTTGCCGCCTCCCGTGTGTGCGTTGTACTCACTGGGCTGCTGGCTAAAATACCTGTAATCTGAAAGAGGAAAGCAACCCTGCTCCACTTCTGGTTTTTTCTTAAGGTGTCCTCTAACAGAGCAGGGCTCAGGCCATGGTACCCAAGTGTATTTCCTGACAAGGATCCGTTCAGCTTTCAGAAGGCTGACTGCAGTCCCAGATCAAAAGTCCGGGGAAGGATAAAGTCCCCTTCAGGACACAGAATAGGTGCTGGAGAGGGAGAGGTGGTGTAAAGTAGGTCACACCTTAACATGTACTGTTCTTTGGTAAAGGCAATGAAGGTGGGAACCTTATGGCCACATGTTCTCTTCCCTCTTCTCTTCCAGCCTGAAGTCAGCAGGGTCTCATAAACAGGGAGGTGAGGTGGGGTGCAGAAGTGTTAGGGCTGCGGATGGGGGGGTTGAGGGAGAGCAAAAAAGGTGTAGCAAGATCTTGAGGTGACTGGCGTGGCTCATGGAAACTAAGACAGCCGGTAAGAGTCCTGAGCAGTATGTTTTCGTTCGGTGTTGTAGCCAGCTGTGTGGCTGTGGATGAGTGATAATGTATGAATTTCAGTGGAATAGAAGAACACAGGCCCTGCCCAGAAATTTTGTGTGCATCTTGCAGCTTAGATGCATTTGGAAGTCTCAGTCTAAATTTGTACTTACTGTATGGATTACAATAAAGAAAAAAAAAAAAAAGGGTATTCATTAAAGACTAAAATTGAAACAACTTAGCTGGAATCAAATTCAATTCCTCAACTTGGTTTACCAGCATATGCTGTGCACTTTGTCTCTATGTAATATGATTGTAATTATGATATCTTTGTTAGTCTAGCTCCCAAGAACAAAAAAGTGCCTAGACATTAGCTGGCTATCTTCCTGATTTTTAAAGCCAAATGTCTAATTAGAACACTTCTGCTTCTTACATTTATTTTCAGTTCTAGAGAGTGAAAGACAAGAAATCTCAACACAGCTGTGGCTCTTTTATAAACTTCAGCTTATTAGAGCTTTTGGGTCAAATTCTCTGGTGGTGTAACTCCACAGACTTACATTTATGCTGGTGTAACTTCAGATATTTATATAATTCTCTGTACATCTGTCCACATGTGTGTTCCTATGTATATACCAAACCCGTAGCTGATATAAATCACTGTAGCTCTTTTGGCTTCTGTGAAACTATACTGATTTCTTACCAGCTGGGTATCTGGTCCACAGCATCTGGTTTTCCTTTTCCCTCCCTTAATAGCACTGATGAATCAGAATTCCTTAAGGAGGATAATACTAAACATAATTAGACAGGATATGTTCAAGAAGAAAATTTAATTTGAAGAGGTTTGCACAGAATTTTTATTGGCCTCAGGTGGGATGCTGGGACTTTATCTTAATGAATCCTTTCTACAGATCCATTTCAAAAACTGCATTATGCGATTATGTGACGGAGTGTACTCTAATGGTGCATTGCACATATGTTTATTCAGTTGGGTTTTAAAGTTCTTCTGCAGATTGGTGTAATTATTCTGGGCTGCAAAAAGGAAGTGTAATAACATAAACTTAAATTTTAAAATTTTAAAATACCTATGCAAGAGAAGTTTATTTAATCTTTGGCACCTACATACGTTTAAGAAAGTCCTGTTAGTAAACCACATGGGGAACTGTGGATTAGAGCTATCCTGAGAACTGACTTGCTGGTTAAGCCATGAGCTTATTTTCTTTTATTGTGTCCCTTAGTTGCTCAGAAATCAAATACTGATATTTTATTACTGTGTAATATTTTGTACTTTTAAAATCATACCCGAGTGTTGCCTTTTTATTGTGATTTGTAAGCACAACACATTCTGGGATTATTTAGATAAATCCCATTAGATTTTGTAAGTGTTCCAGCTACTAGGTGAATTATTCTCCACTCTTCCTGATTCCATATATCATTTGATTTTTATCTTCAGAAAAGCTTGCTTATGTTTATTGTTAATAATAACAGGCCACATTTAGCTGTCATTTGCCATGGTGTAATTGTATTCTAATTAGGATGCAATGTTTGGGGGACTTGTATCAGAAACAGTTACAGAAAATAAATCACTTGATGTGCAGTATTGCAAGCTCTCTACTAAAGACATTAAGAAGAGCAAACGGAAAGAGGCAAACTGATAAATGATTTGGTAGCCCTCTGTCTGGTGGAGTGTTTCTGAGAAAACTGGGATGGAGCATTTCTGCTCACTGCTCTGCCGCCAGTCTTGCTCAACGTGGCACACAGGAATTGAGTGGAGGGTCGGGAGGGTCGTCTTTGAGGCCAGCATCAAGGGGGAGAAGGCAAATAAAAGGCAAATTACTTCTGAGTACCCAGAAGGGGGAGAAGAATTAGTGGAGCTGCTGGGTCTGTTTCTCTTCTTCTCTAATTGTATTCAAAATGATGGAGCCTTAACAAGGAAGTATTGGAGCTGTTGTACAAAAGCAAGCCACAAGCTTCCTCTGTCCTGGCACTGCAAAATGAGATTTACAAGGTGATAAAGTCATATGGAAGTGCAATGTCTTCAATGTCCCTGGTATTTGTTTGCTGACTAATTACTCTAGTTTAGGGGTCGCTAATTTTTTTTGTAATTTCTGTGTTAACACTTCGTGAATAAAATTGCAAATCTGTTCTCTATGTGCATAAGACATCCCATCTAGGTAGTGATTGACTTCTTCATGAATCTAGCATTACAGTGAAAAATTACTTTGCAGCTATTAGGTATTCTGAATATGCAATCAGACATCGAAATATAACTATTGAAAACAGTTAATGAAGCTTGCAGAGCCCTGTTGAACACTGCAGGCAAACAAAGCAGTAACCTGTACTGCTGCCTGTAGATTTACGGTTTGTTTAAAAGAAAAAAAAAAAAAAGAAAAAAAAATCTCTGTATTTGAGAAACTCATTTTTTAGTAGGTCTTCTGAGGGAGGCTCAGGACAGGAATTGAAGCTCTAACAGATGATTGCTGCTGCCCCAGGATCAGGTGCTCAGAAAGCATCTGTCAAGGTTCTGACATGGGAGTTAATCACCGGTTTGCAACATGTTTTATAACAGCTCAGAGCACCTTTTTCCATGAGTCCAAGTGATGAATGAGCGCACCACATACTCTGACTCCATGTGTTCTCTTTAATCTAATTAACAACTGTTTTTCTAGCGTGGGTCTAACTGCGGTGCAATCTGATCATGATGACGAGAGGGGTTCTGTGCCTGTACGAACAGATCTAATGTTGTTAGACGGCAAAAATAAATAGTTCACCCAGCAGATGTTGCTTCATGTTGCAAGGCTGTTCCTTAATTTACATACAGGTGAAAGATCTAATCTCTGTTTGCCACCTTTTCCAAGTGTTTTGCACCTTTGTGGACTTGGAAACATTCACATTTTAAAACCAGGAAGGAACTTGGGCCCCTACTGTTTGGGGAAGGAGTCTTAATTTGAATGGGAAGAGGAGAAAGAACATTGCATCAAGAAACAGTGATTAGGTCCTTCTCACACAGCCTTTTCCCATCATTATGAGCACTTACTAAAGAGTGTCTGTCTGGCTTCGGTAAGGCAAAGTCAGTGCTAGCCTGAATATCCTACCTTCCTGCTGTTTTTAGCATCCTTCAGGATGGGAGCAGAGGGAATTTGTTTCAATAAAATTAAAACCAAAACTCTGAAATGTGCTATGGTAATGCACAGAAGACGAAGATCATCTGTGATCTGAAACAAGTTCCAGACAGTCCTTAGTGTGTGAGGCAACAGAAATGTCCTATGTGTCCGTGTTGGATCTCTGTTACTGAAAAGCATCTACCCAGAAGCTGGAAAGCTTCCAGAGTTTTGCAAAGGTGTATGTAAAACCTGCACAGGGTGCTGACCTCTCATTAGGATGAGAATTTTCTGCGTATCCTTATTTTCTTTTGTCCTGTTAGAATAGAAAATTTGGCAATGGTTATGGTGTTCAGTGTTTTCCAGGGGTCTGGGAAAGCAGGGTGTGACTTGGCTGTGACTCCAGGGACTATCCTGTGGATATTCGCAGCCTTGAACTGCAGACGTGTAATATGAGTTTCAGTAACCGTACCTTGTGGGGGCTGTGGATTCTGGAGTAACCAATTTAAGAATATATCTCTTCCCTGCAATTTAAGGGTGTCAGGGGATGGGGACTTGTGAACAACTTAAGCCCCTAAATTGCATTGTGTGCATCTTCATCTGACTCTTTCCTTCTTTAAGAAATTGAAAGTGTAATGTAAGTGGCATCCTCTTTTCTTTCTTTTCCACCCCAAAGTTCCACCTTTAATAATCTGACATTTCCCGGTGAAGAAGCTCTGTCAGAAAGTGTGCAGCATCTCCAGCAGCAGCATGTTGTGCTAAACTGAGGAAACATGTTAAGTTAGTCCTTTAGGCTAATTGATGCAGCACTACAGGAGTTAAACACCATTTTTAGGAAATAGATTTAAATTGAAAGTCGCAGACTAAAATAGACTCTTTTATCTGTATGGCTTCTGTCTAAAGCACTCTAGATTTTCATGGTTTGAGGAATTCCTATTGGCAAGGAGATTGTAGCCAGAAATGTTAGAAATATAAATAAGATGGCATCTTATGGAAAACAGAGGTGTCTGTAAATTGTTCCTGACTGGAGCAGAATTCTTCTGCAAAAAATGGTCCCCTCTCCACTTTCTAATTAGGGAGTTAAATATGGTTACTGGGATTCCTGTCACCTAAGTAGCATGACTTGTGTTTAGGAAGTATGTACAAACCCTGCAAAGTCTACCTAGTAGAACTAATGCAGAGCTAGGGTAAATTTATCTGTGTGGTGGGGCGGAGGTGATTTTTGGCTTACCGTATTTGTCATGAGTGTTTAAAATGTCTTATTTATATTTCCTTTTATTTTGAATTCTATGTTGTTGACAAAGTGTAAAAAGATTTCTCATTGTGTTTCTGTTTAGTACCCTGGACTACTAAAAAAATTTGACTTTCCATGCCTCATAGAAGACACTGGTCTGGTTAGGTTATTAAACCAGAAATTGCTTAACAAAGCATTTACTAATGTTATTTGTTGTAATTATGTCCTGAAATAAGATTCTAAATGGGACTCAACTCCATCTGCTGAGACAGTTTGTTTTTTGATTTATTTTTTTTTTCTTGTTTGGGAGGAACAGGTCGGCTTCTGTTTATTTATAGCCATCAGTGTGACTACTTTCATGGGAAAAAAAACCCCACATTTCTGAGTATATACTGTAAGTTTGGTTTCATAGCAAGTACCTTTGTTGTAGTTTGAGCTGTAAGAGACATGAAACCCCAAACAGAATGGATTAAAAAGAGATTTTCCTTAGAAAATACCTGTCCACCAAAATTGAAAGTGTCATCATAGCCTGCTGGCTTTTATTAAAATTTTTATTTGGAAAGTTCTGGGTTTTAGCTGCTAGATCAGTGTCAGTTGCTACAATAGAGCCCTGTTGTAGCTTTCGGAGTGGGTAGATAAGACTAAAATAGATGTACTTGTACTAGGCTATGTTTGTTAGATTTGAATTTTTCACAGGGAAAAGCCTTGTCTGCCAAGGTGACTAGGTACATTTCTCTAGTGTACCTGATAAAAATGTTGAAAGACTTTGATTATACAGTGATGCAGAAAAAACATACTTCTTTATGATCAAGTTGCAGGAGGGAGACGTTTTCTCGCACACAGATTTACTGCCAAAAGACAATATTTACTGGCCAGCCTGTATAATGATGCAGTCTATGCACAAAAATATAGAAGGAAAGACAGACAACTTTCATAAGAACAGTTATTCTGAAATGACTTACTGGGAAAGCAAACCTCCGGGGCTCCAATGACTTCTTAAAAATGTTGTTTTGCTCAGAATCAAGCTAAGAACACAAAAGAAACACCCACACCAGGAAACCAATGCATTAATTAGATCTTGAATTTGCATTAATTTTGAGGATGGATCAAGCTAACTTTTCTCTCTTTCGTGTGCACTTTTGCAAAGTGTAAGGGGGGGGGGGGGGGGCGCAATTGAGTTGTTTCATTTATCTTCCCAGAACTTGGGTTTGCTGCTACAGGCTGTCAGCTACCAGAAAATGAGCACTTCATTTAAAATATTGTTGAAAAGTTGGGTTTGGTCCTGTTGCATCTGGTATGCAGATGGGATGCTACTTTTTATTCAAATAAACAGAAGAAGCAATTAAGCCCTTTTTGGAGTAGGATATCTGAAACAATAGGAGGCACCATCTGAAGCACAAGCTTATTTCAGATGTTGAGCGATGTGGATAGCAGAGTTTCATAAAAGGTTGAATATAAACATACATTGACTAAGCCTGTTTTGGGGCTTTTTTTTTTCTTTGTTTTTGGAGTTATGTTTGTATGAACACAGGTATGACCAGAAGCAGAGACGGTGACAAAAGAGGATAGAGGAAAGGTCCTGAGATCCCCAGTTTGTTAACCACTGTGCTGGGCTACTTTGGAAGGAGCTAAAACGTGACAGCAGGCTTTGCCTTCCTGCCTGGCAGTGCTGTGTAGGACCCTGTGGCCCCACAGACTGTCACTGCTGCAGAACGATTGCAGGTGACTCCCTCTGTCTATGAAAAACTAACTGGTACCCAAAGATCTGATTTGCTTTCTGATTTCAGGCACCCCATTGAGTCATCCACGCAGTAGAATGCGGTATGTTTTCATCTCTGATAGTGATTACTGTTCCTTTTACACTTACAATTAGTTTCATGGCAAGAACAATCCTATACTTTCTTTTTTTTCTTTCTCTTTCTTATTGCTGCTGACTGCTTTTGGTAGTGGGATATTTGTCCCCGCAGAAGAACAGACAAGTGATGCACAGGAATATATGTACAGCACAGGAATATACAAAGTCCTCTTGGAAAAGTAGTATTTTTAAACGATACATTCGTTCTCCTCAAGAATGTCATACTGTCATATAAAGTGACAAAACACATGCACTTATAGTTTATGGAAAGTGACGTATCTTCTTTCATGAGCCAGCAATGTGCCCTTGTTGCCAAGAGGGCCAATGGGATCCTGGGCTGCATAGGGAAGAGTGTGGCCAGTAGGTCAAGGGAGGTCATTCTCCCCCTCTACTCTGCACTGGTGAGGCCACAACTGGAATATTGTGTCCAGTTCTGGGCTCCCCAGTTCAAGAGAGACAGGGAACTACTGGAGAGAGTCCAACGTAGGGCAACAAAGATGATTAAGGGATTGGAGCATCTCCCTTATGAGGAAAGGCTCAAAGAGCTGGGACTCTTTAGCCTGGAGAAGAGAAGGCTGAGGGGAGACCTTATCTATGTTTACAAGTACCTAAAGGGTGGGTTGAAGGATGAGGGAGCCAGACTCTTTTCAGTGGTTTCCAGTGATAGGACGAGGGGCAACAGGCACAAGCTGGAACAGAGGAAGTTCCATTTAAACATGAGGAAAAACTCCTTTACGGTGAGGGTGACAGAGCCCTGGAACAGGCTGCCCAGGGAGGTCGTGGAGTCCCCTTCTCTGGAGATTTTCAAGACCTGCCTTGATGCAGTCCTGAGTAATGTGCTCTGGGCATTCCTGCTTTAGCAGGGGAGTTGGACTAGATGATCTCTAGAGGTCCCTTCCAACTCTGAGAATTCTGTGATTCTGTGATTTCAGTGATTCTTTTAAAATAATCCTCTGCATATGTCCCATAAGTTTTACCTCAGTAACACAGGGTAGTCTTCATCCTGCCTTTCCTTTTTTTTTTTTTCCTTTTTTTTTTTTTTTTCCAAAGAAGCCAGATGCAAACATCCCCCACCACCAATTTTCTGCTGATGGACAAATGCTTGGAAACACTCTATTTTTAAAGAATGTGAGCTATTAAATGTGACAGCACAACTTCTCACGTTTTCCCATGAAATGTGGAAGTAAGATTTCTCCCCAAAGGCTCCACCTGCCCATCTTGGAAGAGCTGCTCTGTTTAATGGAAGCCAAGAAGGTTTTGTGGCCGAGACATTAACACCTACCCTCCAAATCCTAAGCTCATGTCAATGGCAGTGCAAATGATTGACCACTTCTTTTAAAGGTCAAGTAGATGCAAAAAGTTCACGTTGTAATAAAATATTATTGTTTTATTATAGAAAACATTATGACTTAAAAAAAAAAAAGGAATAAACCATCCTTTCTGAAGGAGGTGGAAATAGAACGCAGTTTCACAATGTTTTTGTAAAAGGTATCAAAATGTTTGACATCTACAACTGCCACATACAAATGCAAAGGAAGTTGGATGTAGGGGGCAGAAGCTATTTATGCAATCTAGCTTCAGCCTGTAAACAGTTTTGGTGTTTGTGTTATGAAAGCAGAAAATTATCACAGCCCTACTTGGTTTCTTACATTTCCATAGATTTGTCCCATAACCCAAATCATGAGATCTATTTGGACCTCGGTTTCCCATTTGTAGAATGGAATTAGTATTGCTTCGTTAACATGTAAGGTCACTATGAGAATAGTCACATCAGTAATAACAGGGTTGATACCATCCTGTAAGTGCTGTGGGCAGAAAATGATAAATCCCTGGGATCTTGAAGTCTCTAGATTCAAAAAAATAAGGAATTTAATATATTTTTGTTCTATTAATGCAGCTTGCCAGGATATCACTGTAATGGGCATAAGTGTATGGAGGTCAAAGTACAGTAAATAAAAATGTGGATCATTGGAAAGAAGACATCTCAGAACTTCAACCCCCATAGTTTCTCTTCCTGAAGTTCGATTATGTATGATGATTTGTGGTGGTGATCTTGTTGAAGTTGGGATTATCAAAAGCTATAAAAATCACAAACTTATTATTTAATAAAATATCTTTTTTTAAACCAAATGACACACATGAGGAGAAAAAATAAATGAGCTTTGTGACCCACCTCATGCCTTAAATATGGCCCGAGGAAGATGTGGGGTATATGGCAGCTTGTCCATCAGTCTAGTAAGAGGACCACTACATCTTCTTACAAATTTGTCCTGTACACTGTAATGCACGGTTAAAATACATAAATCAAAACCCTTACATACAGAGCTGGATAAATAATAGTTAGAACAAAAAAACTCAAGAAAATATTGTGGTTAAGGTCAAACAAAACCAGAATTTTTGGAGGGTTTTGAGTGAAATGAAAAATATAACTTCACGTCAATTCAAATTCTTCCTGGGTTGAAACAAAATGTTTCTTTCAGCTTTTAGTAACCTTTTGCTTAATCATATTTCTACTGGTCCTTTTAAAATGAATTATTGATTTAAAATTAAAAATCAAGGTTTTTACAAATAAGTCATATTTCTGGCATGAAACATTTTGCTTAAAATGTCAAAGAGAAATGTTTCAGCTCCCTTAATGGATGTTACTGTTATCTTTATTCGTAGGAACCATACTCCAAACTTGACAGATTTGCAAGTAAGATTTCCTCTCTCCATCAAAACTCTATTTAGCAGAGTTGATATTCAATCCCCCTCCCCTTAAACCAGTTTTATTAGAGTTCAAACGGTGTAGGACTCTGACTGTTAAATTACACATAAAATACAGTGATGCTGACATGCCTTTGGGTTCTATCTGTGCATATAATGAGTTTTCATTATACTTTTGTCTATATGCTGGTGCACTTAATCTTGCTTTTGTTGATCTTATGATACACAGCTGATACCTTCTGACTTTTGCAAGCTCTAGTGAAAATTCCTGTAGGAAAAATATTTATTATTAACAAATTTAATGAAGCCTGTGGTTTATTCTCCTGGGATTTGCCATTTTAAACTCTCGATGGCATATCTTTCAGGATGAAGAGAAGAAAAAAGATAAATGGACTTAAGAGTCTCATACAAAGCCATGGAGCTGAGAATGTTTAGGTAAAAAACAGACATCATGAAATCATGTTTAGAATTGATTCCATTGATTAATATTCCACTGCAAAAATGAAGAGGGAATTAGATAAAGGCAGAGGGAACCTTGAACTTCTTTAATCCAACAAGTTGTTGTTTACTTGCTGAAACATTCCTTGTTTTATATATAAATCATAGCAAGTTCCTCTAGCAAGTACTCCCAGTGTTACCTCATCTGTTGTGGTAGATTTCCTGGGGCCAGTCAACCACAATATGCTTGCAGATGACTCCTTTTCATCCAGCAGCAAGTCTGAGGTTTGTTTAAAATTCTATTGAAAGTCAGAACTGAGCAAATTGAAGCTTTAGAGTCAAGTATGAACTTGGTATACTGTACTTTCCATGAACCTGTACAGCAACAACCAGTAAATCTCTTAACAAATACACATCAGTCAAGCCTAGGGCTATAAAGACTGACTTCACACCTCCACCCTGGTCCCAAGCCCTGACATGTGCTCCTTTACAGGCTGTTTTGAGGTAAGACATCTCCCAGGAAACCTGCTTTCAACATCTCCCCTTGCTGTCCTCCTTTCATGCGTAATGTCACAGCTGAGCGTTGCTGACCTGTTTAAGTGTGTCCAGTAGAATGCCATTAGCATGCAGGTTTATAAGTAAAAAAATTTGCCTAATAAAAAAAAAAATAATAATTGAAACCAATGACTTTACTTAGCTCTTGACACAATTACTCTATCGAAGGTCTTGATTTAAGGAAGTGAAGGAATAAGAAACTATATTTCATATGTTTTCATATGAGTATGAAATATTTATCAGGTGTTGATTTTTTTAATTTTATTTTTAATAGTGTTTCCCTTTGCCAACACCAGCTACTCTTTCATGTCATATTGTCATATTCCATTGATTTGTGTAACAGACAACTACATTGCTGTTGTATGCTATTCTGCTGCTGGACAAGCATTAGCAAAAACCAGTTTGGTCATAGCATGCTATGGCTGCTGTAGGTCTAGTTACAATAGGCCATAAATTCATGGGAGATTTATTTTTTGGTTGGGTTGTTTTTTTTTTAAGATTTGAGGATGCCAGAAATAGAAAAGGGTGGAAATGTTGTTGTTCGTAGGTTGGGAAAGTGTATGTCCCATGTAGAGTTGGATTAATGTTAAAAAAGAAAAAAGAAAAATCAGTTTGGTCATGTCTGTGAGTTTTATGGTGGTTTTCCCCCTGAATTTTATGAAAAAACGTATTTTTCTAGCAGGAATGTTTGATAAAGCCACTGGCTGTAAAGTAGTGTTTCAGAATACTTGTGAGATGAGAGCTACATGGCAAGAACCTTTAATGATGATGGGTCAGTCATACCCAATGACCTCCACGAGTAGTCACAACAGAGTCCAAATCCTAGTGCAGGTTAATGACTTTGAATAATGAGCAAATTTTTCCCAGGTGGATTGCCAATAAGTTTATGTAGAAAGTGGTCTGTATTATGTTTGCACTGACTTTTTATTCTCCTTTCTTTTCAGAGCTTGACTTTCCACCCTTTCTTTAGTTTGCAGTTCTTTTCTATAATTGTGCCTGTTCCACTATCACATAAATTGTGACAGATCTTAAGTAATTTTAGTAGGAAACTTCAGATTACAGAGAAAATGTAACAAAGAAGGTGTAAAATAACCTGATCTATTGGTAATAAACAGTAAGATTTTAAAAGGAAATGCATATATAGTAAAAGAAAACAAACTAGTAAGTTTCCTCCTCTGTTCATGTCACTTAAACCTTCCCTTACCATTGGAAGTGAGGGACATTCACTACAAGAAGGACATTGAAGTGCTAGAGCGTGTCCAGAGGAGAGCTACCAAGCTGGTGAGGGGTCTAGAGAACAAGTCATACGAGGAGAGGCTGAGGGAACTGGGCATGTTTAGTTTGGAGAAGAGGAAGCTGAGGGGAGACCTCATTGCCCTCTACAACTACCTGAAAGGAGGTTGTAGAGAGGAGGGTGTTGGCCTCTTCTCCCAAGGGAATAATGACAGGACCAGAGGAAATGGTCTAAAGTTGCGGCAGGGCAGGTTTAGATTAGATATTAGGAAGAATTACTTTACTGAGAGAGTGGTCAGGCACTGGAACAGCCTGCCCAGGGAGGTGGTGGAGTCGCCATCCCTGGAGGTATTTCAGAAACGTGTAGACATGGCA
Source organism: Numenius arquata (assembly GCF_964106895.1). NCBI lineage: Eukaryota > Metazoa > Chordata > Aves > Charadriiformes > Scolopacidae > Numenius > Numenius arquata. Next base: position 67,771,813 of record NC_133579.1, on the reverse strand, counting down.
CTTCAGGGCTTGCTCTAGTGGCCAGGATTGTAGGGGTTTTTTTGTGTGTGTATGGTTGGACTCGGTGATCTTGGAGGTCCTTTCCAACCATGACGATTCTGTGACATATTTCTAGAAAACCAGTTGTGTTAGGCAGGGGAACCCACCCAGCTATAGAGAATGAAGGTTTCCCATCTGCCTTGATTTTCTCCTTAAAAGACTATGTGACAAACTAGCTTTACTGCATCAACAAACTGTCTCATAAAGGAAATTTCTATTATGTTCCTTACATAAATACTTTCCCTCTAGTAAAGCTTTTTCACCTCTCAGAGAGTCCTAAAGTGTGCTCAGTTAATAGTTATCTGAAGAGAATTCATGAAAGAGGCAAGCCTTGACTATAGTCGTGTATTTCTTTGTCTGTCCAAGAGCATCAATTGGAGCCACCAGGAAGAGGTCCAGTGATTCGATACCTCTGTTTCAAAGCTAGATCAGCTTTGTACTCCCTTTAAATGAGGTGCACTTGCATCAAGTAGGCACACCACAGTGCCGCATGAGTGCTGGTTGGATTCCTCTTTAATTAAAGAGTAGTTTGACTAATGAAGCTAGTTCACACTAATTTGGTAGCCTTTATTAGATAAAAGAGCTATGAAAAATCCTGGTGGCCACTTACAATATCCCACTAAATGGTATATATGGGGGCTACCTCTTGGTCTAAATAAATAAAAACAAAGGAATATTATTTGTAAGGAAAAACAGCAACAAATGTGAATGTAATGAAAGCAGAAATTTAGTTGCCATTTAATGTTTTCATATCAAGATTCTGGGTAAATGCATGTCCAAGTTTTTCTAGCTTGCTGAGACATGGTACTTCTTTGTCTTAAACCTCTTTAGTTTTAATCTCAGCACTGTTAATTTGCTAAATACTAAATCAAGACAGATTGTTTAAGTTATATCTTATTAGAGAAAGTGGAGGCTTAAGTTAAAGATGTTTGGGTTGGGTGAGCAGGGCTATTATGGCAAAGATGAGGCCGTCATAAAATACACGCCTTGTGTCATAATAGAAAAATAGCTCAGCTTTGGAGAGTGCTTCTCTTTGCCACTCATTCCCACACTCACATTCACACTGTCAAATGAAATACTGGCCATCTTAAAACAGAAATAGAAAGAGAGGTAAAGTAAAGAAGTAAACCTACTGAAACAAAAAAGGAATGGATTGTTTGTCCCAATGTAAGAGCACAATGAAGGTGGTGATTTTCTTCTGCAAAGTCTGGAAAACAATCAGCAGATTTTTCCCCTTTTTAAAGTAAAAGCAGTATTATGAACTATTATGTCAAGCAGCCAACTTTTAGTCTAGTTTAGGCATGTTCTTAGTAAAGCATCTGACTACATAGATAATTATGAGCAGGTATAAAATAAACTGCTCTTTACACTAAGGGCAGATAACCATCTTTATTAAAAAGATGCGTAAATATATCTTTGTCTTTAACTGTTTGCTTAGTTCCACTGATATGGCCATATATACAAGGATGACTGGGTTAGGTGAGGTTGATGCAATTTATGCTCGGCTGAATAAGGACAGATTTTCAGAAGTGAGATTATCATTGATTTCCTTTTAAGTTGTGTACACTCAACCACTGACTTATTAAAGTAGTTCTGGTTGGCTGCATTTTTGATATGGATTTTTTTCCCCTCTTGGAAACGAAGTAAAACATTTTCCATAGACATCTCTACTTTTCCTTGCTGTATGAGAACACTGCCTTCTCGATACCATACTGCAGAAAACAAAGCTGTCTTGCAATTGAATGTTGAACAAAAGTGGCTTGTCCTGTGCAGGGATAACACTTAGCCTTGAGATCTATGTGCTGTGTTCATGATCAAGTACCACCCGCCTTGGAGAAGATGAGGTTCAAGACCATCTAAAGAACCTGAATGTGCACAAGTCCATGGGACCTGATGAGATGCATCTGAGGGTCCTGAGAGAACTGGAAGATGAAGTTGCTAAGCTGTTCTCTACCATATTTGAAAAGTTGTGTCAGACTGGTGAAGGTCCTGCTGACTGGAAAAGGGGAAACATAACTCCTATTTTTAAAAAAGAAAAAAAGGAAGATCTGGGGAACTGCAGGCCAGTCACTCTCACCGTTGTGTCCGGCAAGGTCAGGGAGCAGATGTTCCCAGAAACTATGCTAAGGCACACGTAAAATAAGGAGGTGATCAGTGATGGTCAACATGGCTTCATTAAGGGCAAATAATTCCTGAGAAATGTGGTGGCCTTCTACAACAGGGTTACAGTGTTGGTGGATAAGGGCAGAGTGACTGATGTCATCTACCTGGACTTCAGCAAAGCATTTGATACTGTCCCACACCTCATTCTTATCTCTAAAATGGAGACACATGGATTTGACAGGTGGACCACTCGGGACATAAGAAATTGGCTGGACTCAAAGAGTTGTGATCAATGGCTCAATGTCCAGGTGGAGACCAGTGATGAGTGATGTCCCTCAGGGGTCTGTATTGGGACAGTATTGTTTAACACCTTTTTCAGCGGCATAGACAGTGGGCTTGGGTGCACCCTCAGCAAGTTTGTGGATGACACCAAGCTGAGTGGTGCAGTTGATACTCTAGAGGGAAGGGTTGCCATCTAGAGGGACCTGGACAGGCTAGAGAGGTGGATCTACGTGAACCTCGTGAAGTTCAACAAGGCTGAGTGTAAGGTTCTGTATCTAGGTTGGGGCAAGCCCAAACGTGGATACAGGCTGGGCAATGAGTGGATTGAGAGCAGCCCTGAGGATAAGGACTTGATGGAATTGGTGGGTGAAGAACTGAATATGAGCTGGCAATGTGCACTAGCAGCCCAGAAAGCCAATCAAAAGATGCATGGGCTGCATCAAAAGATGTATGGCCATAAGGTCGAGGGAGGTGATTCTCCCCCTCTACTCCACTCTGATGAGTGCAGTACCGTTCAGTTGTGGGGCCCTCAGCATAAGAAAGACATGAACCTGCTTGAGTATGTCCAGAGGAAGGCCATGAAGATCATCAGGGAGTTGGAGCACCTCCCCTATGAGGACAGGCTGAGAGAGTTGGGGTTGTTCATCCTGGAGAAGAGAAGGCTCCAGGAAAACCTTATAGCACCCTTTCAGTATCTGAAGAGTGCCTATAGGAGAGATGGGGAGGGACTCTTTATCAGGGAGTGTAGTAATAGGACGAAGGGTAACGTTTTTAAAGTGAAGGAGGGTAGATCTAGATTAGATATTAGGAAGAAATTCTTTCCTGTGAGGGTGGTGAGACACTGGAACAGGTTCCCAGAGGAGTTGTGGTTGCCCCGTCTCTGGAAGTGTTCAAGGCCAGGTTGGATGGGGCTTTGAGCAACCTGGTCTAGTGGGAGGTGTCCCTGCCCATGGTAGGGGGCTTGGAACTACACAATCTTTAATGTCCTTTCCAACCCAAACCATTCTATGATTCATCTTAATGGAATCCTTGGCAAGAATACAAGTTTTTATAACATTTTTTCTCCCTTTAAATGTAAAAACTGAGGTCAACTTGAAATTACCTCCTGTGAAGTCAGTGGACCTTCAGTGCAACTACCAATGGACAGAATTTGTTATCTCGTTTGTTTTCTAAGCAATTTTGTCACAATTTGTCACACAATCCCTCCAGGAATATACAGGTTAAATGAAAGAACTAAGAGATGAAGAATTGTACAAGCTGTAACTTCATCCTCCTAACTACAACAGCTGGAAGAGAAAGCTTCAATTTTTAAAAGCTCCTATAGCTCATAAAAGCTCCTAAAAAGATTTATAAAGGCAATAGTGGAAGCACCGCTGGCTGTCAATTCTGACAGTTGTCAAAACTTATTTAATAGCAGCAGCTTTACAGAAATTCTATTTGCACCCAAAATTAAGCATTTTCTCTCTTTCAGTGTTTTCACTGAAATAACACTGTTTTTCATAAAATTATTTCTATGCAATAATATTTTATATATATGTATATGTACATATTTAAACCAAATGTTGTAAGCAAAAGCTACTGTCGTTCCCAACACCTCAAACCTATTAAGGAGCACCAGAGGGGTTTAGGAAAGATGGGATAGTTTTGTGGCGTTTCTAACAATTTCTCTGTGACTGCAGCTGGAAGTGGCACTGCTGCACTGCCCTTCCAACATGCACTGTGCCTTTGCATCACTCCAAGTGGGCAGATGTGCTAGTACCTATTGGCTGTTTATTTTTGTCCTCATTCTGGAGAAGTCTGGGAGGTGCAGAGTTTTTTGGGAGCAGCTTGTTACTCTCCAGACTTGCTAAAATGGGTTACAGCAAAGATGAGGTTTGCATGGAAAGACTGAGCCAATCGTTCCCAAACCCAGGGTACCTTATGCACCCATAGAATAGGATGTTTTGGGGCTAAAGTTTTGTATTTGTTTTAATTTTGAAGTGTTGCAATGATTTTATCAAATAAGGTATATGCAGTTCCAGGAATTTTCTCATTTGATGTGTATATATCCTCCATTTTGATCTACAGTGAAAAGAGTCTGCAGTGGGTAGTTATGCTAGTTATTACAGATTTAATAAATTCAGGTTACTTGGTGGGGTTTTTTGTGGTTTTTTTGTTGTTTTTTTTTAAGGTTGGATTTTTGTGTGTGCAGCAAATAGACCTGGAAGGCAGAGCAATCAAACATGATTATCAGGAAATATAATGATAGTGGAATGTAATGCTAAAATCCTAGAAGGGATTGTTCTGATTTACTTTTTTGTACATGCTTCTGAAAAGTGTCTTTCCTCCCTCCCCTTCAGTCTAATTGTGATCTGGAGCCTAAATTGTTCAAGTAATGACCCAAACACACAAAAAAAGAGTCAGTATTGATACCACGTCACGTCTGGCAAAAGCCAAAATTAAACAGCAAGTCATTTACCCCATGGTGGCATGAGGGTATCAGGTTCAAATAGATTTAATTTATCAATAGGGTCAGGCTGCACTGAATATAAAATCAAATTACACTGAAGCAGATGTTGAAGTCCAAGAGGAGAAGGTGTAGATTGATTGGAGAAAGGCAGCCCATCAAAGGGGCTTTTGTCCGGGTTTGACTGGGTGAAGCAGCTGACAAGTGGCCATCAGATACCACAGCCGGGCAGCTGCATGACGGGAGTTTGACAGCTGACTTCATTAGGGCCCCTAGGACACGCGCGGGGATGAATTTGTCCTTTAATTGAGCTGGGCCAGGAAATAACACCGAGAGGGCAAGCAGAAATGAAAAGGGCTGTAATGAACCCAGAGGCCAGATAGGTAAATTTAGTGCTCTTATGATATTTGACATGTATGTTATATTTGTGTATGTAGTACACAATGTGTATGGCATTTGTGCGTTTATCTCCAACCTTAAAAGCCTTCAGAAGTAAATTGTTCTCTGTCAAAATATATACGCAGTAGAGAAATTGTCAGGAAGATTTCTGCCTGGGTGTGGTGGAGGGTGAAAATTTGCATTGATCTGGCAGTCCCACAGGCAATGACTCTGTACGTATAGCCTTCCGTAGCCCATCATTCTGGGAAGAAATCTTGCCTTTCTGTTTGCATTAATAACATAATTTCCTGCTTACTTAACAGATAAGGTAAAGTCTGTAGAGCAAATTCTGAGACTTGTGTGCAGTTTTTCTGTTTACAACTCGGTGGTGGTTTCTCTTGGTGTAGCACTTCTAGAACCTGTCTCGGAGCATTTATCATTGTAAAAACCTAGATTGAGTCAAAATGTTAGTACAAACTCTGTATTAGTCTGCCTTGCCTGGCTTTTCATATCATGTTGCCAAGAGTCTGGGTTGATTTTTAAACATGAACTGGAGGCGATGGATGCTCGGTAGGGGGTGGGGAGAGAAAGTCCTTCAGTTCATCCTCAGGCAAAATGTTCACAGAAGGCAGAGCTCCCATGGAAGGAGACAGGAGTTTGGTTGTAATATAGACTGCACTTTTTAAGCTTCCCTATCAAAGTAGCCTTATGCGATGCTCAAGCAAATTAATATACAAAAAGGACTGTGGTGCAAACCTGTAACTAGTAATCTGAGTCCTCTAGCATCAATGACACTTAGATATGTATACCAAGTAGAGAATAGGCCCCTTTATGTTCTCTCAAAGCATAAATATGTGATCAAAGAAATAACATACACTAGAGCTGCCCTTAAGCAATGACCCTAACCTTATGCCTCTCTTCCCACCACCATTATTGCCAAAGCACTCAACAGATGTCAAATATAGTTGAAGTGGAACATATCCATGCATGTAATTTGAAGGCAGAGTAATTGCTGGCAAAATTTGCCAGATTCTAATGTGCTGGTTCAAAAACTACCTCAATTTACACACCTTCAAGAAATAGTGTTTTACAAATTATTAGTATTGAGTAGTAATAGATAAATTTTGAATGGTGAGGCATCAGTGACAAAATTTAGTACTAGGTAGTATAGACTGAGCTATCTTAGTCCAGGAAGTCTGTTTGTTCTGTGTCTATCCAGTTCTTCATTTGGTTGCCATCACTATACCCTATGGCTGTTCATGCAACGTATAACAACAGCAAAATGGTCCAAAATCTGCCCTGTTAAAAAATAAATATCTGCCTTGTATAGCATATTTAGACTGTGTAACAAAAAAACAACAAAAAAAACCCCACAAACAAACCAAAACCATAATCAATTTGTGTATTAATGTTTTTGAGATTGTCCCGGTCACTTTGTGAAGCTTTCTGTCCTCCAGTCAAGGAGTTTTCTCCTGCTACTTGGGACGAGTAAACCAGTTCTCAGTTTTATTACCTTTCTGGTATGGTCCAGCAGTCTTTTCTGCAAAGATCTGCAGGGCTTTCATTCAAAGGAATGAACCCCCTGAATTAGATCAGGAGATACTTTTTCTCCCTTAAGACACAAAAAGATATTTAGGCAGCAAGTGTCCATGGAAACTCTGCAGGAGCTGGAGACAACTCCAGAAGTCTCCCTCTTGGTTTTATAAGCTGCTCAAAAAGAGAACAGGGAGGGGAGGACAAGACAGGGAGAAGGTCACAACCTCTTCCTTATAGAGGTTGTTTTTCTCACCATGGTGGAGTGGAGGTCTCAATTGCCACAGAGCTCTTCGTGGGTTAAGAGCCAGAGAAAGTGAATCTGATCCTGTATTACTTTTCTAGTGTAATTTTTAGCTTATGCTACAGTGCATTGTGCACTGAAAAATCTCCCCCATGCTGAAACTCGTTGTTATCCAGAGAGCTCTCCCTGGTACGCTGGCCATGCATTCAAAAAATTAATGACTAAGTTTTAGCCAGAGACCTAGAGTAACCTCCAAAATCTGTGGGCCAGGAAATTTTGTTTCAGTTCTGGTCTCTGTGATGATAGAGTTCCCTCCATGAGACTGCTCAGGTCCAAATTTTTATATAAATTGTTTTGTGATCTGGCTAGGCCTAGTGCCAGCCATGCTTCCCCATGTGAAGCGTGTTTACAGCTGGAGTAGGACCTGGAGGAGGAGGGAAGGAGCATGATTTATCTAAAATCTGGTTTGATGCCCGGAAAATAGGCATATTATGTATAAAGAAAATTACATCCACTTAGATTGCTCCAATGTGCTTTACTTTCTTTTCCTCTTATCTGTAGAAACACTGAGCCAGGATATAGACACATCTGAGAAAGATTTGGAGAATATGCCTTCTCTTTGGTGTCTTAGAGCAGGAAGCCCTGCCCCACATATAAAATACTTTAGAATAAAACTGAAAGGCAAATCCACAAGACAGCTAAATCTGACAAAGCCTAGATATGCCAAGGGCTTTTGAAACAGGGGTGAACATTTCTCCTTAAACATACACATCAGCATTTCTTTAATCTATACCATGAGGGAATTTCAATCAGCCAGCACAGCTGTGCTTTGCAGAGCTGCTGTGATTTTGGCTCAAGCCCCTGTGGCTGGCCCGATGCAGACCCTCTTTTGGTGGGGCTTTGCCCCTTCTCCAGCTGGTGCAAGTTGGGCACCACAGACTAGGGTGGCCTCATATGTGGCTGCCCTCTGCTCACAGGAAATTTGCTGCTGTGGATAGCATGTTAGTGTCTTGGATACGATAAATGCGGTCTCTTAGAAGACAAGTGACTGTAATCTCTCCCTGTTTTTTCCCAGAGACTAGAAATTCCGGTGTGAGCTATATCTAAGGGATATAGCTATATCTAAGGGATTATTCTAACTGGAATAATTGCTAATATTTCATTTTTCTTCTAGTTTTTGCCTCTGCTCCATGGTGGTTTTTTCCTGCCTTTTCCTTGTCATACAGTTTTTATTCTATTATTTGCAATATTTGCACTTATTGCTACACTCTTATGCATAAGACCCAGAGGCAAGGAGATACAGAACACCTTTATGGAATGGTTTTATTGTGTTTAATGTTTTCACTCGTGGCAAAGAAATACAAATGCTGCCAAGAACTGGTGAGCAAAATCTCAGTTCCAGCTTCTCCTAGCGTTAATGATAGGTGTATTTTGCTGTGGTTCAGCATAGGTCCTCCTAGAAGCTATGCTAAAGCACATGGAGGACAGGGAGATGATTTGAGACAGCCAGCATGGTTTCACCAAGGGCAAGCCCTGCCTGATCAACCTAGTGGCTTTCTATGATGGAGTGACTACATCAGTGGATAAGGGAAGTCATCTATCTGGACTTCCTAAGGCATTTGATACTCTCCCCCACAACATCCTTCTCTCTAAATTGGAGAGGTCTGGATTTGATGGGTGAACTGTTCAGTGGATGAGGAATTGGTTGGATAGTTGCATCCAGAGGGTAGTGGTCAGCAGCTCAATGTCCAGATGGTGACAAGTGCTGTCCCTCAGGGTCTGTACCGGGACCAGTACTGTTCTTCATCAATAACATAGACAGTGAGATCAAGTGCACCCTCAGCAAATTTGCAGATGCCACCAAGGTGAGTGGCAAGGTTGTCGTGGCTGGAGGGAAGAGATGCTATCCAGAGGAACCTGGACAAGCTCAAGAAGGGGGCCCATGTGAACCTCATAAGGTTCAACAAGGTCACCTGGGTCGGGGCAACCCCTGGCATCAATACAGACTGGGAGATGAAGGGGTTGAGAGCAGCCCTGCCAAGAAGGACTCAGGTGTACTGGTGGATGAAAAGCTGGACATGAGGCAGCAATATGCTGCCTGCAGCCCAGAAAGCCAACTGTATCCTGGGCTGCATCAAAAGAAGTGTGGCCAGCAGGTCGAGGGAAGTGATTCTGCCCCTCTGCTCTGGTGAGACCCCACCTGGAGTAATGCATCCAGCTCTCTCAGCACAAGAAAGACATGTACCTGTTGGAGCAGATCCAGAGGAGGATCCAGCCATGAAGATGATCAAGAGGCTGAAGCATCTCTCCTATGAGGACAGGCTGAGACGGTTAGGGTTGTTCATCCTGGAGAAGAGAAAGCTCCATGGAGACCTTATTGTGGCCTTCCCATACTTAAAGGAAGCCTACATGAAAGATGGGGACAAACTTTTTAGCAGGGCCTGTTGGGATAGGACAAGGTGTAATGGTTTTAAACTAAAAGAGGGTAGATTTAGATTAGCTATAAGGAAGACATTTTTTTACAATAAGGGTGGTGAAACTGGAATGGGTTGCCCAGAGAGGTGGTAGATGCCCCATGTCTGGAAACATTCAAGGTCGAGTTCGACAGGGTTCTGAGCAACCTGATCTAGTTGAAGATGTCGCTGCTTGTTTCAGGGGCTTTGGACTAGATGACTTTTAAAGGTCGTTTCCAATCCAAATTATTCTAGGATTCTATGATTCCATAATTCTAGGTCCCACGAAGAAAGCACACTCAGATGTGACAATTGCTGTAATTGGTCGAAAAGTATTGCTCGCCTTTATGGGCCTCCTTGATAATTAATTTAAAACACTCTTCTCTTTTTTTTTGTATGGTTTTGTAGGTTTCTAAATGAGAACTCTGCATTTTTTGTGACAAGCAAATTATTGAGTTTGGTACAGAAGCTTTTAGACAGAAACACGATAGCCTTTTAAAAAAACTTATATTTAGCTAACCTGTACCTGGGTCTGGTGCAAGTGTTGAGACAGCTGGTTCATTGATTAATAGAGTCACTGTTAAAACTTAATATAATAAACATTTGCTCAATATTGTCTGATTCAGTAATGGCATACAGAAAGTCAATATTCTCCAAGTAATGGCATTACTATACAACAGATTCCTAGTGTAGAGATTCACACAGTAAATTCACAGCAAAATCTATGGGTTTGTTTTATCTCATCTCGTGGAATGAACCAAAAACTACAAAAAGAAAATAAAGGGTGATAAACTAAGTTTGCAGATCTCCCAGTCTGGGTTTACTCTGCAATGCTAACAAGCTTTTAAACAGTCCAAAACCTCAGAGCCTGCTCTCCATTTTGCTGATGCAAATGCCAATGACAGGAAATAGTTACTTTTTTTTGTTAGCACAGTATCTTTGTGAAGAAACACAAGCTGCCTATCTCCAAAATAAAAGATTGAGGAAATTAGATTCTAATTGCATTTTGGAAGTAGATATAGGATCCAGCAAATGATATCAGCGAGGCATATTAATTCCTAGTGTAATTACATTGACGTCAGTGGAGTTAATCCAGGGATAAATTTGGCCCAGTGTCTTCAAGCATTGTTTGCACAGGAGAAATCTAAACAACAACAAAACCCCTGCACTGAATCAGAAAGCCACCATGTTTGTTGGAGTTCTTTCTGTTGTAATGGCCAAAAATAAAAAAGGAGATGGGACAAAAACCTCATGATATTTGCATTTGAGGTAAAAGTATGGAGTTACGTTCTTTTGTTTGCTGACCTGTTAAATTCTACTGCATGTATCTTTTTCCTTTTTTTCTCCTTTTTTTTTTTTTCCAATGAACTACAAAGTTCTTAAAATACTCTGAGGAAAAAAAAGGACAATTTTGTTCTCTTGAGGGAGATCCTGTAAGTTTTACTGAATTAATTCAGTGACAGAGTTGGAAGCTGGAGACAAGTAGCCATCCCTCAAACTAGGCTCCTAGTTTGCTGTCTTTTGCATTAAGCTCTTTGAGGACTAAGTAGGGAGTTTTAGACTAAAAAGACTAACAGGAGAGTTTCTAAAAGCGGCTGATACGGGACAAAGTGGCTACACTTGCATTACGTACCTTGATACCCGCTCTTAGGCCATACTGAAAAAACATCACCAACCCCCGCAGGTTTAAAGGCAATCTTTGGAGTAAGCTAGTGGTGAAAAACTGGCCCTCCAGTGGACTTTAGAGCAGGTCCAGGTGTGTTGATTTGGTTGCTTCCATGTTTCCCTGCTGCCTTACCAGTAAATTCCTGTGGCCTTTGTTGGGTGGACAAAGTGTCATGAAGTCCTTCCTTGCTCCTGTCCGCAAAGGCAGCAGGTGTTTGCAGGGTTATGTAGCTTTCCTAGAAGCGATGTAGATGCATGTAGCGAGCTCAGGGCTATGCATAAGCTTTAAACTTTCCAGCCTGGCCAGTTTAAGTACAACAAAGAAATGCTTTACATCTGCAGGTTTAACTTTTTCAAGCCTGAATGCTTCGGTACAGTTTACAGGAGAGGTCTGTATATTCATTCTACCTGGCTCTCAATAACACTTTAAGAAAAAAGAGCTTCCTTGAATGGAGCAAATCTTTGGTTCCTCGCTACAGTTTTATTTATTACCCACATATGATTACTATGATAATATAAGCCTGCTGTGTAAACAGCATGCCACCTCTACATGTAGACACTGATTTATACATCTCATCATCCACTGAAGATAAAGCAGGGAATAGTCCAGCCGAAAAAGATAGCCAGCTAACCTATTAGCTAGTAAAGCACATCTTTTGTTTGGTTGATGTGCTGTTTGGCTCGAAAAGGAGAATAGATATGCTGATAAAAAAGATTATCACATAAATTTCTTCAAGTTAGTATAACTGAATGCAGTACTGGAGCCGGCAGTTCCTAAATTAAATTCACCATTCTGTGATGGAGTCAGTAGATTAGTGACTAGACCTTCAACTTTCCAAGTTCTAAGTTAAATGATTGTAGTCATACAAAAGGGGTTTTGGAAAGGCTTGCTTTTCACTTGCTAATTTATCCTTGTGAAGTATAAGGAGTTTGGTTTGGTTTCTTTCCAGAGAGGTATGTGTCCTAATGCGCTAAACGTTTATTAGGGAGCAGAATTTTTATACCAAAGTTGGAAGGCAGATGGTTAAAGTAAAAACCCCGCAGGCTTTCCATTCTAATATATAAACAATGGGATCTTTATGTTTTGACTGTTCAACGTTTCTTGAAAGTTGTTCTTCAGCAAACTGCAGCACCTGCAGTAACCAGCTCTTTCACTCGCTTCTCTCATTTATAGCCAAAGTTCGTAAGGTGCTGAGTGCCCAGTTTCCATCACCCTCACTTGCTTTCTATGCCTGCTGCTTTCACAGAAGTTAACAGGTGTTTTACAGGCACTCTGACATAACAAAATGTGTGTCCTGTGTTTGGTATCAAGACAATGAAAATAAGCATGTGCTTCAGTCTCAGTGAAAAATAAACATTAGCTGAGCTCTGGAGGGCAAAGGGATTTTAGGTGCTGCGATATAGCATATCTTTTATATATATATATATATTTATATATATATATATCTGCGATATAGATATCTTTTTGCGATATAGCCCATCACAAGCTCACAACTGGTTTCTAATTTACAAACCCATTTTATAATGCATGGGAAGAAACTGGGTAATAAACATGCAGGCATAGGACAAGGTAAATGGGTAAAATGTTGTGCACAGATCACAGACTGAGCACCTTAACACACCCTTAACAGTACCATTTCTATTTAGCTGGAATTCCAGGCAAAATGCTGCAAGTGAGGCAGTAAAACATGGAGTGCCCGTGTTAAGTAGCGAGTCGCAGGGGCCACTTTTGTTAGCTGACTCCTGCTTGAGCGTACTGAAAGTAATTAGCTTGTTAAAAACACTGCTCCGACTGCTACTATAGTGCACCCAAATCCTTGCCATTCCTGTAAACTTATTAATCAGCTTTTTTGCTGTGACTAGGAAAAAGAGAACCAAAAAAAAAAAGAGGAGGAATTCTGCCAGTCAGTCCCATCTGAGCTTTATTCTCTGAGTGTCAGATGTCTGTCACATATACTGTGTCCTTTGGAATAATAGTAATTGAGCCAGGCAGCTGAGTCTTGCTGTGGGTGTCTACAGGGGAGGGGGGAGGCCCGATAAAAGACTCATCAGTTTCAGCTTAGTTCAGTAGACATCTGTGCAGCAGAGAACCTCGTGATGATCCTGGCAGCAGCTCTTTTCATTTGGGTTTGGCTTTTTGTGCTGAATGCTTTTTGTACTGCATCCCCGTACCAGCCTGTCTCAGCACTTTCAGAGCCAGAGCTTTTTCTCTTCATAAGCTCTAGGGTTTTTTTGGTATGTGTTTTTTTTTTTTTTTTTTTTTTTTTTTTTTTAACAGGCCACTGGGTCTGACTGGAGCTGTATCCAGAATTACAGAAACCAGCAACCACCTGTCACCAGGACATTGTGCACAGTGAAGGGGGAGAGGAGTGGGCTGGGGTAGGGGGTGGGGGTGGGCATGGGGAGATGGAGAGAGGCAGCTGATCGCAGGGGATTTCCGAGAAGCAGGACTCTTTGCTTATCCATTTGCAAACACGGGAAATGGTGACAGTGGTCGGAAGCTTTGGAGGGACTGGGGGAAGGGGAAATAGAGAAACCACAAAGAAAAGGATTAGGGGCTAAAAGAGACCCTGCCCCCAAAATTCTGATAAATTCATCTTTTCAGATTCCTTTGTCACTGGTAGGGTTTGTTCTACGCATGATCCCCTCTTAGCTCGGGCAGAATCTACATGCACTCCATGTGTTTCTTGCATTAGCATAATTTGGCAATAAATGAAGAACTGTGTCTTCTGACTCAGTGAGGACTGCATTGCCTACTCTAATACTAGGATGGGTATCAGGAAAAAAAAATATTCAGTTGCTATGTCTCCTGATTCAGTCACATCAATTGCACTTTGGACTTTATGGTGATGCAGATTCAGTAGTCCTCTCATACAGAGGGCTTAGGGTTCCTTTCTGACTTATGGGGCTCCTCTGTTCTCACTTCTTTCCCTTGGACAGCATTTACAATAGCTGGTCAGTTTATCTGAAATACTGCTTTGACTGGTGCAAGTTGTCTTAATAAACCAGAGCACACTAAAAATGTTAAACCATTTCTATGGAGAATAATTTTATTTTCTAAAAAATAACAAAAGTGCATAGAAATTTACTTTTGTACTTTATTTTAATGTATCAGTGATAAAAGCTGTATCATCCATGAAAATATGAAGTCCTTATTGGGCAGAATAACATTCTATTCTATAAAGTACAAAGAGCATTATGCTCCCACAGCATTACAGAAATGTGTAATAACAACAGTTGGATAAAATCCTGAAGATTTCTGCCTGAAAAAATTTCCACTGATACTGCTAAAGGAGGCCTTTATTGATCTGAAATTTACCCAATTTACCCACCTGAACTACAGCACTCGTTTTGCCTCCCCCTGTATCTAATGGAGAAAGTGTTATTCCAGAGGTTAATCCTGGGATTAGGCATCTTGGAATAAGACAAATTGCCCTCTGGAGAAAGTGGTTGCTCTTTTTGGGTATGCTGTATGCTCTAAAACTGAGATGTAGTTAGGTTCTTGACTTCTAGCTTATTGAAGTTAAATGAGGGGAATTCCAATCCAAAACATCCACTTCTGTCCCAAAAAAAGGCATGACAGAACATTAGGCTGACATTTACTCTGTGTGTCATCATTTTTTTTTTGGTCTTTATGTTATCCTGTGTGTTGTGTGAAGCTTGCTGACGTCTCTCAAGTGCTGTAATGATGAGGCTTTCTCTGAAGTTACGTACCAGGGACCACTGCCATTCACAGGGAGCAGAGCAGAAGGTGGAAGGCTCAGCCAGAGCAACTCTGTTATTTGTCAAAAGTACATGTCCTTACAGTCCTGGGCTTGGTCTCCCTCATGATAAATACACTGAGAAAACTGAGACCTTTTGACCTTAAAATGGAGGCATTAACAAGAATGTAAGACAGTGTGATGAGATTAATTTGCTCCTCTGTAACTCAATAATCCTGGCAGTGGTACAAACGAAAGGACCTTCCCTGCTTAGCTAAAACTTCTCTTGCTCTCCTGATTGTCCTCCTTTAGCTTTCTCCATTTCATAATCCAATTTAATGGAAGACCTTAAGAGTATGAAACAATGAGAGACAGAAATATACTGTCTTCAAAGTAGGAGTGTGGCGGTGATTGCTCCTAAATCAGGATAGTAGCACATCTCTTGGCTACTCAAAGGGATATAGATTGCACAAATTGGGCCACATTTATTTCTTCTTGTGAAAATAGGTACAATATATATAATTAGTGTATATTCTTATGATTCTTTCATAAAGATATAAAAAGTATAATCTGTTTTTAATTGAAGGGGTGTCTTCATTGGGGACTTTAGGATATAAATGACTAGTTCTTGCCTTCACTGAAGAGAGGCAACTGTTGTAGTTGTCATAAGTGTGGAATATTATTTTGGGTTTTCTTCAGTGCAATACTTAAGTATCAACTTCACAAAGTAAAAGATGCAATGTACTATGTAAAAACTTCATTAATTTCAATTCCTGGTTTTACCTTTGGGTTTATCAAAGACTCTAGAGGTACAGAATTGTAGACGCACTGAGAAAATTGGAAAACAATAGCTGTATCTTTAGTAATATAACTCTCTGGTTTTGTCAGTGACCTGTCACTGCAAATATCTTACAGGTTTTAATTTACTACAGGTGTGGCTTTGTCGTACAGAATAAATATATGTATGTGTTACCTAGTTCTGTTGAACTATAATTTTTTCAATGGTTTAAGTAACTAGCATGTCTGAGAACCCAGGAGGGATCAGGACTTTAGTTGATTCCCTGCAGAAATAAGAAATTAACTTTGCAAGAGGTAACATACCAGAAGGAGCACAGCATCATTAAGATGATGTTAGGGACATGAATACAGTGCTTATGACTTACTTAACCACTGAGAACAGCTATGTTTTGAGAGGTGATCTTCTGCAAATCAGCAAGTTTCTTCCAAGAGCTGCTTAATAACAGTGAAAGACAACTTGATATAGCATCTTCATGCCTGTTAATGTTGCAGGTTTGGCTTTAACCTGCAGGTTAGAGAGCACCAAAAAAATTCATCCTCTTCCTTTTCTGCAATTTTCTATACAGGTTGTACTAGCCCACACAGTAATTCAGGATTTTGCCCTTGGTTTCTATCAAAATACATGCCAAGCATTATTCAAAATACATTAAAGGGTTGTACTAAATTCATCTGAAATGTCCCAGTTTTTAACTTTATTTTAATCTTTGAAGGGGCTCTCCCGATACTGAATTTCACTGAATTTCACTGAATTTTTTTTTAGAGTTGGAAGGGACCATATAGATCATCTAGTCCAACTCCCCTGCTGAAGCAGGATTGCTTAGAGAATGCTACCCAGGACTGCATCCAGGCGGGTCTTGAAAATCTCCAAAGAACATACATTAAGTTCTTAACAAATACTGAAATCCTTCAAACTATCCCTAAACTGAGACGTTTTCTCCTTCCTCAGAAATCTTAGTCAACAGTGAGTTAAACCAAGGGCAAAGGAGAGATGTAAGTGAACCAGGCATAGCTGATGTTGGAAACTCCTATTCAGTGCTGGCACTTGCCTGTGGCCAACTTACAGAGACACTGGAGAAAAGAGGCTTCTTTCTTCTTTCTTAAGAAAGTCTTAAGGTATTCCTTACATTATTTGCTTCTATTTACAACTCAATTGGGATAATCTAAATAGCTAATATTCCTTGAATAAGTTCACTGAATGACAGTGATTCAGTTTGGATTCTTTACTGATAAATAATTTTTTCTGATTCTTCTCAAACTTTATGGAGAAGTGTCATGACAGTCATGTAAAACTTTATCTCCTGAATGAACTTGTTAGTGTGAAGTATTAACATTAAATTTTGAGGGTGTAATTATTTCTCAGCTGTTTGGGAGTTCTGAAAAAAACTTTTTCATGTTCCCACTTTGTCTTTATATATATCTTAGACCAGGACACTTTTCCAAGGACGGATGAAGCTTTCAGCTTCTCAGGCAACTAGAAAATACTTGAGGTGAATATTAAAATGTATGAAGTTTATCCTCCTGTCATTAGACCTTGTTTCAACAAATGAAAACTCTGACTGCTTTTGGAAAAAAAAAAAATCATGTCAGTGCAGATATCTTCACCAATCAAATACTTATTTATAAAAATACCATTTTTCATTTAACCATAAAAATGGCACACCTCAAAGATGAATCTGTCTAGAACTGCGATCTATCCTATTATCAATCTATCTAGAACTGCAAGGCCTTCTATCTCTCAGGAGAGTCAGCAGCACTTCCCAGTTTAGTATCAACAGCAAACTTGCTAATGGTGCATCCAACTCCTGCATCCAGATTGTTGATAAATATATTGAATAGCACTGGCCCTAGAATTGAACCCTGATGAACACTGCTGGTGACTGGTCACCAGCCAGATGTAGCCCCATTCAGTACAACTCTTTGAGCTCTGCCATTCAGCTAGTGGCATAATGAGGTAAAGTTGGAGTAAAATGGCTTTAAAAAAAAAAAAAAAAAATCAAAGGAAGGTCTTTGAATCTGTCTGAGATTCTCCTTGTCATTCTTCAGTGCTAACCCTGGGAGTGTAACGTCACCTTGAGAGCTATGCCTGTTTTTTGACGTACTGTTAGGCTGCTGTATGGTGTGGTTTCTTTACAGGATGCCATTCCAAATTTTAATCCTCCAGTTTCTGCCTGCAGTAGGGGGAGGTTTGGATAGTCCTTCAAAGATGGGCTGAAATGTGACACACAATCAGATGATGGTAAAGATGTGTCGGATGACTATACAGCACATGTAAACTAGGCCTCACGCCACCATGTTTTTGGTATGGAGAGTGACTGCTGTACATGTAGTCTGGTTCAGGGAAATTTATGAATGGGGCATAGTGTGTTCTCTGCACATTCTTACAGGACTGCAGCATCCATTTGTTTCTGCTGCTTCTCCGAACAGTAAAAAGGCAAAATGTAGTGAGGGGAATTGTGTGGGGTTTTTTTAATTATTATTATTTTATTATTATTTTTGCTATAGACTCGGTACACATATACCTAGAGGGTTCTTCTGTGGCTGAAAATGTGGCTCTAGCCAAGTCAACGTGGGGTTTGAAGTAGCTCAAGTTGTGGCCCATAGAAGTTGAGGTCTTGGCTGACATACTGAATTATCAACATTTCTTCAAAGCTGTTCCCATTTCACGCATGAAGACTTTGTATCCTAAGAGCTCTTGTAAAGTAATGCTTATGGACATGTAGTTAAATGCGTAATCAAATGCCTCTTAAGAAACCCAGTAAAGGATCATTCTCGCCACTTCTTTCTGTTTCCTTTTCCCATCAGCTTAGAGCCATCTCCTTCCTGTGCTCCCCCTCCCTGGGGAAGGATGCTGCCCAGAGGTGGCTGTGCAGCCGCAGGACAGGGTCTGTGTTTCAGCTGTGGAGCTTGTGTCCCTCCAGCCTGCACTCGGGACACTGACGCCACTCTTGCTCCCCTGGTAACTCCAGACTGCGCTGCTCAGCTAGATGCTCAATGATCCTCCATCGTGCCACGTTTGTCCTGCTCCCGTGGCACTTAAAGAGGCTCCTTAATGCTCTTGTTTCTTCTTTTGCTGTTGAGCGTGAATTCTAGCAGGAGGAAAAATCCAAGAATTCATAACAAAAACACAGGGGAAAAAGAGCGTCTCCATTGAAGTTAATAATCAGCAGGGTCCAAATTACCTCTTATTAGCATTTATTTTACAAAAGAGGCAGGGTATAATTTCGCGATAGATTCAGATTTGGAGAGGGACTATAATCAGCCTCCTGAAGAGCTCTGCCTGGAGTACGTGGCTGCTTATTTCTTTTCCAAATTGCACCGCTCGCTTTCCCCATCTCGTGCTTCCCCCTCCCGCCCCGGTCTCTTTCTTGATCTCTTTGAATAATGCAATCGCTTTGAATAGCCCAGACAGGCCTGAAGATTAGGGAGCCTGTTTGTGGAGCAGGGGGCCAGCTGAATAGGCGCAGGAGGCTGGCTCCCCGGGAAAACAAGGCGCTGGGAACTAGGCCAACTGTGAAGAGCATGTGCTGGGAGGGACTGAATAGGCAAGCAGCCGGCCAGCCCATATGTCAGGCTGTGCCACAAAGACTTCTCTGCACATCTACCATGACAAACAGGATTACCGAAGACAATTAATCTGGCACGCTTTATCAAAATCAAGCGCTGACCCCCAACCTCTCCCCCCAGCGTGCAGCAGATGCCACGCTCCAATTCAATGGAGCTCAAGTGTTCCCTTTTTCGCCGCTGAAAGGCATCCAAAGCCTGAATAAGGTTGGCGTGGACTAATTGCAAACACTGTCTGATGGTGACAGTCCTAATCAAATGAGATGAGCTCACCTTTTCTGTAAACTTCTAACGGGAAGGCTGGCGGCAGCTCCCCGTCAGCTGCTGGGAGAAAGAGAAACGCATGGGGCTGAATGGTTTTTCCCCTCCTTTCTCCCCCTTCCTCCCTTGCTGCCTGATGGAGGAAGGGGGCAGCCGCACACATCTTCTCCACTTGAGCCTCTCGGGCACTGCATCACGGGAGGGATGGAGGAGGGAAAGCACCGGAGCCACCTCTGCGCAGAAGCAGGTCTCTGCTCGGCAGCTGCCAAAGAGGGACGCTTGCTGCCATGCTAGAAACTAAGCTAAACATCCACGGCTGAGTCCTTGGCTGATGCCTGCGGAGCTGCAAACACCCCCTCAGTATCTGACCCTGCCTGTGGGACATTCCTGTCAGCCCTCTAGTACAGAGTATAAACTTGCACTCATTAGGACCAGTCATTTCTTTTCATCTCCCTCCTGCTTGTTTTATTTTATTTACATTTCAACATATAGGAGTTTCAAAAAAGCCTGCCCAGTTGACCTTAATAGAAAATGAAAAGTGCAGTTCAATAAGAGCAGGGGCGAAAGCAGGGGAAAACTAACAGTATTTTATCTTATTGCTTTTGTATTTACCTTCGTGCTCTTCAAATAAGCAGCTCAAATGCTTGCTGCTCAACCTAGTAGTCATAGGCCTATGTACCACAGAAATCCCTCGTGGGCAGTCCTCTCCTCATAGAAGCCACTCATCCTCTTGGTTTCAGTCAGCTTAGAGCCAAGTGCACGTGCTTCTGTATTTGCATCCTCATGCTTGTTAGTACGGATGGAGTGAAGGTTTGCACAGGCATGGATGAATGGTTCTTTCAAGTATTTTTTTTTTTCCCCCCAAGTTTTCAAGGAAAAGCTTTATTCATTTCGGTTAAAATTCTGTAGAACTTCCTTGGTTTTATTAAATAGAAAAACACTGATAAAGAAATAAAAAAACAGTAGCAAGCTTAACAACACAGAACACATCTTGCAGGATATTCTACTGTTTTGTAAAATTTGCCCAAATGAAATGGTTAAAGTGTTTGATTTGGGAAATACTGTAAGAGCTTCTCATAATGTTTTAATATGATCTTTTTTTCAAACAGAGAAAGAAAAATATCTCTCTTCTTCCTATACACATATAAAACAAAAATTAAGTTTAAAATATTCTCTAAAACTTACATTTTTTCAAAGTTCTTTTCTGTCAAAATGGACAGTATTTTGTCCTGAGTGGCATTTTCAGTTCCTCATAATCCATTTTCTGATAGAAAGTGGATGTCTAGATATTATCTATCTACTTTTATGGCTTTCCTCAGTGTAATGCCCGATTCTTCACCAGTTTGAATAATTATAACTTTCCTCTCAAAGTAAGGGTAGTGAGACCGATACACCCTGTATCGGAGCAGAGAAGGCACCAAGAAGCAAGGAGTTAATGACTACCTTGATTTCTGAAAGCAACTTGTTAGGCTTGGGAACCACCTGGCTCACAGTTTGACTCTGCCCATGAAACAACCGTCCCTCTGCACACACACCTGTGACGGTAGCTCCAGGAAAGGTTCACATGTGCCCACTAACAGCTGAGGTCAATGCTGAGCGGTGGTGACTACATAATTACTTTCTAGAAGCCACAGTGGCTTTATTTTATGTCTTTGCCGAGTGTCAATTCTCAGCACAGTGTGTCCTAATTAAAACAAGACCAGACCTGAAATGGTGACTTCATGGGCTGACACCTGCAAAAGCCATCGCTGTGGGAAACGAGCCTTCTCTGGAGCAGCGCTCTCCTGCTTCTAGCTGAAATAGGCCAGAGGTTCTTATTAGCAGCGCGCTGCTAATGATGCCCCTCAAATCTGTTAAAGTTTTTTTCTTCCTGTATATCAAGCATGAGATGTTTAAATGCTAGTTACAGATGGAGGAGCAGCTGATTTTGATATTACAATGTTTACGCCCCAGCAACATGTTCCAGCGTCTGAGAAATGCAGTACTCAAAGTGGGTCCAAGCGGGATATCAGAAAACAGAGCTAATATTGCTCAAGGCACCCAGCAAAGGCCAGCTGCAGATCACGCAGCAGCTCATTGCTGTGATCCTCTGACATCCCGTAGCCCAACACTTTCCAAAAATCAAAGGCCAGGTTGTGTTTTCATTCAGAGTGCTAAGGTCGATTTCTAAGAAGTCTCATGTAATGAAGTGATATACGGAGTTAGGAGAGCTAAACTGTAGCTAATGGCTGCTGCGTCAGCAAGAAAAACCTTGTGCAAGAAAGGTGAGGGAATGAACCACAAATCCTACTTTAAAAAAAAATAATAAATAAATAAGAGAGGAAAAAGAGCACAGCAAACACGAAAAACTCAATCCACTGCAGGCTAAAGCAGCAGCAGAAGAATGAAGTGACAAAATATTGATCTGAACTACCTGGGGAACAGGATAAGATGTTTGCATCTCCGGGCTGTGAGGGGAGGAGCTGCCTGCAGGATGAGAGTCCCTCTGCACAGACTTGCTGAGGGGTGATGGGGGAAAGAGCATCCCTGAGGCAGCCACGGGCTGGCATCTGTGCTCAAAATGAACACAAAGCCCTGGTGACACCTCTCTCTTTGAGTTAACCTGATCACTGATAAGGTGAAGAATAATTTATATCATGATTAGATTAGGAAAGACTGTGATTCTTTTGACTGCAGCTAATTAAAACGTTTCTCTAAAAACTGGGGGTACTTCTTACATGATTTTTACACTGGTTTTGGAGCAGCCCCATAGGTCACAGTAGCATACATCACTGCCAGAAGTAACGAGATGGCTAAGAGTCTTGAAGGTGGAGCTGATATGATAATACTTACTGACATGGGTGGGAATTTCTCCTAGCCATTAGCAGAAGTACAAACTTGCTCTGAAAAGAAAGACTCATGTCAGACATTTTTAAAATGTCATCTGGTTTGCGGTGGAGTATCCACTGTTTCTTCTAAAATGCGCTGTATGTGTAACTGAAGTATAATTCAGAAATGACTTTGTGAGTATTGACACAGAAAGGGTGTCTCCTTCCCCACTGACCCCCAAGGAATCGCCACTGCCTGCAGACAGCAGGAGAAAGTTCGACCTACTTTATCATACCTACTTATTTCTGTCAAGATGTTTTTTACATCCATAAAACAGTAATGACTGACTTTTTTTGTTTTGAACACATACATGCACAGTCTAGCGAACTGGATCAGAATAACAGAAGCCCCTGCCTTTTCCAGTACTCATACCAGGACAAGATCAACCTTTTTGAAGGTTAAGTAAATACGCCTCACTTATTTTCTTTTTTCCTTTTTTTCCTGGACTCAAACAGGCCCTTTCATCTCTGGTGCCACAACAACCTAAAATGCATCAGAGGATTTTGCTTCCTCTCTAGTTCTCTGTAGCTGCTGTCAGGTCTCCTGCTCGCTTCATGCTGAAAGCTTTCCTCCAGGCCAGAATATGGAGTCTAATTCAAATGCCTCACATGTAGGAAAATGATTCCGTGTTGCACGGTCATAAAGTGTGGTGTTTCGGTCACTGTGGTGTACTTCCAATGTGGCACACAGAAATATGACCAACACATGAAATCTCGTTGTCCTGTTTAGCTAACAATGTTCTTAATACCTTGCTATGTATGAAAATTAAACCAACATGACTTGAAGAAAGGATCAGCTTTATCCAGTCTGATAGTGAAGTGAGTTATAACATCACTGTGTAATGTTTATGGTAGAGGAAAGAAAGTGTTCAGTTGCTGGAGGAATGAAATGAATGTGTAAAGAAACTCTGGCAGGGTTCAGTGTAGTGGGCTTTGTTTCACTCACATGAAATATTTTCCTTCCACAAGAAACACTTTCCAACATGAAATGAGGCTGAACTTTCTTGGCTTAAATTTCAAAGTGATTGGCATCTATCTAAACATAATAGATAGCTCAGGCCAGCAATCTCCAACTTCTTTTGATTTACAGCCCCCTAAATATAGAGGTGCAGATCCTGTCTAAGTAACTTAAGCCAACTGACATGGGGCGTGCTTTCCTCTTTGGATTTTACAAACCTCTTGGAAGCAGCTTAGGGAACACTACAAGTCCACAGACCAGTTTCTGGTTTAGACAATGGTCCCCAGCACATGGCTCTCAGGCAGTATGCTGTTTGTGGCACCTCCTAACGTTATTCTTGGCCATGGCATACCAACTAGGGAGAGCACAGTATGGTATTGCTAGTGTCACATTACTTGCTTGGGAGTTTTTTGGTTTGTTTTTTTTTTTTTTTTTTACCTCGAAGCCACTAATTGCTGGTAGCTCTGGCTAAGGTACTTTTCAGTGCTCAGTAGGAAACAACAGGGTTTTTTGGTTCAGCTGGAGTTTCAGAAAACAGAAATAATGTGGGACTAAATGGAGAGTTCAGTTTAACTGAAAAGGAAACCCTCCTTTCTGAGGATTTAATAATGTTTTATAACAAAGTTTGCAGCAAATAATTGTGGATCTGCAAATAAAAACCCTATGTTTAGAAAATGTCAAAAATATTCTGATTATTTCAATAATTATTTTAATTCTTTTTTATGCAGCCAAAATGATTTGCTGAAATTTACAGAAGTTTGCAAAATGCCTTAGTTGACTCAAATCCTTATCTCCTAGTGAATACACTTCAGCCAGAAAAGTTTACTTAGCTGCAAGTACTTGATCATAAAAATAAGCAGAGGGATCTTCTTGTCGTCAAGGCAGACTCAGATTTGAGAATGCTCTTAGGACGGTCTTGGCATTACACCCAGAGGTGATTTCTGGTCTATAGAAAGAGTGGTAGAAAGTGTATTCTCCTGCCCTGAGCATAAAGCTGCAACCAACGAGTTAGTGAGAACGATGATTTCTTGAGAGGGGGTTCTGTGTGTCCTATCACCACAGCAGTCACACCGTTATTGATTTCATATCTTCTAAAATGACTCAGTGAGCAGGACACAGGCCTTCGAGAGAGGCAGATGGGAAACTCAGTAGAGCTTTTCTTCACTGTCTCGGTTTTGAAGCCCCTGCCTTGAAGACAGTACATAAACGATCTCTGAAAAGAATAGGACCCATAGCTGGTTTTCTGAAGACCTAAGATCTCAACAAAAAATGACAAAAACTGAATGCGATCTGCACCTACGTTAATTTTCAGCCTGTTGGTGTACTCTGACATGCATTTGAGAGTAAATGCAGAACGAATTTAAAATTCACAGGAAAAGTACATTCCAAGTTTCTGTAGTTTGAACAAAAGCTGGTTTTCCTTTTCTTTTTTTTTTTTTTTATCTCTCATCTCTTTAATCCTTAAATTGTTATAACACCAAGTGAACATTGAGATAAACTGCTGTTCAGATAATTCACTGTCAAAAATATTGAGCATACTTTAGTCGGATGGCAGTAGTAATGGTCTTTTCAAGTGCCGCTGCACAAAAGCTGAGCCTATCAAGATTTTTTGGCAGGCACTGCGTTTAACTTGTCATGTTATATATTGCAGCAATGCAGTTGAGGATCAGTATAAATCAACTTACAAGTCTGGAGGAAATGGGAGAATGTGCTTCTGCAGCCTATTAGCAGCACAAGTGCCTAACGGAAGGTGGCAGCATTTTAACATTGTTCAGTCCAGCAAAAAAGAGAGAAAATGAACACAATCTGCATGTTCCAGAAAGCTGCTCTTTACATTCAGGCAGGATGTACACACTGCTGCCTTGAATTTATGGGTCTGATGAATTTATGTGGTCGCAGACAGGCAGGAAGGTGAAGTTTTGATAACTCTTCAGTCTTCTTAATGTAAATGTGGGAAACAGGCAAAGTAGGTATTGGAGAAAAAGAAAGTGAAAAATAAATTAGAAAATATGGCTGCTCAAAGGGCCAGAAACAGCCCACCCCCAACTAGAGGGCAGTTTTGTGGTAGCTACATCAGAAATATTGAATAAGTCCCTAATGAATTATTGGGATTTGATCTCATACCAGTTTCACAGGGGATAGCTCTCTTGTTTCGGAGCTATCACACCCTGTATTGTCAGCTCTCATGATCTCGTCACAAGCTTTTTGACATTTATTGCTTTTCTTAAAAGTTGCAGCCTTTGAAACTGGGCAACTGCATGGGAACCCCAGCTTTCACTTAACCACCATCATCACCAAAAATAGCAGGCTTTGAACCCTTGTGGTTACTGGGAAAAGTCAAAAAACATGAGCGAAATGCTCTCACAATGTTCAAAAACCAAAGGGCAGAGCGGGAAGAATAACAGAATTTAAACTAGAAAAATAAAAAACACATCTCATAAGATTAGCTTAGTCATACGTCAGAGTGGCCTGATTGACAATGGCATATTGCTGATGGGAAGCCTGGGCCCAGGACAGAAAGCCAAGCATGTCACAGTGTACTCTGATAGGGGTGGAATTAAGTGCCTGGCTTAGCGTGTAGCCATGAGCACAAAATGGTGTTGTTCACTTTGGTGAGATTATTTGCTGATTTACAGCTCAAGTCGTTCGCTGAACTGAGCCCTTAACTCGCTTAAAAACTAATCCAGTGCCCAGTGCAGTTTGACGGTGAAACTCTCAAAATCGGGTCATCAAAACAACCTTTTATTTTTTAAACTTGAAACTGCTTCAGCTAGCACTTGATTCACCATTTAAGGCAGATATGGATGACGCTAAGGAATACCATACTAATGACCACCACAAGGTCTGCACGTGTTGCCCACAATTAACACACTAATACCCAAAGAACCGTGACACGTTATTTTCAAGCTTTCTATTCCAATGGGTTTGTCTCTGAAATCAGGTAAAAACTGGCAAATCTCTTTGTGCAGTTTCAAAATGTAGTAGATTTAATTTCCAGACTTTGCACATGGAAAAGAAATGCTAATTTTGAAGAGACTTCCCACTGGATTCACCTCGGAAGCTTGACTGCAGTGCAATTAAAGCAGGGGGCAGATTACCAGATGGCGACCAACTATGAGAGGGGTTAATCTAGAAGAGATATGAAACCTTGCAGGAACTGAGATTTGAGGGCTTAGCGCAGATAACTCTGGGCACAGACAGACAGTCACACAGTCAAAAATGGCATTCAGTGATTGCGCCCCAGAATGCCTGAATGTCTTCCTGGGAGCTGTGGTGAGCCGGCAGCAGAGCTGAGAATAGGATCATGGCACCTTTCATTCTCAGATCCAGCGAGAATTTTGTCAGACCACAGTTTTATGTTTCATACTGAACACTCATTTACTGTACTTAGTAGACTCAGCCAAATACACACAGGTCAGGAATAGAGCTGGCAGGCAGAGTATAGTGATTTAATTTTGTTTGGCTTTTCGATGCGCCTTCCTGGAGTTCCTATTTGCTGTGTTGTGGGTTAAACACTTAAACAGGAAATCAGCTCAGAGGACCGGCTGACCATTTCAACCTTGTGGAAACATTTGTCCTTGCCTGCTTCCCAGAACAATTCAAAGAATGCCTTGTTTCTGGTACACACAACCAAAGTAAAAAATCTGTGGAGAATAATTTGTGGACAGAATGATTTGGTAGGGTGACAGCACACACTCAAATTAAAGACCTTGGAGTAAAGATCAATACAGATATCTGCACACCTAAAGACATGAAGTTATGCTTAATTTGTACATTCTCCTGTAGACAGTTATCTGAGTGTTGTGCCTGAATTGTTATGTGAATCTATTAGCGTGACTCTCTCAAAATTAATCTAGCCAAAATTTGACATAAATTATCTAGAATGACAACAATTATAAAAATCGCTTTACAAAAGAACGACCTTTAACAGAAGAAAAAAGAAAATTTAGGCTAAATTGATTCAAATTACACACAGGCAATCAAGGAGGGATATCTTTCTTTCTTTCTTCTTGTCATTGTAATAAAATGTCTACAATGCCATAGTTCCATCAGCCTTACAAATGCCACGTTTCATATTTTTATCAAGGGTTTTTTATTATTTTTGCTGTTACTCCATGCATAAGGAATAAAACTTCATGCATGACTTCTAATATCATCATTAAGATCTTTATTAAAGTTCATTCCATCATAGCAGATGCATTTTAATTGCCACTTCTTTTAGCTCAGCTCTGCAGTGCTGTTTATATTGCTTTAAATTAAACTCCTTCTTACTAATGGCAAGATCTGTCAGTCCTCTAAAAAGCAATGTTTGAAAAGTATCATTAAGATCTCTGAATTCGATGGAAACAAAAATGGAACTCAATGGGGGCAAATATATTTCATCAGGCCTTGAAGAGATGGTTCATTTTATGTCGCCTGTATTTGGCAAGTCAATTCACATCTTGGTTAAAATTTCTAATGATTTCAGGATAGAGACTTGTCTGAGAAAGGACTGTGTGAACCCTTCAGGATTTTTTCCTACATGAAAAGTAGTTACCTCAATGAGTGATAGACATTTCTCTCCAAATTTGGGTATTGGGGACCTGGACCTGGCCTACACTGGAATCAATTTGCATTTCAGTTGCTTGCAGCAGCAATTGCTGAAGCTGCATATGTGCTAAATCATGGAACAGGAGAAAAAGCATTAGCTGTGACAACCCTGATTTCAAACAGAAATAAGTTCATCCCATGGAGATCACGGTCCTCTGTGTGTTTCACAGTTCTTGCTAGGTACCTACGGTTGATGACAAGGAAAATCCCTGTAGGGTAAAAAAGCCTCAGATAATTCTTACTTAGGGGTCTATAGTGAGTCTTTATCTTTTCTTTTTATTTTATTTTTCAAATACTCGAAGCTTTCCTTAGGAGCTATGAGAACTTCACTTATTATCCTAACTTTACCACTTCTCTTGGGCAGGCAATTTGAGTTTCATGGTCCACTTCATTTTAAATGAGGTGAGACTTGGGTAGACCTTCCTGACAGAATAGATAGAGAGCCATTTCTCAGTCACTGGGGGAAGAGCACTAAAAACTCATCCTCCTCTTTGAGTATAAGCCTCTTAGTTCCTATATACTCTGTTGACACAAGAGAGGCAAATTGTTGCATTCTACTTGCTTTATGACTTGATCTATTTAGCTTTATTTTAGAAGCAAATAATGAAGAGTTATAGGCCTGTTTTGAAAATTGAGCTCCTAAGACTTATATAGAAAGCGAGGGTGTGAAGATCATAGTTTTATAACCTGAAGGAGGTAAAAGCACAGGCAAAGCATGTTAGTGTGAGTAGAGCCATCCCATCTGTTAGTCAAATTCATGCTCAGTATATGAATAATGCTGCAGCAAGGGCAAATATTTTTGGGAATTTTAGCACATATTTTTGAATATTTGATTCTAAGGCCTGCCAAATATTGCAAAGTTTATTGCTAGTCAGTTCTGGGAAAAAAGTAGTTGCTTATCAGGAGGTACAGAGAAGAGGAAGTCCCTAGGGAGCGCTTCTCTAACCTGTGTGGGTTTTGTTTGTTTCTTTTTTAATATATGCATTATGTGCCTATGGATTTATCATGGGATGCTTGCTCTTGGATTTAAATCCATAGTGGTTGTTAAGAGGGCCTGTGCGAGAGTGGCAGTGCACAGGCCTACTTAATGAGCACCGTAACACACAAGATACCTTGTTTATGGCCACAAAGGTGAAACTGTGCATCCCCAAAGGCAGTGGCAAAACACTCTGGATGATGTGGAAGAGAGACTTGAATGTAAAAGCTGAACTGTTGCATTATCTGTGTTCTTCCATGATGCACTGAGGTGAAAATAAACCTGGGCCTCCTCTGGGGTGCCCCGGTAGGCAGCTCTGAGGAAGCTGGCTTTGCACAACCTTCCTCAGCTCCTTCCTGTCACAGCCTCTGCATGTGAAAAGTTTATAATTTACCTCATCTGGGGTTTGGAAAGAAGGCTTCTGCACACTCTGAAATACAGCCAGAAATGCCAACATGGTGGGTTTTTCCTTAAGAGTTTGGCCTGCCCACAAGAGGGGCCATGGTGCTGAGAGCAGGTCCCTCACCAGCTGTACCACTGGGCTGCAGGAGAGATCATTTGAAGGCTCATCTCCCATATTGTTACAGGCTGTAACTTTAACAAAGTCCTTAATTTTTAATTGATGTATTTGACAGTGACTTTCATTGTCCTTCATCTGTGAATAGAAATGTGACTAATGTCCACCAGCACAACTTATCACCAAAACCCTATTCTTGTTCTCCAAGTATTTATTGACAAATCTAATTTTGAAGCTATTTTCTGCATGCCTAATCTTGTAAGTCTATTAATATTCTGCCTAATGGGTTGTTTATAAGCAAACAGATCCATTTTCAGAAGGGCACAAGAGTGGTAAATCTATAAACTGAAGATGACTTTCTAATCTGGGCAGCAAGACATCTTAAAACTTCCCAAAAGTTTCTTTGCTACTGCACCTGGTTTTCACTCAGATAAAGCCATTTTTTGGCAGAGCTATGACTGGAATTAGTGAGGACAAGTGAAATGCAGTCAGCACCTACTTATGCCATGTTCCTCTATGGAAACAGTGGGAAAAAGTCTGGGGAGAAAGGAGCAAGTTTAACTTTCCTAGGCTGCATGCCTTAGTATATGAAGTACAGGAGAGACATAGAATAGCTTCGTTTTACATCTAACTTTGTTGTATTTAGGTTGGTCCTTGGCTAGTTGTGTCAAGTAATTGTGTGAGTCAAGTGCCTCAGTTGTACCTCTATAGCTAATATGAAAGTAAGCCTCCTTATTTCCATGGCAAAGTGCTGCTAAATGAGAAACTTCTCTTAAGACAGAAAAGTTTCCCATACAGTAGCCCTATCTATATTGCAAAGTTGAAATGATGCATCAGACAGGTTTCAGGTATGAGTAAGGTTTTCGTAGCTCTGGGTATTCTCTGATTGAAAGTGCCTGTATAGGGTACTGGCAAATTTGCAAAGCTGCTGTGTCAATAGTAATCAGGGGACATGGCTATTTGCAACCAAAGATCAGCCCCCTGCAAACCGTGCTGTAAGCTTCAGTACATCATTTCTTTTGCATACATTGAGACAGCTGGCAGCTTTGCTATAGTATGGGAGGCGTCAGTGTAAGCACGGGGTTTCTAACCCACTGGGAGAAAGATTATGAAATATGGGGGACTAAAAAGCCGGCAGTTTCTTTACAGAAGTTGGAGTCTGTCTGTAACAATACTGGTGGGATTTGCTCCGTTTTATTTTTAGAACTTCATGCTCAATCAGCTCAGTATTTCCACAAGGAATTTTTTTCTCTCTTTTGACAATGGTTGTGTCTACTCATTTTGATTTTGTAGGCAGAGCTTTTATTTCCCATATAGATGAGCGGACTACTCACCCCTCTTTTCCAAAGTCTGTGTTTGCTGTCTTTTTTTCTAGATCATACAACACTATGTACTGAGAGGCTATCAGCAATAACTTGGTGAAGCGGGCAGCAGAAATATGGCTAGATACACAGGTATTCCCCTTCCTTGACACAAAAAGCCTGGAAGCTTGATCTGTCTCAGAGATACAGAAGAACCAAGTGTCTGCTACAGTAAATTGTAAGGGAACATGATATATACATATACTATGTATATATACTATATATACACACTGTAGTATACTATAGATAGATAGATAGATAGACAGACGGATTAATTGAGGTAACTGAGCAAAGCCAGGAACCTGGAGTGTTGAAAGCTGTTAGCTAAGACAAAACATAAATGCACAGCCCAGTGCCTCACAAAAAGTCCCAGGCTGGATCAGGAATACCTTGACTAAACTACCTTTTGTGAATGATCCTGTGAATCTCTCTGCAGTGGTACAAAAATACCTGGTGACAGACTTGGATAACTGGTTTGGTTGTCCCATCACAGTTGCCATTTAAGTGAGCTGCAGGAGACAGTGAGGCGTGTAATTCTACTAAAGCCAAGGCACACGCAGAGTGGCTCAGCACCATGCTCCAAATTTGGCTGGATGTTATTTGAGCAGGGATGTTGTGCGGATGAATGAAACTGCTGCTGTGGGGAATACAGCATCCTGGAGGGGAGAAAAGGGAATTTTAGTATTGCTTAAGTAGCAGTGGTTTCAGGGTGCTTGGGGACATCTGGAGGACAGGCTTCAGACCAAGCTTGAAAGAGCCTTGAAGATGTAAACTGGGAATCCTTAATTCCAGAAAGTAATGACTGAAGACAGCCTTGTAAACAGAAAACAGTGGGTAACCATAATGATGCTGTTGCTGTTATCAATTCATGTCTGGAATAACTTCCAGAACCAATATTTGGGTTAAGCACTTGAGCCAGGAGGGGTGACATGTCAGTTCTTGTCCGCTCAAAGGAGGCCAGGATAGCTGCAGAAGTGAGGTATAAAGCCTGGGAAGTTGTCTCTTCATGACCGAGGTACAAAGTCAACCCACTGCCAGTGCTGTCTGCTTCTGGGCACTGATTCTGCCTTCTCTGAGTCACTCACAGGACTGTATATATTTCTTGTAAGTCATCTTTGTCCTTCATGTCTCAGAAATGTTATTTTTACAGTCTTACTCAGAAAGATTTCTGGATGACGGCTCCCTCACAAGAATTATGCTTTATTTGCAACCACTCCTGAGAGTGGGGATGGTTTTAAACAGATTACCTATCCCATAACAAACACACACTTGGTATTTCTTAATAGCAACAAATCAACATCTAAAGAACGGGCATTCAAGTAGTTCCTTGAGGAAGACATTAGCAACTGTCAGAAAGCAGTTTAACCTTTTGAAAGCTAAGGTGCAACTTAAAGTCTGTCCCAGGCAGAGAGAAAGGATTTGCTGAGGGGAAACACCAAATCATCACATGAAATGTTTTCCTAAATGAAGGCCTGTTTTTTGTGGACTCTGAGACCTCACGACATCATTGTGAAGGTCACTAGGTTTGAGCATTTGTGTTTTATGTTCAGTTCCCTTCACTCATGCAGATGAGCCTGCAGGGAAGGGCTGCAGGGAAAACTGGCCAAACTGTTTCATTATGTCCTCCAGCCTAAAATCACAAGAGAGTAGTTGATCCTTCAGATTAAGTTTTTCACTTGCACTTCCCCTCCTGCACATTTTGTTAATGTGACATGGAGTGCTGTATCTTCGGCGTGTCTAAAGCACAGTATACATGAATACCTGATTAGATGTTAAGGTGCCTCCTATTAACAGCATTCAGACAATGAAAACTTGTTTCTACAAGCTGGGATGAAAGCTATTCACATTGATGTTTTTTTGACTGGACTTGGAAAATATGTTCTTATAAGAGATTTGTCTCTGAATGGATCAGATCTTAGACACTGGAAATGCTAACATAAATGTCAGAAATAGTGTTTCTGTTCATTTTGCCACTTTCTCCACAAATCACTTATGCCGTAGGGCTCCGTACTGCCCCTCCACCACGTTGCACTTCCTCTCTTTTCAAAGCCACATGCCACTAGTTGTTGCAGCTTTGCACAATGAGCAATGATGTTGATCTGGTGCCATGACTGGCTTTAGTTTAGTTTCTTTGTGGTCCTGCTGTGTACTTTCCTATTCATATGCTTTTTCTCTGTCAGATTGTATTCTTCATGGTAGTATCCAAGCCTCCGAGCCAGCAGATATTGCACAGCTCTGATTTCAGCAGAACAGGCTAAATAAGACTTTTTTCTTTTTTCTTCAGTTGTCTCTCTCTTCACCAGCAGTAACAGAAGGCTGTTCTTCTCTGTGTTTTGTTGTTGCATACCTGACAGTTTCTTTTCCCTTGATTAATTGGAGCAAAAGCCTCAAGTTACTGTAGAATAAACAGTTACCATTTGTCAGTGGAGCTGTCGTAGTGGGCCCTATATGCACTTCATGATGACTTAAACTAATGCTTTTTACCTTGCAACGCGGGCAGATGAAATGTATGGGCTGGACAATTTTGTCAGGTCTGTTGACAGACCAAACCTTGTTAAGCTGCTGTAACTGAGTTATAACTCAGTCATGTGGCAGAGTCCTCAACTCCAGTGTGGGTGTCCAGAGACGTGTGGTTAACAGCAGGTACCTCTGTTCAAAGAAAGGATCTTTTTGTATATGCATGTTGATGCCATAGGTTTGGCAGAGGCCTCTTAATGTCTAATGGACACCTTGAAGCAACACTTCTCCTGTTCTTGGCCCAAGCGTATGTGATGCATCGGTGGCAAAGTGAAGCCACCATGTCCCAGTTCTTCCCATAAAGTTATCATAAAAAGAAGGGGGTTGAATTTTATTATTATTATTGTTATTTTCTTTATTATTATTATTATTAACCAGGTTGGGGAGAGGATGAAGGCTGACAGTAAGGAAGGAAAGTAACAAAGTAGAAGCAGTAAAATAATTATACACCTGCCAATTCCTTTCTTTCTTGTTAAAGACTCACCCACTTTTTTGTCTGTGAAAAGTTCATTTAAAGCTGTCTCTTCTGTGCAATAGGAAAAATAAGTTCATTCAATAGTATAATACAAATCCCAGAATGTTTTCAAATTTCCTTCTTTTGTGTGTTTTAAGATTGACAAGTATATAATTAAGCATAACAAAGAGAGAAAGAATTTAACAAGATTTAGCACAACTTGGGCAACTTCAGGTAGCAGAGGGAAGGAAAGTCAAGGGCAGATACTGAATGAATTTGTGGATTTACTTGTCAGAGGTGTGCAGACTTGGTTTGAAGCACTATTTTAAGAATGGAAACAATCACAGAGTTGCACACACAAAGTATGCTAGAGGCTGCAGCCAGGTGCTGCCTGCAGTCCAGAGGTCCAGAAGCGGATAGTAAGCAGAGGACCAGCCCAGTGATCCCCATTTATAGAGGAGATACACACAGCCACCCCTCCTACAATGGCAGCAGAAGGCTCCAAACCACTTTTGCTTCCAGGGGCATTTCAGCAGTGGCATCTTTGTCTTTCTCTATCCACAACGTGTGTGGAGGTATGTTGGAAATGTAGTCTGCTATGTTATAGTCTAGCCTGTGCTCTACACTAGTTTCCATCCTTGATGTAGAGAGCGTACTCACCCCATTAGGTCATATCGAGGTAAATCCAATGGAAAACCTATCCCGTGAACTTTGCTTTGGAGAAGTAAGGAAAAATAAAGAGAATCTCTGCATCTTCAAATAAGTCACTTGTTTTCCCTTCAGAGCCTGTTCTTCAAATTATCTAATTTTCTACATATGCCTTTTCTTTAAATATCCAGTTTCTTAGATTTTTTTTCACTCATACAAATCCCATTTTTTCCTGGTAACTTTGTCGAAACATTTGTGCTTATGCAACTATTTCAGTCACACTGGTTCTATTTCGTAGATATCCATCGATCATTATAATTGTTAAATAGAGTTTGAAAAGTCCTCCTGAGAAGTATATCAGACCTTTTAGATTTGTGAAGAAAGGATGAAGATTCCTGTGGCCCAGAACAAGATTCTCACATGCTCATTACAAGCCTAGTTCTGTTGCTTTGAAAAGTTGTCTGATATCCAAGCAGGTGATCAAACAATTCTGAGTAATTTTCAAAAGCTGTTCCAATTGTTGGAAAATAAAAAAGGGAGGAGGGTTGTGTGTGGCAAAAAAAGTAAATCTATAAATAAGAATAAAAATTCAATTCTGTATCAAGAATTCCTTCATAAGGAGGGAGAAAAAAACCTTTGTGTTCTCTGACTAACATTCACTTACAAATGTGTTCTGTCTGTTCAGTGTTTATTGAAATAGAAAAGTGTTGAACCCCAATAAAAACGCCATTCCTGCTTCTTTGTGGGAGTTCACAAAATGCCATTTCACTATCCGAGAGTCCCATTGACTTAATACATTGAGTTAAATCCTGTCTAGACACATTTCCATTGCTTTAGATTCCATTTGAGCTTAATTCAGTTTCTAATGAAGTTGAAATATAATAGGAAAAGCACAGATCAAAACATATGGCGTTATCTGCACCACTGTGAAAATGTCTGAAGCCCTACAAGAAAGTGGAAATGCTGAGTCTTTAGCTGGGTATCCATGAACATTGCACAGAGTAAGTAATTTTTATTTCTTAACTCATTTTCATTGTCAGGCACTGACTCCATCTCAGAATAATTTCTTTTGAACTCGGAGGCAAAGACGACCTGCAGAGCTGCATGGTCTTTTCCTCATTCCTTTCTCATGCCTTTCACATTGTTGCCCTGATAACTTTATACTCTTACACGTGTGATGTCCTTTCTTTGTACCTCAAGAGTTAGACACGTATTCAATCCTCCTTACAACTGCTGCTACAAAAATTCCTGTGCACGTAACAGCTGCACGTGCGCTGCCAGGATGAATGGGCTGTAAACACAGAACTATCATCCCATCTCATCCGCGGGAGTTCTCCACGCGGTGTGACAGCATGGCTTCTTGCCAACGCTTAGCCAACATTATGAAGCATGTTGCTGTCTTTCTTTAAGGTATTTTACTCCCACCACTTTCGCCATTCGTCCTGTGACTTAAATAATGATGGGGTAGATCTGCTTCCCTCTGGTTCCCCTACTCTGAAGCTGCAAGTGCTTTAGTCTTTGGTAAGAGAAAGCAGCTGTGCCCATGGCGTAGCTTCATTCCTCACCTGTCAAAGGCACTGCACTGAAGAGGCTGGAGGAGAAGCTGGCTCCACTGGCTTTGCACCAGGAATTCTGAAAAGCAGCTGCAAATGGATTTGAGGCCTTTTGCTTTTTCCACAAAGACCCTGTTACTGTGCCTGTTACATATAACTGATGTAGGCAAACATCTCCCAGGAGGTGCTGGCTTTACCATTTAAACAAGTTGACTTCTTGACTGTGACCTTCTAAAATCAGCAGTGTTCAACCATGCTTTATTAAGTTCATTATATCCTGTAGCATCCCAGATGCTCCATAAAAAATAACTTTAAAAATGACCTAATCAATTCCTCAACATAATTAATGTTTCAGTTGAGGCTAGCCCAAAATTTTTCTAACACCTAGAGTTTCCATATGTTAAAAAAAAAAAGAAAAGAAAAAAGAAGAAAAAAAAAGAAAAAGGTAAACTGATCCATGTAGCTACAACTGCCAAGCATTGGACCAATCAATTCTATCTACAAGGTTCTTAGCTTCAGGACATTCTTTGGCCATGGTTTGTGAAGAAACAGAGATGGGGAAACTTGCAGAATTTCCTGTAGGAAAGCCTCACTTGTGGTGAATAAATATCAGCCTCATTGCTTTTTCAATAAGACTTTGGCTGCAAAGTCTCTTGGGCACATTTGATAAAGTTGTTATGACCTACTCTTCAGCACCCCAGAAATTATTTCTTTAGGAGAAAAAAAGTGATACTGAACAAGATGTTTGTTACCTCTGCTAATGTTGAGGTCTTTGTATAGTTTGAAATGCCAGATTTTCTCTAAATTAAATGTGTATTACTTTCTTCAGTTCCAGCTATGAGTTGTAGTCCAGCTGCTTGGGTAATCCAAAATATCATTATTTTATACACAGCTATATTGTTGCAAAGGAATGCACCACAGCTGCCAGGTCTGACTGCTGGTGATTATATCTGAAATGGTAGAATTGAGCCTCAGTCATAACTGATAATTGATCTCATAATCAGTTCTTAATCAAACAGCATGTCTAGACAAAATTCTTGTTGACTCTTCCCATCAAAAATCTGCACGATTCTCCTCAAAGCCGAACAGTTCTCTGTATCAGTCATTGTAATTACAGTTTTATCATCTTTGTGGGGAAATGGGTAACTAGCTGTCCTTGGCAGAGCAAAGGAAAGATAATCTGTGGCTTTACGGGCTATGTGTGTACTATGTATAGTAGCGTGTATTCTGAAGAAGGCTCTAGATACCAAGAATGACTCATGAAGAACACTGGTACAAACCTAATTAACGCAGAAGACAGACCCTTCAGTCTCAGTAGCGGAGAGTGTGTTCTTCAATGCCAGTGAAACTGTCTGGTTCTCACTGTATTTGAGCCCTAGTGCAGAAACTGTGGCCTCTTGAGGAGGCAGTGGCATAGTTCCTTGTGATTCTGAGGTGGCCAGGACAGTGTCCCTCAGGCTAAAGAATGGCAGGCGTGTCGAGAATGATGAAATCTGCAGAGCTCTTAAACATGCTACCATCATGCCAATAGCATTGTGATAGATAATAATAAGAAACATGGATTAAAATAAATAAAAAGTGTGAAAAAGGAATGAAAAAAACCCATACTCACAAACACACAATGATCATTGTCCGGGCTGGTAAGCCAAACACTCCCGCTGGCAAAACAGTCATTTTTTTGTAGCTTTTTCAAATTTTCACTTTGTGGGCTGAAATGTTCTATGTTCAGTGGATCCAAAAGGCTATTATTATCACTTGTTATTATTATTGTTCTAAAAACAATATGTTAAGGCATTTCCCAGAACAAGGATAGGGTAAAATCCATTGTGTTGCCTGTTTTGCCCATGAGAATTTTGACATGTGTTCCTTTTAACAATTGTTATGGTATGGAGCAGAATTTTGAGCTAAATTGCCTTTTCACACCTCCATGTAAAGCCATCCTGAAACTCACAATGTCTTTGGAAATATACTGGGTAAAATTGAAATGGGCTTTTCTGAGTACTTATTGCAAATTAATTCTTTTGAAGTTTCCACTCACATTAATAATAGTCCAATGGTAGCTGTGGGTGACTGGTATATATCTTGTGAGACAGTGTTGAAATATGCTAGAGATGCTGGTGTGGGCCGAAGCTGGGAGGTGGCATAAGGGAAAGGTCTAGCAAGGAAGAACATCTATGATTTGCAACTCTGGGATGTAGGTCTCATGGGAAAATAGATGGGCACTGAAGCCAGAGGCTAAGGGACAAGTGTCTGATGGGAGATGCAGAAGATCTGAGAGGGTCTTGGACTATGAGGTATGAAAAGCATGCAAAGAGATAAAGTGGGGAGAGGAGAAGGCAGAAGATACCATAAATTTTGAGAGGAAGAAAAGTGGGGCAAGGACTTAAAAGGATAGTGCCTGAAAGGGCTGGAGTACCAAAATAGTACCAAAAATAGAGTGTAAAAAGGAAGGGAAAGCAACCTGGTGAGAAAGGACCATGGGACTGGAATGCCTGAAGAGCAAGCAATTGTCCTGACCAAGTACCAGAGTGGAACAGGGATGAGAAGGCAGAGAGTGGGAAAACCATTACAAAGATGGAGATAGAACAGGTGAGACAGTGTGTGGGAGAGAGGGACTCTACCAGCTGAGTAGGAATTGGTGGGGGCCAGAAGAGGGAAACGCTGGCTGGAAGAGTTTGTGATGCTGTGACGTGCTTCCCTTCACAGCCCTTGAGGTTAGGAAGCAAATGCAGGATTTTTCATTCAAAACGTAACTTCTTTTTTTTGTTTTTGTTTTTCCCAAATAGAAATAACACATATGTGTAAATATGTATGTATGTATATGTACATGTACTTGCCTCCCAGAGAATGGAATTTCTGAAATGTTATAGTCATCTGGTGC
The DNA here is from genome assembly GCF_964106895.1 of Numenius arquata. Classification (NCBI taxonomy): domain Eukaryota; kingdom Metazoa; phylum Chordata; class Aves; order Charadriiformes; family Scolopacidae; genus Numenius; species Numenius arquata. Next base: position 67,733,027 of record NC_133579.1, on the reverse strand, counting down.
TTCACCTGCTCACCTGGCAGGAAAGCTTAAATCTGGCATTTCTAAAATCAGCTTGAATCTGGCATTTCCGAAATTTTGCAACCTGATGGTCTTGAATATTGGTTTTACACAGGTATACACGTGTGACCGTTCCTAGTTATAAGCCCAAATACATGTCAGAACATATATCAATTCCAAAGTGCTGTGTATCAGCAAAAACATACTGATTTTTTTCCATATCTGATTTGTTCTTGGTTTCACATTAGAATGAAGTAAGGTCTAGGAATTTTTCTGGTGGAGAAAAATTACAGGACACAGGATTTTTCTGTAAGGAGTGGTAAGCGTGTTAGCTATGATACGGATACTGTACTTAGTTCCTTATATTGTCATCTGTTTCTTAATCGCTAGTCTACAAATAGACTGAGATATCTTGTCTTGGCAGCATCAGGTCTGTTATTAGTCTGTGAAAATATTTAAACTTGGGAAATTCCTGTAGTTCTTATTTCATAAACTGGGAGATGGATTACTATATTTGTAGACTTTTGAGAAATCAGTGTTCTAGCAAGAACTAATGGCCTTTTAAAATACATGCTTATACCACAAGCCATTCTTATAACAACACCAAAAACAAAAGGCTTTCTTTAGCCACTGTGGTAAACAGATTGCATGTGATTATGGGAAGGGTGAGTTTTATTACTGTTTCTACATCCAAAATCCTGATTGGATTTGTATCATCTAGGTTATTGCTTTCTGGATATTTCTGTAGCTCTTTTACCCAGGATCTTGGCCAACATAGTAGGTTAGACATTAGTTGTTCATTTTCCAGTACCCTTGGCTTCAGCAAGATTTATTTTAGCACGAGCTTCACTACCATTTTCTTTCCAGCCATGGAAACATCCCCCTCCCAGCAACAACTTAACCACACGGAGCGGTGAAAAGCTGAAATTCCAAAAGGAAATTAGTTGGGCAGGAATCCACGGGACAGGTGGTAGGATGAAGCTGGGTAACGAATTTGGACATTGCTAAAGCTGAAACTGAATTGGATGGTCTGCCTCAGGAAAAGAGAAGAATTTATTATATCACAACCTGGCATTAGCCTTTTGAGCAACATATATATTTAAAAGAGGTGTATTGCCACCCTGCTAGAACTCCACTACCAATTGTTCCCTTCCTTCCCAAGTCATACTTAACATTGATGATATTTTAGCAGTGTGTTATCTAACAGCCATGTGAAAGTGGGGAGTAAACATTTTAGTAAGATTTGTTGCCTCTCCTTGGCTTTCTTGCTATATTGCCAGGAAGTGCAGATTGTGTTTGCAGTGTTGTTTTTGTGAGACTGTTCCTGTAGAAGCTGAGCTGAACTCTTTCCATAGACTCCTGTGAATAACCATCAGGCATTGCATATTAGGAACCATCTTTGAACAAAGCATATTAAAAGTAATAACTTAAAATGTAATATAGTGTGTGGGCAGCAGTAGTACCTCAGCTGTGAAATGTATTTTGCATCTTTTTGTTATTGCTAATGGTTTGTGAAAATATCAGTGTTTTTACATTTATTTGAAATCATTTACAATCAGAACAGATATTTGTGAATCATGTTCTTTTTCTGAATATCTGAAATTGAAATTAATTCCCTAGCTTAGTGATGATTTGGTGTACAAGCCTGTTCCTGGCCAGAATAAGTGCCATTCCTAGATTCAAAGCATATGGTACAAATTCTCATGTGAACAAATACAGAATTGGATTTCTTTGACCAGTTGCCAATATTTGTTTAAAATGAATGATATTCATGAACTTTCTTGCCACAAAGCACATTCACTGCAACAGGGGTGTATGGCCTGGGATTGATCCATCCTCCCCCTTTATGGCATCAGGCTTTCTATAATATGAAGCAGACTGGGAACCACTGTGCTACAATATTAGTGGAAAATAAACACAAGCTAAGTGAATTCATTAAAAACATTAAACAAACATTTACACAAAATCTTCTGCAGTATTTGCCTACCTCTTTTTCGAACCACTGACCTAGAAGGAAATGCTCCAAGCCAAATGGGTCTTGAGACCATCTACATCATTGTTCTTGTACTAATAACCTTGTGGATTTATTACTTTCAGAGCATTTTATTGTTGTTTGCGCACTACCTGGAGCTTTTTGAACTCATTATGGTTGCCATTTTTCTATATTCCTATATAAGAAATGCTCATCTGCTTTTCTCATAATCTTGCAATGTTTTCCATAATATTTCCCTATATCCTATATTCCATACTTTGTATTAGAAATGAATGATATAATCATAAGCAGTAAACCTTATTGTCATTCATTTGTGTGAATAGCAACTATTCTGTGCTTGGAAGTGCACAAAAAAATGCTAATAATCACTTGTAAAAACCAGACATTGGGTGCTGTTAGTCTCCTTTGGCACAGAAGCCATCTTCATTTGCATTTGTATCTTCCTTCTTTGCAGCCTGCACAAAGAGAAGTGCAGACGCTATGATTACTACAACTTACAGTCAGTCCTACTGGAGGATTGGAGGCTTCTCAGAGCCCCTTTGTGACAAATGGTTTTTGAAGCAAGGAGGGCACTCTGAGTTCACTAGGAGCAGATACTTGCTTGTTAGTGCAAGGCTCTTCAGCTTTGTCTTCTTTCTAGGCCGTGGTGCTCTCCTTGGTCATCGCATGAGCACGATGCCAGCAGCTTGCAGAGCAAAATAGCTGAAGGAAAAGCATCTTTCCAGGAAATGCTGAGCTGAGCTTAGGCCAACCTGAAAGCATTATGGAGCCAGGTACCAAGCCCTCTGTTGAGGCAGTCTGGCTGGCAGACCCATGGGTGGATGCTTTGGGCCAGATCATCTATTTGTGGAAGCAGGGAGGGAATACAAGGACAGGTTTCCCTGATTCCTTATGTAGGGAATGTTCCTGCATCCTCCCTATTCTGCTATGTAAGGGTTTGGGTACATATAACTAAATACCAGCTAAAACACCTCTTGGGGGGAACAGGCATTTTTCTGAGAACGTTCATTTCTCTGTTCTTCTCCAATAATCTTCTTTGCCTAGTCACAATAAGCATTTGTCAGCAATTTCTTTGGAGAAATAAACAACCTGCAGCACGGTGCTAAGGGTAGATGTGAAAACATAGGAAAGGAATAAGGAGAGAGATATCAACCTTTGCTGTGGCACAGACTTATGCACACTTTCAACTGAGATATTAGAGACGTGGATTCTTTTCTTTTCCCCCTCCATAGAAAATGTTGAGACATTTCTGAGACCTAGCATTTATTATGTTTCTAGAAAACATTCACTTAAGGGCCATTTATTTTCTACAGACTTGCATAAAGCTTTCCATAATGGGTAGAAGTTGATACTTACCTTGGGACACATTAGACACTCTTTCTGCCGGCTTGTGTTTGGACCCATTTTGTGAATAAGAAAGCAATGGTATTTGCAGCAGGGAGAATTAAAAAGAGAATGTATTTTAAATCAGAAGGAAATTACTTTTCAGACAGATTCAGTCTTGGACATCCTGCCTCTGGCTTGCGACTGGAAATATTTTGCAATTATGTCTTTTTCCTTAGTACAGGTTTGGTAACATCGGTGGATATAAAGCATGCTGGTTTTAATGTTGAAGGACAGTTAGTAAAGATAGCCAAGGTGTTATGTATCTCACTAACATCCAAGTATAAGACACAAACTTTCTTTAACTACAACTGCAAGAGCTATTGAGGAAAAAAACTTGTACACTTACGGACTTTTACTTGTATTCCAATAGTCTTGTGCAAAGACGAACTGTTACAGCACTGTTGTCCTTATTTCAAAGGACAGCATATCACGGAATGGCTGGAGAAGGAAGACCTCTGGAGGTCATCTAGTCCAACCCAGCTGCACACAGTTCAGGGTCAAATAGAGCAGGTTGCTCAGCGCCATGTCCAGTTTGGCTTTGAATATGTCCAAGGATGGAGACTCCACAACCTCTCTGGGTTACCTCTTCCAGTGTTTGCTTGTCCTCACAGTGAAAAAAAAAAAAAAAAGTTTTTTCTTATGTTTAAATGGACTTCCTTGTATTTCAGTTTGTGTCCATTGCCTCTTATCCTGTCAATAGGCACTGCTGAGAAAAGCTGGCTCTGTCTTCTTTGCTGCCCCCACTCCCCTTGAGGTACTTATACACTTGGATAAAGTTCTCTCTTGAGCCTTTCCTTCTCCAGTCTGAACAGTCCCAGGTCTCTTAGCTTCTCTTTTTATGTCAGGTGCTTCAATTCCTAATTATCTTTGTGGGTTTTTTTGCTGGACCCACTCCACTATGTCCATGTCTCTCTTCCAGCCCTGAACTGCACCTAACACTCCAGATATGTCTCACCAGCACTGAGCAGAGGGGAAGGGTCTACTCCCTTGACCTGTTGGTGATGCTTATCCTAAAGCAGGCTAGGATGCTTTTGATGGTGTATACTTAAAAGCTGTGGAGAGCAATGTTTAAACCCCTCACATAAATGCTATTTGATAATATTTGAGGACTCATCTATGAACTGTGCTCAGTTCCTCCTACACAGGGCACTCCTGTTGTCTAGTGCAGTTCCATGAGCATTGTTGCTGCGGTAGTAGTTAGCATCACTAAGGATTAACTGTCTGTTCCTGGGGAATAACTGGACAAGAAGTTTATAGGCAGAACTGTTTGCATTTACTGGGAAAAACTCTACAGGGTTTGATTTTGTGGAATGCTAGAGCAGCCAGTAAGGTAAGATGTCCATGTGATACTTTGTGGTGGACACCCTGGAGTATGTTACAGCACAGAGTACCTGGTAGCATCGTTCACAGCAAAAGGAATCTCCGTCCACATGTCTGCACATGTGCAAGCACACTCTGGGAAGGGTAAGGAACTACTCCATAAGGGAATTCTCCAGAAAGTTACTTTTCCACTCATCTCTGGTGGGTTTTCCTCAGTGCCTGTACTACAATGCTATTGTCTGGCAAAGCCTAAACTCTCATCAGCTGTCTCCACAACTCCAGGCCTGCATGCAGCCTGCGTGATCTCCTTAGCAAGGCACCCTGCTGCTTGTCAGGGCAAAACCCACTGCCAAAATTCCTTCCACCAAGTCTCATACCCTGCATCTGCCTCTCTTTTCCCTTTTGCTCCCTGTCCCAAAATCTGACTTGCATTAACAGCTGGAAGAGTTCATCTTCTAGAGTAGGATCTGTGTCTTTCCACCAGCAGTTTAATTTACTGTGCTGGCAAGCTGAGAGCACTTGCACACAAGGGCTTAGGAAGAACAGGCATATTCTCCCACAGTCTGCCACGAATGAATTCATAGAGCGGTACACAAAGTAATGCAGCATGACAAACCATCAGCCAACCTGCTGAAACCCAGCCTGGTGTAAGACTAATCCAGCAGCAGGACTTCTCTCTAGTCCTACTTTACCTGGGCCGGATAGGTCCCAAGTCATTGTACAGTTAAAGTATATTTACGGGTAAGGCTGTGGAGTGAGTCTTGGGGACTGGAATCTGGTCTGAGGACCTGGATTGGCTGTAGCCAAGTATGAGCATTTCCTCAGCAAAGTTCAACCTGTTCCTGCATCCTCCCTATTGTGCTTTGCCTGCTCATCTCAGGGAAGAGATGTCAGGAGTCTGTGCCAGGTGGTTTTGCCATCGTTCCCAGCAGGATAGTCCTTTCATTGATGGGGATAGTGGAGGGCAGTCAGCACATATTTCTGCCATCATCCTCATTGCTGGGTGGATGGCTTTCAGCCCAAGTTAGAGTATAGCATTAACCTTTAACCTGTACTGACAGTCCTGCAAGCAAATGAACAATAAAGCATGTGCTTGCAGTGCTGTGATAAAATTATGGCTAGCGGAATAGCCCAAAGAGTGCTTCTTGCTCAGTTTTCGTCATGTTTGGATTAATGCAAGGTTTCCTCCATCCTAGTATAAAGAATATGCAAAGTATATATTAAGATATAACTTTGATAGCATTAAAGTATATGGGTGTTAGTCCACAATGCACAGCCACACACATGTATACACTCACAAAATTGTTTGGCCTTTGTGGACAGTGATTAACAGTTTTTCACATTTCCATACTTGCAAATATTGAGATGAACAAAAAGTAAAGAACAAAAACCAGTTGTAAGAGTACCATGGAAATCTAAACATGAATACAACAAATGTTCCCAAATAGTTTTTGTGTGTTTGTTAGCCAGGATTAGTTCAGACAACCTGGATGGGCTTTACAAGCCCCGTGATAGCAGATGTGCCATGAATGAAGAGCAAAACACTAGTGAATGACCAACAAACTGCCTCTTTAAACAGCTTTGAGCTGGCAGGTCTTTGCAATCTTCTTAAATCCATTTAAGTGATTTATTTTTTTTTCTAGAAGGACAACCCCTTAATTTTCATCTCTCTGAAGATCAGATTCAGTGAAGGATGAGAGTTTATGCTGATTGCCATGGGGCTGGCACAGTCCCAGATACCACCACTAGGAACATCTGAGCTGCTCTAAGCTACGCTGGGACAACAGAGCCCCACTTCTGCTCTCCCCTTGTCATCCCATGCCTGACCATGGTGGGGTGGGGGGTAGGTGGGATAGAGTAAAGTTGTGTTCAGGAGGGGGTTTCATCTGTAACTTTAAGCAAACCAGTGTTATCATGGCTGAGGATCAGTCCCAACACGTTTTATCTCCTGGGTCAGCTGAGTAGAATGCAGTTTACAGGATGTGGCTTGTTAGTGATTTAAAATTGGACATCCTGTTTGCTTTGTATGGATGTCAGTCTGTGGTAGCACTTAAAAGCAAAGATTTCTCAGGGGTCCCTGGCCAAACTGTCTTCTCTCCCCTCTACCCATGCACTTCATTGCTTTGAGTGGAACTGTGCCAGATTACATCAGCTAAGAATCAGGCCTAGGCTTTCCAGTGAGGAAAAGAGAAGTGAAAATGGCGTTCGGTCCTGCTAAAATAAAAAATATAAATTCAGTCTCTTTCTCAGACATACAAATCTGCTGAAAGCACATATGAGAAGTTCCTTTCATACCATCTGGTAGAGAATAAAAATCACCCAGACCCATTCGTTGTCTCTGTTAGGAGATCTCCTTGCTTGGGTAAGCACACCAAGCCATGTGTGTTTACCCTTCTGTCACCTGTGCCAGGACTGTGCCTTGCAAACAAACATGGCCGTGGAGACATGCAGCGTGGTGGTTCTCCCGTGTCACTTTTTTGTCCATGTGCATGGTTCTTTGGTTTTGGGGGGTCAGATGCTCTGGGTGGGTAACAGGTAACCTCTACATAGCAGAAACCTTAAAAAAGCGTGGGGACGTTTGGTTGACATTTTCTGCCACTAACCAAAAGAAAGACAAAAGAGATCTTCGAAAAGCAGTGACACGGTCAGAGAACCAAGGAGCAGTTTGAGATATCCTGAAAATCTGCATTTGAGAGAGTGTGGGGAGACTATCTTTGTCTAGAAAACCATTGAACAGAATGAAAAACTCATTTGTATGCTTTAGAGGTGCAGTATCATTGGATGGTGTTTTGTGCAACAAGCTAGTAGCTCACACTACAACTGACTGTTCATACTAGTTTTTCAATGTGATGCGTGACTCATGCAATAAAAGATCATTAAATGGACTTGCTAAAAATCCATTGGTAAATGAGGTATTTTGCACGTTAGGTGCAGCATCGTGTCTGACTGCTGTCCCAGTCAAAGGTATGCACCAACTGTAATGTAATTTCTGAGTGCTAACTGCTAAATGTAAGTAACACCATACATTTAGTACTCACAGAAAGGCTTTTGAAACCCATGCCACGAAACTAGTAGCTGTTTCTTTCCTTTTGGCTCACATCTCTCCCCTGTTTTCTTCTCTTCCCCTTTTCCCCATATTGTATTTTCTTTTTTTTTTTTTTTTTCTGACTGCTTATGTTTTCCCATTCTAACCACGTCTTCATGTTTCACTCTGTCTTGTGCGGAGAAGTTTCTCTTTAGCCTTTGCACAGAGCTGGCAAGGGGACAGCCTAATGCAATGAGCTGTCTGGGGTAGGAAATGTCCGACTGCAAAGATCAAAGTTCTTCTTCAAAGAGACAGAAAGTCAATGTTGTGTAATGTCTGAGTTCCTGGTGACCTCCTCGGCAGTGAAATGGGAAGAAGGATGAGCTCGTGATTATGAGGCTAGTCTGGGGATCTGGTGACTTGGTTCAAGTCTCCTCTCTGCTGCACACTTCCTCTGTGAGTCTCAACAAGTCCCTCACAGCCTGCTGGATTTTTGGACATCTATGCAGATGGGGGACTTTTCACAAATGTATGACGTTTTGCAAGATTGACAAGGAATCATCTGCCTTCTTTAGCACCAAAATACTCTTCAACTGGTGGATGTTTTCTTCTCCCAGGGCTTCCATTCCTTTCTGCAATACAAATACTGGTTTCTTGCCTTGTAGATGAGACAAAAACACTATTGGTGGTGGAGCTGTGCAGACAGTGCTGCACTATATGGGTGCCATAAGGAGAGAGATATTCTGCTATATTTGGCTCTAGGGCATGGAGACACTCACACATAGCTTATTTAAGGCCCAGTCTCATGAGCCCCCTCTGAAATAAATGAATGGCCCTTCTATGTGAAAATTAGCATTATGTATATTTATTTAAAATGAGTGGATTCTTTTTTGGTGATGAGAAAAAGAATATATATTAAAATACCCAGGCACAAACACTTTTTAATATTTTTTTTGGCACCAGCGGGCTCCTTTTCAGTTGATTTTGTCAGCCACATTTCCTTTCTGAACAGAGGTTACATACAACAATTGGATGAACAATTGTAGAAAACTCTCAGGGGGGCATTCTTGAAGCCAAGCCTGCATGAGATCATGTTATGAGTGTGGCTTGGCTGTGCTTTTATTCAGTAGGTGATCTCATTCATTTAAAGTACTAATCATTTTAACAGGGAATAACTGCAGCTATCCAAAAGTATAGCAAAAAAAGTGATCTTGCAAGATTTCCTGTGAGTTTTCCACAGAAATATCCATTTCTGGACTAGCTGATTGGGTACAAACTGGATACTGCTGGTTAGATAAATTAATAAAATAAGTTAACACAAGCAAATAAGATTATTCACTACAGTGACGGCTTTACCAGGTTTATTGCTTTTGTCTAAATATGCACTTTATAGGCTGCTTTTAGATTGTTAGCTTTTGGGAAAGAGAACATGTAAACATCTGCATTTCTACAATTTCTATCTCACTGGGGGTCTTGCTGGGGCCTCTGGATACTATCATGATATAAATATTAAATACAATCTAACAGATTAAATATCCTGGGACAGGTTAGCCTATGATTACCCCTGAAATGCCTGCAGAGTATTTCCTCCAGTGTTCCTCAATAATGAAGAAATCCCTGGCTGGACCGATTATTTGCAAGTTCAAGAAGCAGTACAGACTCCTGGCTAGAAAACTTACTTGGGCACAATCAGCTGAAAACTTTGAACTGTCTCTCAGAGCAAAAAATAAAAATGTTTACAGCCAGAAATAACAAGGCTGGGAAGTTAAATTAGAAGCAGGGACCAAGAAAGGCTTTGCCTAATTCTGGTTTCAATCAGTGACTACAGCAGTCATCAGGAGCAGGCGCTGCTGTGGGTTTGAGAATAATGACTTTATTTTAAGTAGACAGAAGTTGTTGGCTTGACCCAATTGCTGACAACCAGCCTCCCCTAAACACCCCACATGGGGCCAGATCCTGAAATCCTCCTGTGGTTTTTATCCAAGCTCATTCTCACTGCAGTCAAAACTTGAGCAGACGCAGCCTCGGTATTTGGCCTACACCTATTGCAGGCTCTTTTGGTCTCTTAAAATCACCATAGACAAATAAATCCCAGTGCCCAGGTTTCATTTTCAAGTCTCAAACTCCTCTGCACTGTTGGTCTGTTTTTTCTGCAGTGAGTTGGGAGTGGGATGTAAATTACAGGTCTCTCCACTGTTAGCTTCTTGCATCTCTTGGGCTCACGTTTCAACAAAATAATAGATCACCAGCCTTGACCTCATGTAGCAGAGACAACATATTGTACATGAGCTTGATCCTGCCAGGGGTGGAGCAGCTTGGGAATATGCAAGGTCCCCTTCTCTGAAAGCAGCGAAATTAGATGTTACTCAGCTTCTTGGAAGAAGAGACCATGTTAGCTTCCCTTGGGCAGGCTTCCCAGTCTGGCTTTCCCAGTGCTCAGGACCAAAGCCTCCAGACAAGCACCACAATATAAATGTTTAAATATACGATTCTAAAAACCAACAGGGAGGTGAACAACTGAAAGGGGAAGCAGCCTCAGAAGAGAGAGGCTAACAAATGCATGCACACACCCATTAGAGTACAACGGACAGAAAACCAACACAAGAAAAGTTGAAACTTCTGCTGTCCCTCGAGGAGAGATTGTATGATCGGTGTGGTTCAGGTTGAGGCCATTAAGCCATAGCATGGAGAAGAGTCAATATTGTGATTTGGGGCACTAGACTGGAAGGTTTGCGTTGATCAGCTTTTGTTTCCCCACTTTCTGTTTTTTTGTCCTCTATTAGGGCACCTTATCTCAACGTGCCTCAAGTTGCCCTTTGTTTAGATGCATCCGTAGGGAGACTATTTCTTACTAGAGCGACTGGTGCTCCTAGATGCTAGGGAAACATGAATAATCTCTGTCCTGTGGTGCTTAATGTCTCCAAGTAACTCAGTGGAAATGATTGATTTTTTTTTTCTTAAATAATGACTTCTTAGCAAACACAGAATGAATCTGAATTTCCAATTCCCACCTGATTGCTCTATGTTATTTCAATAATTTGCATCTGAGCTTCATTAGGTATCTCAGTGTGATATCTGTCCTGAACAGCAGTCAAGAAAATCACAGGTTTGTACAGAAACTAGAAGAATTTTCAGACCAACTTTAATTTGAAACAATTTGGTTTCTCTTTCCATTAGATTGAATTAGTTAATTTAGAGAAAGTAGTAATGTATTGTTATGCACAGATTTATCCTAGTGAAACTTTCTTGCTGCTCTGACTGTGACCTGCCACAATGATAACGTGTCTGCCTGTCTAGATACAAGGAAAGCCCTTGTGCACTCTTAGAAACAAATTTCAGTGTTAAAACTGCTTTTTCTGAGTCCCCCACAGATGATGTCTTCTGCATTTTGAGCTATATATGTGCCTCTAAAATACTTCCATGGATTTAGGAGCCTGAGTGTAATGGTACTGTATTGGGCTGTAGCTAAAGGAGTTTAACAGGAAAATAAACTGAGCTGTCGGAACAAGTATTAGGGGATCTTTTAAAGGCAGAGCTATAACTCCTGGCATTATTCCAAATGATTCCAGCATGAGTTCCTAATGTGCTTTTTCGAAGGACTAATAATTAAAAACTGGTTTTGTTTTTTTCCCTCCGCCCATCAGTTTCTCATGGTAAATGCAAATATTGTAGGGAAAATTTATTTGCTTTCCACATCAGTAGCCAGAAAATCTGTTTTTTTTTCACTGTGACCCCTCTCTTTGCACCAATCTAACCTACACCTATGGCTGTGGTGGAAGTGGTTCGGCCCCATTCAGTTCAACTGGCTTTTAGGGTCCCAGGCCGCACATAATTATGCTGTTCCATGTGGCCTCTGACGAGGCGCCCTCCTCCCGCATCCCAGAACGGCTGGCACCACCACCTCCTCCCCAGCTTCCTCAGTGCCAGAAAAGATGTTCTCAGGAGGAACACGCAGTACATGAGGTCTGGACTGAGCTGGCAGGCACAGGGGTCCTGCTTTGGCAGCAGGGTAGGTCCAAAGTACTGCTGCTCTGGCTCCGCGCAGCCACCTCGGCAAGTGCTGGGTGCTTCCAAAAGCATCCCAAATAGGACAGATTGAGAGAGAAGCTCTGCTTGGTTTAACTTTTGCTTTGGAAATGTGACCCTGAAGAATTTCGGTCACTGCTAGCCTCAGAGGTTGATGTGTACTCTTTGAACCTTTATACCACGAAATGAGTGACATCAGTAGAGTTTGGAAATTGTATTTAAAATAGGTTGGTAAATCAAGGGAAATGGACAAATGTAACGCAGATATGTGCGCTCTGAGTACTGCACAGTGTGTTCGTGTAATTCCTCTGAATGCCTTCTAAAGTATTAGCACCAAGGAAAGAATAATAATTAAGTAAACTATTAATAACTCAGGGACACTCCCTGTCTCAAACGTACTTTAATCTCGTAAGCGTAAAGTCAAAGCTTAAGAGCAAAATGACTTATTAAAAATGAATGCTACAGAGAACCCCTGTCCCTTGCCACTACTCCAGCTGTGTTTGAAAGGTAGCACTTATTTTCTTTAATAACAGAACTTGAAAAGGAACACAATTAAATAAAAAGCTATGGAAATACATAGAATATTGGGGTCTAACTTGAACAATTACCATCACTTTCAGTGAGCCTTCCATCATGCCAGAGGTGATTTTTGTAAAACAAATATTTGCATTATTTTAGAGAGAGAGGAAAATTATGATTCCACTAGTAGTATCTTTAATCATTGAGCCAATATAAAAAAATATTATTTTTGAACATCCAAGTGTCCTTTTGAGGATGTCACACAAAACAGGGAAGCAAGGAAACAAGAACTGATTTTCTCTGACCCTTATTTTAAATGTTTTAGCTTGAAGGAATGTCATCAATGATTTTTTTTTCAGCCTTTTAAAATATTAATTTTATATATTCCTCTCTGTGGCTTTGAACTGACCTTTAGAGTCTAGAAAGAAAAACTGAGTGTGTTGCTGATTTGTTTTCACCATACTTTGCATTCACAGGTCCCCTATTCATCTTTCTGCTTAAAAAAACCTTGAATTCATCTCACCTAACTCCAGGCTTCTAATCAAAATCAAGGTTCCTAAGTTCAAAGTATAGTTGGTTTATTTGCCTTTTATTGTCAATTGTCACAGGCACTTTCTGAGTGTGATCTTAAGGCACTTAAGTGCCCCCTGGAGGGGTCCTGTCTCTGTCTTTACAACAGAGAGTACCTAGGGTGACATTGTGCCTAGGCTGTGTGTCTCATTTATGAACCTAAAATTAGACAGAATTAATCTAGACCTAAGAGGCTTTATAGTTTAATTTGCTATTCCACAGTGTATTGCTTGCTGGCATGGAAGTATTTTCCTTTTTTTTTTTTTTTTAAATAGGGTGTATGAAATGTGTGTATGTGCTTACATATATAAAATATAACTGAAGGATATTTGCATGCAGAAATAGAATTGAAAGGACAGGTGTCCCCCTGAGCCTGCCTCAGCATAGCAGAATGACTAGAGGGTCTGCTGAGATGCCCCTTGACAGGGTAGCCTGCTGTCTTCTTCCTCCAGTAACATCTTTTGCCCTGTAGCATCTTCTCACCTTCAGTCACTTGCATTTTCTTTGCAAAGGATAAAGCATTTGCCAGCCACACAAACTAATAAAAAACATTAGTTCTCACTTTTCTTTCACTTCTCTAACACATAAATTACCAAAAATCCCATGAAAACCCTAGACTGGAGAAACATGTTTTTTTGTAGAGTAGCTTAAACTCCTGCAAGAGTTCATCTGCCATCCTTTACATTATGGTCTTAAATCACTTACCTAGAAAAAGTCAATTTATTGACCAGCCTATGTTCATTTCCATGTAGAGAAAGTATGGATTAGCTAGTCTAATCCATCTCTGCACTCTTAGTGATATTGGCACAGTTGCTTAAGAGATGTTGCTGTTAAGGCATCCCAGTCCTAGGTAGGTCACATCCCCTGTGTCCCTGGCTTGGGGGAACTTGCTCTTGCCATGAGAAAGAGGGAGAAACAATGTCTTACTGCCTTTCACCTTTGAAGAGGAAGGCTTCATCTAGACCAAGAGGCTAGTGCATTGTGGCTGCTTGGAGTCCTGCGCCTCAGTTGTCCGCACAGAGGATCTGGCTGGGGCAACCCATGTACCCTCTGCCTGAGTTACCTCTTGCAGAACTCAAATCATGGGGTGCTGGTGCAAACCCCAGATTCACTGATAGCAGCGCAGGCTATGGTTATGCCAAGCATCTAAACACATAAACAACTAAGTCCACTGGAAGTAATCAAAGAGAGAGTTGATGAATGATGCTAGTGTTAGCTAGTTTGTTTGCATGGACAGCATAACTGATGACTTAAACAGCAACAAGAATGTCCTCATAAACTAAGCATCTTACTTCTCCTGAAATTTTCATAGGAAAAAAAATATAATTGTTTCTATATGGAAATGCTTGGAGAGCAGTGCACAACTTAAACAGCAAGAACTCTCCTAGCACCTGTATTATTGGTTTTGGACTTCTTAGCTGTGAGATGTACATCTTCTGTATAGCAAATACAAAATTTCTGGAAATAGGTCTCCTTGGCTCATTTCCTGAACCCTTAGAAGCGGCCCCTCCAAAGGTAGAAAACTATTGGCCTAGGTACATGGAAAAATAAGCTCCTTAAAAGTTTACTTAGACCTTTCAATGTATTCTAATATATTATTATTGGGAAAAGAACAGAATAGAAAACTAGATAGATTACATTAGATAGTTAAGCACTTTTAAAAAATAATAATTTGTTTTATTTGGTAATGAACAGTTAATAATTACTTCATACTGAACACAGATTTTTCAAATGTGATTATATAGGTCAGATTTCAAAATCATATATTTAGATTTATACTTGGCAGTTAGGAGCCTAAATATAGTTTAAAAAATGATGGCATTTATTTCCTTCATGCCTGTGTCACTTTGCAAGTTGAATGCACTGTATATATTTTAACTCCAGCTTGGTTTATCATACTCTGTTTTAACTATAGTGGGTCCAGCATTAGAATTTCAGATACCAAAGCTCTCAAGGACTGGGAAATTTCATATTCTGAAATGAAATGAACTGTGTAGCTTAGATTCCTTTCCAGCAATGACATGTGACATGCCAGTGTGGGGGTTTTGTATACTCTCAGCATTGACCTTACTCTGGTCCTATTGCAGCATAATCTTTTCTTAGAGAAGTTTTCAGAAATCCCCCCACAGTTTATCTTACGGTGCATCCAACATGCCGGGGAGGTCTTCTCTCAACATTGTTTTAATGGTCTCAAATTCTGTAGGAATGGGTAGAAAAGCGTGGGAGCATTCTCCAAAACAATGTATTACACTCTCCTATGGTCTGGTAGGGGAACCTTGATGTGATACTTATCAGGGTTATGCACATCTAGGCAATTTTTGCAGTGCTGCTTTGCTGTCATGGTCCTAAGGGCGCCACCAGCGCTGACCATCCTTACCCAGCTCCCCTGGGGCTCCCCTCAACCTGCCCATGGCCAAGGATCTCATTTCAGCCCTCTGGGGCCATCGGTCCCTGCCCAACCAATGTCACAGCAGTGCCGGTCTTCAACTCCCTGCAGCCGTGCCGTGCCCTGCCCTGCCATTGGTCTCATCAATCCATGCCCATCCATGGACCAACATCCCAGCCTGTCCCCCTCTCCAGGGAGGTGACTGGTGGTCTGTACTCTTGGCTGAACCTGGCTACGGTCTCTGACTGTGTTCCACTCCCTCGCTGGGGTACTGTGGGGCTGGGCCCTTGCAATCAGGTTGGGACAGTGTTGGAATTCGTAACAAGCGTTTAACTTTCTGCTCCTGGTACAGACTCAGCACAGACATGCAATGAATCTCCCGGTATTTGTCTTCTGTACTTATCGTTTGTTTTTATCAAAATGCTCATCGACCCAGGAAGGCTTAGTGTCTTTCATGATTCACCAGCTTGTTAAGGCTTAAGTTGTTTGGAGTAGGCTCTTTTCTGTTTATTATTCTCATCTTGTGATATTTAGTGCAGCTCACAACATAGTAGCCTATGGTTTTGGGAAAGTTAAACCACCAGCTAGACTAGAGTACATCTGATGGACTGGATGAGTGGGCTAAAAATAATCCCTGGTGTATTTTTGTTACCTTCTTTGGAGTAAGATTAAAATGGAATTTGACCCATAGAGACAATTTTCCTGCATTTGCAGTAGCAATATTATCCTTTTAGTGAATCAATAATGAAAATATATGCTACTCATGCATGAGTTATCTCCATGAAGGCATTTGTCATGTAAATCTTTACATTAAGATGTCTTCAAAAAGTAGTCCATATCCATAATTTATTCTTCACCATATGAGCCAGACCATCAGAGCATTTTATTCCAGTGCACTATTGCATTATCAACATACTCCACGGAAGTTGTCCTTGCTGACAAGTGAGACTGTTCCCTGGTCTCCTTGTTGTATCACAATTTATCATCATAACATTGCCAAGAGGTATAGTTTGATCCTAATGCAAATCAGACCTTCATTTCAGACAAGTGCTCAGAAGGAATACTTACCATGTGAAGTTTCTCTATGTCAGACAAGTTGATTGAACGTAGGAGTTAGCAGGGGATAAATAAAGGCTCATTTTGAATTTTAGAAATTTAAGGAGATTCCCCAATCTGTTTATTCAGCCCTGAAAGATTAGTAGTTTATTCCACTGTTTATTACTATAGAGAGTTTTTCCTGTGCATTCAGCTAGCAAATATTACACAGGTCTTTTGTGTGATTCTGTTTGAGTAGGAGATAACACCTCAGCATCTTGATGTAAATTACTTGTTTCAGTGTCATTTCATTGTTCTTTATCTGAAATAGTGAAGGGGCATGAGGGTGGGGAGCATAGAACATGCCATAACCCATGAGTTTTTGAATGTTGTGTAAATCTTTAGCATTACAATGCCCTTGTGGTTCAGATTAATGGCTCAAGATGGTCAAACAAATAGAAATGTACTCACTATTTTGCAACGCTACTAGGTCTGCTTCTCAAGGACCTCTTGATACGTTCTTACTTGATACGTTTCATGAGGTTTCCCATGTTAGGTAGCAGTGTCTCAAAAAATAGGTATGGCCTCGTCTCCACTTGTCTTTGTGGTCCCTAAGTAGAAATCCTCCAGTCAGTTTCTCAACATTGGAGTTAGATTCTCTGTAGTTTTCTGAGTGCTGTTGCACAACATGCATGATGCAAACTATTAGCTTAAGCCTGAGGCTGTAGAAATCACCAGCAGTATGCCTGCTGTAACTCTGCAGTCAGGGTGCTTTTATGGTGCTATGAAGAGCAACTCCACTGGTGTTAACAGATAAATATGCCTTTTGTTATCAATAGGTATCAATATTGATGGGTACCGATACCTATAGATATTGAAATCACAATTGAAGTAAGTACAAATGCTGAACAATGCCTATTGATACGGATCGGTACTAATACCTACTGATATCTATCCATGTAATTACAAATTGATAGGCATTGATTGTCTATCAGTGACTATCGATATCAAAAGGTATCAATATTGGTAGGCATTGATGCTTATTGATATCAAAATCAGTATCAAAACTGATAAGTATTAGACCCTTACTGATGCTTATCAATATAGGTAGGTATTGATGAAAATAGATATCAATAATAAGTGTCGATGCCTATCAACTAGCATTGATAACCATACCTGCTGATATTGCTACCTATTGATAGATATCAAAATAGATATGTATTGGTACCTATCCATAGTTTACAGTATCGGTAGGTATCAGCGTCTATTGATGCTTATCAATGCCTGTAGACATCAATAAATATCAATGCCTGTAAGTGTTGATACCTGTTGATGTCTATTGATATCAAAAGGTATCAATTCCTACTAAGGCCTACAGGTCTTGGTACATTTCAATGCCTATCAATATCTATATGTATTGTAATCTCTAATAGGTATCTAAATCAATATCTACCTTTAGGTTCCTATCCTATTGATATGGAAAGCTATTGATACCTATTAATATCAATAGTTACTGATATGCCTACCAATGCCTCTTGATGCCTCTGATATTAAAATTGGTGTCAAAATTGAGGGGTTAATGCCTATTGCTAAGTATTAATATCCATATTGATAGGTATCACTACTCAAGATAGATGTCAAAATTGATAGGTATTGATGACTATCGACATCAAAAGTTATTGATAATTATTGATGCCTATCTACATCAAAAATTGTATTAAAACCAGTATATAGGTAGGGAGAGGTGCCTAGTGATGCCTATTGATAATTATCTATAGCAGAAGGTATCAGTAGGTATCCAAATAGATAGGTATTGATGCTTATTGATATTCAAAATATCAATATTGGCATATATTAATATGTATACTTTCCATGTCAGTAAGCATTGATAACCATCAAAGTAGTAGTAGTAGTATTGATATCAAAATAAGTATTGATATCAACCTATCAATATCCACCAATATCAATAGGTATTGTGATTCTTGCTAGGTGTCAATATTTGTGACATATTGAGGTATTGAAATTGGATATTCAAGAGGTATTGAAATTGTTAGGTAAAGATGCCTATCACTATTAATAGGTTATCAATGTCTACCAATATCAAGAGATATCATTGTTGATAGATATTGATAAGTTTCAATAGCTCTCTGTTTTGAATCTTCTTGATTAGCGTTGATATCAAAAGGTATTGATCTCAATACTTATTAATGCCTATTAAGAACCAAACCGATAGGCCTATTAATATCACTAGGTATCAAAATTAATAGCTATTGATGTCTATCAATAAGTATGGATATCAAGAGGTATCAATTTGTATCAATATCTCTTGATATTAATACATATCAATAGGTATCCAAGCTGATTGGTATTGAGGCCTATCAATGCATATTGATATAAAAAGGTATCTATATTGGTAGGTATCAATGCCTATTGACAGAAAAAGGTACCAATGCTTATTGAGAGATATCAATATTAATTATTATCAGTGGCTAGTGATAGGTATTAATACCCATAGGTATCAATATTGATCGATATCACTGCCCATTGATATAGGTACTGGTAAGAACTGATGTCTATTGATATTGATAGTTTTTGACGCCTGTGAGCATTGAAAGCTATAGACGCTAGTAGGTATCAATGTCTCTCGATGCCTATCAAAATTGAAAAGTATTGTTATATATAACTGTAAATTCCTATTGATATCAATAGTTATCTTTGCTTACTGATAACAATAGTTTTCATTATCAGTAGGTATAAATGCTTATTGTTGGGTATCAATATAAATAGCTGCCAGTTTGTATCAATATTGATAGATATTGATGCCTGTCAATATTGGTTGGTATCAATGCCTGTCAATATTGATAGATATCAATCCCTATTGATGCCTATCGGTAAATATCCACACATATTGACATTGATTGACATTGATCTTGATATCGAAACACTTTGAAGTCTAAAATAGTTTATGAAATAGATTTTGATAGGTATCAGTGTTTATCTATTGTAGGGCATCAATCAACACAGATACCTATCAATAGGCCTATTGATGCTTAATATTATCAATAGGTATTGATGCCAACTCCTGTCAATAGGCATCGATACCTACCAATAGTTATTCATATCCATAGCTAGTACCTAGATATCAAGTCAATAGGTGTTGATGCCTATTGATACCGATATGCAGATCAAAAAGGATCAATGCCTATCAATATCTGTATCTCTCTGTATCGATAGATATCAACATCTATGGATATTGATTGATACTGATACCTGAGCTATACTGAGCTATTAATATATATTTATCAATATATATACGTCTTTATATTTGTATGCATACTTATCTTTGTATCTATAAATATCTAAATACACTGATATCAATATAGATACCCATATTGATAGATACAGATCAATGCTTATTTATATTTATATATAAATGGATATATAGATACAATTAAGACAGACCACAGAGTACTTCCTTACAACTCTTGTAGTTGGAGTTGACACTGGGGAAAGAAGCAGGCAGTTCTTTGCAATAACCAACATATGAGTTGCATAAAAAAACTGTGTGTGGCCTCCAAGCAAGCATAAAAGATATTAGTTTGTATCAGCTTTTGTGGCATTGAATTCCTGATGTTATATCTTGTCCTTCGTATCTGTGGGAAAAATCATAAGCATTTATGTTTCTGAGAGCCATCTTGGATTGTGGGAAGGAAACACAGTGTCAAGACCAAATTTTCCTTTCTCCTTCCTCAAAAGTGTAATGTAATAGGGATGTCATTTTCAAGTGATAAATCACTTTATATGGACATACGTGAACTCAGTCAAGACCATTCATGGTATCTAGGTTATAGAAAATATTTTATTTTTGTAGTTGCAGGGAAGAACAAGTAAGTTGGCCAAATATTCAAAACCGTGTGATTTCTAATTTTACAAAAGAAATGAATGTCTAATGAATACAGAATGGCTTGCAACCTGGTATCTCCTCGAAATCAAATAGATCTGCGAGCACATGACTCACAAATACAAACTTAGAAAATGGACCCGAGGGACTTGCTGTTTTGACCTGAGTAGGGGGCAGAGAGGGGCAGGGAAAAGCAATCTAGATAATTGTGTACATATAAAAGGCCAAATCCTTCAGCCATAAACCAGGCACACACCCCATGATGTCAATGTGTTTGGCTTACAGGGGAAATAAAGCAACATTTTATTACATGCTAAGTGAGAATCTCTGCTTGTCCAGAATGAGGGAAAAGTGCAAACAGGTGCTGGCTCAGCAGGAATGGAAACTCAAGAATAATAGCGGCTTTTTCTTAGGCTCATACACATCCTGAAAGACTGAATTTCTGTCAGTGCCTTAATAAAGAATTATCTACTACTCAATCCACCTATGTCTGGGTCTGAGGCTATCTGCAGAAGCTTTTGACTGTGAGGCTGCTTGACATCATTTCTCCATCTTTGCCTTTCACTTGTGCACAAGCCATTGCAAAAGCAACCCCCCTCAGTCAAGGAAGCGGGGGCCCCACTCTCCTCCAGCTCGAGGGGGAAGAAAGGAGTCATTATTGACACATGCAAGTGATTTGAGAAGAGACTGTCTACCCCGATAGAAAAAGACTTAGTTGTCTGGTGAATCAGGAAATGTCAGACTTTCTGAAAGGTTAATGGGAGGCTTTAGAAACACATTAAATCTAATCTTACAGCACAAATGCTGATGACTTTATGTCAAGATCCTAGAAATAGCGAAGGGCAAGAAAGAATACTTTAGGTGAAAGTAAGTTTTGACTGGGGAGCCAGGAGAGTGCTTTATTGCAACATATCATTCAATTTCTCCTTCCATATAGAGCTGGCGATCTGCCTGGTACCATATGCTAAAATAGGACATACCACAAGACCATTTGAACTGAAAGCAACGCTCAGATTTTTTTATGCTTACTGAAGTTTAATTAAATGAATGACCTGGTCAACTCTGGAAGTGAAAGAAATTCATTTATTTCAGATCTCTCTACTTTAAATGTGCTGTGTAAAACTTTGGTCACTGCAGGGACTGGCAGGGGATTGTATAATGCTGTTAACATAACCTTTCCATTTCAGTCAGAATCCTCCGTGCCTCTTCTGGTTTAGCTGAAGAATCATTAAAGATGGAATTCATAAATAAACACACTTTACATGCAACCTTTCCCCCTGCCATTTTACAATCTTATAGGCATTAACAGATGCAGAAGCACAGGACATATGGGAACAAGCAATGGAAGTTTAGTTAGTTGGGTTTAGTTGAATAATTGACACAGTTTTGTGCCATTTGCTTTTAAAGCAATATCTTCTGATGTATTGGGTTTGATTTTTATTTTTAGGTCATTAGTATTTCGTTTGTGACTTTTTTTCATTGCCTTGCTGCTTTGGGGAGATTTGCCTTTGCTAGTCGTTAGCAGGTTTTTACAATGTGGGCACAATTGGTTAATCCTATAATAGAAACCTGCTGTGTGGAGAGTGCTATTTTTACAGTACATACTGTAGCACAAGGCAGTTTTAGAAGGGGATACAGCTGCCATTAAATCTATACATCTCAAGAAGGGCCGTGAATAGCTGTTCCCTGCGTAAGGACGTGTCCTGCAGTTCTATTATCCTGGCTCGGGCTCTGAGTAACACCGATCTTTAGCAAATCAATACCCTTACCTCTCCTTTTTGATTCTTTTTTTTTCTCCCTTCACTTGATTCATTGTTCCTGAAAAGAAACAAAGCCTGTGTCTCCACTGACCTGTGGGTGTGCCTTAGGCTGCAGATGCTGGCAGGAGCACAGCGGGGCTCCCACCCGGCCCGTGAATCATAGAATCATAGAATCATAGAATGGTTAGAGTTGGAAGGGACCTTAAAGATCATCGAGACACTTCCACTAGAGCAGGTTGCTCAAAGCCCCATCCAGCCTAGCCTTAAACATTTCCAGGGATGGGGCATCCACAACTTCCCTGGGCAACCTGTTCCAGTGCCTCACCACCCTCACAGTAAAGAATTTCCTCCTAATATCTAATCTAAATCTCCCCTCTTCCAATTTAAAACCATTACCCCGTGTCCTGTCACTACACTTCCTGACAAAGAGGCCCTCTCCGGCTCTCCTGTAGGCTCCCTTCAGATACTGGAAGGCTGCTATGAGGTCTCCCCGGAGCCTTCTCTTCTCCAGGCTGAACAACCCCAGCTCTCTCAGCCTGTCTTCATAGGGGAGGTGCTCCAGCCCTCTGATCATTTTTGTGAACCTGCGTGACTTTCCGTGGTTCCAAGGGGAGAGGGGCAGCGGCCCATCCTGCCGCAAAGCTGGTCTCTGACAACCTTCCAATTAAAATTAGCCACTGTGGCTTAGGGGTTTAGGGGTTTTACCATTGTCAGAGTAAGCATCCCAACACCCTGGATGAGTCCATGCGTTGCTGCCGAGCCTCGTGCTGCCTAGCTTGCCCCACAGGATGTCTGTGCCACAGCTTCCCTCTTCACAGCCTAGGGATGTGTCTGGATTCTCGCCCGCCCCTTTTCCGTAGCTCCTGGCACAAGGAGCTACATTGGAAACATGCTGTCTGCACGCGTGTGCGTGAAACGCGTGAGGTGCGGGAGGGAGGAACACGTGCTCATCAGGTTGCTCGTTTGGTGTAAAAATCCATCCAGATAACTCTGCCGAACGCAAGGGTTTCCATCTCGCGTTTTCAGAGGCACTCAGATCTCAGCCCCGCCTAGGTGCTGGGGTGTTGCTCCTACTGTTCTTCTCCCAACACCATATAATTGCAATCAGATTAAATCAAACATGAGAAAATGTGCTTATGGACTAGATTTATAAATGTCTGGTCTGTTCCCACGTCAGTTTGACGAATGCTAGGCTTTAGTCCATATGTTACTTTTAAGATTAAAAAGGCAAAAAACATACAACAGTGGTCTTGAGCAAGAGCTACATTTGTTAATACATCCTGAAAAATGCACATTTTTTACAGACTGGACATTTATATCAAAGTATAATCTCTCGGCAGCAAACATCCAAGTATCATTCACCTAGAAAAAAACTTGGCACATCTGTGCATTTATCAAGTCATAAAAGAATCCTTAAGGGGGCTGTCAAAGTTTCCATGAATCATCCCAACCTGCGTGCACCTCAACCTGAACCCTCTGGGAGAAGGCTGAGGCAACTACTGGTGATTTACAGTGGCAGACAGCTTGGAGTCTCTGCCAGGGAGTAAGTAAATCTTGGTGGCTGTGTGATAACAAGGATAAAGCACAGTCATTTTCAAATGCTCCCCTTCTAGGAGATCTGCAGAAGGTAATGAGGAGGTTTATATTTATTCCTACTGGCCTACACTTCCATTGGACAATGTTCCAAGGTCCCCAGGTACAAAAGGACTGAAAACCCTTTCAGCTCTGGCTGACACATGGGGATATGCCCCGGCCTTCTCCGAGAGACAGTGTCCCAAAGAAGACCAAAAGGCTCCCGTACGCACACACAAACAATGAAGTCGCGTCATTGGGATTAAAAGCTAGAAATCTGGGCAATTCAAATGGAGCAAACGCAAAATGAGTGGCAAGGGCTGAAACTTGATTACTTTTTTGAAGACTTGTCCCCGATTGCGCCAAAAGCTGGCCAGCCCCCCAAGGCTGCTTCTGTGCCCCCCACCCCAGCCTGGCCGATGCAGTTTTCTCAATTCGGTTGCCTCCTTCTGTTGGGGAGGGACAGAAAGGAGCGGAGGCCTGAGCTGATGCTCACTTCTCACTTTTGCAATGCCTCTAATAACACAGCAGGTATATGGAGATGTGGAGAGCTGAAGCTTTGAAAGAGAAGCACAAGAGTTGTACTGAAAAACCAAAAAAAGGCCAAGTCTGTAAGAAAACAAGGCCACTGTTCACTGATACATATTGAAAATATTAGAGCTGTGCTTCAACCGTGAAGCTCACATTCCCAACCTTCCTAAAACTCAAAAGCTGTTTGGGACTATGTATGTATCTTGATTTCAAGGAAGATGCACATATCTATGCCTCAATACGATGCATTAATATAACATTTAACATACCTTTATTAATTAATATAAAATTAATACAAAATTACCATCCAGCAGTAGCCACTGGAGCCTCTAGAAATCCTGTGTTTCATGTCTTACTGACTTAGTCTTCATAGTTTTGTGTTATATGTCAATATATTTTGTACATCTCTGTATTAACAAAATTATTTCTTCTTTTGAGTCATGGGATCATACTCAAAGCCTGTCTACAGAAGAGACTATAATTAAATTCAGAGATTTAATTGAATCCAATGTATTGTACGTCCACTAGTTAATGCCACCCCCAAGTATATCTATGTGTAAGTACATCTACGTACGTATGTCTCGTATGTCTCACTAGATATACTGGCGCACGTGTGTTTGCTTGTGTTTGGCAATTACTGTATATGTAGTAAACATTCTTTGGTATTTATAAATTGGAGTAATATATGACATCTATGATCTTAAAAACTGGATTCAGTAGATAAAGTCGTGAAACTCTTATAATAATGACAGCTTTCCAAAGATATAGCAGATGTCTGAGACACTAGAAAAGTAGATGAACGTGAACATTAAAATTCTCAGTTATACTGAGGACTCCCTATGCCTAATTTAAAACCCATTATTTTACCATAAAATCATATTTTTGGCAAGGGGTCTTTTAAAATCTGATTCTTTAAAAACAATAATTATGCAATAAAAACTGAGGAGGTTTTCAACACTAGAATTATGTCTGCATTCTTTATATTGATGTATGTGGGGGTTTTCCCAGAAAGAAATGTGTTTGCCAGCTGAGTTCTCTCAAATCTCTCCATGTGTAATCTGTGGCCATGGAATATTTTTTCAAGCAGTTGGAGGATAACGAATATAATTATTTCAAAATATAGAAGAAGTCAGTTAGCAAGCAGACCTGCGTCTGTTCGTGTACTCTGAGGTAACCCACTCTCACGGTGCTTTTTTCTTCCTTCTTTACACATCCTGTTTCTGAACTGTTCTATCACTTAGTCATTATTTACACATTAAAGCCTGGTTTAGACACTGTCCCTACTCAGAGACTTATTAACTGCTGTTAAGGAAAATGGGGTGACAATATTTCACACTAGCTCAAGTTGGCTTTTTGATGTTATCGATGGATTTTGGTTTAGCCTCCCCTAACATTTCAGCAAAGCTTTTTATCTTTTGGTTTTTGGGGGATGGGGAAATGCTAAGGGGTGGGTGAGCATATTCTCCGTCCCCTTTTTTTTCTGTTATTATTTTCCAGTATCTCCTGCCTGCACAATATTCCTTGAAAGCAAACACTTTATGCAAAGCAGCTGCCTAAGAAAGTTACTTTTACTTTTCATTGCAGGGTGGCCTATTGAAAATGATTAACTTGACTGTGATGGAAAGAGAAAAATATTCTGGAAACATCTGGCAAATTGCAAAGCAATGCCTAACATTTTCTTCCCTGTAGGAATTAGCTCAGAAACATTATACTTAATGGGTGCCTATTTACTTAAAGCACTAAAGGTTTTGATGCAGGGCTTTCGGGGGTTTTGGTTTGGGTTTCCTCCCCACCCCCAAGTTGTAGCTCTGTAATATTTTATCTCATACTTCTGAATCTGTAGGAAAAGATGTGTGAGTACAAGGTGGGCATGGTGCTGTGTTGAAAAGGTGTTTATTGTTCCAGGGTGGCTTATTGTGTTTTGTATGCACATATTTAGACTTGAAATATGTGGAAATTCATTTCCTGTGTTTCACATGGATAAAATGACAGCTGAAAAGTAGGGACATAAACAAATAGAAGTTGCCAAATTAATTATAAGAAGTTAAAAGAATTTTGATATATTTTTAGAAGATTTCATTCAGTTCATTGGCTAAGAAATGAAAATATATTTTGCGAAATTTTGTATGTGAAAAGTCATTCTTACTTTATAGTTTTTTTTTACATGCAAGAGAAAAGCATTGTGTCCCTTTTATACGTGTATTTTTTATTCACACATTTTGTCATGTAATTTGTGGAGAGAAAGTACTCTACAAAAAATACATATTTCATATTCACTGTTTCTTACATATAATTTCTCAAGCAAGTGGTATGGTGATATCATTGTGTGGAAAGAGAACAGAGAAAATGGGATCAGTGTATTTAGAAAAACAACTGCAAACAAACTTTCTTTTGTTGTTAAGTTTCAGCTTTGTCTCCTTTCTGGAAACTTTTAAAAAATTCCTTCCACACCATACAAAAAGCTTTTAAAATGGAAATGAAAAGTGAAAGACACATTATTTTTTCAGTCATCAAAAATTCAACCCCCCCCAAATTTAACGTGACCTGACATGATACATTTTCTTTCCGGATTACCTAACTTGTATCTTTTAGACTTAAAAAACACCCTCATACTCAAAACATTAAACACTTCAAAATGAAAATTCACTATGATCTGAATGTTATAACAAAACATTTCACATTTACTGTATTTCATTTCATGATACAATATATGTTCTAACAGTGTAAGCAGTAAAGTAAGCCTATAACTGGGTTTCTTTGGCAAATATATTTGTGAAAACAAATGTTTCCATTCTAATTCCATTAGCAGACTTTGAAAAGGAAGAAATGTGTAGCTTTTTGAATCACTATACACAGATCCTACAGGCAACATCTTTTTGAGTCATGCTCCTTCTCTACTGACAGGTAGCATCCAGAGACAAACCCATGGCACTTGCAATATCACAAACCCCTCTTGTACTGGTGGAGCAGCAGTATTAATATTGCTTGATGTTTTTATATTTTAGACCTGCAGCTTTACTAGAAGCCTCCTGCAAATGGACCTTTGCATATCTACCTGTTTTCTCACAGGGGCTTCGTTTGCATTCTTCCAAATGCCTTGGAGGACCAAAGGGTACATGATCACTTCCTCAACAACAGATACCATAACTCCAATTTGCAGCGCTCTGAGCTGTCTGAAGGGAGTGGAAGTCCATTTTAACTCTCCCCCTCTCCATTTTCAGGCATTGCGTATAATTAGCAAGATTACAGGGATATCATTTACAGCTGCACTCTTTGGTTGCTCACACTCTGTATGGTACAGAAGCAAGAATATCAGGAGCATGAAATGTTGGTGAATTTATGTCAACTTCTGATAAGGCATTAGGCTGAAGTGAGGGCTGAAGTGACGGCACAGAGTCATTTCCATAGTTTAGCCTGAGGTGGCTGAACGACTCTACCTTGTCCTCTAGACCCAACAAAAGAGTTGATTTCAAACAACATCTTTTGCTTTCTGACTTTACTTTTCATCTTGATTGAAGTAACAAGTAGCCCTTCCCAGATCAATGATCCTAATTGTAGCATTCCCTCCCGGAGGATATCTATCAGAATGATTTTATGGTTGCATTGAATGAGAAATCTTTCTGTCCACATCTGTAACTTTTCTCTCTTTAACCCCTTCTTAGTGGCCTTTTCTTTATTTTTGCTTAGTATTTTTGTTTGCTAATATCCCCATATCATTAGTTGGTTTGTGCATTTTTTTTTCTATTGTGTAAAGAATCCAAACATTTTTAATGGCAGATCTTTTTTGGAGTATTTACACATATATCAGTAAGTTGATGAAATACATGCTGTACTCTGCTCTTGAGGTCTCTGAATTGTACCTGTCCTTCAAAGTGTAAACTGCTCATCACCTTCTTGGAGACAAAAATGTGACCCTGCCGATATTTGTCAAATTGTGTCCATCATTAAATTAAGTGGTTATATGTAACTAGGCAAAGAAATCATGGAATCTGTGAAACGTGGAATACGTGAATTACGTTTGAGAAAGGCTATACTAAGAACTTCTGGGAGGATATATTAGACAACAGTCCATTTCAAAGCATTCAGGTCAAGTGACTGATGAGTGCTAGGGACATAGTTGGAAGGGAAGCATTTTAAGCCACAGCCTCTCTGCTGTTTAAGTGCTGACATCTAGCTTGGTGCTGCAAAGAAGGTTCTAGCCTCAAGCAATAGATATCCTTGGATTAGGCCAACAGGGTCCTCACAATTCATATCAAATCACTAAGGCTCTCTCAAAGTATAGCTCACACATTAGTTTTACATATAGCCAGCTGTTTATATGTTTATCTAATGTAAGAACATGGAGACCCCAGCTAGCAGCCAGAAGTAGCCATTACAATACAGACATGGTAAAAATCTTTTGTAAAGTAGTACATCTGGCCTGGCTGAGTTTCATTCACCATTTAGGAAGGGGGCAAATTTAGTCTGATGCCTGTGTCAGTATTGCATTAGGGGTATAGAGGGTGTTGTGCAACATCACTGTTACAGAATCACGCTAACTATAGCAGCATTTTCTAGATTTCCTAGAGGCATAACCCAACTGTAGGAAGAAACCTTTGGCTTCCCGATCTTGGGATGTAACTACATCCGATTTCAGCTTTCCTTGCATGAACTGGATAGGTAGTGATGGGTATGCTCAGCTTTGGTTTAGAAAGATAAAAACCAACATAAAAGAAACATTAGTTGGGTGAATCACAGATTTTTTTAAGAATAAAACAAAATCTTCATGGCACTGACCTGATAGTCTTTTTTAATCCTCTGCTTGTTTGTAATCTTTACTGGTGTACAAAGAGTAAGCAACGTTTCTTTCCCAATGTCTTCCCTGTCTCAAATGGCACTGCAATTTAGACAGTAACATGCATAGCACATGATTAATGAAGCTGTGCATTGAGAACAGGACATCTGTGGGATCACAAAGAGCTGCTTTGTGTGCATGTTACTGCATGTTCAAGAAACTCCACAAATTGATAATTTGTTAAATTAATTGACTTTCTCTGTGTAATGTTAATGTAACCTTCAGTTTGAAAAGTGCATAGATTTTTACCAAAGAAAAAAGGCAAGTAGTCAAATCCCCAGAGGGTGACTTAGGTCTGCAGCTCATTACTTTGTCTTTTACTAAGGACATTAATATTACTCACAAGTTCTTAAAATGTAACTCATCCTCAAAAAAAAAAAAAAGAAAAAGAAAAAGGTAAGTGTACTTTCAAATTTAGGTTGTTTACAACTGAATATAATACATAAAAATGTGCCACATAGGTGTCACAGCAATAACGCTATCTGTTTTGTAAGGAGATACATGTGAGTTGGGAATGGTCTAGACAAGAGTGCTTACTTTGATCTAGCCTGTTGAAAGGCACAGGAAAAAAAAACTAGAATCATTGCTAATTCAGTGATTCCTATTGAAAATTCAACTCTAGATCTTTATCTTGGCTAGTGTCTCTGAGCCATTGAACTAGGAGTAGAAAAGTCATCATAGACTTGAGCGTAACTGGCTGGCTTTTGATCTTTAGCACTAAGGGAGTGGAGAACCTGTCCTAAAATAATGACAAAGAACTTTTTGCATACAAGATATAGAAGTGAGGTAAGTTCCCATGGCTGCATGGACATTACTTTGCAGGCTGAGAAGTGAGAGAAAGAGATGTATCTCTCTAATGGAGGAAAACAGCAAAAATATTCCAAAGAGAGACAGACGAGAAGGTAGTGCAACCTGACTTAGTCCTCTCTTCCAAAGCTCTGCAGGGTCAGAGCCCTTATCTTATTGGTACAGCATCTAAACAGGAGCTTTAAGTTAGTGCAAATACACTGGCCTACAGCCACATGAAATGGGAAAATATGTTCTTGTATTTGAATCAGAGGGTGAAATTATGGCATTCAGCAGTTCTATTGACTGCTCATGTTTGATAACTGAGACCCCAATGACGTATATATCAACCTTAATGCAAACAGGAGTGCATCTTTATTAAAGTCATGGAAAGAAGAAAGTAGCAGAGCAGCGTTTAATGTATACTGGTTTAATGTTTACAGGTTTAATGTATACTGCATGAGCTTTCAAACTTTCTTTGCTTGAGGCTTATGGATAGAGTCAGAAATACAGCACTAGGACTCAGAATCGTTTGGCTCTGAGCACCTTAGAGCACTTCTGCTATTGCAGACAGACAGCTAGCTAACTCTCTTTTTCACACATTTGGTCAGGGAGATACATAACTGCACTTTAGTGTTTTAGTTATCATACCTTAATTAATGTCACAGTAGAATTTAAGAGAACAGGGATTAGTATCAGTTGCTTTCAGAGGATGATACATGCTAGTTACTCACTGGGGGAAGAATCAATGAAAAGCAATTTTCCTTGCAGTAGATGCAGTCCTCTTCTTGCATGTGCTCAAAAACATGTGTCCCAGGATGGTAAGTATCCCACTGGTGAGCTGTAAAAACTCCAAAGATTAACCCGCGCTCCAATCCATCAATGCCACGAGCACCTTGTTAGCTCTCTCTGTGATACCAGTTACCATCTGTATGGGTGCAGTGGTATGGGGATATCCCTGTTTAAAACGGTGAGTTGGAAACACTCTGCCATCTCGGAGGCCCTGTAAATAGCGCATTCAAGTAGGTATACAGTGACTCTGAAAATTCCCAATGGGTAGAATCTATTAATTGTGTATTTGCCTATTAAAAAGAATAAAATAAAAGTGTAGCAGCTTCAGTTCTACAACCCTGGCTGTGGGGGATTTCTTTAACAGGTGACCAAGTCTGAGTTTTGATGGATGTCATCAATATACTTGATCTTTTCAGAGAGGGTAGATGCATAAAAATGTTAGGAGTCTTGGGAAACTGATAAAAAGCGTTCAGGTGATCAAGGCTCGTTCTATTTTAGCAAGGCATAACTTCAGGGCATGTAATTAGTATCATGCCTGACCTTGTTGTCTCAGCAACCATTACAGGCCCAGTGCTCAAGATCCTATACACAGCCGTGCGAAGCCATCAGAAAATGCATCTGGTTTCCATAAGAATCTCAATATTTAGTAAGCTCCTACACTTTGTACTGAAACATATGTATGATATAATAAAATCTGGAAACTGCTACAGTGGAAGAATCACGAGGAAAAACTGATACACTATACATTGCAAAAAAAAAGTATGTTACCTAATGAAAATGTGCAGTTCGCATAAAAAGCAGCAGAACATACTGAAATATTTATGTAGACGCCACATACTTAGTGTATTGTATTCTGCAAGCCACTGTGTACCCGATTATGAAATGTCTTTGTCAAAATAGTTCAATATACAAGTAATACGATGCAATATAGCTGGCTTCCTTTACTGTGTAATGAAGCTTGTATGTGGTGGTGTAGTAACACTTAGCGGTCAATTTTCATTCCAAATCTGTCTTCCTCTTTGCCTCTTGTGCTGAGAGACATTGCAGGTTACTTGACAACTCTTCAGAGGATTGCTGTTTTCCATCTCAGACTATTGGTAATACTTTAAGCATTAAAAATGACCGTAAATAAGAACAAGTTGGAGGTAATTATTTGTTACTGTTGCATAAACAGCTTACGAAGACATTTCCTTCGCCTCTGAAAGAGCTTCATAGATTTTAAGATGCTCAAGACAAAGACGGATCTTTTTGCTTCATTCTATAAACACAGCCAGGCAGATGAAACTAAAGAAATAATAATACCGGAAGGTCAGCAGTTTTAAAAATAACTGGGGTAATTAGACAGCTAAACTCAGTTATAAAGAGGACTGGTGGTTAGATTGTGTTCAAATTAGATCCTACTAAATTGCCTCCTGATGAGTAGCTAGGGTCAATAACCACTTCTGAACATCTTGGTTAAACATCTTGTGGGCAAATCAGAAAACACCAGGACAAAACTGTAATTGTCCATGACTCAACTAACGTAATGAGAAACGACTGAAGTGAGTACATTTTACTGATGTTGAAACAGTGTCCCAAATTGTTTTGGAAAGAGCGTAAACCCATTTTTCAAAATGATTTAATAACAACTTTGCATTAGCAATGTAATGACAGCAATTGCAAGGAAAAAAGAGGAACTTCCCTGGAAAATAAACACTCATTGAAAATCTATCATGGCATCAACTCATGGAGACCTACTTCATTGGCAACGAAATAATTCAAATTGTATGTGTATGTTCAGATACTATACACTAGAATTCTAGGGTTCCTGAATCATTTTTATGTCTTTCTCCCATAAAAATGATTTAATTTTATAATGATTTTTAGATACACAGGAGTTCTCTCTCTTGCCACTTAAACAAGGACTTTTACATACAAAAGATCTACTTCTCTTTTCATTCAGTGAGATAACAAAGCATTTTTTGCATAAATTAGAAAGAGGTTTATTGTCATTTAGCCATAATGTGGTGACTAAGAGCTATTTAAACATTTTATCTTGGGTTTATATGCTTTCATTGCAAACTAATACAACAGGGGGGAGGTGTGAACTAAATGGAAAAGAAAAAGAAAATCTTCATCGCTTGTCAGGAAGCTCAAACAGCAATCATTATTGTCAGAAGAAAAAGCACTTTCATCAAGATTTGATCATGTGTGGTGGGAAAAGTAGGTTTCAGAGACAGGCACAGGACAAACCTTGCCTATCAGAGCTTTTTCTAAGCACATGTGTTTTGGGCGACTGGGGAAGGTGTAGAATACCTGGAATGGGCTGAAATTAGAAAGACAGTCCATGGATGGTGTGAGTAAGCTGAGTGATACAGCGCATTTTGGTGGAAGGTGGTAAAGCTCACGATGTAATGAGTGCATTTAAATATGTCATATTCTGCAGAATACAATGTAGAGAGTTCAGGGAAATGTTATTAATATTTCAGTGCGCATCTTTTTATATGAAATATACATCTTGTGTATGCAAAGTACATTTTCAGGAGCTCACTGAAGTCTGAGTCTAAGATATAAGTGTCTCAGCATTGAGCCTGAATATTTCATTACATCATAAATATCATATGTTTCAGTATATAATGGAAGACAGATAACTAAATATTTGATTTTATGCCAGCCATAACGACCCCTCATATAAAGAACTGTTTTCATCATCATGACCCAATTACAAGTGTACTGAAAAATTAGACAATAATTTCAGAAACAAGTAAAACGTGTCTATATTAATGCTGGATGTTGTAGCACTGTGGCAATGGCTCTGTTGCAGTCTATGTCCAGCCCTGCTGCTTCCAAAGTAAGAGGTAGTGATTCTCTGACAGCTTTCTAGGTTGAGGTTTACTTAGTACGTGAGGTCCCCTTCCACCTCAGACTATTGAACCGGCTGTTCTGTGCACTGCCAGATCTGTTTCACTCATTCCCTCTCTTTAAATGGAAAATACCATGTCTCCCCCTAGCAATCAGCTACATAAGTTACTAAATATCTTGAGATCACTTGGTATTCATAGGCTAGTGCTCGTTCCTGCTCAAAACACAGCTAGCTTTATATTTATGGCACTCCAGCAAATGCAGCCTTTGTAATAAGAAGTAGCTTTGGACTGCAAAGTTCATATGGCTACTGATATTTTGTTAAGGTGTAGAGGTATTTACATCCAAGGCATTAGTCAAGCTATAGTAGAAGTAAAGGCGATGGTTTAGTTTTGGTTTGGTTTATTTACCCACAGTGCTGTGTTATTTGACTCTATCCCTTCCTTGTTCTTTACTTGCTGTTAGAGGTTAGACCAGTGAAACTATTTTGCACATTTTGTCTGTGGGAGAGCCTGTTTGGCATCTGCTGCAAGCCTTGGAACAATGCTACTGCAAGGGAAGTGAGAGACTAAAGATTTCTAAACAAATCTCTGAGGAACAGGTAATAATGCTCTGATGATGCAAAAACTTAAAGCCACATCTATATTGTGATGTGTCTTTAGAGATCACGTTGCAGAGAAAAACTAGGGCAAAACCAATGAAAATCATAGTAAGATTGAACCAGAAGGATGTTAGACACAATCAATGGAGTAAAATGACAGCTTGCCTGCTGTCAGGTCCTCACCACGGTATGCATTATGAAAGGAGGACTGACAGAGAATGATCTTTTTTTCAGGAACTTGGGCTGAGGGGCTATTGTTCTGCATAATGTCTTATGTCCCACTTGAAAACAAACTGAGCTTCAGTAATTGCAGTTTCTATGCCTGTCTCTCTGGTTCCCTTTCTCCTTCTTTTCTCCCCCTTTCTTCATCCATTCTTCCTTTCTCCTTGATCACAAACATCCTTCCCTGGTTGCTGTGTTACCTGTCACCACCATTCTGTTCAACCCGTTCCTTTTCCAGCCCCTTACAGCTCCAAAGCAAGGAAGGACACTTTAAGCCATAACACCCTGTTTTTTCAAGGCACTAGAGCAGCCCTAACCCTTGAGAGAAGGAACTTTTTAGAGTACAGGAGTGGATCTCCCATTTTTCAGACCAACACATGCTTCAGCCCAGGCCTTGCTGAAGCAGGTCCCATGGGAAAGTTCTATCCTTCAGTAGGAAACTCCCGTGCCAGAGTTGCAGGTCTTGGTTGCACTTGCAAGGTCAGCAAGCGCTTGCAAGTTCTTTGTGAAATTTGGTGGTAGGAGAAAATGTCAAACTGTTATATTATGCCAAATGGGTACAGCTAAAAGCAAACAGCAGCAAAACCACCAAATTGCAGAACATATGTTTCATGCAAGTCCAGAGGATGTCTGGGTAGGACTAATTCTCTTGGCTCAGTAGCACAAGGTTATTACAAACCCAGGCTCATAAATTAAGCTGTATTAATTGTTCTTCAGGCTAGAAGTGGTGCGTGAAAAGAGCTTCTGTGGGTCAGGATTTCCTCTTGTGTGCTCGTTTTCATGTCTGTAAGGGCGAGAGATGAGAAAGCCTGTTTAAATTTGAGAGGAGTTTTAAGCATCCTTCCTGAATGAGAGCAGCTTTCCTGAATAGGGAAGCATAGGCAAGGAAATTAGTGTGCCTGCATACCTACACGCTGTGAGGCTGATCATCACTGATGAGTGTTTATGGAGTGCTGTTGCACTTCCTCTACATCAGTGCAAAGCTAAATTATTTGCAGTATGTTTTAGAGTCATTAAGTCCAGTCTTCTCTCAGGAAGGTTAGTTAGTTTAGTAGAAGTTTTGCTGGAGAAGGTACTACAGTGTATGAGTCCATCTCCTCAGAAGGTACACCGCAGGTGATACCATGCTCAGTGCACATTTCAGTAAGAGCATCTCTCAGCTGCACTGCCCTGCTGTCCTCCATGAAGCTATTGACCTGGGGAAAACAATGGATGGGCTTAGGTAGATCCAGGTATTTTTGTCTAGCTACGTTAATGTCCCTGATACTTTGGAGCTGAAAAGGATAAAATAAATGCAACATGACATAAAACACAGCAAAACAATAGCAAAAGAAACTGTGCAAAGACTAATTAAACATCAGTTCAGAAAGGTGAAAAAGGCCACAGCAAATGTAGGGCTGCCTTAAAGGAATAGAAAAGTATTTCAAGGAGGTGCAAGCACTTTGTGTCATCTGCCACTGTGCGTGGGGATGAAAGGAAGGCAAGAGTCTTCACATCAGCCCCCAGAAATCCCACATTTAGAGGGAGGAAATACTCAGCATTGACTGTACCTTATGCCTTTCTTAGACAAGAAACAAAGAAATGAGGGGTAACTGCAGCCAAATAACTTTTTAAAATAAATTGTGCTCTGTTCACAAAGGTTTGAAAGCACAGCCATGTCCCTTGACATTTTGGACGTGGTTGTTTCAGTAGGATTAGCAGAACGTAATTTTGTGCTAAGTGGTCTTGCTTCAATTGGACTCACTGTTACTTTGGTCTTTCAGTACCAGCTACAGATGCTGATTACAAAACTCACTGTAGCTCCCAGCAATGGGTTGTAGACAATTAAAACACTAAGCAGAAATTTGTGGGTTTGTAATTTTCCTGTGGAAGCTGCTGTTAAAGGAAATGTAGCCAGACAGAAGTTCAACATCATGGCAGGCTGGAGTATTTAACCTTTATCCATGAACAGATCCACAGGCTCTTGCCTGGACTGGCACCTCACTCCTCTGCAGGGAGAGAGAAACATGGACCATGCTCCCTGGGACATGGGTCAACACTGTCACAAAGAAGGATGAGCATGAGCTTCTCTCTCATCCACATTTGGACAGCTGACTATGGCCTGAAACGATGAGGTCAGGTTAAAAAAAAACAACCAGACAGAGCTAGCAGGGGCTTAGCACAATTTCCCAAAGCACTATATATTTATTTGTGTGTGAACATGAATACAGGAGGCTAACTTTAGTTCCTGTTTTTGAAAATGTTGGCCCTAATCTACATAGACCATCATTTATTCCCTGCCCTGCCCCCTCCACTCCCTCACGTTTTTTAACAGATGGAAATATCATTTTCCAGAGCTAATTTTTTCCAGGTGGAATGCCTCCAAACTATAAAAGTTAATTTCTCATAATCATCTACGGAGAGAATTAAAACCAGAACTTTAAATAAATTGGAATTTACTGTCAGAAAGTTCCAGTTAGGTGAGTAGCAGGCAGTAGCAAGCCTGCAAGGTGGTGGGTTTGGCTTTTTGTTTTTCTTTTGTGTTTTTGTTATTCAGAAAGCTCAACAAAAAACTGGAGAAACAGTGGCCCCACTCCAGCTTTGCCCCTTTTGTGGATGAAGTTAGGCAATAATTATAGCACAGGGCAGAGGCTACAGCTCCAAAAGTTCAGCTACCCATTTTAATCATTTTCAAGCCAAAATCATGTTCAGAAGCAAAGTTGCTTAAACGCAGCCCCACAATTTATTCTGCCAGCTACAGACACCTGCAGAGTCACCAGAAGATTACTCCTAAT
This sequence comes from Numenius arquata, assembly GCF_964106895.1. Taxonomy (NCBI): domain Eukaryota; kingdom Metazoa; phylum Chordata; class Aves; order Charadriiformes; family Scolopacidae; genus Numenius; species Numenius arquata. Next base: position 67,696,156 of record NC_133579.1, on the reverse strand, counting down.
GCAAATAATCCATCCCGTGGCATGGAGTACATCACAGAGATTTAGTTACTACCGTCGGTGAGGAAACCAGAGATCTGTGGCCAGAAATATCACACAGATGGGCCTGTTTGAAAATCCGCTGCATCCTGGGCTTTCAAACCTTAAAAACAGATGAAGTGATTCCAGCGTGACCCCTGCTGTGATATAATGGATGCTGTCTGTGCATGCAGTGTTTGTCGTGATTTACCTCTTGCAATTCCTGGCTTGTGTAACAGACGGCAATTCTGAAAATGAATTACTATTGATTAGACATCCTGTGCTATTGAGTTCTAGGCAATTTTATGAATTTATTTATTTGAATAAAAGCTTTTAATGACCCCACTAATTTCAAATGGCTCTAGCAAAACAGCAATATTTCTTTCCTTTTTTCCTGTTTGCGAACAGCAGATACATACTTCTAGGCCCTGTTTATGCCAGCTATGACTTGTTGTCACCCTTAAATGGACAGAGCCACCCGATTAAAATTACAGCGTGGGTTGTGGGTGGAGCAGAAGAGACCCTCTCTGGGGGATACAGTCTGCACTCAGAGTGCAGGGGGAGCTCTTGCCTTTCTGCGGCGGGTTGAAGGGGTCGAGCCCCAGCCCCAGAGCATCACTGGGGCAGAGCATCCCTCCGGCAGAGCATTCCTCCTTCCGCTGAGCGCAGCAGCAGCAGGCTGCAAATAAAGGACTACTGACAATACAACCAGGGGCCAGGCCCCTTAATTACCCCTCACGCTCTCCTGCCAAAAAGAATGTTCTGCTGAGAAAGGAGAGGATTAGGTGCTGCTCCACTAAAGATGGGATTGTACGGAAACAAGCGAAGGTCCTAAACAGGCAGCCTAGGGGTTGGAATGGGCTGTATTTTAAAATCTAAATCTTGCAAGTCTAAATCTTAGGTATATCTGCTTACTGTAGAAATAAACACTGAGGTAAAATATAATGTGGCACTGAGCTGTGCTCCGATGGAAGTGCTCATTGGAGTCAGGATCTCCATGCTCTCTTTAAAAAAAGCCTAGGAGATTTCTGCAAAGGTGTTTCCAGTGCCTATATATTAATAGTCTTTTAATAGGAATTTTTACTGAATAACCTAGTGCGTGAGAATAGCATGCACATTTCAAAAATCATCAAGCCACTTCCCCCCATCAGAGGAAATGGATTAAGCAATATTTTCAGTGGTACAATGGAGCTGAACGAAGGAATAACGTGGCTTTTGATATATGATAGCTTCAGGAGACTGACACAAAAATAGGCTGAAGAAAGTCCTCAAAGGCACCTATACAGGACATTTTCAAGGCCTGGAAATAGCTTGTATAGAGAATATCCTCTCTTCATTCGGCCAAATAGAATGTGCTTACACGGCAGAAAGGACAAGGGGTGGGAGCTATGTGTGGCTTCCTGCGATTATTTCCAACCATAATCAATGCAGTACTAATGTACCAAGGTATCAGTTCTGTAAACATCCTTGACTGTGCTGGCTATGGAATAATAAAATTTTTAAAAGCGGGAGAGAGAGTAAGAGAGGCAAAGAAGGAGGAAGAGAAGGAGCTCAAGAGGGGCTTCTCTATTACAAGCAGAAAAACAGGATCCTGAAAGATGGATCTGGGCTCAGACAGGCACTTAAAGCCTTTAAACAAGCTCTGCTGGGAATCAAACTCTCTACCTTACTGTAAAAACATGTAGCAATAAAATGGGCTGTTTATGACACAGACTATCTCCAGGTTTAATTGAAATTTGTCAGAAACATGTACCTCCATGAATGGATGCTGAATTTAAGTGCTCCGAGTGCAAAAAAGGAAGCAAGAGGGTACAACACAGTCAGTCTTACAGAAGTCTATGAAAATGTAGGCTTTTTCATTTACTTATTAGGTGAGTATTTCATACTAAAGGCAGATTATTTCCACAAGAATCAGAGTAAGTTTTGACTGTAAGGATGGATTTGAATATGGGCTCCTGCAGCGGCTCCCTTAATCCCTGAATGAGCATAAACAAGGCAAGTGAGAAACCAGTGGCTGTTCTGGTACCTTAACAAGCTGTTTTTCTCTCTCTGATGGTGGGTGCTGTCACCACCACAAGGTGACGGTCCAGTCCCTCCTACTTCCTTCCCTCCTCTCCCCTCTCTCTTTCCCCCCCTTTTTCCCCAGCATTCAGAGTCTGGCATTCAAATCAAAGGTTTGCTTTGAAGTTATAACCTAAAATGGGAAGTTGATAACTATTTTCCTCCCAGTGCTTTACTGATGATGAATTGCTGATCATGAAAAGGAAATGACTTCTTCTTTTTTTTTTTTTTTTCCCTTTTTTCATTTACATGCAAGCAGTAAAAGTCAAAGCTCCACACTGCAAATATGTGCAAATTCATCCACTGGCTGTGTGTGCTACAGCAAATCCTATGGAGATAAGGAGCTAAAGCAGCAGGGGTGCAGCAACATAAGCTCCAAAGCTAGACATGCAATTTAATAGGCAACAAACTTAACAAAGGGTAAAGGATATTTAACAGGGAGGTGAAATATTCCAACCATTAAAAACCAGTAAATTGCTGTGATGGCCAGAGGTTTAGTGCTGTACCTCAACGTAGAATGTATCTGTGGGAAGAAATATAAACGTATAACTAGGAATTAGTTTAGCTAATCTTTTTTTTTTTTTTTTTTAAGCACAGAGATGTTCTGAGGGATGGAGATTGTTGCTGTTGCTATGAACAGAATTAAGTAAAATAATATTGGGGGGGGGGAGGGAAGGAGGAGAGTGCTTAGTAATTGGTGCTGAATGCTCAAGGTAATAATCCTGTTCATCATAAATGATGGTGTTTAACCATAAGCAAATTAGACCATGTCAATCTTTTAGGAGGTAATTAAAGCAATAGTTTTTCTGTGTCCTGTTTTCACACGCATGGGGCCTGATTCAACTCCCACCTACCTCTCTTGGGCTCAAGCATAGCGCTTGTCTTCAGCACAGCTGCAGCTGACTTTTACCACTAGCAGTGGTAATTGGGTCAAGCCCATAATACCGGGTCTAAATGTTCTTCAAAAGGAAAAAGAAAATTAATTCTCTTCTAAACAGATATCAGTCCTTATTAAAACAACAGTTCCAGTAAAGAATTGATTCTGATCCAGATTCCTGACACTTAATGATGGAGAGACTGGAAGGTATTTAGGTTTGCTGAGCACTTGCAGTAATAGCAGTTGACTGGCCTTTTTTCCCCAGCCACCTGGATCTTCAGTTAGACGTATTACAAGGCTGCACCTACATTGCAAACTGGCCTTTTTCTTTCATTTTTTTGCAGTTCATTTGTAGCCAGTCTGGTTACATCAGGATTCATTGCATTTAATGGGAAATGCACTCTTCTGGATCAGATGCCTGTTTTCAATTTGGAGAGTATCTGATTCCAATGGCAGAGGTGACAGGAATAAAGAGGAGAGGAGAAGCAAGTGTCTGTACTATAGATTTCTGTCTCGCTAATAGAGCTGGCAGTTTCTGAATCACTAGGACCTTAGAATTTACTTATATTTTCCAAATTATGACGGAAAAAGAAGTGAAAAAATAACTATGTCTTTATTTGAGTTTATTTAAAAAATTAACTATTGACTTTCTCTAAGAACGATAACTGTTTTTTGACATAAAAGTGCCCTTACTACAGTGTCTCCCAGAGCCACAGCCTTCTAAGGAGTCCACTATTCTGCAATAGTGGTCTACAGAAATGTTCCTGATGTACAGCCTAAGTCAGCATCAGGCTCACTACTGGTTAGGGTGTGATCAAGTTCAGCCTCAGTAGTATCACCTACCATATCTTTCAAGAGGGAGGAATGATGGACAACGTTGCTGTGCTTCTGAAAACATTTTTTTTTTCAGAATCACGTCATGGAGACAACATGTTTTCTGTATAAAGTTTTGATGTAATTTGTATTAGGAAGAACACCTGTGCAGATTTATCTGTGGCAGAAATGTCCGTGTACCATTTCCCTCACAAGCAGAAGAAAAATTGCATGGTATCACAGCATTAATACTGTAGATCTCTGCTTCAGTTCAAAAACAGTCTGCCCATATTTAGTTGATCTATTTGAATTATAGAGAAGCTAGATCTGCACAGGTTGCCATTTTCAACTTGCTTACAGGCATTTGGAAGACGTTGGTTCCTATGTAGAAGTAAAACCATAAGGAAAATTTGGGATCAGCTTTGCCTCCCTTGTATCTTCTCATTGCACACATCTGACATCTTAAAGATCTGACAGAAGTCACATTTGAATAAGAGAACCAGAAGGGCAGCAAGGAAAGTAGTAATGTGAATGTGAAAGAGTAGGCCTTCCTGTCAACCTCTAAAAAATCCTGCCCCAGATTGCTGTATACCTTGACAAAACACTTCATCGGACTTGGATGACCATGGCACATAACCAACCTGAACGCTAGACAAACCACCAAGGGGCCACTTCTACTTTGCCAACAAGATCATGCATATTCAGGGAACCTCCCAAGTGCTCCTGGCCTGGTATTCTTGACCTGCTCCTTCCCACCCACCAACAAACAGCCCTTCTATATTCCCTGAATTCAGAACTTTAATTCATCTAATCAGGAAGCAACAGACAACTTCAAGGAGCCACAACCTGAGCCCTGAGAAGTAGCCTATTCCCTTCCTCAGCTTGGGAAAGAAATGGCTCAAGAGCTGGTGTCACTCCTGAGGGCAGCTGCTAGTGTGATACTCAAACAGCGGGCCTTCCTCTCTCTGGCCATCTGTCAGTCCAGTACTGAGGCAATCTACCTTGTAGACCTTGTTCTTGGCCAGCTGGCGCCCAGTCTTGTAGTGCTGAGTTTACCCAGAAGCTAGCAAAAGCCACCTTCAGGCCTGCCAGAGGTAGCAGCATAGAAGTGGTCCAGTCAAGACAGAGATGGATGGACAGTTTTTAAATAATGCTATATTTCATTAGAAAGTACCCTATAACTGATCCTGAGATGTTCTATGAAAATAGACAAAGTTTGGCCAAACATTGGGTGAACAGTCACTGGGCTTGCAAGGAGCTACAGTTGGGTGGGTTGCACTGGATGCTAAAGAGTCCACACTTCCAGCTCTACCTAAATATATTTCCTAAACTGTGCCACCTAAAAGCCAGAGGAGTCACCTGGAGCCCAACAGCTCCAGGATCTGGATCCCTCGGTTTCCATGATTGAGTCTGTAAGCTCTAAAAGGCCATGGCTTCTGCTGAGGTTCATGGACCTGCAGTCCTGTGTCTCACATGGGCGACAGCAGTGCCACCATTCCTGAGGTGCTGGAAGTGGTTGGCTTCAGTTTACCTTGCAGACAAAGGCTGGAGGCAGGGTGGTTGGAAGAATGGCAAACCTGGCCATTGCCCCAGATGGCAGGTTTCTACCAGCAGCGAAGTGACGGCGGCCATGCTGCCTGCTCTGCTTGTGCCAGACCCACGGGAAGCCAAAGTTGCTGCCGGAGGGCAAGGTCAAAACTGGCGGTGGTTGCTCCCTGCCTGCCTGGCAGCGGCAGGAGGAGCTGTGCCAGACCTCTGTGGCCTCCCTTGGCTCCGCTTCCCAACTTTGCTCTCCTCGCCTTTCCTTCCCGTAGCCGGAGCATCCCGGCTCTGACACCGCCGCCCCAGGAAAGCAACATGCAATTTTGCGTGCGCTACCATGAAGGCTTGAGTCAGCCCTGCCCGCCACAAACTCCCCAGGGGAGCAGAGAGTGTCGTAACCTCACCGCCACGGCTGGCAGTGCAAGGTGCACTCTCCCCCTCGCCTGCCCGCTGGAACGCAGATACCTGGCAGCACATGTGTTTGCAAAAATCAACACTCCTTCCCTGGGGAGACAATGAAGATTCAAACAGCCTGTGACAGATGTTAGCTACGTTGCTGAAGGCTTTACTGAATGGCACTTGCAAAACAGGGGGGTTGTCATGGTACAAAAACCCACGTAAAAAAGAAGAGTTAACCGTTTCACCAGAAAATGCACAAAAAAAAAAAAAAAAAAAAAAGAAGTAAACAGAGCTATGGTCTCAATATATCCAGCTCAGCAGCATTTGTGAGCTGACATTGCTGAGAGAAGCGAGGAAGAAAGGCCTTTTTGTTACGGCACTGGAATCAGAGACTAAGGAGATCTAGATCTGAAGCACAGCTTAAACGGGCCTTCCTGACTCTGCCTCAAGTTTCTTACATTTCCTTAGGCAAAGCATTTAATCTCTCTGTACTGGAATTCCTCATTTGTTAAATAAGGGTAATACTTCCTTCCTCCGTCTTGTCTAATTAGTCGACCAGAGCCAAAGCCATAAAAGAATCTAGCTACCTAAAGTGAAATTTAAGTGACTGAATTAAAATGTGGGTCCTCAGCATGTTCTCATAGCTGCTGCCTGGAGCTGGAGACATCTGGAATCTGTATACATACACTTTAAGAAATAGCATGTACCTCTATGTTTTCACATGGGCACTTGACTATCAAACCTTTGGGGCAACCAAATTCCCTTGCAAATTTAGTCTGTCTCTTTAAGGTTATAATTTGGGGATTTATTGTAGTGACCATCATAACAGTTGTCACTTAGGAGACAGAAATATCCAACTACCAGGAAACGTATAGTTGAATTACAAACTTTTTGTTGAGGAGCAAGCAGTTCATCTGATAAGAAGAGATGTCAAAGTGAGAGGGTTTAGTGTAATTTGGTGCTGAATGAAAGATGCTGTATAACAAGGACTGTGTGATCGCAAAGGCTTTGAAAGAGTGGGAGCATGCTTATCCTGTTTGACAGCATCACCCACAATGTGTCATTATAGATATTGATGATTATATAGCCATAATTAAAGTGTTGTGCTTAAATAGCTAAATGAAGAAAGAAGTGTCAGATCATTAACACAACTTTAAGTTAAATCATCTACTTTATGTCTGGTTATGCAGCCCGCACATAAGAGCCGAGGCAAATATTTGAGGTTCCTTGCTTAAAAGAAGAGTTACTATTTCTAATCATCAAAGCAGAGCTGCTTGCCAAGAGCATGAAAACCTAATGGGTTTTGCCAGAAAATTATGTCACTTTCAAATCAATGTTGATAATACAGGTGGCATTTATAAAAGGTAAAGTCATTCATATTAACACAGTCTATCTCCAGCAACTGTCAAAAGAGATTATGAGCCCACTGTCCAGAAAGACATTTTGCCAAAGCAGGGTTTTGTTAGAATAAGACAGGCTGACAAATCAGAGTGACTTTATTTTTTTCCTGACAATTTCTTCATTTGGACTTAAACAGTGACATACAGACGCCTTGTTTTGTGCAAATAATCAGGATCATTCAGGCATCTATTGGTGTTATTGACATGCTTTTTCTTGTGATGCTCACAGGATCAGCATTGACTCCGTGCATGAATGCAAGAATGGACTTCATAAAACTTGCAGGGAAAAAGTAGTTTTTCAACATAATATTTGCTATGAAAGATGAAAGATAAAGTCTAGAAAAATGTCATTCTCAGCAAGTCTGCAAGTCCAGGTGAGAATATGGCTTACTATAATAATAGAACTACCTGATAATGCTACTGCATAAAGGTCAACTTCTTTTGAAAAAAACATAGGATGGGAGAAGGTACAAAAATCTTGAGCAGAAAGGTACATATAAACTTATTTTTTCAAAAGAATCAAGATGGATCCTTGTAAATGCTTCACATTTGAAAAATAGATCAATTTAACTATAGAACTTTCATTGCTTTATTTGGATAGACATGCATTTGTTTGAATGCTTGATAATGCATTTCCTGAAATCTTTTTCTAAAACCTGAGATATTCTTATGCAGAAAAGTGTAATGTATATCAGAAGTTGTAAAAAACAATATGGCTTACTATGCTTTACATCGTAAAGAATAACGTTGAATAATGAAGTAGTGAGTTGTTAAAATCCTGCATTACACCACTGGAAACAGAGAAAGACTCTACCCATGAAAATTAAGTGGTGCCATTGCAATTTACAAATACGAATGGCTTCACACTGGAGAATTAAGTACAAAAACCAGCATAAATTGTTATCTGTTAGAAACATAAACTTACGTAATAAAATTAGACTGAATTATGAAATATATGATCTGATGGACACTAGGAAATACAATTCCAAACACAGAAGGACTGGGGACTGGTGCTGATGACAGACTCACTGGTCAGCATGGGCCATGAAATTAGTCATGCACTTCAAGGACGAGCTGACATGAGAGAAATAACACCCCCTTCAACAGTCCGTGTGCCGCAGAGGCAGGGGAAATATTGTGTGCATCAAGGTTGTATAAGAACCATCATCTGGAATATTGCATCATTACAGCAGATACACTGTGTATGGGAAAGGTGCCCAGAGGGGATCAACGTAAATCAGAAAGGGCCTGAACTAAAAAAAAATAAATTCACAATAAAACTCAGTCTGGCTAAACAATGGCAACACAGGATATTGTGACATTCTACCAACATTTGGGAAACAGGGATGAATTTTTTAGTGTAACTAATAATCAACATTTAGTATAGCATAATATATATAACTCTGAGTAAATGGAAGGAAATTAGGAGTGAAATTTTAAGAGGAATTTCAAGAAAAACTTCTTGACAGTGAAATATATTAGAGTGTGGAGTCGTCTCCCCCGGGAAATAATGAAAGCACTGTCACTTGGGACTTTTAAAATTACAATGAAAAAACCCCACAATAGAGTATCTAGTAGAGAGAACAGCCTTTGAATTGGCCTCAGGGAATTGAACTGAATGACTTAATTGGTCTTCCCAGTCTCTAATTTCTGCAGGACAGACCGTGCCCTATGTGCTTTCCGCACAAGGGAAAAACAAGCTCAGGCAGTCTCCAGTGGAGGTATTGAGTTTCCCGTTGCCTGTGCTGAGGTGGGAAGAGGACTGAGCTCCCCAGGGTGGCCCTGGCTGCTCCGTCCTCCCATGGACCCACTAACACCACCACCCTTACTTCCCCTGTCACATCCCCATAGCTTGGTGAGGAGCAGCAGTGGGACCCAGATGTATTTATTTCATCGTGTTGCAGCCTCTCATCTGGGGAGATTGGTGATAGGAAATATTTTTTTTATTCCAAGAGACACTTCTGCCCCATGCCCTTAAATTAAGAGGATTCTTCTGTTTCCAGCCATTTGCTCTGGAGAAGTAATAAACAAATGTGGCTGTGACTCTTGGGTCCTACCTTTCTGTCTAATTGATTAGAAGATCCTTCTCTTTGTCTGAGCCCAGCAGCTGTTTTTCTTCATGTTGTCTCTTGGCGTGACTTTTCTCATCGTTTGATCATCTAGAGAAAGGTTCAGCTCATGTTTCAAGTTTCTGCATCCGTTTTTCCTCAACAGAAACAGCAAAAAGAAAAAAGGGAATAAGAAAAATGTTGTCACTTAGACCAATAAAGCTATAACCATGAAAAAGTTTTTGTAGTGTAAAACCAGTAACCTCAATTCCCTGGTATAACAGGACTGTTTTTTATGATGTACCAGCCTGGTAAGGGAGGTTCTGTGTGTGATTTGGGATTTGATGCAGGAGAAGAGGAAGTGTGATTGGAGCACAAGACACTCTTGATACTGTATGTATATATAATGCTTTGTTAAATTCAGTCTTGAATTCATAGGCATAATTTCAAGCAGTCTTAAATTGCCCTGAATTTGTACTACGGCCACAGACAGGGAAGTGGGATGACAGCCAGATGCAACTTTTGCCTCAGTTCCTTTTGTATGCAAAGGCGCTTCAGCAAACTAATAACAGATAGCAAATTTTAAGCATGTGAGCATTCCTATCGAAACCATTCTGCCTCAGCAAGTGCTCTAATTAGTCTTTGTTTACAGAACAGAGACCAGCAGATCAACATAATCTGGCCATTATGAAAAGTATTAGCGGTTCTTTTAAACGAGAAAGGCTGTCTGCTACTCAGAGGAATCTGTTTTTTTCTGACTGAGGACCATCAGATGAAACCAGCTGGCAAACCCATGGCAACCCTGCTGTCCACCCGAGCTCCCCCATTTTACACAACAGGAGCTGAATCTTCTAACAAGACACACACATCCCCCCCCCCCCCCCAACTGCAACAACTGCAAGCCAGCTTCTTCTGCTCAGTGTTCTTTGTGCCCTTTTCGCTGTCTCTTTTAGGTTTCTTCCTGCTCAGCTGTTACAGCTCTTATTCTGAGGCATCCCACTTTCTCCTTTTACTGTGACACTGAAGTGCTTAGCGCCTAGGTCTGGATGCTACAGGAGGAACAAGGTGTTGAGGTGCTGGAGGACTAACCATTAAGCTCTCAAGTCTGAATTTTGGGGATCTACTTCAAATAACAGTAAGGGAATGGACCTATTTGGCCCTGATTGTCCATGGGTTGGAAATGACCTCTGACTTTGTGCATCTCAAAGCAGGCATTTATCTAATATATACTAATTATTGGTTATCTTAGTGGAACAGGCTCTGCTGGTCTTATCTAATGGTGTTTGAAACCAATGGGAGTCCTTTCCTCAGTTTCAGTTGTCTCCTGAGGAAGTCCTATGTTAACAAAAATGCTAAAAATGAAGGCATCAAAGTATTGCGTGCAGAAAGGACAGCTGGTTCAAATTTTATTCTATTTTCTTCATTTCAAATATGATTTAAATGGCTCATTTATGCCCGGTTTATTTTTTTCTCTTTCCTACCCTTCTCTCATGGTGAAGGACATTGATGCAGTAAAGTGCAGTTACTGCTGGGTTTATGGGCACAGTAATATCACCTGGGTTTTATGCACTTTTTTTATAGGTGCATAGCACTGTCCAAGGGAAGCAAGTGCTTCTTGCCCTATTTTACAGGTGGGGAATCGTGGTACTTGCACTGTGGAATGACTGAGCTGGGAAGAGAACCAAGGCCCCAGGCAGGTATATTGCATTTCCAGTGATTTCGGTGAGCATATTCATGTGCTTATAGTCGAGGAAAAGCTTTGCCACTTCCCTTGATCTGAAGCAGTCTCTCTTCCTCCTTCCCTCCCTCCTAAAGCCCGAATCGGAAAAGCTCCCCCCAGATCGTTTGCTGAAAGTATACTGGGAAAAAAAAAAAAAAATTAATAAAAAGAGGCATGAATGAGCATGTGAAAGGTGCTGTGGAGTATTAGCAGAGCCCGTCTTTGTGGGCCTGAAAAGCCCACAATAATGAGCTCCTCCACTGGGGAGTGGAGGGAGGCACACATGCAAAGGAGGGTCTTGGGCTTCGCGTTTCATTAAAGAAAGGTTTCAGCCTTTTTCCTTGGAAAAAAAAAACAGCTTTGAAAATGGAAGGCAATGCAAACTGATCATTATGGTTGAAAGCGCCATCATTAAAAAATCTCTCGTCATTCACAGGCTCCTGACAGCTGGGACCTGAATAAACACAGCCAGCGCCGCATGGATTTTGGGGAAGACACTCCATGTTTCCCTAGCTGTGGGGGGGCTGTGCCTCCGGGGCCAACTTGGGCCCCCTACACTACCTTCCAGCTGGCCACCTCTGCGGGAAGCAGCCCCTGCCCCCCGCCGCCAGCAGGACCCCCGCCCGGGGACAATGCCCTATTGAGGGGTTTAGGATGCCGTGAATACCCATCTGCCCGCTTTGACCCGCTCCCCTTCTCCGCCTCCTTCTCCCCTCTCTGCCCTCTCCCAACCTCTCCTTTTTCTCTGACACAGTATTTACCAATCCAAAAGTCTTTTGCTGCAGTCAGTCCTCTTGTCCCGCCATCACGCCTGGCTGAGCCTGCTGTCCCGGCAGCGCCCTCGCCCCACGGAGACCGAGGGGAGATGCTGAGCTTTATTCAGTGGGGGACAAAATAAGCCTGGTGGCTTCCCAGCCGCACGGGCAATAGCAACACCCAAATGCTTAAAAGGCTCTTAAAACCAGAATGGAAGCCCATCTTCTGTAACCCACCTGTTTCTGGGGTAGGTTTCTGGGCAGGGCCACCTACGTTTCTTTTCTCTGTGTCGCTGGCTTGTCTCCAAAGCAATTTTAACTCTCCCATCAGCTACGTAACCTTATCTATTCCCTGCTGAGCCAGACTATGTGTCACTCTTATTCCAAGGTGTCTGCAGGCGCCTAAATTGCCAACAAAGTAAATATTGCAAATGTTTTGCAGAGTAAAAGGGGAAGGGAAGAAGAAGGAGGAGAGGGAGTGAAACTGGAATGGAAATCAGCATTGAACTGGTTTTCCTTGCACGTTGCTTGCTAGTAAGCAGGGAGGCTGGAAGTCAGGAAGGGGGGGGAGAAGGGAGGAAACAGGGAAAATGAAGGGGAGAGGAAGCCAGTCCTACAGGCAATACTGAATGGAGACCATAAACAAACATGCTTTGAAATGTCTAATGAGAGAGCGAAGCTTTGTGCAGTTTGGGAAAAAAAGAGGCTGTCTTGTATGTATTTAATGTTTGGGTCTGAGAAAAGTTACTGAGCATTTAATGCTTTATGAAAACAGCCAAAGACAGGAGTTGTAACTGTTGAGCTTTTGCATCCTTAAAAGATTTCAGTTTCTCTTTAGATTGTTTTTCCAAATAAGTGTTTGCAGTCATTCAGGCCTGCATGCATACTTCCCTGAGTATAAAATAGATTTTTCTGGAAATTTCTACATGGCAAGAATCACTATCCAGTCAGTTTACTGCTACTGTGAAAGGACTGTCAAGATGACATATCAGTGACACTAATGTGACACCCTTAGCATGCAGAATAGAAACAGAGAGGCAGGTTTACACTGCAAGGTTACGACAATCCCTACCTCCCATTAAAAGACCGTGGCTTATCGCAAGTTTGAAACTAGGAAAACTGAGGCTGGGTGCTGGGCACAAGCTGCTCTACAAATTCTGTTCTCACGCAGCTTTCCTGCCTTATAAAATTGCAAACTCTCTTAAATGGTTCCTCTTTTCTTTTTATTCTTCTTAAGAATTGTATGGAGGTCCGTGATTTAGAGTTGTTCTGGTTAATATTCATACTACAAAATTAAATCAGACTTCCCCATAGCATATTCTTAATTTTAAAAGTTCTTCCCCATTTAGAATATTTCTTTTGATCTAAGAGAGATGAATTGTGATTAAAATGAAATATTTGATTATTTATTTAGCATTTTATAATGGCAGGAGCATGATCGCTGTTCTCAGTGTCACCCTGAGTTTCTTTCACAGTAGCAGGTTCTGAGCAAACCCACATTACTTGGCAATCTTCATCATGAGTGGAAGGATAGGAGAAAGGAGATGGAGGCCAAGAGCGATGGAAAAATGTGCACAGAATAAAGGTGACCAGCCATGCTGAGATGAGAATCTGGAGGTGACATCTTGGATTCCTGAAACAGAGGAACTTTTGCTGATGACATCAGTGAAGCTTATTTAGGACCACTACCTCCCACACCCAAGTCAGATAATATCTGTTCCATGCAAGTGCACTCCTCCTCAGACCAGGGCATTTCTCAGGAGAGTCATCTTTCTACAGTGGGAAAGAAGTTGCCATTTATTTTGAACATTAAAAGCCATTAGCTTATTTTCAGGGATTTACACTGTTTGCTTATTATCTATATTTAAAAATAAATGCACACTACTCTTGGAATAATACACCACAGAGAAATACTTGGATTGTTCCTAGATTCTGCAGAAACTTGTCTTCTAAAAATTCAATTTGCAGGCTAAGTCTGACTCAACAGAACCCATTAACAATAGTGTACAACTCAAGTCACAAAATAGTGCCAGTATCAAGTTTAAACAATCAGTATTAAATATAAATGTTGGCCAATGAATTAAATTCATTACTAAATTTATGCATGACAGTTCTGCGCCATAGGTCTGGGTATCACCTCAGCAATTTCCAGTAAGGAAAGGAAGAGGCACTTGTGATAATGTTAAGTTGTATTTTCCTACGAGCTCAGTGTTTTTTCCTCTCAGGACTTGCTCACGCTGCAGTTTCATGTAAGTAACCATAACTGGTGGCAGTATAAAATTGTCATGCAACTTGTATTTTCAAAGGCAGTAACATATACACAGACAAGGCAAGTCCTCTCATTCTGCCTGGAAGCAATGTGGGCAGAGCAAGAAAACACCCAGCAGAGGAAAAAACACTCAGCACCTGCAAAATGAAGACCATATGTTACAACATACAATGAGAACTGAATTTAAGAAAAATGAGAACAGTCCCCTTTAAAAAAAACCCCAAAACCACACTGGTTTTGCAGTCTCCCAAAGAGCCAAAGACACATTTTGTTTTCTGGTAGCAGATTAGAAAGTTTGGGGACCATAGGATCAGTATCCAATGATACATAAAATATATAGCCCTAAAAAGTGATGTCAGAAAAGTATATAACTAAAGCATCACCAGAGGCTCCCAACAGGGTGAGATTTCTAGCTACTGATAAATCACCATGTCTGCTCTTAACACGATGACATCAGCACATCCCCTGTGTAAATACTTCCAAATTTTGCCTCAGTAGCAATCAATGTATATCCAGCTATAACCGATTCTCCAGTTACTCTGCCGTAAACACTCTATGACTACTTCATCTAGTTCCTTTTTACTTCACCAGGGGTAATAACCAAGATGTAGCTTTTCTCTCTTTTGTTGATAGTTTCCCATTTTTTGTGGAAATCACTGAGGTACTCAAAGTGCTTCCCGAGTCAGTGGTCATTTCTCAGTTCTCTTACTGCTACTAATAAACAAGCAAATAATGTTATAGCTTTAGGGAGGGCTTGCCGAAGCCAATTACAAACTACTAACGGAGCTGACTTAACACTCAGACACCGTGTAAAACCTAGACTCTTCATCCATGGTGGCGTGCTTCCTCTGAGAATGCAGAATTTTTGATTGATGAATGTTTTTATGGCCCTGAAGGTAAAGATCATGTGAGTAACGTTTGCTGTTGAAGTCATCCTGACAGCCCGGTGTAACATGTGAATGGCCACGGCTGACTTTTTTTCCCGATCCCACAGCACCGCCTGGGTGAAGCGCTGCAGCTTTTCACCAGCTTCGCATCGCTCGTGCCCATCCCACTGCTGCGTGGGGAGACCAGGCTCCTCCTGTGGGTGCACGGCTCATCAGCTTCCCCGAGCTGAGTTTCTCTTCAAGCTGGATTTCACCCTGGCTGCAGCACATGTTGTACATCCAACTTAAAAATGGGAGGGGGGGTCTGCCACTCAAGCCGGAGGAGGAAGGAGAAATTAGAATTTCATGTGATCTGCATGAAATCACTCCTGGGGGCTGCTCTGTTGCTGCCCGACAGGAGTAGTCCTCCACTCAGAGACTTCTTGTGTCGGGGTTGTGTCGGGGGGGATGCTTGGCAGGGACCCCACGGTGCTGCTCTTCCAGCTGCCATCTTCTCTGTAAGAGCAGAATTGTTTCTCTAAGACCAATTCCTGCTGCTGACCTCTGATAAAAGGCTTGCAGCCTGGCAAGAATATTGCGTTATTAAAGTGTCACTGCTAGAGGTTTTCTGCAAGGGAGGGAGTAGTGAGGTTTGCTTGCTTCAGCCAGAGCGCAGAAGTTTGCTGGTGCCACCATCTCGGTCATGGGGCAGAGACAACTGCACCCACTGCTTGATCTGCGCTCATTCCGAGCTCAGCAGCTCCAGCCTGCTCAACTTAGCGCTCAAGGAGAATGTTTTCTGAGGCTCAGTGTTCACCGAGAGGACCCTTGAGCCTCCAAAGATGTAAAAATAAAACAAAGTCCCTAGGTGCCTGGGAATTCAGCGGCCCTCACACAAAAAAAAAAAAAAAAAAAAAACCACAACAAAACAAAACAAAAAAAATCCCCCCAAACTTGTCATAATTTCAACTAGGCCTCAGGGGAAAAAGCCACAAAAAACCCCAAACAAACAAACAAAGAAAAACCCCAACAACAAGGTGAAAAGGCAAAAAAGAATGCCTCAGTGGCAAACAGCCAATTTGGGACTACAGCAAAGTTGCTAATTTTGGCCGCACTGCCCTTTGCTGCTGTTGTACAACAATTATCCGTGCGGGTCTGGGGCTTGCCTTAGCTCATGATACATCTGTGTTTAATTATACCTAAGGTGGGGATGTGGGTTAATTTGCTAGACACAAACAAAGTAATTCTTGTTTCGGCTCTGCAGGCCTGTGAGAACACGTGTGAGTGTGATGGATGGCGGTGGGAGCGCACGCACGCACATCCCGGCTGCCTGAAGACGGGGATCTGGAAGTCGGTCCTTTCCGCGAGGGCTTCTGTCCTGCCCGTTTCTGTGATAACTGCGTGCGAGCTCTGCAGCTGGTAACGTAGCAGAAGCACCGCTTGCTGCGCCTCGGAGCATCTGCAGGCCAGCCAGCCAGGAGGGAGTGTCGACGGCGCCTGAGCAGCCTGAAGAGACATCTAAACTGGCTCAGGACATCACACCAAAGGCAGGGTTGGGAAAATCATAGAATCATAGAATCCTCTGGGCCGGAAGGGACCTTCAAAGGTCATCTAGTCCGACCCCCCCCCCGCAGTCAGCAGGGACACCCCCAACTAGACCAGGTTGCCCAGGGCCTCGTTGAGCCTTACCTTGAATGTCTCCAGGGAAGGGGCCTCAACCACCTCCCTTGGCAACCTGTTCCAGTGCTCCACCACCCTCATGGTAAAGAACTTATTCCTAATGTCTAATCTAAATCTGCTTTTTTCCAGTTTAAAGCTATTACCCCTTGTTCTGTCATTGCCGGCCTTTGTAAACAGACTGTCTCCAGCCTTCCTGTAGGCCCCCCTTCAGGTACTGGAAGGCTGCTATTAGGTCTCCCCGGAGCCTCCTTTTCTCCAGGCTGAACAACCCCAGCTCCCTCAGCCTGTCCTCGTAGCAGAGGTGCTCCAACCTCCTGATCATTTTCGTGGCCCTCTTCTGGACCCTCTCTATCAGGTCCATGGACTTCTTATATTGAGGGCTCCAGACCTGCACACAGTACTCCAGGTGAGGTCTCACCAGAGCAGTGTAAACTGGCAGAATCACTTCTCTGGGTCTGCTGGCAACACATCTCTTGATGCAGCCCAGGATGCGATTGGCCTTCTGGGCTGCAAGCGCACACTGCCTATTCATGTCCAGCTTTTCATCCATCAGCACCCCCAAGTCCCTTTCCTCAGGGCTGCTTTCTAATACCTCATCCCCCAGGCTGTATTGATAGCGAGGATTGTTCCAGCCAGTGACCGCCAGTGTCTAGCCAACACCAAGTCATCTCTTGTTTCTGCTGGGAGTGAAGATAAATCGGTGAACTTTAGCTTCTGCATTCGTAAGAAGGAGGTGGTATGAGAAGTACCATGAAGCTCAGTGACTGTTTGTAAAGCGCTTCATAGCACAGAGAAAAATCCTCCTATCTAAAACTCACTTGTCAAACGTCAGGCTGTCAGTGTCAGTCAAGCGTGTGCCACCTTTCTTCTGATACTCAGCTGCATTACAGCTCCTGTGCATTAGCTGACAGTGACATGACATTTCTCTGACTTCAGGTACAGCCTAGTGTATGGACAGTAGGCGAAGAAGCAGCCCTGATGCTGGATGGCATCTGGCATACATAAACTGTCTCACCTCGGGATGCATTCTTCATGAAATGCCCTGTGTTTCCCCCCAAAATCAATCAGGCACTTCCCATACAGAGAGCTAGACCTCCCCGTTACATCCCCTGAGAGGTTACTAATCCCCACACAACTGCCTTCCCATCCAGATAGGAGGCATAGTAGAGTTTCAAATCCTTACTGTGGTATGGAGGCAGCTCCAGGGGGAAGTCATCTGCTCCATCACTCTCTTCCTGAAACAGCAGAGAAGCCTCCTAGTGGGACCTCTATGAAAGTATTCCCAGAAACAGCTTTCAAGTGCTAGTCACAGATACCAGAGGTGGAGGCAGCATTGCCTTGCTCCTAGGACAGTCACCTGGCACATACCTCTTTCATGTAGGCCAGAAATTCTCAATGCAATTTGGAGAGTGTGTGATGTGCATCCTAGGCCATCTAGCACATCCTGCCCTAAGGAAGGATTGATGGTATATAGTTCTATTCTTTATCAATGTTTGTCTAATGTGTTCTCAAAATTCTCCAATACTGTCAACCCTCTGAGGGCAATCTAGCCCAGTGGCACCCTGCCCCTGCTGCTAGAAAATATTTTTAACCTCTGTGTTGATTTTTTTGCTGCTGTCATTCAAGACTCTGAATTATTGTTCTCCTCCCTCTCCTATACTATCCCTTTTTGCTGCAGACTTTCACTTGTCTGGAGGCTGTTTTCGAGATATTCCTCCAATTTTCTCTTTAGGCTGAATAACTCCAACTTAGTCAATTTTTATTCACAGGGCATGTTTTCTAGACTACAGAATAGTTTGGGTTCTGCTCAGTTGACCCACATCTTTCTTGAAGGACCAGAGACCTCAGCTGAGGCTGTAGGAGAGCTGAGCAGAGTAAGAAGGATTGCTTCATGCGTTCCGAGGCAGTACTTCCCTACTTGCCTTATCATGACTTTTTCCTTTTTCAAAACAACATCTCAGCACAATCTGGTTAGAGACATGACAACTCCAGATGCCTTCTGCAGAACAGCTACCCAGCCAGCTGCTCCTCACCCTGTATTTGTGTAGCTGGCTATTCCTGTCTGAGGGTGGGATCCTCAACGCAGGAAATCATGGCCCAGGACACTTGCCAAAGCAAAGCTGGATGCACGCTATACTCATTTGTATATCATTATCTAGAATGGGTTATTTCACAGACACATTTAATTCTGAGCTCTGGGAATGATCCAAAGGCTTGGCTGGCTTTGGCTTGTGTGTCAAAGTGATCTTTTTCATCTGTGTTCTAACAGAAATTACCTTGAACACTGCTTTGGAGAGGGCTGGTTCTCTGTAAAGTTATATTGAAAATTATGCACTTCTTTTGTACTTGGATCTGTTAATGAGACAACATAGATTTTACCGGAGGGATCAAAGAAAATAAAAGAGTCTGTAGATTCTGTCAGGAAGAAATCATCAGCTAGAAAGTCAGCATTTTCTTGCAGTAAAATAAAGAAAATAAAATATCACTTTCCTGAAACCTCTGGCAGTAAGTTTTCTTTACTTAAAAAAAAAAAAAAACCTGCTGTGGATATGCTGAATGAGAGATTCCTGCTCCTCTGAGCAGGCACAGGGAAGTGTACAAGATCCCTTTTCATAGCAGCCTCCAGTCGTTAATATTTCTGGGTTTGGTGACTAAAGGGAGAAAAAGAGATGATTTTGGGGAGGTTCCATTGCAATGGCTCCATGCACCATTTGTATCTTTTGAATTTAATAAGAAAATTGATTGCCTCAGGAAAGTAGAAAGGGTGTTAGTATAAAGGTTACTACAGCAGAAAAAATGGAAAATAAAAGAACGAAAGAGATCTACTTTTTTTTTTTTTCCTCTCTCTTTTTGTTGCCTGGAACTGCTCTCTTTTATCAGTAGAGGAAAAAAAAATAGGTATCAGTAGCTTTTCATTCAGATATTTTCTTACCATGGCTTTGATAATGCTGGAACAGCATAATGGGAAACTCTGACCTTTGACTGAGAGCAGGATTGTCATAAAAAGCATGAAAAAACAATATTCATATGACATATTGTCTCAACCTTTCAGCCCCGAGACAGGTTTCCTCTCCTCCCTTCTCTCTTTGGTCCAAAGCCCATTTCCCAGAGCATCAAATGCAGCATGAAAGGCAGTAATGACACCTTTGCCCCAGAGGAGAGAAGCCCCAGTTGATACAGGCCACAATGAAGCGCTTTGTGCAACATCTCTCTCTGCTTTGTCTCAGGATGGTCAAAGCATGCTAAGGACAGGAAGGACCTGGGGGTAACTGCATCCTGCTCATTCTTACTTGGGCAGTTGGAAAGGGGTATCTATCTTCTTGCTTTTGGGATGCGTCTTTCCAGCAGGCACATCCCCACTGTAGCTGCGATAGCCTTTCCACTTGCTCTACAAGCAGTGAGTGCATTTTTATAAAAGAAGTCCTTTTCTTTCTCACAGAGAGAGGGGGTGGGGAGAAAGAAGACATTACATCCTTCCTGTTCTTCCCGTATGGATTTTATTTTTTTGTTCCATGGGTTGTACTGAATTTGTAGTTATTTCCCACGTGAGTAATACCTGGATAAGTTATGGCTTACATAGGCTCGAGACTTGAAATGAAAAGCAGATTGCCGTGCAGATTTGAATTATCCTCCAATATTTCATGATATATATTCCATCTTCATGGGTTAGTATTGTTATATATTTCATAGTTATGATTTCCATGGTATCAAACTTCTCGTTATCTGCCAGTGTTCTCCAGCTATAAATGCCAAAGCTCTCCAGCAGCCAGTGAGTCCTTTTTCAGACTTATAGTTCTGTGTTCTGTGGATATTCAGCATTTAATGGTGCTGAATAAAACAAAACTGCCATCACGCTCTCACAGAAACCCCAGCTAGGCTATTGACAGTGTAAGTTTCATTTAATTCCTTGATTCAACAGCCATTTCTAGATGTTTCCTGAGCAATGCAATAAACACAAAATGCAGTGCTCAAATTGAATATTTAAAAGTCAATCAAGCTTGAAATTTAATTTTATCTAATTGGTTTGCAACATTCACACACAACTGAATGACATTTAGAAAAACCCAACCATCCT
The DNA here is from genome assembly GCF_964106895.1 of Numenius arquata. Classification (NCBI taxonomy): domain Eukaryota; kingdom Metazoa; phylum Chordata; class Aves; order Charadriiformes; family Scolopacidae; genus Numenius; species Numenius arquata. The sequence continues at coordinate 67,675,636 of NC_133579.1, read as the reverse complement.
ATGTAATTTCATGTTTACTCCAATCACAAGATGGATTTTTTTTTTAATCTTCTTTTAATCTCATTTTAATGTTTTAGCTAATTGACTACCCTATCTTCCACAGGTTTAATATAGTGTTTTGGAATCCATCTTTGTTCTACCAATACACAGTGCTATCAAAGCAATCTCAAGTCTTACTTAGCTTCCAGTGCTGGATGCCTAGAGGAAAATAATATATTCTTTCGTGGATCACATTTTACAAGGTGGGGAAAGGGTTTGGTAATCATGCGACATTTACAGATAAGAGTTGAGTAAGGAATTACACACAAGAAAATGTTAAATTTATTGATCCTATAGAAAACCAAGGGCTGGTACTTCATGTTCTTTAATTTCCTTTACGGTTTCCATGTTAATTAATTGTATACACACACTGAGAGACACGTAAGTCCCATTTATAGCCAGCGGAAAGCATTATTGCAGATTTCCCAGATTCTCCTCTGAAAAGGGAGTTATGCCACCAGCTAAGTCAGTGATGCTGCCTTGTGCAGAATAATGGGTACAGTGCTTGTCACCTCAACAAAAACAAAAACTTTAGAAGGGGTTCTGAAAAGCACAAAGAAGATTATAAAGGGGTGGCAGATAACATATAGGGTAGGTTTGCAAAGAAAACTCTCTTGACCAGAAGAAAGAGACCACTGTGATACACAAATTTAAAAATAAATGCACAATTGAATGACATAGATGAAGAACACCCGTTATATCTCTCGTAGCACCAAATTCCAGAGGACCTTCAGGGATGGAAACCTGAAATCCTAGGAAGATGCTGAGGGACTCATTGCCACAGAAGCTTTACCTACAAGGCACACCAGGGGAGGAATGCAGTGCTTTGCTCTCCTTATCACAGTCCATTTGGAGCTATCAGGGTGATCTGCACAGCAGTTCTGCACAGCCACAATCAAGATTGGCCAACATCATTGGTGTCTTTCAATGAGGAATAATGGACTCCTATAGATAATAAGACTATGCATAACTACATTAGTTAAAGTTTTAAAAGGTGCATCAGAAGGTACGTAAAAAAACAGGGTCTGGTGGCCTTCCCTAACTGCTGGAGAAGACATTTATTTGGAGAGGACATTTATAGGGGCATAACTGCCCACTGGAAAAGCCTGAGCCAGGGGTTTCTTGCTTCTTCCCCACAACAACTGAGGTCAGTCATTTCTGCAAACAGGATAATAGACAAAGCAAACAGCAGTTTGGATCCCATACATCATTTGTTCTGTCCCTTAAACATTACCAAGCTTTGTGGATGTCTTATGTTATATCACTCTAATTTCAGGCAAGATCCCACCTCAGCGAGTACCTGCTTTTCATTTCACATTAGGAAAACCTGAGGAGCTGGCAGCATGGAATTATTTTATTTTTGTTTGAGCATTATTTTTCTTGATTCCCCTTTCCTTCATACTAACAGCCATACAAAAGAGATGAATCCCTGCTGAAAATATACCTCGGGCACAAACGCTGCTGAACATAAATATTATTTTTTGGCATATAACATCAGAGCAGATATTTAGTTTACCCTTAAACTTAGTAAGAGCTATTATCTCACCTTGCTGTGTGAAGCTCTATACATTTAACTCCCAATATGATGAGGTGAAAATGCAGCCCTCTGTTCTTGGAAGCTTAGCCAATTTGTCATATTATACGAAGATGGACAGTGCTTCTCTCTTTAAGAAATAATTTATGGATAGCAAAGTGATTGCATAAGAATGCAGCTATGCACAAACTGCTTTCAGAGTACCTGAAAATGGAGTGTGTTTATAAAATCTGTATAATATTTGCACTCAGAACTTTAAAATTCACTTCAGTAACGGCTAACTCTTTCCTGGTCAGCTTGTGATGAACTGGGACACAGTCAATCCAAACAGCACGTCAGATTTTTCTTGTGTTGTCTTCACCTTCTGCAAAATGCATGCTTTCTTTTTTCCTAAAGTTGAAGGTTTTTAAACCGTAAGATTGCCAAGACAAGCCTCAGAGAGGGAAGTGAGGCAGTGGTGTTTGACAGAGTCAGCAGTCAGTTGGAGAGGTGATACTTTTCTGAAGTGTGAACAACTTCATTTGTCTCAGAAGAACATTGGGTCTGACACCTAATGATGACAATTTAAATATCACCATTAACTGTTCCAGGCCAAGTAATTTGAACAGAAGCATCCAACTTTGTCTTTAATCCAGTGTTGATGGTTATAATAAAGATTAGAGATGGCAAATATCTTAGTGCGTCATCTTTTCCGTTTCCTGAAAGGCCAGCCTAGGTGGTTTCCTAATGCACTTATGCCTCAGATGTTGCCACATCTAGTTTTAATTTAAAGCCTTCTTTTCCACAGGTTCTCCCACCAGCACAACTGCTGCCAAAAAAAAAAAAAAAAAAAAAAAAGAAAAAGAAAATTCAAAAAATAGCTAAATCTGCTGGAGGATTTCAAAGTTATGCTGGAATAGCAGCAGCACTTTGAGTTCTGCAGGTGCAGGCTGCACCTCCCCGCTTTGGGACAGATCCAGCCCACCCAGGACGGGGCTTTGGGACTGGAGAGCCTGCGGTTAAGGAAAGAAAGAGGAGCATCGTGACCCTAAACACAGATGGCTCTTGTCTGTGTGCTTTGCCTGATTACCCTGAGCATAAGGAGCATGGAGGAAAAGACCGGCGAGACCCCCCAAGGCAGGGATGTGCAGGGAGCGCATCCCCCACGTCCCCTGGCTGCTGTAACGCAGTCCTGCCTCTCTGCGGCACGGTGCCTATCAAATATCCAGTGGAGGTACAGCAGCATTTGATGTACTTTGAAATGCAGTCCAGACTCAGTCTCTCAGAAACCTGATATGCTTTTAAGCTCCTCGGGTCTCCCATTAGTAAACTCAAGAGATATAAGTAATGACTTTCCTTAATCAATTAGCTTGTCTGGAGAATGTTTAAGTCTACACCTGCACTATGCGTTGAACCCATGATCCACTGGCTTGTTTAAAACTGTCTTTTAGTTGTTTAAAAAGAAATGCTTTTGGTGTGTTCGACTGCCAGATCCCGGGGGTAAAATGGTTTTCTTGACACCGCTTCTGTGTTGTGTCACATCTGCGTATCTGGCTCTCTAACACCTAATAAAGTAAAAACCTTGCCTCGGCTTTTCATGTGCAATTCCTAAAGTCAGTTGATTACGGCTCTGGCTGTTTAAGCATCTGCACTCGGGTGGATATTGCTTTTTGGCTTATTGACTCCATACCTTGAGTCTAGCCTGAAAGAACAGAAGCACAGTTTTCAGACAGTGAAATTTTCTACAGCCTGTGAGGAATAAGGACCCACATTTTATTTGGACATGGATAATTTAGGAGGAAAGGTAATCCTGAGAAAGTGTAACAGCAGCTTATGCTTTCAGTCAAACTCCCCTAGGGCATGCCGTGCATTGATGAGTATTTATTTTGCTAATGCTTGTCAATAAAAAGTCCAGATTCTGAACTAATTGCCATGAAAGAAATTAATATGAATGTGTACATTAAATGAGGAGTTTCTTCTAAGACTTTTTGTATGTGCTACTTGTGGGTCTTCTGTCCATTTTCTTAGAGGGAATGGACAACACAGCCTTCCATGGAGGGACCCCTTCTTTTGAAAGAGCTGTGATCTGCAGCCAGCCTTGGCTGCCCTGGCAAAATGAAAGCTTTTCAGTGGCAGAAATCTCCACTGTGCTCTTAGGCTGAAAAGGGTGCTCCCAAGGCAGCACAAACAGGGAACCCTTCCAGTGAAAGCAAGGGCCACACTAAGGGAAAACAACCCACATCTCCTGATGCCATCAACACAATGCAGGACCACATGCAGCTGCTTCTTTTGGAAAGAGCAATGTCAAAAGCAGCCTGACCATTCTGCAGTGTGACGCTAGACACCACATGGATTGCAAACTCTAGCTAAGCCTCCAGCATGTGGTTTGAGAAAATTAACTACATATCTTACACATGCTAAGAAATGAAACAGAAGCTCAAATTCTTTATTACCTTTTCTTCTATGTTGTAAGGGTGAAAGTCTTTACTTATAATTTCTTTAATTTACACTAGTATGTCTGTCTATAGGGAATCACAAAAAGACAGGAATTAGGAACGATACCTTCGGTAATGGGGCTAAACGCAGCTATCATTCATTTTCATTGGATTAATTTCATTTGGGTTAATTTTGTTTAAGAGTGTCTAGATAAAGCACTGATAAATTAAAGGAAGGACTGATTTAATCATCAGGAAATGACTGAGAAAAAATAAGAATAAACTAATAACACAGAATAAGAGATCAGAAGATATAGAGGTTAAATTGGAAGGTGCTGTGAGCCCTTAAATTGCTATACCTTTTCTCAGATGAGTCAAAAACCATATATTATTTGCTTGAGGGATTTAATCTGACTACGTCTAGGATGAGAATGAACATTTAAATCCTATGAGCATTTCCATCCTATAGATACGAATGCCCTTCATCAGAGAGATCAATCAACTGTAATGCAGTGTTGGAGGGTCCTCCTTCTCTGTTAACTTGGCTTCCCATTACAGTTCATCCTGTATAAAGTGAAAGCACAATTATTCCTCCTAGAGACAATTTCTTAATTGGACCTAATTGCCTGTTGTATTCATTTGACAATAGATCCTTTTTGCTTAAAGATTTATTTTCAGTTATGACCTCAGGTTGGTAAAAATGTGATGAAATCAGCAATATATTTGCTACGTATATATTGCACAGCTTATTCTTTTTAATAAAATCCATTAAAAGTACACAGAATAGGTTTATTCCATTAAGCAGCAGCATGGCTCATGAACTTTGAAGGCACAAATATCCTCAGGTTAGAAATCTTCAAGGTATTGGATTCTGCTTCCAGAGTAATATCAAGGTCCTTCACAGAATGTTAAAGCCATTCACGACACAGCCATGACTCAGCCATTGGATGGGTTGTGGATCCGGGAAATTAATTTAGTGCTTTGTGACAAAATCCTCAAAGTTTATTATGATTTTTTTTTTCTTTTAACACAAGCAAATCAGAAGCACTCAGATTCACTTAATTTTGATATACAAATAATCTGCGGAAAAGCACTGGGAAGAGAAAAAAAGACGTATTAGAAAAAATCATGGGTCTGAGTTTAAAATGATAGCAGCCTTCACAGACCAAACTATTAGAAAATTTATTTCTCCATACTGAAAGGGAGAAGAAGGAAGAGTCAAGACATTTGAAATCCATCAGAACCAAAATACCATTTAGTTGTAGAAAAGAATGGAGAAAATCTATCCACATAGTGTAACTGTTGGCATACCATCTGGGATGTCCCGAGAGCCATTTGAAAAAAAATATGGGTATTTCAGGAGCACCTGAGATTTACAGTGAACTCTCGGTTGCACTCCCGAGTGAACTGTACTGTGCATTGCTCCCATTTGGCATGTCACAAGTCTGCCAATGTTTCTCACAATTGTGGTATGGCCCTCACTGTCACCCTCCCAAAACGTGCATGATGGGATTAATATGTTACAGTAACAGCAACATTGTGATCTCCACAGTGAATGCCGGATGGGTCAACAGCAAAGGTGAACATGCTGTGTATCCTGAATGCTGCTGTGATACCCCTGTAGCTTAATCACAGTATGGTCTTCACCAGCCAAGCAGTGACCTTGTGCAATCTGCTAAGCAATCACCCTGTGGGTTTCTGGCATGAAAGCTTTCTAAAGTCTGATGGATTTGTAAGGTATAACTATGCAGGTGATGTCTGAGAGCACAGAAGTTTCACACAGTTTTGAGAGGGACCATTTCAGAAGGGCAAGGTAGATATTTAGGGCTGGAACAAGAGTGACACTGTCAGCTGAAGGAGGTTTTGTTAGACAAGGGGCCTGCCCTTTGTTGAACTTCCCAACAGCTACGATCCTCCTGTAGCGTAGCAGAAGATTGTTCTTGCTGTTACTCCATAAGAAAATGGTATTTTAGAGTTACAGAATGAGAAGGAAGGTCAAAATGGAAGAGGTACTTTAAGAAACCAGTTCATCCAGATCCTCGCTGAATTCCTTCTTAGGTTGTTCTCTTCTCTTCCAGCTTTGAGCAATGGTTTGGAGGAAGGTGGGAGTGGTGAGAGATAAAGGGGCTGACAATAGAAGTACAGTGTAAAGGAGATGATTGATGAGAGAAAAAACAAGAGGAGATACCAGAAATTTCAGATATAGTTTGAATTTTGGGCTTGTTAATTATATTGAAGCACTGAATCATTTCCTTCATGCCGTATTGAAAACAGTACATTTCTCTGTTATCTGATCTTCCCCTTTTTTCTCTGCTTTAACCTCAAATTATTGCACCTTTTTGATCTACTTTGATCTGTAGTACAAACTACTAGCTTCACGAACTCATGAAATTCACATAATTTCATGACGCATATTGTGACTGGGTATCCCTTAGTAAATTGCGAGAGATCTGCTTTATTCTAACTCCAGATCAAGCAGCTGGTGGTTAACAACACAGAAGAGCTTCACAGCTTTCTACCCAGTGTTTGCATCTCAGAAGTTCAACCCCTACTGACTCAATCCTCTATAATATACTATAATATACTGTATTAGTGCAATAGAGAACTGATAATTATGGATTATAATAATAAGCTCCTGGAATGAATATTTAAAGTACCAGCTTTACTGAAATTCCATTTTGGCTCAAGTAAGTCTGAGTGCTGTAGGAGAAGGTGGTCCTTACCAGTTATAAAAAAATGGAAGTGATGTAGCTATCTTCTATCTGTGTGAATGATTTGAGATTCAAACAGTAGATCGTCCCAACCCCAGGACAAGTTTCATAACGCTTCCACCCCTCACACCTAGTCCTTCATTTTCATAGTTGCACCCTACACATTCAGAGGCAATGCATTCATACAGATAGCTAAGAACAGAAACAAGATCAAAATACAGTGTCAGCAGCCAAAAGAGGTAAGAACAGTATCTGCAACTGCAATACAAACCTACCTGGAATCATAGCATCATAGAATGTGTTAGGTTGGAAGGAACCTTTAAAACTCATCTAGTCCAACCCCCCTGCAGTAAGCAGGGACATCTTTAACTAGACCAGATTGCTCAGAGCCTCATCAAGTCTGACCTTGAATGTCTCCAGGGATGGGGCCCCCACCACCTCTCCGAGTAACCTGTTCCAGTGTCTCACCACCCTCATTGTAAAGAACTTCTTCCTAATGTCTAATCATTGTCTAAAACCATTCCCCCTTGTCCTATCACTACATGCTCTTGCAAACAGTCCCTTCCCAGTTTCAGGTGCTAGAGAATGTGTTCCTTTTTTTCCTCTATCTGCAATAATCCAAAAGGATGATTATGCAGGAAAGGAGTTTCAGTATTTGATACAAAGAAGCACATGAAGCCAGCTGTGGCTATTATGGCTCAGTAGTTTGTGTTATCCCCAGTCCACTCCTCCATGAAGACATTACTCCCAATTAAGTCACAGATACAGCCTCATTCCTTGGATTGGGCACTCTTCAAAGCACTCTTGAGCTCTCATGTGCAGACATTTGGTTTGCATGATCAATGGCTTTTTTGCATGTCTGATGTTGTCGCATTGATTCATCTTTTGGCTCACATGCATATTGTATCACATTGGCTCGTCATGCTGTGCAGTGAATAATGGTGGGAAGCAACATAACAGATGTAACACAATGCAATAACCAAAAAAAGGCAAGTAATTTTCTGATCAATAAGCCAATCCCTTTAGTGAGATAGAACGGATCAGTTTGGAGACATGATTTATTTTTCCTTTAGGCAACGCATGAAGGCCCTTACAATTATGAGTGTCATGTGTCTGACTTACCAGAAATCTCCTGTGTAAGTGAGTGCATGTAGGTCATGTAGTACAGCTGATTGATGGCTGATGGTTTTCCACAGTTCTCTCTGTGGGCATGCTCTACAGAATGTAAGGGGTCTGCACACACGGTAGTTTCCCAGATGCTAGAAGTGTCCCCTTTTTCTCTTTTAACTGCAGAGGTTAGGTTTCCATCTGCAGAGGATCAGTCAATGTGATCCTGACTATTTGAGATCACCCTGTGCTTAGGGAGCCCTGGACTGTGAGGTGGAGCAAACGCATCAGATATTGCTCACTAACACAATTTCTGACCAAAAGTAAAATAAATCTGGGAGATCTAGCATACAGGCAGTAGTGAGACCTACTCAACTAAAATTGAGTTGTTGCATTCAAAACACTATGCTCAAAAGAGTCGAAAAATCTCTGCTCACCTTATTGCTCTTTCATGTTCCCCTTTAATGGGGATGGTCCCTTTCACCATCTGCATGCCTTGTCTCTGAGGCACAGCACGGTCCATCAGCCTGCACAGCCAGAGGACCTCGTCTCTGCCTGGAGTACAAGGTGTCTCTCCGTACAATACCTGGGATGGTCCTTGGCTGTCCTTGGCCTTGGTAATACCACCAGTCCCCATACACTCACCAGTATGTCCAGGGCACTCCCGTACTTGAGAAACAGTTTTAGTGGAGGCAGGTAAATAGTTTTCAATATGCATCAAGGGACTGAAGCTCATTGCATCTGTCAGTGACACTTGTTGAGCTTGCTTACTGCAAGGAGTGAAGGGGTGTGTATAGTAGGAGAAAGCCTCCTTCCCCCTCTCTCTTTGCTCTCCAGGAGTCTGAGTGCATCCTGTCTCTTCCTCCAAAGATTTATTGACAGTAGTTACATTAAAAAGGGGTGAGTTCTCTAAAGTGTTTTTCATGTGTTTCTGAGATTATACCTGGTGGGAGAAGTGATCAACACTACAAATGGAGAATTCACCCCAAGTTTTCACTCTGATTTGCTGGCAGAGTATTACTGGGAGCTCTGAGGATCCCCTGTTAGCACATCACTGTTTTTACAGCTATTAGGTGGTAATCCTGGTCTAATTATTTGTCTGGGAGAATTTCAGTTCCTCATTTCAAATTTCAAAAGGATGGGCAGCAATTTGTTTCAGCACCTTTGTTCTTTCTTCTTCACAGCCACATACTAAAACTGGAATGTTTTACTATCAGCTATGAGTACTTGGCATAAGATTCTTCAACCTGCCTTTTCCTCTTCCACTATCTTTTGCTTTGTCTGAGATTATAGAGCTGACATAAACTGAGATAATTCAGTGGCTCAAAGAAAAGTTAGATGTCACCGTCATGAGACACAGCTTGACTGCATATTAGCAAACAGGCAGTTTGCAAATCTCCTAAGTCTGATACTCTTTATGTTTTCTGATGGTTTAACAAGTCAAGATTTAAAGAAAGAAATGAGCAATTAAAAAAAGGAGAGAACAAAAGCTACCATCATAAAAACCTGGTAATGGCTTATCCTGAGGGTTGGATGCTAACTATTGCCTTTAGGATCCTACACACGAACTTTCATCTCTTCTCTCCTGTAAGTTGCTGTGACCTTTCCTGGTATCCAAATGTTTCTTCTTCTTTCTTTACTAGCTCATCTCTTTCTGAGGCATTTTTTCAGTGTTGGTCCCTGCCTGCAGCTGATTTTTTTTTTTTCACTATGTTGTTAAAAAAAAGTCATTTAAAAATGTAGTTAAGACAAATGTACTCTCCCTATTTAGAAAAAAAAAAAATCCAGGTTACATTTTAATAATTACAGAATCCTAAGGGGATAATTGTCAATGTGAAAATAACCCAGGGGGAAAGGTGCTATTGAATCTTCTGTTGAAAAGTCTCAGTGAGAAGTGCATTTACTAAAAATAACAAGTGTGTGAACAATTATGGCTATACAGCTAATGCATTTGTGAAAGGTAAGATTTAACAGGAGATGGACAAGGGAAGAGCTGTAAAGGTGGCTTTTATTGTTTCACTGTATTATTGGTAAAGTCAAAGCTCCCCTAATTCTTCTGTAGGCTTAGAGTTTGCAAGGCAGGGACTTGTTTCGGTGCAACCTTTGTCAGCTGACACACAACAATGATTACCAGCTGGTTTAGAGGAAGAATCTTTCCATCACTGTCTTCTCTTCTCACTTGCACACACACTCTTGCCCCAAGCTTCCCAGCACTATTTCTCTTTTGCAACCCACAACTGCAGCATGTCTCACTCTCCATGCTTCTGGATGCCTCCTCGCTTGCTGGGCTTTGGATGTCTGCCTACCCATTCCCTTCCCTCCAACTCCTCCCCAGGTGAAAGTCCTTCCACTGCTGTTCTCTTCTTGGACATACCTAGCTATACTCAACTCTTGGAGAGCAAGGAAGAAAAATCAATCGATGTTTTGGGCTCCTGCACCTTGCCTCAAACATTGAAGTCTCATACGTGAACATCACCCCTTGTGAGTCCCTGGGAATACTATGCTTGGGATGCACCTCCTCAAAGGGATGGAAAAATGCCATATAGAGGAGCTACTGTTGTTATTTCCAGTATTAAGAAATTGCATTTAAAAAAAAAAAAAAAATTACTGAAGTTATGAGGCAGAAGCTCTAAAAGTCAGGTAGTTAGAAAACTTTACCTGAACATCCAGCCTTATCCCCTTCCCTTGCATGGACACATTTTGCTTTAATGTTTGTCATATCCCTGTTTACAAATAATGCTGTATCATACACCTTTTAGAAAGCTCATTTTAATTAATAGACAGATAGATGATAGTTAGGCAGACAGACAGACAGACACAGATATAACAACCAAACAGCAATATATAGCTCTTCCTCTGGCACAGCATGCTGCTTATTCAAAACAAAGAAAAATACTGTCAGTTTGCTGTCTAAGACTGGCCTGGTCTGTTCATGCTTCAGGCTAAGTTTTATGTTAAGGTAAATCCTGACAATTAGAAATCCCTTTTTTTACAGCACACAGGCTTGGTGACACTCCTATTAATGTCCCTACAGCTGGAGGGGTCATTGCCCAACTTTGGTTCCAGAATATCCGGCAAGTGTAGCCTTATATCAATATTGGACCTACAGAGGCTTTGTAGTTAATTAAGTATTAACAGCTACTTTAAAGTGGAAGTTTAGAACTGGCAAGTGCTGGCAATGGTTGCGTAAAGTCTGTTTTCTCAGAGAAAACATCTTCCCACACAAAAGACTCAAAATAAAGACAATGGCTGATGAAGGCAATAATATGTTTACAGCTACTACAGAAGAAAATAATTACACAAGACATTGTTATATATATTTTTTAAAAGAGTTAACGACAGCTTGGGATGATTCTGCTATATTGTTTCATGCTATTGATTCTATGATTCCTGCTTTAGCAATAAAATATTTTAGCATAGAAAAGTTGCGTGACTTCACAGCAGCACTAATGAAAATAATCAATCTTTATATTGCTAATATGTAACTGCATATCATCATCACTACCCATGTATAGAAGACAGAGAGCAGAGTCTAAAGGACTGGAATATTTTTTGTAAAAAGGCCATTTAGAGAGAAACATGTACAGCTCAGGTAGAATTTTCAGCTCCAGATTCTGAAGGTGCTTGGTCACATTACTCAGGGTTGCTGTCGTTTGGGTCACACATTGAACAGTAATCCCTGGACTGAGCACCTTAAATTAGAGCTGCTTGTTAGACTGAGTGGAGAAGTCAATTTTTATAGCAGCCATCATTCCTGGGGAAAAAAAAAACCCAGCACACAAAGTGTGGCAAACATGTCAGGTTGTGGTTCTTGCAGGTATATTTGTAGAGAGGACAGAAACATCAACAGTTGTGTGTCATTTTACATTCCCTACATCTCCATCACCTTCGTTTTTGAAGAACTTACCACTGTTTTTACTGGGGCTTTTAACAAGGTGCTGTTAAAAGAAAAACAGCTTCCATGTTTTTGCCTTCTTTGTGGGAAACCGGAGTACAAGAGCATGGCCAAGACGCGTGTTGTGGCAGTGAGCTACCTACGGCCAGAAATCCCTCGCAATCCATAACCTTCACTTTTGGGCTTTCAGCGTGGACATCAGATGGTGGTTTGGATGCCAATTGGATAACCAATTGGTTATCTGGCTCACCCTCTACCTCGTCACCTGTTTTTATAAGGATGGATTGGAAAATAACTCAGCTCCCATAAACATTTTAATGCCAACATACCATATCACTGTAACCTCTTTTATTTCTTCAGCTGCTCCTGGTTGTTTCCCTGCCTATCCCCCCTGCCCTGGTCCCTCAACATCAGTAAATAGAAGAGGGCTGGTGTGGTTTTTCTTCACAAAAGCCACACATATGAGCACTTCAGACTGTTTGCAGGACAGAAGTCTGTGAAACAAGGACAATCTGTTTTAAGGAGCCAGAACACTGTTTAGATGAGACTTATTCTGCACGCTGATGTATGGTTAAGTGCCATACATTACCTGGGGCTCTTTGCAATAGCATGAAGTGTATGAAGCATGAAGCATGAAGGAAGCCATTTATAACACATAAGGATCACAAGTGCAGTAGTCCTACTCCCACACTAACAATGCAATCATAACTAGTCTCTCCTGGCACACATGTTCTTTAACTCTTTAGAGAGCACACATATATAAAAAGCAGTTTGCACTCATTTTCTTCTTGCTGTGGAGGGGTAAGCTACAATCACTTTGTCCATGGAGCGAGGAACCTACACGGGCCATGATACTGCATTTAGGTTCATGCAAGGTGCACTGCAAGCCTCGCTGAAGGGAGGGATGAAATGTCCTGTTTAAAGGAACTGGTGGTTTAGGGGCAAGAAAGATCCATGGAGAAAGGAGAGGGAAGAGAGGAAGGAAAGGCAGCCATTCTGCAAAGGTTATGGTATGCTAACCAGTGGCTGGATCACACAAGTATACGCTGAAGGGAGCTGAATATCTGAGGGAGGGCGTGAGTGGGAAATCCGTATTGCAATCCAGTGTGACCACCCGGGGCAAGTACACCTAGCCAGTCAAAATGGCATGGAACATATCACAAAGCAGACATCCTTTTCATACAGGAGGTTATCAGCCCTGCCACCCTTCCCCTTGCTGGCATTTCCAGTGGGTAAGTGCATATTAAGTGACAGTGGGGCTGCTTAGTCCAATTTTAAATTAATGCTGTGAAGGGGGCTTTTGACAACTTATTAAAAATTTAAGTATAATTCCAAACCCTCAGGTTATTTGATTTTATAGTTAACATTTCTCTGTTGGAATAGCAACACATGATGTCTGTCAGCAAGGCAGCCACAATAGCCCGAGGCTGATTTTCCAAAAATGAAATAACAGTCTATATCTGTCAGGACTGTGCCGGTGCCATGTTCTACACGGGCACTTCTTTAACCTGATAATTCACACAGCTGAAACATGTCTAAGAGTTGGCTGAAGTTTTCTTGCAATCTGAAAGAAACTCTGTTCTCTTCCCCATTGTGGCATAACCAGAGCAGTTACTGGCAACAGGCTTTCAAAACAGTCCACAGGTTATATGTCAGAAAAGCACTGAAAAGTCACAACTTACCAAAGTTAGACAGGTACATCAGAAAGAAAAAAAAAAAGAAGAGGAAGGTTGATCCATTTTAAAATTAAAAGACAGTTATAGTAAATTTTTTTAAGGGAAGTAAGATCAAGGAAACAATGTGCTTCAGCAGATCACTGACTGATTGCAATAGACACCTAAAATTGACCAAGTTCATAAATGATTTGGTATTTGACAGCTGGCACAAATCTATCCTGATTGAGTTTGTTTTCTCCATTTATAAAAAAGGTAGTAATGTCACAACTGCAGGTTTTGTTTGCAATTGCAGTTGTGTGTGTACAAGCACCCATACAATACCTACATAAAATGCAAATACATTTACTGAAAATTAAGGAGGTTAATTTTTAGTTTTGTTTTAATATAGACTAATATCAATTGTGCTGAAATATTTTAATTAAAAAGGCACACTGCTCTGGAGAACGTAACAGATTTAGAGGCTACCGAGGGACCCACATGCAATCCCCAAGTTTGACTAACTTGCAGTGACAACTTGTGCCTTCTTCTTCCTAAACTATTGTCTTAACCGAAAGGATAGGGAGTCAAGCTCTCTTTGGAAACTGGCTTTTACAAGGGAAGATAACTTCATCTGGTAAGATTGGCTACTGGAGGAAGAGAAGGAGCAAGAGTTCAGATGCAGTTAAAGATGGGCTTGATGTGGGACCCAGATGCATCCCAAAGTGCTTGTCTGTTCTGCAGTAACAGGGAACGCAATACTTTCCTCAGTAATAAACACTACCCTGACCATGAGAAATGTTTGCAAAAGCAACTTTGCTGACTCCAGCATTTACTCCATATAATTTTGTTATTTGGGTAAAACTTGCCCGACTCATACATATGTGTGCAGTATTTCAACATTTAATAATGTGCATATATCTCTCTACACATTTCAGCACATGTACATGACTTCCAATTATAGTAGGACTGATAGCTGGACTAGGGAATCTTCTTCGGAAAAGAGAAAGAGCAGAACTAAGTAGCATTTACTTTGCAAATACTTCCAGTTTTGTCAATTGGGAGGCCTTTTTAATCACTCAAATAGTATGTTTATAGTACTTATATTTGTGAGTGTTACAGGGGCATCACAGGGAAGGATTAATTTATAGTTTCTTTTTTCTATTTACACCAGTAATGAATCATGGCAAAGTTACAGAGCTATTGTAGTTTGAACATGGGAAATGACATGGAATATTCCCATTTCACTGCAAAAGTGGTTGTTTAATACTCTGATTTTCCTTACAGAAAGGAGATTCATAAGGATGCCACTGTCTTCATTTCAACTAAAAGAACATATGAAAAACCAAAATGTGAGGCCATGGAATACAGCCCCTTTTTAGAGATGGTGAAGTGACAGTTCAATTTGTCATTGCATTGAATGCAGCTGAACACTAAGGAAAATGGATCCTCTGTCTACAGTAGTCACGTTCTGCAATGAATCCTTTCACTGTATCACACTGTTAGTAAGATTTAACCATTCTGTGAAAAGCAAGGCATTCCAATCAAAACTGACCAAATTCAATGTAATACAAGTTACAATTTTTGCCCACATTTGTGGTGATACAGTTCTGCTCTAGAACTTCATTTCTTGGATGGGACTTTTGTTTTCAGTTTCAACTCCAATTTCATTCATAAGCAGTCTGTGTTTACTTATTTTTGTGCCATCACTACATGTCTTCGCTTAGCTCTCATTTTGCTAGGTCTAAACAAGCCGAGTGGGTAAGACTTTCTAACCATTGCTCTGTTCATTCTGTCAGTTCTTTTTCTGCGTCTATTCATCTTTTATTTCAGTACATCTTTCTTCACGATGGAGCACCAAAATTGTACACAGTGTCTCATCTGGAGTCTTCCCATATTATCTAGAAAGCCAGTTACAGTAGTCTGGGAAACACTCTCAATTCAACACCGCTTGATTTTTCTAAGGAAAAGTTGATTTTCTTCTCAACAGCCCCTTGTCTTACTGAGCCTAAGGTGCTGGGACTTTGTTGCCTCTCCCTTAACTCAGGTCTGAGAGTCAACAAGACTATTATTACTGCACAACAATACAGATAACTATAATTGAAAATGGATGTATTGGATGAAAAAAAAAAAAGAAGTACAAAACTGTATCTACAAGATAAGACACAAACAAAAATAAATAAAAAAAAAAACCGAAAGGGAGCATCAATTGTTTCTTATAAATTTTAGGGAAGTGCTGAGTATTGTACTACATCACATAGAAGTTATCTATGTCATTGCCCAGTTTATGAGTGTAACTATCATATCTGTTGTGGCTATTATCTGTCTTGCATTCCATTAGAAGGGGTGGTTTTATGTTCAGTCCAACCCTCTGTAGACCGTGTTTGCTCTAATAAAGAGGATTGTATTGCTGCTCAATGGTGTATGCTGGAGGCACTCTACAACCAGCTTCAAAAGTTATTAAATATATAGGAGCATAGGCAAATATATCAATTACATGGAATGGACAGAAAACACTTTTTCCTCCCTTCCCTTCTCCCTCACTACTGAATTAAGCAATAGCGTTTGTCTTTATACCATTGGCTCCATTGTGGAAAAGTCATGATTTGTTCATACACTTAAGTCATTTTAAGCATAAGCATAGTAACCTGTACTGAGAAAAATTAATTTCCCTCCCTACCTCCCACCCTGTTCTTGAAAGTTCATGCTGAGAAGCAAGGGGTGAGGGTAATACGGAAATGGAAGAAATACATTAAGATAGTCTTAAATTTTGTATTCATTGTGCAATACTGTATAATATAAAAAAAATTACACTTACTTACTTTGATGTCTACTTTATAGATAAGAATTGTTTGAGGAATTGGATAGCACTACTTCCTCCTCCAGAGTGTTTTACTCTTCTTTGTCCCATTCATCACCAATGTGCATAACACAGGAATAAAGGACTATGAGGGACTTCCTGGTCACAAAGCTGAATGCCAAAATATCTCAGCATCCCTGTAAAAATCTCTTTCATCTGCTGCTCACAAACAAGATTCTTCAGACAGAAGTCCTGTTTTAAATATTGGCTGGGCTACTCTGCCTTCACTGAAGTTGTACTTTGCAGTATCATACCATTACTGATATGAAAATACCATGTAACTACAGCAATAAGGAGATGAAACTGCCAAGATATATTTTTTTGGTATAAAATACCAAAATTCTCTGCAGATTGACTAACATACCCAGGCACTTTGTACTTCATTCCCTGTGCAAATTTCCCTAGAGACACTAGACTTAGAGAGATTTTATACAAGGATGTATCTATAGATCAGGAATAGACTTGTTTGAAGTTTAAAATTCATTTGTTTCTTCTCTCCAATAGCATCCTGTCATTTGACTTCAGTTATTTAATTTTCAGTAAAACCTTTCTATCTCACAAATCCAGGCCTTTGCTCTTTTGCAGCAATGCTATATAATTCTTTCTTTCTTTCTATCAAATCTTTCAAGCTATACTACATAACAGCAACATTGATATTTTACTGAAGGATTTGGGGTTTTTATATTTATAAACATTTCTACAGAGAATATCACCTGAGCATTTGATTGAGTTAGAACAGATGTTCAAGAAGGGCACAATGAAAGAAACCTTGATTAAATGTGAATGTCTTCAATAATTGCCCATTGGGAGGGTGACTTTGATGGCACTGTGGGCAATGTAAGAACCAGGCTATGCATCTAGCCAAAGGAATTCAGAGCCCCACGTCTTCTGTAATGTACACCTTTTCACGTATGTGCATGAGCACAAGTTCATGTTGTTTCCAAAGCCCCCAGATTAGCATGGGAGAGATCTTGGGCTATATTCAGCGGTGTGCAATATGTTCAAGGAAGTCTGACACTGTGCAGCAAGGCTGTCAGGCACTTGCTGGTGACAGCTCATATGAGTTAAAAATGGAGAGGTAGATAGGATACAAGCCTCTTCTGGGCCAAATTAGGAAAGAGAAGAAAGAGAAACAATCATGGCTGCAAAGCAAGCATTAGTTGAATCATGCCATGGATTTACCTTGGGACTATACTGAACTCCCAGTACGAGCAGTCATGTCTTGGGGCACAGAGGGGTACAGAAAACAGAGAGAAAAGCTGAGTACGTGGAAAAGTAAAAAGAGAAAGATAGAAGTTCTTACAATATTCAGACTCAAAACTCTTGTGGCATTTCATCTGCACCTTTTCCCCCCATTTAAGCTAACAATTGCCCAGAGTGGCAAGGATACCTCTAAAAGCACTATGCCAATTCCAGCTGATTCCAGATTTCAACAGGAACTATGACTATGTATATTGTTTCCAGGGAGAAAGTACCCTGACATTCAGCCGTATATCCTGCTCTTTAGTGGGCAGGCATGATTTATCAGTGTTCTGTCAGAGCTCTCACTTTGAAGCATTTGTCTTGCACATTCATGTCAAGTGCACTATGTCATATGCACATGCCTCTTATCTTATCTGCCAGAAATATCCCTTGGAAATATCACAAGAGAGCCAAATGAGAACTAACTGATTTTCTGGTCTACAGTGGACAGTTTGAAGCTGCAAATGATCCAGTACATCTCAAGCAATTTCGCTATTCAGGACTAGAGTGAACATGTTTTAAAGCTGCTTAGCATATCCAGTAACAACACACAAGCTTATTGGGTTCTGTCTGGTAATGGTAATACAGGAATCATAGTGTACTAATTATGCCTGACACTGTTGGCTTCTTGAAAATGTCTTTTTAATTAGAAAATGTGGAAAAAAGGTCTAAAGCACCCAGGTTAAACTACAAGTGAAAACATGAGATGTACAGATTTGGTTAAAGGTTAGATGAAATAACACAACTGTCAACCACAATGAATGCTTTCAGTCTTTCATATGTTATGCAAGGAATATGTATATTCATTTTCACTTCCCTTTATTGAGTTGCTTCACCTCTCTGCTGTGATTCTCAAAGCAAAGAGAAGCATTAGTGTGACAACACAACATATCTACAATGATGTTCAAAGGTTTCAGAGGTTGTTGCTATTTTTCTAGAGATGTTAAAAATATCCATTTACCTTCAGGACAGAACAACCTTCAGATCCAACACTTGAAAATGTACTGGGACTTCCATGATAACTCACACATCTGAGTTTGGGATGTAGATAGCCAAAGATGCTGACAACACAGAATGAAATCTTGGCTTCATTGGAATTAGCACAGACATTGAATTAACACATTGATCTCAGTATAACTACAATTTTAACAGTGATTTTAGAAATGTCAGGGATGGCTCATGAGCCTGATTGATGGAAACATTTTCATGAACATCAAATTTAAAAATGCCATTTTTACCTCAAGCACATGGCTTGCTTCTATACTGATCCCAGCTGCAGGTATTTACTACACAGTACAGGACATACTACATTTTGATTTTTACTTACGCTGCTCTGGTAGTGGGATCTTCGATAGCTGAAGTTGTTGCTAGGATGTGGAACAACATCAAGGAGCTCTAGCTTCGTGGCTGCATAGCTATATTATGGTCAATACTGAGCTGTGCAAGAGTAATTTCAAAGAGTTAACTGGGAAAACAAAAATCCTTTTTATCTGATTAAAACTTCTGCTTGAGTACCCCGCATTTTCTGTGGTGCATATACAGCAGCTTAGGGAAACCAAACTAAAATCAGCTCTTCTACTGCATCTACATTTCCTTCCACTATTCCCACAGAGGTCCCACAAAAACAGCTGCAAGTCAAGTACTCAGATTGGAGAGCAATGTAAATTCTTCTTCTTCCTCTAGTCTCCATCATGTGCTTTGCTATCAAACAATGACAAAGCTCGAATATAAATCAAATTAGAAAATATCTATATAAAATATACATATATATGTATACACGTGCTGTATACATTAGCCCAGGTGCATATAGCATGCTGAACTGCTAAACATCTCTCTGCATGGGCTTCATGGGAACAGAGACCCTGTTATGAACTACTCCCCTCCATTTATTTTCTCCATACACTTGGGTTATTGTAACATCTTCTCTCCCAGCAGTGCTTCCTTTCTCTTGACCTTTTACCCTCTCTGCTTCAGTTCTTCTATGAATGGCAGTGAAACAAAAGGGGAGAAAAATCAAGAGAAAAGTAATTAACAAGACGATGACTGTTCCAGCTCCTCAGAGGTATCCTTACAGAGTGAGTCTCTGAGATCATCAGTATAACAGAAGATACCAGTGTCAGGGATAAACAGGAATGGGCAGAACTGGGGGGAAAAAAAAAAAAAAAAGAACAAAACAGATAAGCTAGAGGCTGCCTCAGTTGTTTTTGAGTCCTATTTTATTAGAAGAATATAACATCAGTGAAACTAAGAGACTATGCAATTGAAGCTGGCATTATGTTTTTAAGATATAGCTGTTCAAGTGGACTGAAATCTTATGTCGTGTGTGTTCGGACAGTATCAAAAGAGTAACATTGGGAGAGAAGTCTGCTAATACTCAGTTATTCAATACAGTATTGCCAAATTACCTGGAGACATGCTGTAGATATATAGACTGTTGAATGTTAAACAGCTACCAAGCCTTATCTATTTCATCTAGCTGTACCTGGAGTAATAAAAGAGCTAATACAGATTGGGGAATTTCAAATGTATGCCCCAAGCATGCACATATATTACAACAGTAAAACCCAATAACAAACCTGTTCCTTAGGCATTATTAATAGGATTTGGATAATCACAGGAAAAGCCCTTCGTGCTGAAATAATATTCTTTTTGTTGACAACAAGATATCCAATGGGACTGTGTGAAGAAGAAAAGAAAACACACTGATTGATGTGCCTGTTACAATAGAAAAAATGACAACTTCAGTGAGGCCTCTGTGCAAGTTTATAATTTGTTTTACTTTATTTCTCCCTTGCTCATCTCAAGGAATATTTTCAAATGAAAACTGCATGGTCATGCCTTCTAGCTGGGATTAAGTACTAAAACAGTAGGTTTTAAAATGTCCATTGCGGGGATTAGAAGAGCTTCTACCAGGGAGCCATGCCTGGTACACACTTCACACAGTGTCCACAGGGAGGCCCTGCTCTGAGGACACTTCTTCTCAGTCATCTTCTTCATTACAAAATCCATCAGTGATATTTCACATGTCCTGTGATGCTGGAGGCTGTCCTGTCATGGCCGTTGGCCAATGAAGTGAAATTATGTGTTCCGTAAAATTAACGAATATTGCATTTCTAGTTCCAGCATCTATTAATACAATTGTTCTTCCTGCTGAGGAAAGACAGACCAAGTTAGGTAAAGAGAAGGTGCAGCCAAACTGGAACTGGGAAGTTTGAAAGAGAGATGCCTCACAGGGGGATGGTGCCCACTGGCCATCCAACCTGCCCTTCTCCCCATCATCCCTGTGCTCCTCCTTACGTGCAGTTGCATTCTTCCATGCAACAAGATGGAAGGAAAAGCCAATTCTGCTGCTTTTTTCCCTTGTTCCTGGTTTTTGTCTTTTGCCAGTCAGCTTACATTCCAATGAAAGGATGACAGAAAAACAGGCATGGGTAGAAGTCACTTTCAAGGGGCATTTTACTGGTGCCAGACTACTGAGCCGTTACTGGTTACACACTACAAACTTTTATTTTCCTTCTTGCTGGTCACATGGTATCAAAACCCCCTGCTAGCCACAGGAACCAGGTGCCCGCTGCTGGTACATGAAGATAGGAAAAAGGAGGTTATGAGACTCCTTGGGCTATTATATGGCCATTTTCCTAAGCAATCTTTGGCTTCTGGAGCTCTGTACCCTCTCATACCAAGTGTCACGTGGTGGGGATAGAGGTGGGGGGTTGATTTCTTATTTCTATGATTTGTAAAAAGGTAAATGTTTATCTCAGTTTTGGCTCTGAGAGGAAGAGCAGAGAGGGTTTTAAAGGCACTTTGCATGTAAGTACTCATGAAACAATACTGTTATTCTCATGCAGCAGGCGGTAAGCAGCAGAAACAGAGACATAGCAACTTAGCAATGCAAAATGAGCTCCAGGCATCTGGTAATTGAACTTTTTTTTCCTTTTGAAACCTCTCACAACACTGAATAGCATGGGGTCAATCTGACCTGTTCTTGACAGTGTTCACAGTGGTAGGAAATCTTTGTGACTCACATTCTCAATCAGAAGAACATTTTAGATTATTTAGGTATGGAGGGAAAAAAACACAACAAGAAACTGTTGATTTGCACCCATTTTTTGACCCCGAAAGGCTCTGGTTTTCATGATTTACATTGAAGTTAGTATGTGTTAAAAGTATTTATCCAAAAGATGTGTGTTCATCATACAGCCCCCAAACCAAATTTATTTAGTTCCATTATATGTGACCTATCTTTCTGCCCTTCTTTCAAGACATATAATATTATGGATCTGTGGAAGGTGATTCAGAGATTCAAAGAAGCAGTGCAACATGCCAAATGTTTGAAATGCAAAGATACTGGCAGTTCCCTGGGGCAGGTACTTCAGCATCATGACAGCCAGAACCCTCTTAATGAAAGCAGTGGCTCTGGATGGCTCAGTCTCAGCTTCTCAGAGTTTTTGTCTACTGGTTCCTCATGCAGCATCTAAAAGCTAGTGCTCCGTACCTGGCACTTGTGTGGAAAGGGTGGAGAGAGACAGGCACTTCTAAAACCAAAAACCAAGCATGCAGGCAACAAGAACGGTCATCCTTCCTGGCCCTCCCAGAGGTGAGTATAGCCAAGCACCTGCAGAAATGAGTCATGGATCCACCACCAGGAAGGCGAGTGGTGGCATTGGCCTTCAGGTGCTCCTCTGCTCCATCAACACCAGGTCCCAGGTGGCGTAACAAGGAAACAGGTCCTGTGCACACCTACCTCTAATGCCTAGAGATTGGCATTAGCCAGGAGGCCCTGTGCTAGCACAGCCCCTAAGTGATGCAACTCTGTCATGGGAGCTACACTGCAAGGGCTTGAGAGCCATAGGTGGCCAGAGCCACAGGCCAACTAGTCCTGTCTCCTGACTAACCTCAGCATGGCACTGCACCCTAACAGGCACATCCTGGGAAGAGGTTTATTAGCCACGCACATCCCCAGCAAGTCTGCTCTTGCCACCTGTCCTCTTTGGGAATTTGGTGTACGTAGTACTTTGGTCAAAAACCAGGGATCTGAATCTTGCACCCTTCCTCAAGTTGAGTAATAGGTATTCTTTGTTCATATGACTTAAGTGTGCAGGTCCCATACAGTAAGTAAATGCCTTAGGATTCAGTCAACAAAGTTTTGATGACAAGTGGATGTAAAATAACTGCAGGTGCCTACAGAAAAAATTTATCTGGCTATAAACCACCTTGTAGTTAACAATGTAGTATTAAAAAATGGAAAAAAAAAATAACAAGGAATTGTCCCTTCCAACCATATTATATGTTTCAGTTGTTAGAACAAGACAAAGTATTACTTTTCTGCCATGCATTAAATTTAATAATAGTTACCATGTTGAAAGAATAATGGGAAAAACCTTTCCTTGGGTTATCAGAGGGAGAGAGCTAATATCTGCCAGCAAATCCCATTATGATTATTATATATGTCTCTAGGTTGGATTCATTCATAGATTGCATAGATATGGCTACATAAGACTTCAGGCAACTGTACATGAATTTTTGTAAATTGTGATCAGGCCTCAGTGCAGTGGCCGCCAGGTAATGGATTAACGAGTTGTCAGTATTAAATTCATTCATTTCTCCTTATCGTTTACAGAGCAGGTGGCCTCTAACTCTACTGGTCTGCACACACAGCTCTGAAAGACTAGTAGCTTTTTGCAGAGAAATGGAAGGAGCAGCAGCAGATTTCATTTATCAGGAATAACATTCTGTTCATGACCTTTCATCTCCAGCACCTAGGCAAACTCAATCTGCTGGTGCTATTGACCCTGCACAGTTTGGGCAGACTGGGGTGGAATGATGATAAATATACTGAAATAGGATAGACTTGCTGTAACTTGAAATTAAGTGAGGCCTTGAAAGAAAAAAACATTCAAAGGATTAAAAATGTGTGCATGCATGCATGTATTTGTTCAAAGAAAGCATGTAGTGATTGAATGGACTGTGTTCTGTAGATTGCACATATATTGGTTTCAGTGGAGTTGTAAGGTGTGTAAGTCAGTGCAAAATTTGTCTTACCCTTCCCCAAAGTCAAGTCAGTCCTGGCTGCCTCTGTCACACAAGCAGTGTAAATTCAGATACAATTTAAACATGTGAATTTGACTGGTTTATAAAAAAAACCTAAAAAGTAAAGCTAAAAATGCTGGAAAGCTTTCAGAGTTATTTAAAAATGTGAGGGATAACCCTTAGTCAAATGAAATATTTGGCTTGGAAAAATTATAAAGGGTGGGAAAGAGTTCCATTTTGACCTTTAACTCAACAGGCTTGTCTGATTGAATCTCCATACGCCAAAAAAATGAAGGCGAGCGAGCAGGAGAGTTTCCTTTCCCTAGGCAGGGCCTCGGTGGGGCCACATTTCCTATCATCTCACTTGTTTACACAGTGTGTTTATAAAAATTGCTGCAGCCCCTCATCTATTTCTGCAGTATTGCCATTACAAGCTAAAAAAGGGTACTGAGGACTCGCTTGGGAAGGAATAGTGATCGTGAAACAAAGTGAAATGTCCATCCACTCCGTACGAGCGGGCAGCTTTTCTGCAGATGAAGATAAAGAGGAATAGCATGAGATTTGCTGAAAGAGTTTGTAATGCTTCGCACCTTGTCTTACTATGGTGGTAAGTGTTGTCAAGGAGTGCTTTCACCAAGCTGAATTACAGTCATCATGAAGAACGAGGCCACGCTATTGTCAGCAAGATTACTGATGGCATAATAAAATGCCGTGCACAACGAAAATTTGAAAGATAGGATAGATCTGCCATCAAAGGAAGTTTTTTCTTATCTGGACAGGGTTTTTCCCCTCGCTTTTTATAAGAAGACTTTTTAATGTAACATCAATATACAAAAAACCAAACCACAACAGGTAAAGGAATTCTTAAAGTAGCCCATAAGAAAAATCAACCTGAAAACACTTGTAATCTTTTGGGGGGGTGATTTGAAGGTATGAATTAGGGTGTATATCTCAAAAAAAAAAAAAAATAACAGCCAAATTGTTTCTCAAGAAACTGTGTATGCTTACATTTATGAGCCCTAGACACGTGCTAAAACCACTTCTGTTTTCATTCCCGAAACACTTCCACACTGAAAGGTACTCAGCAAGAATTCAGAAATGCTGTACTTGAGCAGTGTGGCATTTAGAAGGCAGGTATAATGTAAAACTGTTTCATTAAAAGCAGGTCACATCAGGGCCTAAACAGTAAGATAGTTTATCCTGGAATGACTGAAAATTACCTGTTTTGCCATCAGTTTCTCCAAAGAATGTGGCCCAACTAGACCTTAAAATTGTGCCCCAAAAGGCTATTCAGGCACCCACCTTGCTCAGATTAGTGTGAAGTCAGATGATGTTCATTCCTAATTCTCAGGCAGGGACACCACAGAGAAGTCCACGAGAAGTCCACCTTCACAATTTTTTTAGCAGAAATAATTTCTTTGTTTATACCTCCACATGGATGAACATACTCACATAGATCCTCACCTCACTCCATTCACATAAAACT
Source organism: Numenius arquata (assembly GCF_964106895.1). Taxonomy (NCBI): domain Eukaryota; kingdom Metazoa; phylum Chordata; class Aves; order Charadriiformes; family Scolopacidae; genus Numenius; species Numenius arquata. The sequence goes on along the minus strand of NC_133579.1, from coordinate 67,650,666 downwards.
GGAGTTTTATGTAAATTCTAATGGTATTAAAAACATAAAGGACAGCTACTTGTTTTAGAAAGTTACTTACAGTAGACAATAAGCCCATTTTCAGTCTTTTGGCATACACACGTAGCTTCTTCCTGAAAATATGAAAAACTATGCTTTCATAGGACAAATCACCCAATTGTTTCCCTGATGAATCAGAAAGTAGATGTTTCTCTTATGCAGAAAAAACCGCTAGTACTTGAAATGGCACACATTCAGACATAATTGTTTCTTTTTGCCTTTTTCCCTCTCTTCTCAATATCATTATTCCACCAGGTTAATGTTCTCCATATGGAATTTTGAAGAGATTGCCTGCCTTTATCTGACTTGCAACTTATTGCATATAATACTTTATGCATAAGTAATGATATATATAATATATTTTTTAAAAAAACAGTTTTCCCATCAGTGGTTTTTATTTTTTCTTACTTCCATGCACAGCACTGACCTTTGTCCCCTGCTTCTAAAAGAAATGTTTGCTCCAAAAATATGGTAACCATCCAGTGTTTTGTTTGCACTCTATTCAGGAGCTTACATAAATATTCAAGATATACGGAGGAAGAAGGGAAGAAAATGCCTGATATTCTACTTTACGTTACTGGGATTCCTTGTGGGACTGAAACAAACACTTAGCCATGCTTGTTTCACACGCTTTTACAGACAACTATTGGCAAACCATGTGAATCCCAGAGGCTGGATCATTTCTCCTTCCAGTGTATGGGTTTTCCTCACTGTCCACCACCTACCTATGCAGCGCTCTGCCTTTCAGTGTAGTTTACACTGCTGGCGACGTGCCAGCCTGCTCTCATTCTGCCTCCTCCTTCGCACTGCTCCTCTTCGCCACCCCCCAGCCTGCCTGCAGCATCCACCTGCTCCCCTTCCTCCGTAGGCTCTCCCTGACTCTTCCCTGCCGGCTTGTTATAACTCCCTGACCAACTACACTTTCCCAATCCTTTTATATATGAAAGGGCGATGTATGTAAAATGCTTTCAGTTTGCCAGCTCAGCGGTGTTATGCAAGTAAGAACGCTTACTCCCTTGCTTATCAGATTAATGACTATTTAGATAAATAAGACTTTCTCCAGGTGGCCAGCTTCAGTGTGTGAAGGAATGCTAATTGCAAGGTCGGGGAGATAAAGGCTCAATATTTTGAGGAACCAAGCAGGTTCCACGGAGAGAAGCCAACCTCTGTGAGATGACGACCTTCACATCCCACTGCTGACAGAGACCCAGCACATAACAAATTACCTACATTTTGGAACTGTTCACATCAGTCAATACACTCAAGTTTTCTCTTGGTTTTCTAAGGAAGCAAAGCCTACACAGTCACGCTCTCACTGTTTTTACCCGCAAGCATCTAACAACTGCTTTGGCATTGGTTTTTGACAACGGACTGTCCCCTTTTACATGTTACCAGGTATCAGCCAGGACTCAGGCCCACAGTCCTGCAAAATGGGTGTAGCACAGAGGTTTAAATTCACATAATATAACCCATTCCCAGGCACCGAGTGCAGAAACAGAAGAGACTCTGTACATGTCAGGGAAGAAACCCACTGAAGTTTGCAGGAATCTCTTTGCTATCTTTAAAAGCCCTTTGTATTGACCTTGTGAGAAGTTCTTCTACCACAAGTCTCTCTCTGTTCTCCCATTTGCAATGTGTCCTAATCCAAAAAGAGTACCAAAGCTGAGATCTTCAAAGGACACAAAGAGATTTAGGAACATAAATGCCCCTGAAGGTTGATGGCACTTTCCTAATGCTCTCACGCTACTTCTAAAAATGCCTATTCAACAGCTCTGTGATGGTTTGTTGGTTGTTTTTTTTTAATGGTATGCCTTTGCTTCTGCTTCCCTTTTGGACTGTAAATCAAAAGGAGACAATTTTCTACTCATACAGCAGCTGGCAGAAAACTTATTCAACCTAAACTATATCCAAAATTTAGCCACAATTCAGCAAAGAATTTAAATAATAGGGAGTAATAGAGTAATAGTCTACCACTAACATTTAAAAGCATTAGCTTTATCACACTTTGAATATAGAAAATCTTCCAGGATAATTTAATACTAGTACATTTTTCTTACATTCAGCCAGAAATACTTTATCTCCTCTCTAGACACTTTTTCTCAGAAAGCCATCAACAATTTGTAATACTTACTGAATTTAAAAAGTTAATTGCTATCTAACTGAAGTAGCTTATTATACAAGTACTGGGACTATGCCTGTCTGCCAGTCAAATACACTAAAGCATTCCATTTAAGCAATTTAAATTAAAATATCATTTTATAAAGTTGTTTTGATTGTGATTGCATATTGAGATTTTAAATAATTTTGACTTAATTTCAAGGGAGATGGATTCATTTTGTATATTATCCAATTGTAATCATTTCTATGTGATTAACATTTAATTTATGTCTACACTCTTAGCACTTCCCTTCCCTATAGCCGTAGTTGTATTATACTTTTTTTAAAAGCTGAGTCTTCTGTGCAATGCACTGTAGAGATGAAGCAGCAAAAAAGCACGGTGAAAAAAAACCTACATGTGGAATGCTACAAGCAACCACCCCCCTGCTCCCCCCAGCAGAATGTCACTGTCACGTTTCATCATACAGCCAAAAAGATGGCTCTATAATGGAAAGAAGCCTTTGTAATAGAGACAATTAGAAATATAAATGTGTATTCTATAGTGTAATATACTTACTTGCTAACCAAAACCAGGATCACCAGAAGACAGCTCTAGATTGGCCCAAGCTTTTTATATTTGGGAGACAGTAATACAGACATAATGGATTTAGCACTATACTCTCTGCAGCACAGATGGGTGCTTTCTCCTCTATCCTTCTTCAGTGACTACTTCAGGACTCACACCGCCATTGATGTGTGAGTGACACATCAATGTCACTCATTGATGACATTGATGAGTCATCCATGACTCATTGATGTCTCATTCTTAACCAGGACCAGGAGCACAAGTAATGTTCCCCTCTATCCACCCAGTTGCAGGGAATGATGAGGGAAGAACCAGGAAGACTAAGCAGACCAATACCTGGCTCCTAGCCTAGTGTCACGGGCAGAATTTTGGGTTTTTTGATCAAGGGTTAGTTTACATGACACCAGGCCTGCTGACAACAGACAGGGTATGCCTGCCTCAAAGTGGGAAAAGGATCTTTGTGCAGGAGTAAGCAGGGCTCATTGAAAGAGCTTTAAACTAGGTTTGAAGGAGAAAGGAATAAAACCAGGCTTGCTGAGACAAGCCTGAAGGCAGCACACCGATGTTGTGGGTCAGAGTGCTAGCAAGGTCCTTCGGTCTGCTGTCTCAGTGGAGGTAGGGGATGGAGAACCATGTGTCAGCAAAGACACAAGGGTTATTGATGTGTTAGAAACCACATAAGTCCCCGAGAATGGTCATCATTAGGGCTTCTCCCCACAAAAAGGTGGCGGGGCCAATAACCCTACTGAAGTGCATCTATTCCAATGCATGCAGCATGGACAACAGACAGAAGGGGCTGGAAGCCATTGTGCAGCAGGAAAACTATGGTGTAGTTGCCATCATGGAAACACAGTGGGATGACTAACACAACTGGAGTGCTGCAATGGATGGCAATAAACTCTTCAGAAGGGACAGACAAGGAAGGAGAGGCAGTGGGGTAGCCCTGTATGTTAGGGAGTGTTTTGATTGTCTAGAGCTTAATGACGGTGACAATAGGATGGAGTGTTTATGGGTAAGAATTAGGGGAAATGCCAATAAGGCAGATATCATGGTGGGAGTCTGTTACAGACCACCCAACCAGGATGAAGAGGCAGATGAAATATTCTGTAAGCCGCTGGGAGAAGTCTCACAATCACTAGCCCTTGTTCTCGTGGGGGACTTCAACTTACCAGATGTCTGCTGGAAATACAAGATAGTGGAGAGGATACAGTCTAGGAGGTTCTTCTCCCAAGTAACAACAGATAGGACAAGAGGAAATGACCTCAAGTCGCACCAGGGAAGGTTTAGATTGGGTATTAGGAAAAATTTCTTCGCTGAAAGAGTTATCAAGCATTGGAACAGGCTGCCTAGGGAAGTGATTGAGTCACCATCCCTGAAGGTATTACAAAGAGGTGTAGATGTGGGACATGGTTTAGTGGTGAACTTAGCAGTATTAGATTTATGTTCAGACTTGATGATCCTGATGTTTCAGTCTTTTCCAACCGAAGCAATTCTATGATTCTATTCTATGATTTTGAGAAATGATGAGACAGTACATGCTTCACTGCAAATGTATTATCCATGAGTGGAGATGGGCATATCTTTTCCATTTTGGTAGCTGTTCTCTTTGGGGAGGTATGCAAAATAGTTGACTTAGCAAAAAAGTGAATACTGTAGGTTGACTTTGGTGAATGGTTATAGCCAAATTCAATAAAGCAGGAAAAATAAATGTCAGGAGCAGAAAGACAAAGCATTCTGACATTTTTGAAATTTATCTTTTTTATTTTTCAGCTAAGTTCACCAGGGGACAGATTTTCTAGTTCTTAAGCAGCATTTGAGGTGAATTACCTGGAAATAGTCCAGTTTAAATAACTTGGATTGCTTAAGGAAGGATGCGAGAAAATATATGTCTCTGAATATGCTTCCAAAGTTAAAGGACTACTCTTTTCCCGAGTTGTTAGCAAATTGGTGAAGAACAAGGATAGACTAAGAATTTAGCTTTTGACTTACACCGAATTTCATCCAGGCAAATATTTCATAATGTACACAGTTACAGTTGTGGTCAGTACCACTTTAAACTGAAGTGTCCTAGGTAATTGCACAACTCTCCGTATCTTTTCTGAAGGAAATGCCTTTAGCAGCAATCTGATTGAACTCATCGGAAACAAGTACCAAGCAGGAATTTACATCCTGTCTTTGTCTCAGGACTTGATCATGAGTTTACAGATTTGTTTTCCCTCCTAAGGTTTATAAATGAATCCATGGATGGTTTGTCAACGCACATTGTGTATTATTTTTTCCCATTGTTAGCTCTTTGCTTTGGAAGGCTCATATGAAATATTCCTACTACTAGTTCTTTTGAGTCTTCAGTTAATATGCTTACAAAATAGAAAGAAAAAAAGAATCTCTAAGGTAACAGCGCCACTACAGCAGCTGAAGGCATTTAGAAAATTACAGTCTTAGTAAAGATGCAGTAAAAGTAGGAACAATACAATCCAAAGGGCAGTTTGTTTTAAAAAAACCTGCACAGGCAAGTTACAGCAGCCATATTTAAAGTTTATTCATTCATGAAACTACAAAGGGACAGGGGGGTTGTGTGTAGTTTGGTTTGTGTTTTTTTTAATGAAGGAAATGATGTCATCAAGAAGCAAGGTATAGAAGAGCTCGCTTTAAGGACGTTATTTGAGAAGAAGATTTTTTAAATTTTGAATATCAAAGTAAGGAATATAGAATCATAGAATTGCCTAGGTTGGAAGGGACCTTTCAGATCATCTAGTCCAACCATCAACCTAACACTGACAAAAACCATCACTAAACGGTATCTCTAAGCGCTATGTCTACATGTCTTTTAAATACTGCCAGGGATGGTGACTCAACCACTTCTCTGGGCAGCCTGTTCCAATGCTTAATAACCCTTTCAGTGTAAAAAACTTTTCCTAATATCTAATCTAAACCTCCGCTCGTGCAGCTTGAGGCCATTTCCTCTCGTCCTGTCGCCTATTACTCGGGAGAAGAGACCGACCCCTGGCTACACCCTCCTTTCAGGTAGTTGTAGAGAGAAACTGTAGGTAAACTTACCAAGAACAAAATGAGATTGGCTTGCTGTGAAATTAGCTACTTTATCTGAGCTTCTCTCAACTGCACAAGGTTAAACTGTCACTTATATAGTTCTGAACAGATTTTTCTCTCCCTGGCAAAGGATAGAGAGTGTAGGCAGTCATGGGTCCCCTCCTAGTCAGGGTGGAAAACACTCCCGGAACAGGCTGTGACAGCCAGTGTTGGAGAATCTACTGAAGGTCACCCATTAGTCAACTCCATGTCAACTTCTCCTCTATTTAATTTCCTGATCAACTAATGGACCTCTGTTACCCTAATCCCAGCAGAGGCACAGTATTTCTGCTCGGGGCATAGACAGCGCTAAAGAGGAGCTAAGAACATCCTCTCCCTTAACTGTTCATGGATAGCATCATGTTATATTCCATGTTGGTCTGAGGGTTCTTTATTGTTTTGTTACAGTTATGTTTTCTTATTATTTCCATAGTAAAAGTTTATCAGAATGCCTGGATATACAGAGTTGGAAATATCTAGATTTTTTTCTTCTTCAAGTGTATAGGACATACCAATAAGCTCACCTAGCTTTTTGTTACTAATTTTTAATTTGAGAAGGACCGAAACTAGAAAGAAGCATCTGAACCTCTTTAAATCTTCTAGAGAAAGAAGATTTCTTTCTCTAGAAGAAAGATCACCCTTGGATATATGATTTCTGCACCAGTTTTTGCAGATGCACATCCGCCAAATCTGCCAGACCTTCATCAAATCTACATTTACACCCTACTCCCTTCTCTGTTATAAGCTCAGCTTCTTCAGATGTTTCTTGATCAAAATATAAGAATAAAATTTCCTTCAAAAGGTTGTGCAATTTCTATCAAAGAAGGAAAGAACAACTGCAGAACTCCATTACAAAAACAGGCCATCTCCTTCCCTCAGGCTGGGCTGCAGAACTTCATATAAAAAAAAACCAGCAGGAAAGAAGAAGAAATCTATTTTAAGGTTAGTAGGTATCTTTAAATACATTCTACCTCCACCAATTTCAAGCTTTGATTTCACCTAAAAAGACAAATCCCAAGGATTAGACTCTCAGCCTTCTCTACCTTTAAATAAAATTTACCTTAAAAATCCTGTCTAGTGATCCTAACCTGTTACCAATATTCACTATCTTTTTAATTTAATTTGGGTCACTTCCCAATAAAATTCCAATTTATTAACTGGCTGTGCATTGAAAACAAAAGATTTGTTTAACTTATTTCAGTAAACAAGCCTCACCTGTGACTGGAGTTTGTCTAAAAGTAGATATTTCAATCAACATGGGTTGGGAGAAGGAAAATCCACTACTGGAAATGAAGTTCCACCTTCACACTGCACAAAAAAAAAACCACAAAAAGAATTGGTTGCCAAATCCCGAGGGACTTTAAACATCCACAGTGTTGCTAAATTGGCTGAAGATTCTGGCACTTGGCAGCTCTGAGAATTTGCATCTAACAGAAAATCTACCTGTTCTCATGTTGCATTTAACCACATGAAATACTGGCAGGCTCTTTGCTTCTGTGCTCCATGGTTTTGCTGTCCTGCTACAGTGAGGGTCTTAGCCCAACTGTTGGTCTTCTGTATGGCTCTATACTGAAAGCAGACAGGACAACCTACAGAGTATTTGGGTTTTGTGTAGCATCAAGCATTTGTTGTATCTACAGAAATTACACGCCTGAAACTTCTTACAAATAACAAATGAAAAAAAAATAACTGAGCTAATTATCTTCATTCCTCCCTTGCTTTTGCATTAACACATGAAGTACTGTAGAGCTCCTTACAAGGATGTAACACTTAAGCTTTGCAACCTACAAGGCTGTTATGCATAACAGGGTGTAGTGTTTGATGTGACAAGATTTTGCCTTGATTTCCAAGTCCTTTATAAGGCTGAATTACTCAACAGAGAGGACATCTGAAGGCATGGTACATATATAGGCAGGTCATCCTTACCATTCACTTCAGGGACCACCTAAACGTCTCTGAAGAACTTGCAGTGAGATGGAGTCTCAGAAAAGAGCTGGAAGTACAGACATCTGGGAGAATACAGCAAGAAACTAAGCAGACAAAGTTCCACATCTTCTTCCATTAAAGACAACAGAAAAATCCTACAACACTACTCCATGCAGGTTTTTTCGATTCTTGAACAATGATGTTCAGCACACAGTTGTGTATTAATCTTACAACTTACCACTTTCATCTCTGACATTTATTCTCTTATTTAATAAGGCACTGCGCTATCCCCCACTTTGTATAATCACAGGGATTAAAGCCTTATGTAAAGAATTTGGGTCAAAAATGAATGCTTTCTTCCTATCTTTGCCTTTTCTTGACTTACTGTGAGGAGAGTTGTAGGAAGGACTTACCGTCCAAATAAACTATTTTTACAATCCCAACCCCAAAAGCTTTTGAAGTTAATATAGACTTTTATTCCTCTAGTTACATATGCTAAGTTTTCCAGAAATCCCCCTAGTACAAATGTGTGTGTGTGTGTGTATACATGCACACCCTTTATTAACTTGGCAAGGTAGCAAGGACAAAGAAGACTTAGTAGCAAATTATTTAGATAAGAGCTAAAAATCTATAAAAGACTGAAAAGCTATCTTGCTGCTGTGTTCTTTTCTCCTCCTTAAAACATTGCTATTCCAGAGAATCGCAAGAAGAGCAGCTTTGGGAAATGAAGCCCTTCCTACAACCTCAGAACAGGATCAGAACGGGTTATCAGTGTCATCAACATATATCTTTGTCCTGCCTTTTCATCCTTGTGTGAGTCCAGTCCCCCATGACTTCCCTAACCCACTGCCAGCTAGGTTAGCCAAAGCAGTAACAATTAACATAACACACCCATCTTTCCCTTAGAAATGAGGATGAAATGCAAACATGCCCATTTCACGTAGGCCAAAGAGCAGCTATCAGATTATCATCACCTTCAGCCTCTGCAGACTTGGCTCAGGAGCAGTTGAAGGTCTCCTGTTGACAAACCCCCTCGCACAACCAGTGCTGCAAAAAGCAGCAAACAAGCTGAGGTCTAATAAGCTGATTGCAGTCAGCTGCATTGTGTGAAAGGTCTGAGGAATGGAGGGGGAGAAGAAATGAAGCAAGAAGTCTGTCTCCTGGGTGAAGGTGCCCAAATGTCAGCGTGCTGGGATCTACCTGGCGGTAGATGCACACAAGGAGCCTCTGGAAGGAGGGCAGCTCAGAGACCCTGCCCTATGGCTGGCTTACTGCCCAGGGAGTCTTTTCTGTCTGAGTATCTCCTAAAGGTACCTTTCAGGGTATGCACCAGCTGTTGAGCCTGTAATTAGTGTAAGGGCTAATCACCATGGTGGTGGCCCCAAGTTGGCAGACGTGGGTGACTGGGCTGGGCAGAGGGCCTGTTCCTCCAACAGGAGCCAAGGTCAGACTCCAAGGCAGCGAGGAAGAACGCAGGTGCAAGGAAAAACATGGGGTGTCTAGGTGAGGCAGCCACACACGCTTGCTCCTGCCCTCCCCACCTCCGGCCATGCCACCTGCACCGGCATCGCCCAGCTTCACCCCCGCTTCCCCATGGTGTGTGTGGGGGGGAAATATCAGGTTTCCCAATTTTCCAAACACTGCTATAACAATGAGCTGTTGCTGCACCTGCTTCCTTAGCACTGGGCGGGCAGCCGCAGCTCACCTCCGGCTGCAAAGGCGAGCGAGCCTGGCCTGTGATGATTAACTCCAGGAGAACACAATGGTCAACATCTGAACCGCCTGTGTGCCAAGGAGCGTGTTTTCCTTGTTTATCTTGCACAGCAAGTTTTTAGCACCGCTTTTTTACAAAGGCTGTGCCTACTCCAAATTCCCAGACGGTGAGTCAGCTGTGGTCCCGAGTGAACCTAAGCCACGTGATGAAGGGTGAGGAAACTTCACCCCGTGGAGGGGTCAGGCGGGCTTTATTTTAAAAAACGAACCTGCTTCCTACCGCCATGCTCTAGCCTCGGCCAGCAAGTAAACAACTCTTGCGGAGGCTGATGTTCGGTGCTAGCCGTGCTCTCCTGCTCCCTGCCCTATCTATCCAGCCTGAAGGCTGCAGCAGCAAAGCATCTGCTTTTCGCCAACGCTCGGCATTTTGTCCTCGTGGTATAGATGCATGATTACCCTATTTTTTTATCAAGGCTGCGTAATCTATGTACATTACAGGGCTGTCATCTTAATTCCTAAGCCACCCAACCTCCCAGTCTGAAGTACAGGGTGTGGATGTGCTGTCTCCAGCAAAACCCAACAAGAAGAACATACCTCTGAGGTCATGAGCAGCCAGCTGGAAATTAGAGCAGCCCTGGGGCTAAGGAAATTCAGAGGCAGTAGAAGGTTTCAGCTAAGCAAGAAAAAGGTCCAGCCTGCAGAGGGTGTGCTATAAGGACATTCACGTCCCACAGCATTTGCCATCTCAGTAAGAGCTTGTTAGAAGTGACAAGTATGAAGGTGATGATACTTTGTACCACCTTCAAACTTTCGTAGCATATAGCAATGACATCTGCAATCCATTTTTGTTAGAACATTATGGATAATATTCTGCAAGGGTATCACATCGTGCTGTGGAGTAGGGAGCAGTTGTCATGGAAAGGGAATTTATTATCACTGCTAAAGATGGCCCCAAAGTGCCTAGAATAACCTTTGTAAAGATGCAAGGAGCTTTTGATCTATCCTTCAGCCTGGGTATGTGTTATCTTCATACGACTGCTGTGTTGTGAATCTACCTGTAGATTCAAGTGAATATTAAATATCAGTGAGATCTCAGTGTCTGTGACACTGCTGTAGTGCCACCCTGTGAAGTCCAGCCCAGGTCTGCTCAGTGCTACTTATCCTCAGTGTCCTTCTACCTTTGTTCTCTGACATGTTGTTCATCTTTTCAGAGCTTGCCCTGTGTTACGAGTTGGGGATGAGGGGAGTGGTGGTGTGGTGTGAATAGGTCCCGGGATGGGGATATGAAGGGCCAGAGGGCCTGGGAGAAGGGTAACAAAAAAGGGTCAGCCTCCTCAGGCCATCCATGTGCTGCATAATCCCACTACTCGCATTGTTTTACCTCCTCCCCCAAGCTAGCCAAACTTTGTGCTAGCCTCCACACCAGGACAACCCTGGTTGCTTTGTGGGTCTGGCTCCAGTCTGAATTTCACTGAAATCAAGGTGGCAGAAGGAGAAATGTCCCTCCCTTAACTCATATGGACCTTGAAGTATGTACAATTGAGAGGACAGCTGTGGGGACCAACCTAGTATACCATTTAAATTACTGGTTGTTGATTTACCTTCCATGTAATTCCGCATGGGTATCATTATTATTATTATTTATTAAAGAAATAAATATAATGAAAGTTTTGTCTTTAAACTGACTGACCTTTTTTTGTTCCTTTACCACAAAGCACCATTTTCCACCATCTCCTCTCACAGGCAGGGTTGGTGTGGACCTTGGTGAAAGGTGTGAGCTTCAGGCTGGGAATGCCAGAGGTTTTCTGCACAATGCCCACAAAGTTTCTGAGACTGATTATGTTGTGGCTTGTTTTTAACAAATGTCAAAATGGAAAAAATCAAGCCATCAGTCCACATACTGAGCCCTTCTTTGCAAAACAGAGGACCTTTATGAGGAAGCCAGCATTCATGGTACAGTATCATAGGTGTCCAGCGACTTGTATGATGGCCATACAGATTACGTCAAGGTTTCCCCTGGAGAAAATCATGTTGGAAACCATGATTTCCATCTCCAAGACTCATTCAACCCAGAAGTTTTTCATTTAGTAAATGAACATATGGTTTAATTTGAAGTTGTGGTATGGAGCCTAGCTTGTTGAATGGCCATTTTTAGAAAGCATTGGTAGCATATGTGGGATAGTGGAGTTTTGTTTTGGTTAGAGGTTTTGTGGAGGGTTTTGTTTTTTTTTTCTTGACAAGTACAGCAACACAAGCTGGATGGATTAGAGCACCTCAGTCATGTCATCGTTTATATCGTCATGGACTGCCACAGTGATTGGTGTTCAGAAAGGCTGCGATGAAATGTTTATGTGGAAAATTAATCACTGTTTTGTATTTTTTGTTGACACTTTGCATGGTATATCCTACACTGCTTTTCTGGGGGATGAAGGGTGGCTTATTTCGCTTTTAGCTGTCTAGCTCTTACAGTTGGTCTGATCCTGCTCCTGCTGGAACCTTTGGGCATTTTACCATCCTTGTGAGCAGGCCTGGAACCAATATGTCTATGAATGCAATAACAGAAGCCCCAAGTCTACGATGAGCTCTGAGCAGGAGGAATTCCATCTCCATATATGAGACCTTGCTCAGCTGCAAAACATGTCAGCATTAAGCCAGATTTTGTGCAGAGCAGCTAAATAAGAGCAAAGCTTCTTTAATTTTGAGGTACTGGTTTAATACTACAATGTCAGCTGCTGTTTTTGAGTCTGGGAAGCACATCAGGAGTGTTGGTACAGTTTGTCTTGCTAAACAGCGGCATTAAGCTCTAGCTCCACCTCCTTTCCTTGGAGAAAACAAGTTTTTACACTCTCCTCTGTGGATGCAAGGGTTAAGGGCCAGCAGACCTTCGGGCCTATAGTGAACTTGAAGAAAATATAAAGGATATATATTCTTATTTATAATAAAAAGTGTAACTGCATTTTTTCCCACATGCCAATCTGATTTGAAATTGGATATGCTCCATTTTAAAGAAAGGCAAGGGTGTATTTTGAAAATAGCTAGAGTAATGACATTCACCCCAGACAGAAAGCTCTCATCCCAAATCTGGCATCCCACAAAAAGCCAAACTATTTTCCCAGTATTGATCCTTCACTCATCTCACCTGCTTAACCATGCCAGCTAATCCACTCATCAGAGGATGTGGGAGCAGGCTCTCAGCCTTTGGAGGGCGGTTTTCCTTTACAGCAATGGGCTGGAGGGGGTGATGCTTGCTCTAAAGACTCTTTTTCACAGAAGGCGGTTAAGGCAGTCCCTGGGGTGTGAGAAAATGGGAGGTGTAACTGGAGACCAGAGGTACAATAACAACTGCACACGGCTTCTGCCTTCTTTCACAGGGGAAAAAAAAATTGTGCTTGACTTTCACATACCTTCCACCTCCTGGCTTTTCCTCAGCAGTGAAGGTAGTGAAGAAGGATGAATTTAAAACAGAGGTTAAGAGGTGCTCTGGAGCATATTTAAGCCTGGTTACTTGTCACTTGTCCCTGTGAAGACCTGTACTTTGTAACATGTAAGAGGCAGTGGACATCCTATTGGCCTCTCTCTTCCCGTATCATACTACATTAAGGGAATACAGATTCAGAAACATGTCATTTTATACCTGGAAAATAAATAGGGGTTGAAATTATGCCTTCATCAAGCACAGAGAGGTCAGACTAGCCAGAGAGTTAATGTCCAGGATTACTGGAAACATTACCTAAAATAATGGCTTTCTAAACCCCACTTATCAAAGGATAAATGCCTGCAGCTGAGGCTGTGAGAGAGCACTGGGACAACAATCACGAGAGCAAGCTGGCAGCGAGGACAAGCCATGTCACAGCCATGTTCCTGCAGGTTGGTTTCTCCAGCCAGACTGAAGTCTTAGCCAAAGCAGCCTTCTTTGGTAAAACAAAAGAAGAGTCAAAGTTCGTGTACATCACAAATTAGGTAGTTTTTCTTCATAACAGCTTCCTAATCTAAATGAAAGTTAGCATGTTTTTGTGGGTATGGTTTCTCACTAGCCATCTTGGCATAGAGTAACTCTTTATGTCCACTAAGTAAGTTTTTATATGTCTTCATTGGTATTATTTTTCATATCTGGTGTTTATATTTCTGTATGTATGAGTGCAGAAATTATGCTTAAGAGACTAGACTGAAATTCAGTGCCCAAGAAACAGGAAAAAGTTCCAACTACAGTCTGTCCCCTGCCCCAAATCTTCAATGACACCACTCGTGAAAACTTTTGCTCAGTGTGTTACTCTCTCTGTGCTGTACTTTTCCTTCCAGGGAGGTGAACCTGTTGAAGATCTCAGCTGCACCTGTCCCGAGAACAAAATAATTTTAATTTATTTACAAATCAGTTTTGCATCTTTTATAATTTCTATGGCAGTTTAGTTCTAGCTTAGCTGTTAAAAGGGATTTATAAAATGGCACAATGGTGGAAACAGAACTTCCTTGCTTCCTCCATTTTCCTTAGAAACAGATAAAGGCTGTGCACCCAAATTTTCCTTTATGCCTCACTCTGAGGATGTGACACAGGTGGGAGTGTGGAACCACTTGCAGGCATAGTGGCAAATATAGAAGACTACCTGTAGAAGTGTGTAATAACCTTATAATGTTAGCAATAAGGGACATGCTATAGATAAGGTGGAGTTTTGTAGCTATCTTTTCAAGGCATAATGTGAAATGAATGAAGAGTTTTTAAGGGATAATATTTTCTTTAGTTATCATATTAATAATTGAGTTTTGGTTATTAACAGTGGTAGTTAATCATTATCTATGGATACCAAGGAAACTATCAATAGCCGTAGCTGGTAAATCAGGGGGTCATATAGTTCAGTGCCCTGTCTCCAGCAGTTGGCATGAAGAGGTACGTAGGAAACACCAGAAGAGAGTGACCACATATGATGCTCCTCATGATTAGTCTCTCATCTGCCAAACATTTTGAACTCTGAATTGAACTAAGGTTTGTCTTTGATAAACTTCAATAGATTTCTGCTGCAAATACTTGTCTATTCTTCCTTTCAGCATTCATAACATCCTTTGGCTATGAGTTGCACATGTCCACTCTGTTGTGTGGATCACCTCCTTTTCCTTTATTCCCAGCTTCCTTTATTGCCCCTTAGTTCTTGTACTAAATATGTTCATGCTACAATGCCATCAACAAGCAGAAGGTAGAGTGGAAGCACAAGGCAAGTTTTCACTTTATGATATGCTCTGAAGAAACTCTCCCCAACTGAAGAGCAATGTAGAGTGCAGTATGTAGCCTTCAGCTAGAAATAGGGACAGAGGAAACATATCAACCATACACAATACTCAGATGACAAGAGGCTTAGAGCTGCCAAAAACTCAGTAGCTAAAATTCACTCACCAGAACCTTCTAATCAAATGACAGCATATTGAAGCTCCTAAAGGAGGACCAAGGCTATGCATCTCCAAGAACACGTCTGTAGTCACTGGATTAAATCTGACAATTACAAAGAAAAACATTTGGGTGTCTAATACTGGAGAGATTGAAGCATGTTCAGAGAAGGGCAACAAAGCTGGTGAGCATTCTAGAGCACATGTCTTAATGAGGAATGGATGATGGAACAGGGATTGTGTAGGCTGGAGAAAAGGAGGCTGAGGGGAGACCTTATCACTCTCTACAACTACCTGAAAGAAGGTTGTAGTGAGGTGGGGGTCTGTCTCTTCACTCAGGTAACAAGCGATAGAACAAGAGGAAATGGTCTCAAGTTGTGCCAGGGGAGGTTTAGATGGGATATTAGGAAAAATTTCTTCACTAAAAGAGTTATCAAACATTGGAACAGGCTGCCCAGGGAAGTATTTGAGTCACCATCCCTGGAGGTATTTAAAGTAGGTGCTGATGCAACGCTGAGAGAAACGTTTTAGTCGTAACTTGGCGGTGTTAGGTTAACGGGTGGACTGGGTGATCTGAAAGGTCTTTCCCAACCTAAATGATTCTATGATTCTATGAGATTTGCACAGTGTTTAGTCATGAGGAGGTGTAAGTCATTCTTTAACATGAGTTCATGAGCTCATGGGTAATAGTGTTCCTTGATTTGAATATCTAAGCCTCAAAAAAGAGAGGGACAATTATCAACTTTCTTGATAATGTTGGAGTCACAAAAGATAGCTTAAATTTACAGCGTGCTCTTCTTCCAAAGCACTGTGCTAAGTATGAGCCAAGTATAAACCCCCACGAATAGACTGAGATAGGGGTCTGAGTTGTCCTGAACTAAAAGTATTTAGGTGGCCATAGGAACACCTGGTGCTTGGAACCTTTCATAAGAAGAGTGCATTTATACATGAACTGTGTTTCCTTTTTTAACAAACAAAACCATCAGCAAAGACAAGAACTGAAATTCCACTTCATTCAGAGTAACACCCAATTTGCCTATTATGTTACAGATCTCTCCCACATTTATGATTCAGTTTAGGAGATAATGTCAATGAAATTGAACGTTGTGACTCGATAATAGACAGCTGCTGAAAGATAAATGCTGAAGAGAGGAGATATATCTTAAGAGAAAAAAACCCTATTTTTTTAATGGTGGGAGTTTAGTTCCATTGTGGGTGTTACTATTATAACAACTGAGATGCTATTATTTGTGTAATGCAATAAATGATTTTATTCTATCCATGATAAGTGAATATATTTGCTTTTATACTTCATTGTATTTGACTGAAAAACTACATTCTTGTTAGTCTTCACCAAAAGATGGAGCGAGTCAGTGAGGACTTAGTCTGTATTTCAGCTCCCCAGATACCTCTATAATTAACCTGTTCCATCTCCTTTTATAATTACCTAAACATCAGTCATATAGATCAACATCTTGAACTATCTGAACCAGGAAATCATTTAGAACTGCAGAAATGTTCAGTTTAGGATCTGGCAAAGACTTTTGTTGGGTAACACTTGAGTTTATACAGTATACTTGCTACAAAGATTGCATTAAAGGAAAAGTAAGATTAAACAGCAAGCACTGACGTTTCAAAGTACCGACATTTAAAACAATAAAAAATTAAATAGGTCTGGAAAACTAAATTCAGATCCTTTATGTGTATGCTTTACACCACAAGTCTGTGTTTTGCTTTGTATTATAACAACTTGACCTCACATTGTCATTTGCCATCTCTGCTCCTTCCCCTCTCTCTCCCTCTCTTAACTGTCTTCCCTTTTGTTTTTTCCCCTAGTCTAATTTATCATTCCATCTTTGCTTCCTTTCTTTCTTCCTCATCCTTTAGTGTTTGCTGCAGCAGGCACAAGGAGTCTCTGGGGTCTCAGCTCTCATGTCTAGGCACTATGACAGCCAACCAGCAAAATGGAAGATCCACATTAGCTTCTGCCTCCCTCTCTCATAGGTACTCATCACTTTTTTGCTATAAAAAAAAATAATATCCAACCATCAGTTCAGAATTTTAAGAGAATGCAAGATGCTTAGTGTTTTATGCAGGTGAATCTAACAGCCAGACTCTACCAAGTCTTGGAGAACCAATGGTTTTTAATTTTTTTAAAGCAGGCCAAAGGCAAACAGAATCACATTCATTATATATAAATAGAGGAAGCTGTATTTACAAATGCATACAGACATGGAAACATGCTAGCTAACAGCACACACAATTTCAGAGCTGATCTGCAGGACAGGCTTCCAGAGACTGCTTTCCCAGATGTATTCATAATGAATGTTTTACCATTTTCCTCATAGGCACTGCTTACTATGTGGTGGGCAACTGGTTGCCTGTGGACATTATCTATTGTGAAAGCCATCTTGAAGGCAGCATGAACAAATTCTGAGCTGCCTAAACTCACCAGGAGTTGACCATAAATTTGAAGAACGTCTTGGACTCATGCTTGTCTGGATCGTACTGACAGTGGGGGAGACGCTTATTCTCAGGCTACTAATGTTCAGTTTGCATGATTTGTATTAGGGGCATGTATTAGGAGCCCATGACCGTTAATCGTGGGCAAAGATGGAATGATATCCTCCATAACTGCACTAAGGGAAGGGTTCCCCCGAGGAGACCCTAGGCATACTTGTCCCAAGGATAGACCCAACGCAGTCAGGCGTTCTGTTCCTCTGGGAAGCTGCAATGGGCACAGGGCTACTGCTCAAAAATGTAGCAGGCAGAGCTGGGCACAGCTGCTAGGCATTGTGCCTCAACTACCTAAGTATAGACACATGTTTTTCAAGTATGTTGGGGATCAGCTGTGCATGGAGTTTCATTGACAGAAACTAATGGAAACATTGCCTAAATTGAACACTTCATACAGGTAGTTACTAAAATATTTACAGGCATGCCACAAGGTGAAATAATTAACTGTAACATTAATCATTTTCACGGTAAGTAGTAACAGTATCCTGTAGCACCATCTGTTGCTTTCAAATTCCCCACACAATGGGAGATTTCTTTTTGATATGGCCTTGCCTTCAAATTAGACACCATCATACCTCAAGACCATGTAGATGTTTGGTTACCTTCTCAGCCAACCAGTTAAACAGAAGCGCTATATGCCTGATGACAGTTATAGACTCTCTGAGAGGCATAAATAAAGACGGCAGCTGTTTACATCCTTTCATTTGTGTTGGGTTTACTTGGCCTCGTTGGGATGGTTATTATTTGCTCTTTGTGAATATTTCAATTAAAAGGCAGACTGCAGAACAAATTGTTTGCTACCAAAATACAATACAGGCTTTTCTGAACATTAATAATAATTATTATTATTATAATAGACAGTATTACAAAGGTTGTACCACATCTTGGAAAAGTACACTTGAGTGTTGCTCAGTATCCAGCAGGGCTTATGGAAAAACTGACAAGTCTTCAGTAAAAAAATCTTGAAATAAATAAACAAGTAAATCAATGGATATACAGCTTGTTGTTTTTGCCAATTTTGCATAAGTTGTCAGCTTATAATAATAGTTGAAATAATGTTGAAATAATACAACTATTGAACAGTTGAAATAATACAACTATTTCATTTGTGGTTGTATCCAGGGGGTCTCACGTGCTGTGCACAGGGCACAAAGGGTAAACTCAGATTTAAAAAATCCACTGTACTTTGCCCCATCAATAGGGATTACATGGGATTTGTTTACCCAACGTGTTTGCATTCTTTGACCATCTTTAATGGCCATATAATTTCACACGGATATAATATACTTAAAACACCTATGAATATATTCTGAATCTTCTGAAAAGAAAAATAATAGATAATTTACTAAAGAACACTAAGGGAACTTGTAATCTTTGTCAGAGTTTGAAAATTATTAATAAAAAAATGTCTTTGGAGATTGCAAGCACCCTTGGCAGTGAAGGGGCTTGATGATTTTTTTTTTCTTCAGTGCAATGAATGCAAATGATTTCTATGGGGAATATTCTTAATTCTGTGCTGCAGATTCTATTACCTAAACGAATAGTGTTTTTTAATGCAATGAAGTCAAGATATTCAAAGGAATTAAATTTTTTCATAAAGTTTTCCACAAAGAAAAAAAAAAACAATGGGAAATGCATAATTCATGTGTTTCACAGGGAAAGGGACACATTTTATTTACTATTAAAAGTAAAAAAGCGTGTCAGTTATAAAGTAGCCTGGGTAATACCAGATCAAATTCATTGTTATTAAAAGATGATGTGAATTAGAGACATGAGGTTCAGAAAAGAAAACCACTGAAACTGTACAGAAAAAAAAAGCCTTTTGAGGTCTGGTATAGAAAAAGCAGAAGACTGGAGGATGTGGTTCAGAAGGTTTTATATGAAATATTTTCTGTCAATGAGAACAGTGAGTTCATTTTTAGAAATGTATAAAGTGATATTACTGCTTACCCACTTCAATCCATCAAATTAGTTCTGTAATTACAAAATATTTTAAAGGGGGGCATTGTCTTTCAAAACCTACAGAATTTGATTATTTCAATTCTTTTATATTGTAGGTTTATATACTGAATTTTCTGAATTTATGATTGTTTCTTAACATTGTATTGGGTTAACTGTTTAGTGAATAATAGCATAAATGAAGCTGGAAGGGAACTCTGGAGATCATCTAGTCCGCTCCCGGCTCCAAGTAGGGCTATCTTCAAAGTTAGAGCAGGTTGCTCAGGGCTTTGCTCAGCTGAGCTTTGAAATTCTCTAGGGATGCGGATTCCACAGCCTCTATGGCATAACCATGGTGATGTCATAGTGGTATTCCAAGACATGTTTTTTTTAAAAATATGTAGGGTTTGTGTCTGAATTCTATCTTTAAATACTGTTTACATGCCACCTACAGCTGTATGAGTCCTGAATTTCTTGCTCTCAGGTCAGTATGTTGATTGTATTTCAGGTATTTTCAGCATTTTAATGATGTGTATATGAAAGACACATCAACAGACAAAGAATATGATCCCTTTAGAATGTATTCAGTGTGTACAGCAACGTAATGTTGAATACATTTCTGTAATACTGAATAGGTTTATTATTGCTTGAAAGCATTTATAATTATTAATATAACAACTATACAGAGTAATACCTCCTAGGGACTAAGTATGTTATTTTAAGTCCTTTCCCTCTTCTTGAAGTAGCAACTAAAGCTTCGTTTCAATAAACATTTTACCAGAAAATGCTCACTTTAATTCCTTTGTGTGTGGGTTTTTGTTTTTTTTTTCTAAAAGAAAGTGAAAAATCCTGCTTTTCTTCCAGATGTGAAAAGAATCCTTAAAAGTTACATGTCTGGTGTGGATTCCAAATCTCTCAGTTGGCTAAACATTCCTTAAACTCACTTAAATTAAATAACTTTGTCACTAATTTGTAAGTGGTAGAGATGAATCTAGGCTATTCTTTGAGAAACAATATTTTTTTATATTTGAAAGAATATCTCTATCTTCGAAACATGGTATGCATTATTGTAGACACAGATTTGGAAGATCTATTTTGGAGGTGATGAGGAAAGACAAAATAAATAGTGATAAGTTTGTAGGCACTGACGAGAAGCTAAAGCCTATGGAGTGGCACGGTGAATTTTTATCTTATTGGAGGAGGAGGAGATACTGCACTAGCTAGTGCTTCTGCTGAAAATATCAAGTGCATAGAAGGTGATGAGCTTGCTTTGTAGTATCCACCCTAAGTTCAATCAGCAAGATTAAAATCGACTGCGAAGTGCACACAAAGAATGTAACTCCTACAAACAGGCAATGTGCTCAGAGTGCTCCTTCATCTGCTGCAGTAGACCAAGGCTACACTGCTCACCACTCAAGAAAGAATTTATCTTGATGGTGGTGGGTTTGTTTTTTCTGGTTGGGGTTTGTTTTTTCTTGGTGTTTTTTATTATTTTATTTTAAAGCTGCTGTTATTGTGAAACCCCAATGGACTTCCTATCACTCGGATAGCCAGAATATGTGATGTTATCCATTGTGACAATTTTATTAAATCACTGTTACAATAACCCGTGACTATCTGCAGCGTGCATGCTGCATGCTGAAATTCATATGACTACATTAGTTAATAATGAGGGATTTTATCTGCCTTTCTTCATTGTTTTTTCAAACAGCTCTTCATGAAAATTTCAAGTGTCTCCTACTCAGTAACTAGTTATAACTCCTTGTAGGTGCCTCTGTTTTCTTAACACACGTGGCATAGAGAATGGCCTGCCCTTTCTCTCTCTCTCTTTTTTTTTTTATGACTGTAATTACTACTTGAAACCTCTATTTACCTTATTTTGAGAAAGCACATAAAATTACAAAAAATTCTTAATAATTAAGCAGTTTCCTTATTAATGAAACAGACCAAGATGGTATTTAGCTATTGACACCAGCATGATCCATTCTGCTAAACAGAGATTTGATCTTTCTGCATATATTTAAAATACATTGTCCCAACCACAACTTTTGCTTCAGTTTCTTGAAGGATAGCTTTTCTTTATTCTCACTTCAGTGACTACACAAACTATCCAACCTGGCCTGTACCAAGGGATGAAGTTCCTTTGTAGTGGTTCTACAAAAGTGAATTCAAAAGAAGTGGCCTGACAAATGCTCTGAATTGTCCTCCATTAATTTCAGGTAGAACTCCCAGATTTCCTGAGGAAAAATACGTCCCGAGAGCCCTACATTCTTCTGGTTTACCTACAACATCTGCGACCTACCAAGGCTTGTGTTATGGAAACAATATATTTGTTCTCATTAAGTACAGTACATATCAAACACATCAGACCTACTATGCAGATGATCATTTTAGTAAGATGATTTGCACACAAGTTTTAGCATAATGCAAACATGCAAACATTTTTCGTTTGAAAAATGCAGCAGAGCTGCTTTTCACTTAAAGGATCCTTTCGCTTAAAGGATCTAAAGTGAAGTTTCCAAAGTCAGCAAGGAAAGAAGGTGCTTTGTACCACACATTATCAGCCTGATCCGTCTCTTTGTGAAGAGACTTGCAAAGATTCCCACTGGTTTCAATTACAGATGACTACCTGTGCATTGCCTTCCACAAAAGGAAGGTGAGCACAGTTTCACTACCTAAGCCAGTAGTGGTAACTGAAAGATGATATCTATGTTTCTTCCAATATGATGATATCAATATCCAATATCCACAGGCAAAAACATCTGTCTGGTCTTTTGTTACCAAAAGTTTGATATTCTTTCTGTTGATTTTTTTTCACCTGATGAATATATTACAATTTTCAACAAAACCAAAATGTACGGAGTAATGTTTCCTACAATCTCCCCAAAGGACTTCCATAGGGAACCCAAAAGTTTAGAAGGAAATTACGTGGATAGCCTTCCCTGTTCTGCCAAGTGTTTTTACTGCGCCAAACAGTTAAATGCCACTGTGCACTCCTGCAACAGCATAATACAGTATTGATTCTTACAATTCCATGAGCAGGGGAAAACTGTATGCTGAATTGTACTTTTCACTGTAAATTTCAGGAGGATTTATAGTCCTTTTCCTATACTTTATCCAAAATAGCTGATCGTGACTATACAATGATAAAGACCCAGGCACTAAAAAAATTTTAACTGCAGTTTATACTCGAATTTAACAAATGAATATCTTCAACTATGCCATGTATTAATTATGCCACAGCTTCTTCTCCTTATAAGGGTTTCAGAGATGACACAGTAAGCATGCAGCCTACCAGGCTGCTTTATCATCACTTCATGGGTTTGGAGGAGGAGGGAAGGGGGGAGGTTGCTTACTAAAACACACCATCTCTTTGAATTTAAGTAGAGTTTTACATCTCTGCCACCCATATAATCCTTTTGATGATATCTTTAGAAATAAGGCCCCAAAATCAGGGAGGGGAGTGAGTGAGTACCTTTTCTGTACAGTGCAGCCACTCCTGATGCTGCTTTTGGTAGAGAATGGCGTCTGTCACTCACAAGTCCCCCGTGTTGTGTGATCTGCAGGCAGGGATTTGTGTACGAAGCTGCGTAAAGTGCAGAGGAAACCAATTCCTCTCGACTGTGCCATAACTAGGATGACTTATTTCTCTGAGAGAAAAAAAAAAAAGCATATATATATACATAAATTTAGCTGGAGCTGGAATAAAAATGCATGGGAAGGGAGAAGGCATATTCCTTTTTTATTATCTTCCGCTGCTGGAAAGCCATTCCTTTCACTCTTTAGCACTTAAGTACAAATGTATATGCCATTTATCTTCTGAAGCCTCTTTTTGCTACAGATTTCTTGAATTTCTTCTGGTGTTCAAGTTCACTTGACAATTTGATTATTTATTGTGTTAGATCAGGTACATTTAGATCCTTGATCTTCAGACAAATCATCATTACATGCAGGACCTCTGTCTATTCACCAGCTTACCTGTGTCTGTTAAACTGTGATTGCTTGTATCCACATATCCACAAAGCCATGGCATGTCGCTTCACTTCTGTGTTTTCACTTGCTCAGCGTATCCTCTCCTGATACCTAAATTTAGATTCAGTAGCAATTCATTCTGCAACTTGTACTGCTGACAGGGTAGGCAGTTCTATGGTGATATTCTCTCTGATGTGCTGAACACTGCACAAGACAGAGAAGAAATCATTAATGTATTAAACTTAACAAGATGACAATTAATGGAGAACATGGCTCTCTGGATGTGTTTCAAGCATACATTTAAAATATGAATGTAAATTCTTTTGCAATCTTAACTGTTCTCTATTCAAGTTTCCTAATTGGGATTGAGAGCTACTAATTGTATTGACCTGATCTCAAGCCACTCGTGCCAGGATTGATTTTGTAAAGGGATGAGCGCTCTGAACCCAATTCTGCAAGTGCTTCTTATGCACATGCCTAACTTTAAGCCACATGAATAGTTCAATTTAACACAAAGATCATTCTTGTGCTCTCAGGTTGAACGTGTACTCAGCTGCTTTGCTGGGGCAGGGCAGGAGCATGCACCCCATTCAGTAGTTTTTCACCCAGAACATTTAATTATTTTATCCAATATCTTGTTGCTTGGCTTCCAGGTAAGTCATTTAGACCAAAGACTCCCCTTTAAGTCTTCCTTCCCTTTCTGGGAAGGAAGCTCCCCGGCTGTTCAACTAAAGCTGTTTAACTAAAGCTCCATTTTTTAAACTGCTGCTATGCCAAACAATGTGTTTTGGATTAGCTTGATGTTATTTAAAATTGAGTTCTTTTCAGCAAATTAGGAGAAACCTAAAGAAGCCATGGTGAAAACTAAGTAGGGATTTTGCATCAGTTTTAAGTTAGACACATATATCCAAAAAATCTCCTTGACTTTCCCTATTACCACACATCACTTGAACTGCGTCTGTCCTGGTGTGGGATGGCACAAGGAGAAAGGAATCACAGGCCCACTATGTCTGTGTGTTTCCTCTTAAGTATGTGGCATATGTTACATAATAAATTTAAACCTAAATTTATTTCACTGCAACTTAAGCGTAGTCGGATTATTTTGAGTTTGCTGTGATTATTAATGTATATCCGCCCATTATCATGATCAAACTGAAAAAGCTCAAGTGGTGTCAAACCATAGCTGCTAGATCACGTGGGTCATAAAATACTTCTGAGACCCATTTATGCCAAGTCCATGCAAGTTTCTTGAGTACACAAGTCTCAGATTAATGCATCATGTAATCATGTATCATGCATCAGTAATAGCAACACAACCAGGATAAACATAGCACATGCCCAGCTGTAGGGAGCCTGACCTGGTGAAATCTATTTTATCTGAAGTCTAGTTTATGAATGCTCTTGCAAGGCTGCTAACACAGTTCTTCACCTAGAAATACATCGGTGGCCTTCTGCTTCCTCCAGTGAGAAGAAATGTAGACCACATTCCACAGAATGGAAAATCAGTTCAGGAAAGTTCTTTGCAACAAAAATGCATTCTTGCTTAATAGCATCTAGCATCCTCTGCCCAACCCAAAACCACAGAGGCAGAGTGACAAATAAGTCTCCCTCTCTAAAGCCATAATGAAGAACTATATTAACAAGGCAATAAAAAAGCTTGTCATAAATCAACTGCTTAGTTTTTTCAGGGAACATAAAAAATTTTCCTCAGTTTCGGCCCATTCCACCCTCTACACCAAAAGACTCCCAGGGGCTGGCAGTCACTTGGTCCTGTGGAGGAGTCTTGCTCTCCCTGTGGGAGGTCTGGTGAGGATGGTGCTCACCCACGGCATGAAATATGCAATGTCCATCCTCTTTACCCATCCACAGTGGTGCAACAAGGAGCTTAGAAAGCTTATTTAATATCTCCCGGTTTGTGTATAATTTCTTTCTGTTTCTACAGAAACAGTATGGCAACATCATCCTTGCAGAGATAAGAAAGCATCGGGCTGAAGCATGACCTTTTCTCCCATACAGTCGTTTTATTGTGGCTATGTATTAATAAGTAGCAAGATCCTAAAGAGCAGCAGATATGGAGCTCATATTCTCATGTTACTGGTTAATTGTTTACTATATATCAAATTCAGTAGACTAACTCTCCTGCTGGGAAATTTCTTGGTACAAAAGTGCGAGAGTGTGTGTGCACACACACCTATGCACATGCACAGACCTATGCGTGTGCATGTGTGTTGAACAGCTTCCTATGAGAAGTGATGTTTTAGCAGTGTGTTTGCTGGAGCAAATGGTGTTCACACAGTTCCAAAGCAGATGCAAGATATCCATATGCTATGCTTTTTTATCTCTTAAACCAGATTTACTGCGAAAATATGTGCAGTGTGTGATGGTGATTTTTAGCTTATCTATTTATCTCTGCTGGGTCTTGGATTTTTTCCTTGCTTAACTTGTTTGTGAGCCGCCTGCTAGAAGACTCATTAGCATTTACTGAGTTGATAAACAGTTTCTATTCTCCAGTCCTGTTATCATTTTCTATTACATTTTTTGAATCAATTATTTTTATTCACTGATGCCCGGCCTCGTAAAAACAACTTTGAATAACCAGCACATTAAAATGAAACACCCATTAGAAAACATTTGTTAAGAAATATCTGTCCCCTGTCCTTTGATGAGTTTTCTTACTATTCTAAGCAAAAATTTTGGAACCAAGTCCTTTACCTCTAGACTGCCCAACAGCACCCATCCATCTGTCTGTCTATCTACATAGCTAGCTATATATCTTCTGTTTGCTTACTGAAACTTTTTTTCCTGGATAGTTTATTTTCTAAGGAAAAATTTGCAACACCTGAAACAAAGTGAATAAACTGTTGAATACGCTGTTACCCAAAACTCTCCCCCGAAAGGGAAGACTTTGTGACGTTTTCTTTCAATTCTCAGATCCTTGATACTTCATATTCTCTCAAAAAAAAGTGAGTGAAAAATGAACAAGTCACGGATTTGCAGTGCTCTAATGACTTATACTAATGTATTCCTTCATCTAAATACAGATTTCTATTTAAAATTCAGTATGCAGGGGTATTATGAATTCTAGTTTAATAGATTCCAAATAATTGCCCTTTAGAAATGATGAATAGCTGTTTAAAGCCACTGATAAGAATATACTATTCCTCCCCTAACAATGGGCTTTCCACATTAACTGTATCATATATGCCCAAAATTAGTTTATTATTTTTTTTATTGATATGCAAACTACAAGCTGATGGCAGATGGCAAATAACCCCTTACTCTAACACCAAACCCTCCCAAAAAATCCTTGTCTTCGCTACTGTTCTTGTAGGGGGACAAAAAAGAGAGATAAGAAGATAGCTTTTATACTGAAGGCAGGCCACTGAAATGCAGATGATGCCATCCTCTCTTGTACTCAGTTTTCAGATTTTCTGGCATAAAAAGAATAAGATATAAGGTTGAATTAATGACCAGATTTTGCACAACTGCAATTCAAGAAGCTTTCTCTGTGCTGTTCATGCTATCTCTGACTGTCCTTTAAAACAACCATGCTAGACTTGTTCTTTCATTTAAAAGATGAACATCCAGAAATGCTGAAATTAAAAATACATTATTCATATATTCAACTTCGGAATGACCTGACAAAAATTTCACTTAGCAGAGCTGATGGTTTCTTCATAACATATGAAACCCTTTGAAAACACCAAGCAAAATAGATTAAATGCATCTACAGTTGAATTTGCAGTTATGCATACAACATTATATTGGAAGTTTCTGAGGTTGTGTGTGTTTTGTGTGCTAAACACACCTGCTGTACTTATATGCAGCACTTGGGAAAATATATGCAAAATGTGAAACTATTAGAAAACTAACACAAACAGCTGTTTCTTTAAACACTGGGGGAGGGGGAGGTATTTGTGAAGTATTATCTCAAATATTTAAGGAGACATAGAAAGGTATTGGATACTCACACCAGTGTCTGTCAAATAATGTGGTAATGCTGAAGTTATAAAAAAGTACTATATATATGGTTTTCATTACATGATGGTTGAGTTCTACCAAGCTTTAGATTACAAGTAGAAATAAAATACTTGCTGGGTGAAAAGTATATATATATATATATGTATATACATATATACACAAAATTAAATTATGTTAAAAAACGTTAGTATTTCCTATTATGCACATATTGCCCAATGTGACATCCTTGTGCTAGTGCTTGCTCTCTCTGTCCATATGTGACTGCATGTAATTGTATTTGTGTACAGAGACTGCATCTTAGCCAAGTGTTTGTTGCTGGAAAAATATTTGCCAGTGTCCTTATTTACTAAAGCTAAAAGCAAAAACAAAACCTCTTCATTCTTTCCTAGAGGTTAGAAAGTTACTGTAAGAATTGTTCTACTTTCCTCATTTTCATCTTTCCTACCTACAAGCAACTTAGATTTGCTTTCTAATTAATTTTCCCTTGGCAAAGTTAGCAACACCACAAGAGGTCCTAAAAGTGGGTTAAAGCAGTTTTATGTCTTAACCATAGTTGGTCTATAATACTTGGCTCTGGTCCCTTTAGCCTTTTAATTTTTTCTATAGGAGCAGGGCAGCTAACCCCCTCTCAGGGCCTTTTTTTCCTCCCTCTGGGGTAGGCTGCCTTCTCCACACACCACTGGTACCCAGAAAAGAATGGTTCTTCTGTTTGTCTGGCTGCCTGCATATTGCATCCATTGCTCCATTCAGCCTGTCTTTTCAGCTCCACTAGCTGCTGTACAACTTAGCTTTTGTGCTCTACTGCCAGGGGTTTTCTGAAGCCAGACGCTTTTTGAAAAGAGAGTATATTTGCATAAACAATACCATGTGAGGAGGTCTGCTGGAAACAAAATCAAAATTCAGCTGAGCAAATCTTCCTGAACAACCCATTTCTTGCAACCAACACCTCCTATCGTTACCATCTGTGTACTAAATTATGGTCGTAAACGTGTGCAGCTCTTTCTTTTCACTTGCTGTTGTGTACAGATTCCTCTTATCAGCTGAGGTATATTTTGTTTTCAAATTTAGGCCTGAACAGAGACCCTTAAACAGAATTTGGTATATGGAATGAGAAAAATATGGTTGTGTTAAATAAGGAACAGAAGGCCAGCCATGCATCAGCTAGCTTGCAACCCAGATTGGATTTGTACTGAAGGCTCATCAAAATGCATATCAGAAACAAGATCTACCCATCAACTTGCTGAGATTTCAGGTCAGTGATGGCAGGGCAGCTTTATCAGAACAGAGCAGGGAGAGGAAGGCTTACTACTGTGGCTTCTAGATGAAGGAATCATTCTGGAAATATGTGTGCTTAAAACAAGTCTCTGGTGGCTTAAAATATTGGATATACTGAGTGTATGTGTATGCACATAAACACAAATATAAAGTGGTCATACATATGTATACATGAGTGAATTCATGTATATTTCTATGCAAAAATGCACACATGGTCTATGCTACATCCTCTGTGTGCATTTACAATATCTTACCCATGGGAATAAAAATAATTAGGCTAACCCTGCAAAAAGGCAGACAGGCAAACCAAAAGTAGCCACACGGAAAAAAGGAAGAATACAGTTTCATAAGCCACTGCTCAAATCTCCTACTTATTTGCATTTTTTATTCAAATATCCAGCTAGGTAATGCATATTTCACTATTCCATTAAACTGCAATCTTAATTTTGCTTTCTTGCTCAGATGCTTTGGATATAATTAATAACAATATTCAAAATGTGTCTCCTCTACTGCATTAGGTCTGTAACATGACATCTTCTGTTTTGCACTGCCTATTAAACCACACTCCTCTGTCAGAAAAATGTTGCCTATGGACGCATTCGGCATACAAAAATACCATGAATGAGGGGTTCTCCTTCTGCCCCACTGCCTTCATCACTGCCCACTTTCCAAGCCCTAGTGCCAAGAGCATTGGGAGAAGCTGGATTACCTCCAAGTGTTTACTCCATCCACAGGTTAAAACAATGTGTGCAGGGGATTTTTGTGCACCCGATTTATTGATCTGGTTTCTTCCCACACAAAACCCAGCTCAGGGGAGCAGTTTAAACAGAAGGTCTCATATCTTGTCACCTACAGACAGGAGTCCTTTCTCCCTTCCCAGGCATCTCCCAAGTGTCTGAAGTAGCCCCTTGCCATAAGTCAGACTTCACTTCTGTTCTTGGGCTCCAGTCAGGATGTGTCTTACCCTGAGGATGTACCCAAATGGGCAGGTAGTGGAGAACTGGGAGGAAATACATTCACTCCATATAATTTCCAAGTTCTGTATAAGATGTGGAGCTCTATTATTCTTACCTGGAATGTAAAGTGGCCCATTTCATATAACACTGGAAAATTAAGATCAATGAAGGTCCTGTTTAGGAACTGGGCTTAGTAATTCTTTTTACCAGGTTTCAGTTTGGGGGAATCATTCCTTTATGGCATTTGCTATTTGTTACATGAAAAAAACTGCTACACAAAAAAAACATGCATAAACCACATCCATTAGGGTTTAATAGGGATGCTAGAGATAGGAATGCCTGCTACATAACATCTGTAAATATGACTTTGTTATTCTACTTCATTGCCCATAATAAATCTTTCATTATTCTGAAATTAAATGCATGACCAGTACTCCTTATTCAAACCACCCCCAGTATTAGTTTACAACATAAGTGACTGTCAAGTAAAAGAAAAACCAATGATAAAAGTAACCAGAATTTTGTGCTTGACCAACAAAATCTAAAATACCTGCTAGAATAATATCATAAAATTGTGATTTACGTGCCCTAACACTTCCAGGGTGAGTGCTCAGCACACAAGAATTGGTTTCAGTTATACCATAGTTAAGGGATGCTGCTTCTTTAGCCATGATTTTATTAATGTGGTTGCTATAATTGCATTTGTCCTTAACAAGAAGAGTAAACAAAAGCAACCTGGGGAATCTGTGAGATAGGCAGAGCCTGCTCAAAGTAGCGGCTGATAAAAATTTGGTATTGATGGAAGTGGAAATTTGAACACAAGGTGCATCAACAGGTCTGGGTGAGCTGCAACATCAAACTTGGGACAGATGAAGGTCAGAAACTGGCCATGAGTGCTCGTCTAGTGGCAGCCTTGGACACAGGCATAGCAAGAGGCCATCAACTCCAACAGAATCGCAAGCTCGGGGACCAGAGACCATATTTGTCACCTGCCTCCTAGTTTTGTGGTGGAGTCAGTCTTTCCCAAGCTCAGTCTTCTGTGCATGTCCCTGTTTAGCCCTGCAAGGCCAAACAAGGTCCTCTGTCTCTCCAAAAGCCAGATGTGACACCATTGCTACCTCATCCAGCTCACTCTGTTCCTGGCTGGTACTCTCACATATCTCCTTCTAGTGAGGTCTGAAAAAAGATCTACCAATTTCACTGGTCGCTGCAGTGGGGGTGAAACTGTTGTAACTTCATGGATCCCCCCACTGATATCAAGAGGAAAACATCTACATCAAACCTCAAACCACCAAGGCATATGGAGGGCAAGCTACATTAGTCTCACTGAAGGCAATTCCTCAAGTTGCAGCTAGACCATAAATAGGGAAATACAGGAAAAACTCCTATTTCAACATTTGGACCAGTGTCACCTCACTGGTCCAAAATAAGTATGTACTCCCTTCTTTAAAGACCAATTAGTGTCATGGTGACTGGGCTGCTTCTTTAAAACGATCCACAAGGGAAAACTGTTTCTAAAACAAAGCTTAGGGATATGTCAGAAAAACAGGACTTGCACTTGAGTGATTAGCAATTATGCATCCTGCAGTTAATATGCTCCACATATGTTAGCATATACATTAATCTGTATGTTAATCTCTACTTTTCTGAGGATTTTCTCAATATTACCCTCCCTGATCTGAAAAAAATAAAAAAACTAAAGAAATTCACAGAAGAAGCGATAGAGTTTATGTAAGAGAGACATTGCCCGATTAGCATTAGCTGTGCATTCATTATAGTGCAAAAAAAATTAGAGGGGAGGGGAGGGTTGGAAGCAAGAGAGAAGGAAGAGTGAACTCCATGTTGTTTGCAGAATGTGTTTTTCATGGAGTCTGCAGAACGCTTTGGAGGGGGGTTTGCATGACTGGATTTTGTAATCCTCATAACTTGGAAATCAATAAGATAAATGGAGGAGAACTGAACAGCTAGTGACCTCAGTCTTGATGATCCCAGGATAAATCCTTTTAATAAACATGAAACTGCAGCAGAGCAGAAACTCTAAGTCCTACTTTTGATTTAAAGATGTTTCTCTCTGTATCTGCTACATTTCGCAGGTTTTATTTTCCTCCTGTCTTTTCAATTTTATGTCTGTGGCTACCCATACAGTTAATTGTTTTTTGCATTTATTCTCCAATGATCAAGCATGCATATATGTACATAACGCATTAATATATGCAGACAGTGGAAACATACATATAGTTTTGCTTTGTAGTGGCTCCCAAGAAGACTTAATGGAAAATTACTGTCATCCTATAGTCGTTTTGTTCATGCTTAGAACATGCAATTGTCTGTATGGCATATTCACATTTGTGAAACATGCAGAGGAAGAGGAAAAGAAGGAAAATGTCATTTAGAGACAGATATACTTACAAATATATTTTGCTGTGGTGGTGGTGACAAAGGAATTGTTTAAGAAAATGAAACATACTGCACCGTTTTCACGGAATTAGGACTCCTTCACTAGTTAATTCATCAGAATTGAGATTTGACAAGGCTTGGTTTATATAATAAATGTTTGATTAATTTATACATTTCTGCAATATAACAACAAGAATTTGGAAGTTCAAGATTTAATATCCAGGCTTCCATTGATATACACAAGGGGGGAAAATACATTTAGATCTCTCATTTATTTTCCAATTAACTGTTCTTTTTCCATGCATTAATATTACAGATGTCTCAAGAATAATTAAAACAGATAAGCAATTTATAAAAATCTTCACATTTCATGCTAATTATCATAATGTAATGTTACATTTCTATTAGCAGCTTTTGTTCCCTCCCTCCACCCTTTACTTCTAGCAACCCTGAGGCCTTAGCCAGTCAGCATGTTATAAATCCTTGTTAAAATACGACACGAAGCTAAGAAGCTTGCAACCAAGCAAATTGGACAGTGATGGAGCTCTCCTTTCTTTACCTTCATTTCCCAACAACCAGCCTGTCATTAAATATGAAAACAATGATTTTTTTTTCCACAACTTCTTGCTGTGAAGGTTAAGGGGCTCCCAGGACAAAGGGTTGTGAGTATGGACTTTGAAGGATCACAGACAGGCCATGAGAAAGGCAGAGAAGAGCAACTTGATCCTAGTATCTTTGTTAAAGACATAAATCATAGTCCCAGGAAGAAACTACAGAGTCAACATACCTACTACCACTATATCAGGCAATTATATTCACAAGCAATTACGTCCCATCTGAAAATGAGTTGGCTTGTTTGTTCCTACCATTCCTACACAAGATTATTATGGGGATTAAAAAATAACCTTTCTATGGGAATTCCTACTGACGTTTAATGTTCAAGCCATCAAGTCACAGGAGCAATGCCACGTCGTATTATATGAGCTCTCCCACACCTCCATTCCAGACAGCAATAGAGCCAAACATGCAGTCAAGTTAAACATTATTGTAAGCAGGTTGGAGTAAGAAACAAAAGCAAGTTCAAAACACTGATCTTGTGAACAGTTTACATTGATAAAGAGGTTTCCTTTGTTGAAATATGAGACTTCATATCAGTAAAATGATGTATGTGCTCAAGCGTTTAAAGGAAGGGGATAAACTTGTCCAATGAATTCCCTAGAATGAACAACATGATCAGCTCCACTGGCAGTGACACAAACGGCCAGCATGTTAGCACGTGCACACACAGAGGGACACACATGTGTGCACCCCCTTCTACTCTGGTTCTGCACAGAAAAGGAAAGTGTTTAAATACGTTGTTAGTTGCAGCTCTCAGCAGCCTCTTCTACTCAGCCTTTGAGCAGTAATTTGTGTCATAATACAGATATTGTACCTCCATACGGTTCAAAAATACACTCATCTAAGCATTCAGAAATAATCATGGAGTTTAAGTTTTATTTTGGTTTTATTGCTGAAATAGACTTTGACACAAGGTGGTGGAAATGAGATATTAAATAAAAATCTTGCTCCGGTGCCAAGTCCTGAAACCTTTCTTTGAGGAGAAGAGTACATATGTGCATCTCCTCAGCTGCTACTCAGTCTATTGATTCAAAGCTACAACAGGTTTTTTATATTACTTAATTTATCTTTATTTATTGCAACATTGATAGCATTCAAACTGCATTAGATAATGTACTAGATAAGATACCTTTTTAAAACCTCTTACTGAGATCCTATTGGGACTGGCACGTAATTGAAAACACTTAATGGAATATTTCAGGGCATATTGCCAAAGAATGAACAAGAGAATCACATTTCATTTTAAAATGCCATACAAAAATCACTTAAAATGATTGTAGCTGTGGTTTAGTGTAGAAAAGGATGGGTATTATAATTTACATAGACTTTCTTTCTTTCTGAAATTATTTTCTCTCTTTGTTACATTTGACAAGTCACCCACTGTCTTTTCAGAAATGTCTGACATTCCTTTTAATTAAGTAGCAAGGGGCGACAAGCAATACATTTCTAAAAGATTGCTGACTGCACTGGGTGTGTTTTCAGCCTCTGGGCCAAATCCCCAGTTGGTTCACTCCCTTGGGAAGAAATAGCAGTGTTTACAAGTTCTGCTTTGACCTATTCTATGATGGTACAAAGCCAAATTGTAATACTCTTAGTTAAGGCTTGGTTTACACTGTCCGTACTTCTGTTAGGCCATAATAATACTTAGGCCTTGGAGCGCTCAAAACTGTTAAGTTCTGAGTTTTCTGATGAACAATACAACAAAATCTGGCCAAGACACTTTTCAAGCTGGAGCTCTTATCATGAATTTCCTGGGTGCCTGTACAGCCCCAGACAGAAGGAGATGTCCTTCTTCATCTGTTCTTCAACTGAAGAACTGTGAGTTTAAGCGGGCTTTCCTACGATCACACAACAGACTGCCTAGAAAGCTGGGAATGGCAGCCAACCTGCCTGTGCCCATCATCCTATAGACTACAGAAGGAGATCCCTGCAGCCAGCTGAATTCCACACACATTCATACTGCAAATTTACCACTGAAACTCTCCCTCAAACATTTCTGAACAAGGAAAACTTTTGCACAAGAAAAACTGTTTGTGCAAAAAAAAGAAGTTTCTACCAAGAATATCATAGTCAAGCGAAGGATTAAAAGTAGTCTTCAGCTGACACAAAAAAAAAATCTCTGTGTTAAATGAATTAAAACAAGGAAACTAATTTCAGATGTAAATTTTCAAAGCGCAACTGCCTCTACACACAGAGGCAAGTATACAATATTTTGCTGATTCAGGCTCGGCCAGCCTCATACTAGGAGCCTGCTTTCATATATGTGAAGAATTACAAGGGAAATACATAAATGTTTTGTTGTACCCATGCAACTTTAGCAGCCTTGAGCACTCAACCCTTTAACCCTAATTTTGTAGACTAATATTGTTTAATTGTTACTCATATTTTAGCTCTAATTAATGCTAAGAGAATTCATGCCACAAAGACATGTGTCACCCAGCTCCATTGCATTCTAACAGCAGGCCAAGAATCCACCTGGGGCAAATGATTGTTTAATTTAGCCTCTGTTACTTTTGCAGTCTCCTTTGCAAGCTACATTTCAGAGGTAAACAGCACTGGATTGTTTTTACCCTGGCAACAAGAAAGAGAAACAGGTCCTTTTTGTGGCCTGGCATTAAAAATTAGGACTAAATCCAAATAAAAAGCTTGAACTCAAAATTCCTCCAAACATTGTGTTTTGACACGCAGCTCCATTTTAAAATGCATGAGTCCTGTTTGTAGCTAAGTCTTCTCAGACGAGTTTCTTAACATCAGTCAGCCAACATGCTAAAGGGTATAGCTCATCCCTTGTCTATAATCCTGGTCCTGGACCAGGATTTACATAAGCAAAGGGATGTGACCACACATTATCACCATATGTCAATGTACAGCTGCCTGCAGGTTTGAGAACCACATTGGTAAATAGGCCCTTCATAAATGTGCAGCAATGACAACAGAATATAGCAAATATTCTGAGAACCAGCTCATCCTTTCCACTTGTCATTGTCTACAAAAGCCTGTGCTGTTACCAGCTGATATTCCCTGCAGGCAGAACTTTACCATTGGGTGCTCAGAAATGATGAGGTTCACTGGAGCTGTTCTCTCTTCTTTGCTGTTCTTTTGAGTCCATTGGAATGATGACCCTAAATCTAGAAACTGAATGTAGTGAGGAAGCCACAATTGCCAAAATTGAGACAGTTTATCAGCTTGATTCCTGTTTTGCAAAGGTCAGCCCCAAGGATTCCCTGATGCTGAGAGATCTCATCTTACAGAGACAAGCCGAATGCGGAAAGAGGCTGTGGTGAGCAGAAATTTCCATACTAGAATGGAGATCAGAAATCAACACACTCAGATTTCAGCCTATGGAAAATAAGTTGAATGTGTGAGCTGTCTGCATTCATGGTTTTGCCACTGGAGGTGGGGGCGGGATTTACCACCTGCTTGAGCGGCACCAGCCAATTAATTCAAAATCATGTCATGGTCTTCCTAGTTAAAAAAAGAAAGCCAGCTTTAGTCACACCATTACAAATAATTAATGTCTCTTTCAGAATACGTCCAAACCTCTCAAATAAAACAATCGTCTAGCTTCTGTATCTGTCTCTTGCAAATCCCATGCACATTTTCACCCAATGCTCCTGCCATTGGCTTCTGAGGTAAAGTGATCAAGATTGAACAGCACACAGCATATGCTCACATCTGGGACATGTCAAAAGCAGGTTTTGAACCGGGGCATAGCACAGAGATGCCTAAAGCAGCAGTGATAAATATCTTCCTTATGGCTATGGTTTAAAGCCTAGGTTTACAGTGCTTGACCTCATCTGCCTTTGACAAAGTCACAGGTACCAATGACCTATTTCTGTTTATGGTGCCAAGCTGGAGTGGATGTTGCTTTGGAGGACACACTTCATATATCCTCCGACATCTGAAGTGATGAACACAGGCAGGATACAAAAAATAAGTAAACAACGTGGTGAATTGCTATGCAATTTCACATACCCATCATGGGGGAAGGGGTTTGCAAGGGTACACATGTGGTGCTGCTTGCCAATAGACATAGATTGTTTAACAGTCACCTCCAGGCAGTAAAAACAGTTGCCAGTTCAAGTGCCAGGTAATTTTATAGGATAATTATTAACCTTACTGAAGTTATTAGAGTCTAGCTGCTGGGAGACTTGTGAAGCGTGAATTATCGCTATCCGTCTGACCGGGAAGGGTAGCTAATCCCCTCAAACATTTTATGTTGAGCTGGAGATTATCCCCCTTTTTAGATATTAGAAAAGTCTTCAAAAAGGATCAAATTACATACAATTTTTACAGTTGTGAGTGAGCATTTACAAGATTTCTCTTCCATTCCTCCAGCACCCACCCACCACCCTTCATACCCACCCGTCTTTCCAACAACATGTTAGGAAAACACACTTCTGTCTCAGCCCTCTCTGATACTGCCATCTTCTTAGCACACCACAAACAGTGAAGTAGTGATGTGAATCTCATTATATCTTCCATGGAAAACATTTCTAAAGATGATAGCAGAGCTAACACCGCGTGCTAAGGCAGTCAGAACAGCTATTTCAAGGTCCCACAGCCTCCCCTCCTCCTCCTTCCCACCCAAAATAAAATTTGTTGTGCTGAAGATATAGACACGTTTTTTTTTTCCCTTCTTATCAAGCCGCTGGTGAACTACCACTGCAAGGCAGTGTGATTACTTTCCTCTCCTTCCCACCACTTTCACCCAATGTTGTCCTTAAAGTTGAGCTTTTTGTACCTATCCCAAAGCCAAATCCCACTATAGAACTTTACAAGGCCATATCCTGTGAAGGAAAGTGTGAGCAAACAAGCTCTTCTGCACCTACCAGGGCCAACTTGCTTAAAGAAAGCATCACACATACATAGTACTGAAAAGAAATAGAGGTTAACCAGAGGGGAAGAAATTAAGAAAAGCTGTAGCCCGTTTTTTTGGAGGGCCTCTTTTGAAAAGGGAAATGATGGAGTGTCACCACAGTGTGCCCTCTTGCATATGGTATTCCTCACCATTGGTGTCTCAGCCCTGCCCTAACACACAACCATGTGTTTGCACATCCTTTCTCCCTGGTTGTCTGGCACAGTCATCTGTGAGGAATGTGCAGAACTTGATTATTTCTGGAACAATTGCAGAAACGTGGTCTCAGTACCTCCAGAGGCGTTAATGTCTTTGTTCCAAGCCCCAGCTGACAACGCTCCCACCCATTAAGCTCCTGTCACGTACCTGCACCTATACGTATTGGCGTTAAGTGCGCAGATGGAGAGATGGTTTCCTGATGTAAGTTACTGCCATTTTCAACCCACGACTGGTGAGTGTCTGCCACTAGGGAAAGCAGTAAATTTCAAAAGTCTGTCCTTTGTTGATTTGTTATCCATCTCGCGGCTGCTTCCTCTCCTCCCTTCCACATGTCTCTTTTGAAATAGCACATTTCTAGTGGCATGCTTTGAAGGGATGTTCCCTTGATTATCTTGCCCTTTCTTTTCCTATCCCCAGAGCTTTGTAACTGCCTTTTTTACCCCCAAGAGGAAAAAAATGTACTGTGCTGTTGTCTTCCTTTTCAGGCAACTGTTATGTGTTAGTGCATGTGGGCTTGCATTCCTCATACTGTTGGTTTTCTCTCTTCCCCCCTTATTTCTTGATGCAAGAGCAGGAAATACCTTCTTCAAGGACAAAGGCAAAAATTTGCTATTGCACCAAAAGGGGTAAATCTATGTGACAGTATGGTTGCAGAAAATGCAACCACCCAGATTCCCATCACAGAGAAACTCCTGTTTTGCATGGCCACAACTGGTAGAGTGACGCCAGAACTGTGAGGCACATGGGAGTCCAGCAAACACTTTCAGTCATACCCCTAGCATCTCACAGGATTTTTTTTTGTCTTATTTGGGTTTGGACTTTTCTAAATGTGGCACTAGATTAAATGTGAATTTTGTATTTCCTATGCTATCTCGCTTTACCTAAGCATGCTCTACTTACATACTACTTTTGTGCCAGTAATAGACACCTTAGTTATTCCAGAAACTAAGAGACAGGGACTGTACTAATAAATTCTCTTTTACAGAGCATCTGGTATCTTCACTTTATTCCCTAATTTTGTCTTAAAGCTCCCAAAACACTGGGTGTCTTTTCTCCTTTTAGACTCTATGTTATAAATGAAAAAGAATCCTTTTGTTACCTACCTGCCTTTTTTTTGTAGCGAACCTGGTGATATAGTTTGTAAAGCAAGAGAATGCTGGGACAGCATCATTTAACAGAGGGTTTTAAACTACTCTTTTGTATTGATGGGCTACTTAATTTGTTGAACTTCTTGAGCCTTCTACCAGTCAAATGTGAAAATTAAAATAAATTTGTATAATATCGTTATTTGATTAGATAGAAGGGGAAACAAACTATTGCAGCCTCTGCATATATAGGCTGGTAGGGAATCTAAGCATGTAGCTATAGATTCTGCTTAATCACAGTCCAGAAACCGTTGCACATTCAAAGCAATATTATTCTTTTCATAAAGCATAAGGTTGAGATGTGGGAGTTCTTTTCTTTGCTTCCTTTCCTGGATTTTTTGATTAATTCAGGGCATGGCTTGAGTAAATAATTTCTTCCTTTTGTTTTATTGTACCCATTTTGTACATCTGGGTGTTTTTTACCTTGTTCACTCTCTGGAGAGAAGCTGTGTGTGTTCATACAGTGTTTAGCACACTGTGGCTCTAAGCTCAGGTAAAGCCTCTAACTAATTTCTAAGTAAATACCACCCAGAGGAAGAATTCAAGTCATCAGGTTTTGTTCCACAAAGACGTCCCAGCCAGCCGATAAAAGGTATGAGGCTTGCCCTGTCTTTAATCTTGGAGGACCCAACCATGTGTTTGCATTGGTAAGAGAAAAATCAAAATGTAGCTGTATTGTGCTGGCTAGGGGGAAGGGGTAGGGAAGGTCAGTCTAGACAGGAAAAATGAGTGGGAACAACTGCTTCACAGGTCTGTGCCTGTGAAGTTACTCTGCAAACAGGCTGATGCTCTCTTATTAGACAAGGAGACTCTTTTAGCCCTAAAGGTGCCACCAACATCTTTCAGTTATATAACAAAGTATCCTGAAAATATATATCAAATTAATAATGCCTGGTATTCAGTTTTTATATACCTTACTGTTGAAAGGGAAGGTCTCCAGGGAAATTTGTTTTATTTAATTTATATATTGCATCCCAAGGTCAACTTTTAGATAAATTTAAAATAAATTATGATAAATATTTGAGTGACATGCCAGCTCTAGCAATGTTGGCACGATGGCAGCAAGTCCCTTGTCAATAAATAAAGCCAGTCTGGGTCTTTTATGTTATTTTGCTCCTTGTAGAAGTCTGTTCCAACACTCACACCCTCTGATAGCTAGTAGTCTTTTTCTGTTATGGTAGCCTTTTTGAGGCTATGTGCATTCACAATTATGTTCTACTCGTTATCATGTCAATATTGTCCCTAACTTTAACAATTAATCTTGACTGTAGCTGTCTCTTCTGATAATATATTTAGGGTGAGCAGTCACATCACCTCCTCTGCCTTTATTTTGCCAGGCTAAAAAAATATCATGCTTTTTCACTCAGGTTTGATCACTCTTAGTGCAGCCCATTCTCTAGAGGCCCTTCTCCACACCTGTTCTGAATCAGATCACTCCTGCTTAAAAATGGAATCTTAGGAGAGGCTGCAGAGCATCAGATGTGGTTTTCCTCATGGTGCAACAGCACAGATTTTCTTTGTATAGGATGTCACTTTGGGAAATTAGTTGCCTGAGCATCATTTCATCTGGCTTAAAATTTCTTTTCTGATTATTTCATAATGACATTTCTCTCTGCCCCCCCCCCACCCCCCCCCAGTCCCAGTCCTCATTTCCTAACAAACATATGCACATTATTATTATTTTTTTGTCAAGAATCAAGTCTAGGAGTTGTTATTGTTTTCCAGACTTTCCCATTTTACCATGTGTGAACCACTGCTTTCTAGCCACATTTACTTACTATAAACTTAGAAGCAGCTGTAAACTTGGTAAGGTTGTATGATATTGTTTTGATTCCCAGATATTTCCTCTGCTGTTTGAATGTATTACAGAGCCCCAGAAACCTGTCTACCCATCTTCCACTCCAAGGAAAATGTTTAAAGTCATTACAGTCAATGGCACAGCAATGTCCCATTGAGCAATGCTGCATCCAAAATACTGAAGATGAAGCAAGCCTCTTACCCAAGATCAGTGAGGTGAGTGGAGGTTTGAGAAGATAAAGTAAAATCAAGATTTTTTTCATAGTCCTATTCATTTATATGCAGAGAATTCTGATTGGAGGACTGTGCGCATCCGGGGATTCAGAGGGCAAAGTCCCACGTGCTGCACTCAGTCAAACTGTTTGGGTCAATGGGACCTTGCTTGAGTAAATAGGGAGTTTCAGAGTATTTGGGATCTAGGCCTATTAATCATTCCACTCTGTATGCATCTTAGGTCGTGAAGGTTTTAAATTTTATTCTTACTAAGTCTTAAATGAGACTCTGACTCCTCTTGCATCCAATACTGTGTATCTAAATATGGTAGTGCCTTTTTCCTATGAAAAGCTTTGCCAAGAGACTGTTAATCTAACCTTGTGTCATTATATCTTTCATGGAAATCCATGATGTGGAGAGGTCTTTACCATCTGCTTCCATCAGGAGGGTTATCTCAGTGTCTAGACACTATAGTGATAGGCTTTTTAGGGTTGCTGATAGATAGACAGGGCTTTGGGGAGCTTGCATTTAATCCTCTTCAGATGTAGATGGATGTTTTCCTGCAGTCTGGGATGAAATTCAGGATTGTATTTCAAACAAATTTGCCCTGGAGGGTAAATGGGGCAACTTTGGTTAACAGTAAACTTTAACAGGTCTGAGGGACTAAATGTGGGATTAAATAATAGGAGAATCAGAAAGCCTACATTTTGATACAGGATGTGTTTCTCTTCTTTTATTTTTTTTTAAACACAAATTAAAATTCTTCAAGCAGAGTAAAAAATTATTCATACACTTTTAATGGTAATAGTTTCCTTCAAGGAAAACTTATGAAAAACTTAAAAGACCAAAATAGCAAGGGTGTATGTGCCTATATGCACATGATGCTTTTATCACTGACACTTAAAAATATATAGATTATAAAAAAATATTTTTAATTCTTGCTAGCTACTCATCATTTGTTTGTTTTGCCACAATTCTGTCTTCAGAAAATGAGAATAAGGCAAACAAACATACTCCTGCCCCCTGTTGCATTCTGGTTTTCATGTGAGAGTACAATGCAGCAATGTTTGGGTCTTGAACAACAGAAAGCAGTGTCTGTTCTGAAAACCTGCCTCCATGGAAACTTTTAAAACTGCCAGACATTTCTGCGCTGTGAGGTGTATGTCCTCCAGCAGTGCTCCTGGTGTTCCCGCAGTCCCCAGCGCAAGGAACACAGTTTCCCCTGCGAGGTGGTCATTGCCTCCATGGTCAAGTGGTTTTAAAGATGCTGAAAGTGCTTTTACCTGAAAGAAGGAGCTCGCTATCGAGGTGCTGGTTCTTCATCTATGCTCTTCTCTGGCTGCTCCTAATGCAGCTCTCAACAGCTCCCTCCACCTCAACTTGCTCACTTGTGAGCCTCCCTCACGTCGTTCTTGCCCTGGCTCCTACTCTCGCCCTGGCTCCCCAGCCATTTGCACATTAAGTTTGGTTACTTTGGGTAGTGCAGCTGGGATACGCACAACTCCCCTTCAGGAGAACTAGTTCATCAAGCAGAGTTCCTCAGGGACCAAGTCTGGCACTGATCTTATTTCTGTTATTTACCGCTACAAAAGTAGGAGTGAGAGTCAGCGAGTGACAATTAGCCATTGGCAAGGACAGAAAACGCAAGACGGAAGGAAGATTTTATTGCCCTTCCAGATTGAAGAACTAGAAATACAAGTAAAATCATGCATTTTAAGAGCTAATAATATCTGCTATGAGATGGAATCAGATGAAAATTAATTAGAGAGGACAGATGTGTCCAGATTAGTCACGTGCAGGTGTTTGGAGCTAGCACTATGATATGGTTATGAAAAAGATATGTATGGGCCTTGGAGACACACGACAGCTATCTCGGGCAGAGGAAACAAAGCATTCCTGCAGCAGCAGAGGACTGAGCTGAGTGACCCCGCACATCCCTCACTCTGTGACCAAAGCTGCTTCAAGCAGCTTGAGATTGTGAAGGAGCACAACAAAGCTGGGCAGCCTTCCTACAGTCTAGTACTTTTTCAGTTTCAACTTAAGCCACATTACCAAAGTGAAGGGACACCAAAATTTTGACATGTTTGTCTTTCCTGCCCAGAATTTAACCGTCCTCCTGAACAGCCTTCTACAATTCTGACCGCCTCAACTCCCTGGCCCCCAGGGTATAGCTTTGCTCTTGCTCTTCTCTCCTTCATTCAGAGACTTGTCTAATCCAGCTTTCAAACCTTTTTGTCAGCCTTTTTTCATTGGTGGGAGACAATTCTGCACAGCGCTGGAGAAAGGATTTAAGATTTCACTCTGGAGAGGAGTCCCACATATGGGCTAAGACATGTTTGTGAGTGTGTACTTCAGTGACTGCACAGCAGGAACCCCTACATGAAGGGCTGAAGGACAGTTTAATTTGCTGCCTCTTCACTCATTTACCTGTTGAAAGAGGCTGTTACAATGCAATGTACATTTGACACAGTAGGCTGGATTAAGTTCATCAACACACCAAATTCAAGCTGCTGAGCAGCCATTGAGCTTATCAAGAGTGCTGTGTGCCAGCTTGGCATGTACCCACCCCAAAATGTTCATTGCCAGGCCTGTAAACCATCCGAGCCTCTTCCAACACAAGGTGGTCCTGCAATGATACTGCCCTTTGTCCACCAAAAGTCAAACTAGTAGATTGTTCCCGCTGAGCCAAGCATGGGTTCAGGTGCACACTTCTGCACCTGAAGTGTGGAGCAAAATTCAGTTCTTCCAATGGAAGTCTTATACCATCTTTCCTGAAATGGTTTTCTTGAAAGGTTCCTTGAGTATTTTCCTCTAAAGCACAGTAAACTGAGCATTACTCTAACTTTTCCTGGCACCCAATGGTGTCAACATGCCGTATCTGCAGGTGAAAATACACAGTTGAGGGATTTATGGGATATGTTCCTTGATGGCAGTCCTGCATGGAGGAAGAGTGGGTACCCTGCCTTTACAGCACCACAGAAAGCTGAAGCTAGAGTGAGCAGCTCTGGGACAGGCTGAGCTATACATTTCCCTTCAGCTGGGATTTAGAAGCCAGAGAAGAGCACACAAGATAGGAAAAAAAACCCCATGTTTGTTTATCTAAGAAGTTCTAATTTGACAAGCAAAAAACTAAAAATCAGATAAATGTGAGAAAATCTGCTGTGGAAAAAAAAGTACTTAGTTGTAACTTGGAAAAAAATGCAAAAATTGGTGGTCTGCAATATGATCACAAATAAAGGAAAGCAAATATACAGTGTGAATACAAGTACCCATCCTATCTGATCTATGAAAGAAAAGCTTATATTTCTGCTCCTCTGTGGGTTATAGCTCAGATTTGAAAGCTTCAACTGCAAAAAGTGTAGGAATATGTTAAAAACATAACTGCTTTCGATCAGCAGGCATATCATAACTCCTCAGACTGTAATTTATCAGCTATTTAAATAGAAAGAGATTGATCATGCCTCACAAATCCTATCCTGCTGTCAATATTCAATAGTGTTTTAGCATACTGAAGAATTTGTGTT
This sequence comes from Numenius arquata, assembly GCF_964106895.1. Classification (NCBI taxonomy): domain Eukaryota; kingdom Metazoa; phylum Chordata; class Aves; order Charadriiformes; family Scolopacidae; genus Numenius; species Numenius arquata. Next base: position 67,606,426 of record NC_133579.1, on the reverse strand, counting down.
GCCCAAAACACTAGGGTGCTATGATTTACTGGCTAGGATTGATTATGTTTCTGGTAGCACAGATGGCTGAAATTTTGGTTGGGGGAATTTCTCAATATGATGGAATAAATTCTCAGCTGCTTCATTAGGGCATGAGGGTCCTTCTTACTGGGGAGAAGACGGCACACCTCCCACGTGACATGCTTACAGGTGCATGTCTGTCATATTTGTGACCATACATATAGTTCTTCCTCTTTTCTCTAAATACTTTCAGGCTATATTCTCCTAAAGAAAGTTTCCAGGTATCAGTTAAAATACAACCAACACAATCATAGTTCCCACTGAAATGGCAAGCACAGACAACCAGTTAACTGGTAAAAGGAAGAAGATAGTTTGATCCAGCCACTACTTGGGTGATCTTGCTAAAGGTTAAATTCTGACCAGTCCAGCATAGAAGCATTAGGATGAGAGAGGAAAGCACATACACTTGCTTCTCTGTCACATCAGTGTAGACTTCAGGGACACACTTGCATTCCTTTGCATATAGAAGGGGTAGAAAAAAAAAGCAAGAGAAGAACCAAGAGCAATTACAAATTCTACTTGTCATCTGTGCTGAGGCGAGGGCCAACCTTTAAGCAGTGAATGACAGGTGAGTAATGTTGGTCATTTCTGAAGCAAAACGTGCTCACGTGTTTTTCCCAAACTTTTTTGTAGTAAACAGACTTCTGCAATATTTTATATAATGGCATGTATGTTATTATTCTAGACTAAATGCAGATATTTAATTACTTGGTTTTTTTGGGTGATGATTCAGACCCAACTCCAATTCTTCCAGATAGAATAGGGACCATATAGACAAATGTTTCCTTTGCTGTTAAGTATTTAACAGCAGGGTTAAAGAGTTGAGCACATTTTGCTCAAAAGATATCATTCATTGACAGCAGAGAATATGCAGGACTAACAAAGGCAAAATCATCCACCTTTTCTCTGACCTCAGCCTGCTACAGACCTTCACTACTGTGAGGGTGTTGTCTTCCAAATGTGTTTATTTTACAGCTGGAATATAGTGTTTCTGCCCACTGCTGGAAGTGCAGAAGCTCCTGCTGGCTTGGAGCAGAGACTCTTTCTCTCAGGAAAGCAGAACTTTCCCTGATCCCTCACAGGATGTAGAGTAGCTCATAAAGCTGAGACGTCTCACAAATAGCACCTTCCCGTTACCTCTGTTCACAAGAAAGGAATTCTCATGCGATGACAGTTAAATGAGTGAGAAATCTCACTGAATCACACTGAGAAATTTGCTCCTTGCTGGAGTGAGATAGTGTGCTGTAAAAAGCTGTTTGAAAATGAACAAGTCTCAGCTGAAACAGGTGAGAGCTGACAGGTTTGGTCCCGCACATTACATTCTTTTGTAAGCCAGAGAGATGCTTTCTGTGAAGATTTTCCATGCTGCATTAAAAAAGAATAATCTTTTGTCTTGCATATATGCTGCAGACAGAGACCACTTAACTGTAATGGTGGATGGCATATGGGATTTATAAGGAAAGCTACACTTGTAAAACAAGAGAAGAAAAAAGTCTTCATACATTTAAAAGATTACATTTCAGACTATAGAAGGTTAAGAAAATAAGTTTCACTAGGCACTACTAACAAGACAGAAAGTTGCCATCAGAATCTCAAGCTCGCACTAGGTACAACTTGTTGGGCTTCAAGGTTCTCCTGCTCTCCATTAAGCTTAGTTCATGAATAAGAGGAAGCATTCAGCCTAATATTTGGCAAACCTACCTCTGTATTCCACTTTATCATCATCCATATCAAGTTATGACTTGCACACTAGAGGGGAAGGAGTCACTGAGGAGGAGGAAGATGGAATGAAGTTGCAGAAGTAATGAACCTAAGATGCAGTGGGATATTTCAGTTAGGCTTTTGGGAAAATCCAACCTCAAGCCTCAAATTCTGTGTCGCAGAAGCCAGTTTTCTACCACAAGAATGAAAACCTGTCTTTCAAATTTCAAATCTAATAAGTCTGAGGCATTTTGCCTGTGTACTATAGACAAAGCTTATTTTTAATGCTGGGGAAAAATAAAAGCTAACAATTAAAAATAAAAGCTGTAACTAGAACACACAATTTCTTACAAAAAATGTAAAAAACTATATATATAATGTGGGGAACATACTAGCTGATACGTTATGTTTTGCCTCTGTTTATTGCTAATTTGAGGACAGATGCTGATGCCTTTACTCACGAGTCAACTCTTACTCTTCAAGCAACTCTATCATTGACTGAAACAGACTTGCAAGAGGAGTGAAGTACTGCTTGAGTACTCCTTAGGGGTGTCAGCACCTGGCCCTGGAAGCCACATTAATTTTAAATATGAAAACAGAACAATGTTTAGGCATTGTCACTTTTGATTGCTAAAATGCTATGACAAACTTTGCCAACTGGCCCACGCAGGCACAAAACAGAACTAGAAACATTTGCATCCAGCACAGAGTGGTTACAGAATAAGCTCTATATGCTTGCATGTACACACACACACACACACAATTCATCTCTTTGTAGTAGAACTAACTTGAGCAAAAGACAGTCCAGAAGTTTTTACCATTGATTGGAAACAAAGGCTTAGGTAATGTGGTTCTGCTCGGTGCTCTCTACAAAACAGCGCATCCTAACTAGAAGCATGGCTGTGTGACTCCTCTGAGAATGAGAAAGCATCCAGCTGCTCTCCTTGTAAATAGGTCACCAGTAGAAGAGCTGGCAAGCCAATGCGAAAGGTGTTCAGCAGCAACCAGCCTTTTGAGGGATCAGGTAGTTAATAGAAAAAGGGATCCAGAACTTGCAACAAGTGAAATGATTTCCTCGTTAATCCACCTCTAGTATTTGGCCTGCAAATGCCTTCTCCAGCTTCATTTGCTACCTGATGCCCCCCCTGAAATCAATGGCACATACAGCAAATCATAATGATGGGAGACAGGGCACAGAGAAGGGTCCTCTCAGCTCCTCTAGACCCCCATCTCTGTGTCAATAAACACAGAGTTGCATCTGTTAGGGTATATCTAATGGTTGTGCTTTACTTCAGCCATGGTTTAGGCTGAATCAGCCAATAAATGAGATGATAGATGCTCTTCCCCACCTCTCTCTCCTAGGAGAGGAAAGGAGGGATAAAGAGATTTACGAGTTTAGAAGGAACTAATTTACTTTAACAAAATATTAATAATAAAATAAAAAGGAAATAATGAAATAGATACAATATATACAAAACCATATCAAGCTCCCAGGATGACCTCACCAGCAGGCACTGGGGAAGTCCCAGATTGGACTCAGCAATGGATGGGAATTGGATTCCAGATCTGGAGTCAGGAACATACAGATTGGGATCAAAGGCAGACAAATAGAGCCCTCTTCAGATATCGGCCATTGAAGAAAGAGAGTTAACCCTTTGATCCCTCAGCTTTTATACTGAGCATGGGGCAGATGGGATAGAATACCCTGTTGGTCAGTTTTGGGTCACCTATCCTGTCTGCTTCTCCCTGCAGGTGGGACCCCTCTATGTTTTTCCGTTTCTGACCCTCCAGTGGGGAAAATAGCAAAGTTAGCTGACTTTGGTTGTTATAGCAATAAGTATAAGCAAGAGCCTCTCTGCATACCATTCCTTGGCATCAACCATAAACACAGGTCTTATCACTCTGAGACCGAACAGTTTTCTGCACAATATGCTGTTAATTTCAGAGAGCTAGAAGAGGCTTATCTGAGAAGTAAAATTACTGAACAGAAAGTTGGTTCTGTTCTACCTCAAACCAGGACAACTTCCTATACCTTTTCACCGACAGAACAGCAGGAAATGAAAACACTGAAGGTACTAGGAATTCAGGCAGGAAGACAGATTATCTGTTCTGCTTCCTAAGGCCTCTGAAGCCTAAGGCCACCAGAGACCAAGAACATCCAAGAAGACACAGGGACTTGTTCAAGGCAAATTAAGCATGGTGCCAAATTAAGCATTTATTTTTAAAAAACTATCATGAGTATCATTAATATTTGTGTTTGGGGAAACAACAGTGCTTTTCTGACTGACTAATTCACTAGAAGAAAGCCAGTGCCAGCAGTGAAGAGTTATCACTCGGGAGAGGTGTACTAAACTGATCAGAAACCTTTGTTTGCTTCTCCATCATATCTGTCTATATGTCCTGGTTTCGTGTCCAAGAGTCACAGGGTCACAAGATCACAGACCTGTTCAGGCTGGAAGGGACCTCAGATGTCTGTAACCCAACTTTCTGCCCAAAGCAGAGTCAGCTGCAGGATCAGACCAGGTTGCTCAGGACTTTATCCAAGTGGTCTCGGAAACCTCCAAGGATGGAGGCTGCACAGTCTTCCCGGGCTTTTGCTCCACTGCTTGGCTGTCTTCATGGGAAAGCAGTTTCTCCTACTATACAGTCTGAACCTCTCTCATTTTAACTTATGCCCATTGCTTCCTCTTCCCACCACACACTACTGTTAAGAGTCTGGCTCCATCTTCTCAAGTCCTGCTGAGGAAGGCAAATATACCAACAGGTATATTCCCCAACCTAATATGATGGGAACTTTTACAATCAGATTTAGTATGAGCATATTACCAGCTTTATGACAGTAGACATTTTCTGAAGGTAGAGTGTTACACGTAAAGTAATACAACCATAGCAAAATTGACCAATTCTGACAGAATATAGGGACACGATCCTTCAAGAGATTAAACATTTACCAAAAATAGACCAATCTGACTACTAGTATGTAAGATTCTAATTCAAAGAATCATTTTCTATGTGGGTCCTCAGAGATAAATAAGTACACAAACTCTCCAAGGATTTGAGACTCGCATGGCCGCCACCACCTCCCCTATCAACCTCCCCCCCAGCGGTAGCTCCATGTTACAGATATTTTTTAATGCTGCTTTATAAGAAAAAGTACAACAATAGTCTCTTCAACATCTTTTAAAAACAGGCATGAACTAGGTAGGGGTACAGCAGATGGAAAATCTTCATACATGTAAAAAAGAAATGTTGTAAAGCAGATGGTGATCAGTTGTTCAAGTCGACTAAAAGGAGGAATTGGTTTTCTTTGCATGAAAGATGCTAGCAAAAAATTCCAGTTATGAGGGTAGTGAGGGGTGGGCTACGTGGGGATTCTGTGAGAGTAGAGTAGGCTCAGTAGAGCCTGATAAGAACAGGTTAACATCTGTTGGAGGTGAAAAGTCTGCCTTGGGATACTTCTGCTTCAAGGCAAGAGTTAGATAGAGTTTGATTTCTGTCCATATTCTGGATTCATGGTATCCACCCTGGTCTCATGGATCCAGCTTTTCTTTGTCACCTTGAAGGGTTAGCTCCCAGGTTTTTAATGTCACATATGAATCTACAATTCAGGAGTAATTAAAAAAAAGTGCAAAAAAACCCACCAAAAGATAATGCTGGAGATAAAGAATAGAAAAAATCATGTGGGTGGTGCAATGACAAAAAAGAGAGCAAAGGAGTAAGGAAGTCAAAGACCTGAAGGACAACAGAGAGATGAATGCCAAGAGAGGCGTGAGGCCATTCTTGAATTTGCTGAGTAAAGTGGTAGACAGTACTGTAGAATATCATAAAAGCTCCCAAGCCATAAGACTTGATTCCTGTTGCCAGCAGACTCACAACTTCACAGAAGAGCTGTGGATGGGCCAGAACCCAAGAGGAAGAGCAACAGCTTTGGGCTGAGAAACACTTTTATTAGCAAAGACTTTGCACCTTTGGGTGATAAGTATCATTCACCCACATTACAGATGAGGTAACTGAGAAACCGAACTGTAGGCTCTTGGGTGCCAGGACCAGCTCCTACTCATTTTGAAGCCCAGTAGAAAAATGTTTCTTCATTAATGATGAAGTTGTGCATTAGTTCTTAGCCACAAGGCCCCATGAAAAAGGATCCTGGTTCTGCCAGTGCTCTTGCCCCACAAAACCTGAGCTCCAGTGTCAGGACGTGTTCAGGTTGGCAGGACAGAATCTGATTTGCAAATTAGAGCAGAATCTAGTATGAGTAACTATCTGCTACAGACCTGTGCTTATAAATCTGTACTCGCATTAACAGGGGGTTAGCAGTTAGATTGCCTGCAAAACTCTGAGGGGAACAGCAGAAGAGTTATTTGCATAGCTACAACAGGCTTAAAACTGTTGAGTGATTGAATGAAGAATAAAAATAAATATATTCACCATGAAACAAGACAATTTGAACCCAGAGCACTTTTTCAACCATCTACGGAATATTTAATTGGTATTAAATTGCAGCTTGTATAGTTTAAGCAGAACCCTTCATTTCTAACATGGCAATCTAACCACAGAAAAAGGAAAAACACAAACATCCTTATAAAGTTGAAGCCTGTGGGTTTGGATTAACAAAGTGACATGATTATTTTTTTTTTAGATCAAAAGTTCAGTCTGGTTTCTTTTGCAGATTCCCCATACCTCTGCCCTGCCAGGCTTTGACTGAAAGGGACAGCAGTAGTATCAAAATACCTCATATATTCCTGTTCTTGCACTATTTCTGGCCCAACTAAAACCAGGATACTTCTGCTTCCCCCGACCACTGGCTGACTGAAGTTTGTTCTTCCAGGATGGTTATTTAAGAGGTGTGACTGTCAGACCCAGCCAAGCAGTGTGTACTTCCTATGTCGATCCTCCTTCCCAGAGATTGCTGTCATTTTCCCAGGGGCACACGTGCTCAGAGTAGGGCAGTGTTTCATCAACCTCCCTGAACTGTATGCAAGGCGGCTATTTTATTGCAGTGCTGTGCAAAGGGTTTTCTCCCACTTCTTTTCTTGGGCAGCCACACATGTTATACATTCCCTAATGTGGGGAAGAGCTGCAGACATGGATCAAAGCTGCTAATAGAATCATGGAATAAACGAGGCTTAATAGGCTAACTACTTCAAATGTGATTAAAGTTACAAGAAACCAATCCTTCTCCTTAACCAGGCCTGGCAGTTCCAGGTTAAAAACTGATTTTGTGAGGTTAGATGCTCTTCTTCAACGTTAGTCTCATTTCTGTATTTTTCCCCTGTTCCCACAAGCTGCAATTTGCACATTTCCCGACAGAACCCTGCCAAACCATCAAACAGACAAGCTGGCAACTTTAGGGACTGAGAAACAGTTTTAAGCAGAAAAGGAGCCAGCCAAGTACTCAGCTCCCTTCCCCCTCCCAGCAAATCTCCACGATAATTTTTTAGGTCCTGATATTTTTGTTCACCTTCTATAAGCAGTAATTTATCATGTTTCCCTCTCCCTGTCGCTTGCAGGCCTGCATATCATATTGATTTAAAGTATGAAAGACACATTAAACTTAAGAATGTTTCCTTGCAGCAGATACTGCATGCAATTGCAGCTTTATTCATGTTCACCTTTGAAGGTGTTCCACATGTTAAAAATACAAAACAAGATTATTTTATCATGCTAATTATTTTGATTGAGAGTGACCTGAATATAAAAGAAATCAGCTACAGTAGTGACAGATCAGGTGAATGTTCATATTTTTTCATCTCTGTAAAATATACCATGTTATTTTTATATATTTGTAATCAGCCAGCAGTAAGTCCAGGACAGGAGAAGACTTGCAACATGATGCTACCTAGAATACGATGAGATTAAATTGCTAAAGAAAGAGAAAAGACAGTATTTAGGAGCTATGTTGCAGCACATGTTGGATTTTTAAAGCATCCATCATTTTCTGCATCAGTGACGCTAAGACCATTTGCAAGGCCCATACCACCTGGTAAGCGACAGCTTTTCTAAAAGGAAGAGTTAATAGTCAGAAGGGACCTACTCAGAGGTCTGTGTAATCAAGAACACCATAGAGAAGGTGCACAGGGATTGAGTGTTCACTGTCTGCCACAGTATGAGAGCTAGGGGACCTCAAATGAAATTAACAGGTGGCAGGTTTAAAACAAACAAAAGGAAGGACCTTCTTTTAACCCATTACACTATGGAAATTCATTATCACAGGATGTTGTGGATGCCAAAAGCTTGCACAGCTCCAAGAAGTGATTAGACAAGATAAGGCGAGAAAAGTTAAACAAAGGCTACTGAGCACAAAGGCACCGTGGCTGTTGCAGGACACCCCCAAGTCACAGGCAGTGGGGGAAGCATCGCTATACCCTTGCCTGTTCTTGTAGCCTTCCTGACACGGCTGTCCTCGGCTACTGCCAGAGACAGGGGACTGCTCCACAGGGCCCTTTGGTCTGAGCCAGAAAGCCATTCTTAGACTTCCGAATTAACTGGCAGCCAATGTGCCAGATCTGGCCAATAAAGCACTCCTGCTTGGCCTGCTCTCTTTTCCCAGAGGAGTCCAAGAATAGCAGTTCAAGAAGCAAATGCCACCCAGATGGTTCAGCTACACTCACTCCTAACCCAGCAGAGAGATGAAACATGGCTGCTGGGGGTGCAGCCTCTGCCAGACAGAGCCACAGCTCCCCAATCCCTCACAGCGGCAGCCATCGGGTTGGCAGGCTGCCGTCCCATCCCTGGTTCCCCCAGGGAAGCAGAGATCACCTCGAGGCGTTTGCTCAAGACAGGGCCAGGAGGAGCATTTATTGTGCGTGGGAAAGGAGAGAGACTGTGGCCAGAACAGTACGAGCGGTTACCCTATGACAGAGGGTGATGCATCCTGCCTCCGGCGTGGAGAACACATGCACCTAAAACCTAGGCTTAGCTATGGTGAACACCAGAGCATTTCAGCCTTGCCAGTCCATTGAAACACATCATGTCATAAAATACAGACTTAAAATCGTCTTCATCTTGTTTCTGCTCCCGTAGTATACGTCCACTGAAGGCAATGGGAGCTCTGCTGGGGCATAGGATCAGCCAAAAAATGCAAGCCTGGTGGTACAGGGTTTTTCCCTCCCATTTAGCATATTTTTTTTTCCTCCTTATGTTCCAGGGCAGAATTACATGGCAAATACATAACCTGGTGGTTTAATTGAAATAAAAATCTCTACTCTAGCTCCTGGATGTAGCCACCTGATCTTATTCAGCACAGATTATACAATTCTGAGGTCTTTGAAAGGCAGAAGCCAGAAATACCCCATAAAACATAAGGTACATCTGAATACATTTGATTTTGTAAGATGGTGTTAATATTCAAGGAACATAAGAAGCACAAGTTCATCATCAAGTATTCCAAAGACTGATCAATGTTCATTTATGAATGCATGTATAATGTATATCTCTCAGTCAGAAGTTCATGGGTTATGCGCCTGTAAAGAAATCTGTGAAAACTTGAACAAGAAGCTGTCATCCCATCAGCCTTGAAAAGCTGAGACAGCAGAGAAAGGTACTTTGCTAATGGAGCTCTGGTTCTATTTTTGCTTTCTACCTAATGATTTTCCTTCTGCCTTTTAGTTATTTCAGCTACTTTGCAATTTAAAAATACCTATAACACAGCAGAATAAAATACTTTGTGTTTCTAGAGATCTTTTAAGAAAACTGAGAAGGTTCCTTTAAGAACCTTCCTTATAGCCACCCTCTAGACAGAATTGCCTTTTTAAAAAAGTTATTTCTCTCCCCTCCCATCTCCCCTGCCCCCCAGCTCTGTGCAGCAGAAATTAAGCAATTATGAATAACTTCATGGCGGACAAAATATGTTTTAGTCACACATACATAACCAAAGTATCATCTTTGCAGCAAACATCATACTATCTCCTCCAGAAAAATGAAAAAGACTCATGAAAAAAGGTACACACAGCCCTCTTTCTTGAGCAAAAATCCCTCACCTTTCTAAAGCATTGAACTCGTCAGTTCTTTAAAATACAGCCTGCTGTATAAATCACTGAACAATGGAAGGGCTCTTAAAGAACCAGAAATGCATCATGATTTACTGCCATGGATGTATAGCCTTTCAAGACTCCTCCAACCACTTTTTTTTTTTTTCTTTCCATTTTTCCTTTTTCTTTTCCCGTATCTGACAAATAAGTTTCCTTATTCTTGTCCCTGCAGAGGGCAACAAAGAGCTTTGCTGCCCATCAAATGATTTGATTTGCACCCTAATGAAATACCGTAGCCAATTATACCATCCTCTGGCTACCAGGCGCTTGGGAGGCCCCGACAGCCAGCCCGGAGCTCTGAGCTGACCCATTGCCTCTCTGAACCTGGCGCTGCTGCCTGGCTGTGGGTCCACTTCACCAGCCTCCACATCAAAGGCTTGATTGTTCTGACTTATTGGCCCATGTGTCTCTCAGGGAAACGTATAAACCCAGCAGGAAAAAAAAAAAAAAAAAAAAAAAAAAAGGAATGCAGGCAGGAAAGCTAGCTCTGTAATCATTCAAAACGTCATATAATGTTTTGAAGGGTGTTTCCCCCAGCCCCCCAATGCAGTTGTTGAAGTACTGGCCTTTCAAAAATCTTAAATCAATAAATCAGTTTTTCTTTGGAAGAGTAGAAACATTGACTTAGCAAAAGTGTAGGATAATATATAAAATAAAGTTACATGTAGAAACCATTTTCAGGTTCTACACCTGGCTTTTGTGCAGGAGATATTACTAAAAGCCTGAAATGTTTAAGCACACACTAGTTCAAGCTGCATTCTGCTACATACGTGTTTATTCTTAGCCATATCTCGTCCCCTATCTATAGGGCTAAATAGCACTTCAGCTAAATGTCTGTGTGTATATTTGTGTTGTGTGTGTGTGTTAGAGTGGGGGAGAGCAGGGTTCCCTCTGCTAGTGTGGAAGTTTCCAGTGTGCCATATGCATTATGGCTTGCAGCACAGCTCATGCCTGCAGGCTGACTGGTTCCTCTCCTCTATCTCTTCATTATCATGAACCCCTGACAGCACGGCGAAATGCTCAGACAGCAGGAGGAGTTGCACGAGTCCACATCTCAGCTGCATGAATCAGCGCTATCAGTCATCAGGTAAAGGATTATACTGGCAACTTTGAGAGACATTGAGGAAAAATACGGTAGAGCCTTAAATAGCAGGTGAAGAAAAACCTAACAGCATTTTCTGTTGGGCGAGTGAGCTGTGCTCCCTGGCTACGTACAGCTAGATACAGTAATGAATGCATGCATAGGTGTCTACCAGTATGCACTCCTACATTCCCCAAATACCTAACAGTCCTACTAAATCTCTAGAGGTTTGGTGGGGGTTTTCATTTGTTTGGTTTGGGTTTTTTTTTTTTGTTGTTGTTGCTTTTGTTTTCAAACTAGAGGTAAGAGTAGGGAGTTGAACAGCAACACAAGGCAGTGGAAGGCAGCCACAGCAATGGCTTGTTATAGAAGGGCAAGCCAAATGCCCCTTGCTAAACTGTTCTCCATTGCATCTGCCTCAAAACAGTGCTCAGATTTTGTAGCTGAGATGCTCTAAGGGTAAGTGCAGGAAAGTAGGTAGGATGGAGCAACATCCATCAACAGAACAACTGACAGAATTGGGTGGGGAAATCCAGGAAGGCTTTTGGCCACACCAGTCTGTTTTCCAGGTCTGAAAGAATTCAGGATAGCTCCATCCCACATTCACACAGGAAGGAAGGGTTTGCTTCCCACAGGCTTAGCACATCGTGGGTACAACCCCTCCTTCAGGTGACTCAGACTTTCACATGTCATACAACCTACACATCTGCAAGTTTAGGGCCTAAAACATGTTTAGAAACTTCAGAGCCTGGGAAAAAAATCCTGGAAACATATACAGAAAAAGTTAGCAATGGAAGGGTGTTTTTTCCTTGGGTCTGGTAAAAAAAAAAAAAAAAAAAAAACACCAAAAAACACAAAAACAAAACAATGGAGGCTTTCATGTGAAATACTCCATGTCAGAATGAACAGTGAAAGAATGTTTAAAGTAATGTTTACAATGATACTGGAATTTTTCCCTAAATGGGCAGTTTTTCTGAACATCTCCTTCCAGCCCTTCCCCCTCCATAGTTTCCAAGGAAAATATTTTCCTTCCAAACTTGCAACATTTCCAAAATTTTTAAATCTGTAGCAAGGTTAGGGCTGGGGCAAAGATCTGGACCAGTAAGGTAGGATAAAATAAGGCAGACATGTAAAACATAAACCTTAAGCTAAGTTTCTGGCTGGTACAGACATGTGGTCCTGACCAGGTTTGAGGACTGGTGCTTATTCCTGAGGCTGACAGCTTTTCTAAGTGTGGACAACCTGACTCGGTTTAATCCTTAGGCTCACAAACACCTTTCTGTAACGTACAGGTCTGACCTAGTGGTTCCTGCCATTCAGAGCAAGAGGATAAAATAACCTACAGTTTTAAAATTAAGCTCAAGCATGCCAAAAGGTTGCTGAACCCAGCCAAGGACCAGCAGAGGCAGGGCCTGAACAGGCAGATGTTAAGCTTGTCTAGGGAAAGGATACCCATGTTCATCTTCATCATTGTTTCTGGAAATAAGATTTCCTATCTGCATTATAGAGCTACAACTCCACTCACTGTTTGGGTTTCTCTTTGAAAGCTGCAAACACCTGGGTTCTTGTTTTGTGCCTGGTGTCAGCACCACTCTTGCTTTCTATTTTCAAGATTTAATTTCTACTTCCTGTCTTAGTGGTATGTCAACAGGTAGCAAATACACTCAGGACCACTGATGTGTAGGGAAGTGCCTTCTTCAGCATTTGGTATAGCTGTTAGTATTCAAAAGTAAAGTACCTGCACATATTTATTTTATATACTAATGTTTTCTAAATTACTGAGTATATTTAGCTAGCTAACTCAGCAGGCTTTTTTTGTTCTTAAATGAAGTTTGGTTTTCATAAGCACATATTAAAGTCAAGTAGTTTAAATTTTTCCAAATTTTCTGGGTTTTCCTTTCCTCTACAAAAAAAGTGTCCTCTGACATTTCTCTTTCCCTCAAAAAGATCCATAGATGTTCTCACAGTCACATAGCTCAGATTGACCTGTGATAGCTGCCTGTGTGCTTACAGTAAATATAAGGTAACTTGCACTCACGGTAGTCTTAAGGCACCAGAGAAAGGTATTTCAGTCCAGGAGAAGATCCCACATCCAGCTTCTTTCAGCCATGGAGACAAACTTGTTGTGGGCCTGCTTCCCCTCCTTAAATAATGAGAAGGCTAATTACAGTTCACAACGAGGTGTGATTCAGAGAAGCTGTTCCTAATGTAACTCCTTCTAAGGACCCAGCTGACTTCAAGAAAGTGCTTTTGGAAACTCAATTAGGAGCACGCCTCATTTGCTTTAATAGTGAGGCTAAACCTTGAAAAAAATTCTATCTCAAGTCATGCTTTTTTACACCATCTTTATATATTATTTGTATATAAATTATTTATATATCTTAACAATGACGTTGCTTGTTAGGTTTGTATAGATGATAACTACAGTTGAAAGCAGGCAGAAAAGGTTGACACAGGATATATGTATGAAGGGCAGGAATTAATCAGTAGCAGTGCTCATTGCAGAGGCATTTATCTGTAGTTTCTTTCATATTTCTTCCTCCAGAAACAAGGTTATACAGCGTCACCTCCTGTGTTACAGTGCTGCACAAGTCTCTCTTCACTCTACACCATGCATTTTTCATGAATATTGACTTCTCATACCATCTCATACCTCCAGGTCTGTGGCCCTATACTAGTTAGAAAGATTTGACATCAGCAAGATAAACTCTGTTAGCAAGCATGCATCCTCAGAAATTCACTCTGGGGAGCCACACTCAAGCTGAGCAGTATCTCAGTTACACCCTCATGTAACTCGGGGTCAAGGCTAAGAATAGCTCCTTGGTACACACCCAGTACTCACCAATTTCAACATTATTTGTGTAGGTACCACAACTGTGCTGCGAGTTATCCACCCTTAACACCCATGCAAACACATCTCAGCCTTCAACAGATCTCCTCCACTCCCCGTTACAGCTCAGGAAGTAGCTGGGTGAGGAAAATTTGTTTCACATATTTGTACTAATACAAAGTTAATTTCTCGGTGAAGGTTTCTACAAACCTTTCAAACGAATCCTTCCAAACTCCAGTTCCCCGGTGTGAAAACCCACAGAATAAAATCCTTCTACCTTATTCACCCTCAGCAAATTTCAACTGAGTTGTAGCCTGACTGTGGACATTAGCAATTCAAACAGAGAATTTCATTTCTGTGTTTATAACTCACAGTTCTCAGTGGGAATAGTTACATAAATCACACTGTTTTGCTTTTGTTCCTGATTGCACAATATAACAGTGTGACCATACCAGAGTGAAATTTTCATGTTACACCCAGATATGGATTTCAAAATTTCTTCTCTGTTGGCTTGTTACTTTGGTCACCGAAAGAGGGAAGGAAACAATACTATGTAATTAACAAACACAGCATATATATTTAGCTGAAAAAACACCTTTAAAAATTGGAATATCCTAAATTGATAAATTATACAACAAATACACTATTTTTTTAAACTATTCTGACTGGATGCTTTAAAATACATACCGTAGACAAGACATTGATTATTCAGTATAACTGCATCAGTAGAAGGAGAGAGATCCAAATGAGGCCAGGGAAACATGCACAGACCCCTCTATCTCTAAAGAACTTGCCAGCAAGCTACAGCTGAGTCTCCGTCCAAATACCCTTTTGTCAAACATGTCTTATGTATTTCTACCTAATCCATAGGCTTTTTGAGCTCCCGCTAAACTAAATCAACCTCACAAACACACTATGCGAAACAGCTCTGAAATATTACAGAAGCCATCAGGAATGGCATCCTGATGGGTTTTAGGCAGGATTCATTTTGGCAAAAGGTTTCCAGCAGCATGCTGCAGGTTTAAATTCCCCTGGATATCTGCCCTGGTCTTCTTGGAGTCGTGCCTAAATATCTAACTACATCCAGGTACAGAGAAGAGTGAACTTGCTTTCTCTGGCCCAGGAGGCTCGCACGGGGGAGGGGAGCAGCAGGGAGCTGGCAAACCCCGGGGGAAGTTTCAGAAGCGCAGCCCTTTCCAGGGCTCGCCCCGCCAGCCTCCGGCACTGAAATATTTTTGGGATGTGGGTTTAATTTTTCTGTTCGTTCATAGGAGAGGTATAAGATGCACAGCTGTTTTGTTGGCCTGCCAATCTGTTCCCATCCCTCGCACTGCCTTGCTCTGTGTGCAGCCGTTTAAACCATGGAAAGAGCAAGTACATCATTTGGCTTCAGCCAGAAGCTGTAGTTTACCGACAATTTACATCTGTATCAATTACTAGACTGGGGAAAGCAGTGGAAAATCAGGCCGTTTGTTGAAATAGTTAGGTGGTATGGGTAATACATGTGAAGTGTTTTGAAACTGCTTCCGTCTCGGCTTGCAGAAGGATGCACAAGCCCACGACTTCATTGCAGTACTCAGCAGTGAACTTCATGTAGCACTGACTGAGATTTATGGACGGCATTTATTTTAATAATGCTGGGTGAAACCAATCCATGCTTCCTCAGAGGGAACACATGCATTTGAGTGAAAAATAAAAAACAAACTATTTTTCTTCGGAAAAAAAAAAATCTTAGGAAAGGGTCAATGTAAATAAAGTGAAAACCATTTAAGAATGTAATGTCGAGGGACGTTGGAGTCGTCCATAAAACTAACAGCTTAGATGTGTTGGACTTGAGCACTCTTCAGCATGGACCCTCATCCTGACAGGCCATGCTGCTATTCTTCTCAATGAGTATTAAACTCAGAGGAAGGGGCTACTCCAGCCATGCTCATGGAAAATTAATCTTCTGTGGTACTTCACTGTACCACAGCACATTCTAACTTTCCCTATTAGCAAATACAGTCCTGTGCTAATGACAAGCCAGACCTGCACCATGAACAGGAGCCACTTATTTTCTGAGGGAGAATAACACTTTTTTTTTCCCCCTTTTTCTTCCCCCTCACCTCTCACCCCTTGTGTGCTCTACTCTAACGGAAGGTCAGAGGTTAGGACTTTATTTTCCTCCAGACCATGAATGCTAAATAGCGCCAGCACGAACAGTTCAATGACCCCTGTGTGTTCTGAAGCCACTGAAAAATGAAAACAAATGTTAATCTGGGGTCTGACTCAGACTCTCTTTGCTGATCTATACTTATGGAGCACATTAGGGCCACTTACGAAATCAGGCTGAGCGGTGATCTCTGACCTCGCTCCGTTTTCAGATGGCCTTGCTCCATTTGCTGGACGCCTGGCGCGGCCGCTGGCCTCGCAGCGCAGGGGCTCGCCGCTAATTCTCCCGCGGTGCCCACTGCTGCTCATGTGCAACTTACATAATCCAGAGCCATCGCCAGGACACATCAATGGCAATGCTCCAGTTTAAAAAGTAGATGGCTGGAGTAGGTGTTATTAGTACCCCGTGTCAAACTCTGATTGCTCACATATGGCTGCGGGCTGAATAGCACTTTTGATTCAGGGCAGAGAAAGAAAAAGTTGGTGGTAAGAAAAAAAAAAGGAAGATGGAGCAGGCTTGAGTTTACCATTTTCTGATTTGAAATGGCTAGATTAGAAATAACTACAGCCAAGAAGAAATCAAGTTGGGTGTCATCGAGTTACCTATATGTATCATCCTCTGGATTCCCAGGTGGTTCTGATCTTAAACTGAAAGTCCTAGACCAGTGATATTAAACCCACACATTCAACAGCAAACCAGTTGTTTGCAAAAGGCTTCAGATGAAGAATACATTCTTCTTGGTAGCATGACAAAAGAAGCAAGAAAAATATTTTCTCTATAAAGTTAATTTTAAACAACAGTAGTGTTCTTGCATTTAATCTCGTCTTTCTGAGACAGACACTCTTCATTTCTTTCCTTTTTTTTTCCTGTTACCTCAAGCTTTTTCCTGCTCAATGTCTCTATTGCAAATAAAAACCAGAGGTTTAAGTCTGCACTGTTGAGATCTGATTACTACAGGTCTACAAATGTGAGCTGTGTGAAGACTGCTACAGAATTTGCCTTTTTTTTTTTCCTGGAAAAATCTCCTGCAGTAAAAATCATATATGTCACATTAGTTTCTATTTGAATATTTCTTACTGTAGGACTTCCTGAAAGACATACATTGTGCATATACAGTACTATGCAAGGCAAAAAAAGAAGAGATGAGACATGATAGACACTATCCAAGCTTGGAAAGACAAATGAACAATTAAATAAAATTCTCTTTTGAAACAGTCAAGCCTCAAAACAGAAGAAAACCCAACGAGCACTTCATTCAGGATGGACTGAGCACATTTCTAAGCTTACAGGTACATAAAGCCCTGATGTACTAATGTATTGTAATTCTCTGCTTGTGCACTTAAAAGCAACGTGTAATTTTCTCTGCTTCAACAGGGCTCTTCAAGTGAAAAGGCTGAGCACTAGGGGTCAGAAATCACTAGAAATTCTCTTTTATAAAGCAGCAATTGTTCACGAATTTCCTGCATACTTTGAGCACAATTAGTTTCAACTGGTTTTAAAGAAAACGATTTGGCATTTGGTTTTGGGGACATCAGCTAGCATTGCATTTGCAACAATAAAACGAATGTTGGCCCACTTCAGTATTTGCCTTTTTCTTTGTTTCAGGTTTCAAGGTAAATCTAAGTCAACTGATAACGTCAACATGTTGTAGTTAGCAATCTTATTCAGAATAACAAAAAAATCATACATTGTTATTATTCATGATTTTTATGTCATTTAGGTGTGTCTGGCCTGTGCTGACTGAGTTATTCAGAAGGTCAGGTCTTTTATATTGTGATGGGTACATATATTGGCTGGTATTACAAAGGCAGCATTTACTATAGGTTTCTAAAGTACTTTCATCTGACACTTGAGAAAAAACACTACAAGTTTCAGAAGTTCACTACAAGTTTCACAACCAGAAGTGGGTAGATTAACTGTAGACGTATATTCACCTTTAAGCTATAAAAATTGGTACAATTGAGGAAGAAAAAGCTGATGTGGGGGGAAGGGAGGGAAGAAAGAAACCAATCTATAGGAACTGTAGATGACCAGCATTGCTGGAAGCAAAATCATTTCAATTTAAGGAGTAAAACTTGATTTAAACATATCTTCTCTTAAGTTTCCCAACTTGCTGTCCTTACTCATGTTTTGAAATCCATCAGTAATTTTCATCAGGTATATCTTGACAGCGCCTCATATAAACAACCTTACACTTGAAAACTCCCTTAGGCCATGGGACGAGCTAAGCGATTAACTTAGTGATGTAATTTTGAAAGGTGGGTGGGTTGTCAAGAGATATTTTGGAGAACTGTCCAGGAGAAAGAACACTTTCATTAAGTGCTTCTCATCTACATTATTGGTATCCTTTAAAACCTGTTTCATTTTTACTTCATTCTAATTTTGAGGTTGTTCTGCATGTCCCCTCTTTCTTTTTCCTTTGCTTTTCTTTTGGGTATCTACAAAACAAGAAGCCTTACAATGACATAGCCTTGTTCATGTTATCTTCAACTTCATCTGCAGGTTTTGAGCCTGGGTACCAAGTATTCATATAATCTGTATAAATTATCTGTATGATATTGATGTAATTTATGTATTTCTGTAGTTATGCATGAGGATACATATCATTATAATATTTCAAAGCATCATTAGTGGTGCATAATAATATCAAATTATATAAAAATGTAGTAACTTTTAAGAAGTGCTTTTTTCTTAAGTGATCTTAGTGTTGTGGGTTTGGATGAAAGGACAGTGCAAGGGGAGTTGAATGTGAAAGGAGGACTCTCCACCCCCACAAAATTAGTTAGCTTTAATTACTGTGATGGCTCTTGTCATCTGTATTAGCAAAAAAACCCTAGATACTTCTGTGAAATATTTTCTTCTGTTTGTTCTACTCTGAACAGATTTTGGTGTTCTTTCCTTTCATAGGACTCTGGTAGTTCTCTCTTGAACAGAGTTTATATAAATATTGTACTACCCAGTCTTGCTTTTCTTGGGGGCCAAATTTTTAATTTGGGTCTCAATAGCTCTTTCATGGGGGCTACTAACTGAAGGGACTCATACAGATTGCCTCTCACATATTGTCCTCCCCTGAATTCTCTGTAGAAGCAACATGCAGACACAGGAAATCCCGCAGAGCTGGTACTTACCAATTTGGGAGCCAAACCCAGAGAACAAATCCTTGCAGCGAAGCAAAAAAAAGTGCTCGAAGCAAGGCCATGTTTCTTGTTGCCGACCTCCAGGTCCATTGGCTGATTAATACAGACTAGCTCCTTTCCAAAACCACCTGACAAAACTGAGAAGAGAGTCCTACATCCTTGCAGATCATTGCAGCTTTTGAGCAAGAGGGGATAGGGGTATTGTCTCAGATGGGGTCAAGATTTACTTTTCACTGCTGAATGAAATGCTTCACATGTTGCCAGATTGCACCTCATTTTACATCTATCATAAATCCTCTGTCTTTGCTCAGAATATAATAGAAAATGTAGGTCCAGGATGAAGGGGTGAGTGGTTATAGAGAAAAGGACATTGGTTTAATGGAAACAGACCATCAGAAACAATTTTCAGAAAACAATGGAAAGACAAGGAAAAAAAAAAGATGAGAAGGAAGAAAATTTGCATTACCTTCCCTAGCTTTTAAAAATATACATCTTCCATACTGAGCATCAACTACTAGAAAATTATTGATCCTACACCAGCACCAGCATTTTTCTTCAGAAAGATTTCAGAAAGTTTGTTGAATGAGTTAGGTCTCTGAAATTTATGTAAGCTATTTGGAGCAGGAGCTATCTTTTATGTATTTGTACAATATCTAGCACAGGGTATTTGTAAATGTCTAGCCAGATAAATGGAGTTATTGGGCAGTGTCACCTAAAATGCAAATGACAATAGCAACAACAACAATAAATCTCTCTCTACTGAATAGGAATTTAAGTCTGAATCACAAGTGGTTTAGCTTCATTTTTTGAAAAGTTAGTGCATGTGTATCCAGCCAGACAAATGAAATTTGTTGGATCTCATAGCTTTTTCTGTTTCTACAGCTTTAGAGAAGAAGTGCATGGCATGCTGGAAGACCAAAGAGTAAAATCAACAGGACCGATAGGTCACCTGTGGCATCATGAGCCAAGAACCTGCCGGCAGTCACATCACACAGACTTCTTGTGCAATGCACCGCTGCAACCTAGACACCTAGCTCAATGTCCCACCATGCCTATACCTCTGCCTTTTCACAAACCACTGCCAGGACTTTAACAGGATAGAATAATGCTCCATTAAAATTTTTTTGTCCTGGGAATTATCGAATCCATGACCAAATAAATATAACAAAACAGTGTACGATAATGCCCTATTCAAATGCAGAATATATATGTGTGTGTCTATGCATGTATGTATACACATCTATGAATGTATGTATACATGCATATTTATGAATATACATCTATATATGTATACATACGTGTGTGTACACTCACTAAAGACTAAAACATAGGAGGTCATTTTATGCAACGTACAGTAAAGAAGACAGAGTAGAAATCCAAAATCACTACCACTACAGGATCTGCATGCTAAGAAACCAGCTGTATAAATATCAGTACAGGTATTTTAAGCAATCTTATGGCCTTCTATCTCTTTTGGATTAACCTCCAGGATAAGAACCATACAGAAACATTTTCTAATCTGATATTCTGATCCTAAAACATAATTAATTTATTACATCAACAGACACCTGGCTCAGTGGAGGAAGATAAATTTCATATGCAAAACTCTTAGTCCAGATGAAGCTTATTCCTCCTTATATCTTTTTTCTCTTCTTCAATTTACAAGCATAGAGTCTCTGAAAAAAAAAAAAGAGTGGAAAAAAAAAGCCTCCCTCTATATGCTTCCAATTTTTGTCGTCACTGCCTGACGTTGTCACAAATACTTTTTGATACAGACAGTCCTTGAAGTCCCAAGAAATAAAAAGGACTATGGAAACAATGACAGCAGCAGCTATAGATGAATGAAGACCACATTTATCTACAATTTTTCCAAAATGAAGATACACTAAGAATTCACCCAAAAAGCAATCAGTGCCTCCAGGCTCTCTCTTCCTCATCTTATCTCTGGGTCTTCACACTAACATTGATTTCTATTGATTTAATTCCTGGAGTGCCTCAGCTCAGATCACTGGTAGTATTACCATATTTCCTATTAAAAAAAAAAAAAAAAAAAAAAAAGGCTTCATTTTGAAGACACTGCACTCTCAAGAAGTGGGAAAATAGGATTGGTTTTATAGGCCCAGTGAGTGGCACAGCTGGATGTAAAACCTACATTTGCCACCTCCTACCCCCATGACCTCAAACAGTTCTGTGCTGGCATTCATCTGACTCATCGGTCTACCTGGATGGTAAAAATCCTTCCTTAACCACACACTAAAAGGAAGGATGACAAACCTCTGTGCTTGCTTTGCCGATTGTGATAAATGGCGAATGCCCTCCCAAGGCAGCTGTGTACGTTGGCACAACGTGCATCATATTTGCTCGTGTTGCCTAGTGAAATTGGTAGTCAGGCAGACCTACGGGATAATATCATGACCACAGAGCTGACAAAAACTCTGGGTCTGGAAAGATGGCCTCATGTTTTCCAGGCTCTTGTCCCAGGAAACAGGAGCTGGGGACAACATCCCAAGACTGTACTGTGGCTAAAAATCAGCGAGTTTTTCAGAAACTGCAAATTTGCCCCAAAAGGCAGTTGCATAGGTATGAATGGAAAGACAGTTCCAGAGGAAAGAAGAAACTATGGAGAGCAGAGCCTGAAAAACCCCACACACCCATTGTAACAGGGTTCCTTTCTAAAGGGTTCAGATGACATTTTATCACCCTCTGTGGCATTACAACAAAGCTTCTCCTCACTGCTTCTGTCTTGGCAGATGCTCAGCAGCTCTCCCTCTCTTCTTCTCTGTCAGCAGCATCTGGCTGCAGCGTCCCCACCTCTGCAGCTGTTTCTCAGCTGTGCACACAGGCGGGTGGAACAGGAGTGACACACAGCCACTGGGAAACAAGGCGAGACAGGGAAATGCAGGCTGGAGAAGAGGTTGCGAGAGGACTAGAAGTCATTCCCAACCCTGCGGGTTGGAAGGGAAAGGATAGGGGTTGGCTTTGGCAGCTGGTGGAGCTTGCAAAGACAGACGTGTCCATGTGGTGAGGAGGCTAGAGGACCAGGAGAGGATACATGAGGAAGCATGTTGTGTCCTCCTCAAAACTAAAAAGAAACCTCTAGACAGGTCTCAACAGTCACCAGTGTCAATGCCTAGAGGGAGTGGAGAGACTCCAGCAGCTCTGGGCCAGGTGCCAGAGACAGGACAAAGAGTTCAGTGATGAAGGTAGTGAGAATGTCGAGGGCAATCTCTCTGTCTTTACACAGTGTTTTCTCTCTTTCTCTGAAACAACTGTTCATAATCCCTCCAAAAAAATCCCAACTGTGGACTGGGAGTAGCTTTAAACTGAAGCACCTGTGTGTCACGCATGCACAGCCTTGCCATTATGTGCAGGGGCACTGACTCCTCCGCGGAGCAGACCAGGTGTTTGACTCCAGGTAAAGCTGGATGGAGAGATCAGCTCGCTGGAGAAACACCGGACTGTGTGAGACTCTTCTCCTCCCACCACTGGATAGCCTTTCTCTGTTCCTGCTCATGCTTCTCTCCCTCCCTCCAGCCTCTTAACCCCACGCAATGGTCATGGAGCTGTGTCCCAGTGAAACTGGCTGGCAATAATCTTAAAATTTACCATCTTAGGAGCTATGCCAGAGCCTGTTTGTTTACCTTTTAGAACAGGCTCATGATATAAAGATGTTATTAATTCAGAACATCGTGAGAGTAGACAAGAGAGGCACATAGGTGAGACTCCCCCTGATCAGAGGAAGTACGGGTATCAGAATAAGCATCAGGAAAAAGTTGCTTTAAATGTTCCCGAATCCAGCAAGGTGCCTTCCCGAGTGCCAAGAGCACAAGCACAGTTTCTTCCTTTCCCAGCCCTACGTGCAGCTGCCTCTCCACCTCCAGGATCCCCCTCAGTACCCACCCCCTGCTCCCCTTGGAGGCAGAGCCATGCCAAGAAAAAGGGGGAGGAACCAACTTCTCTGCCCCAGCAGTTCCCCCTGTGTCGCTGAAGAAGAGGACATGTCCTGCCCTCTCCGAGACTCCCACCAGGCAGGGTGACTTTGCAATGCCTCCTATTCAGGCTAGTGGCTAAATATTACTCTTTGGCCTTATGCCTGTTTTTAAGCTTTAGTTTTCCTCAGCTGTGGTGGGATTGCTGGGGTTGCAGTGGGATGCTGACCTGGAAAGAATGAAAATGGTGGAATATGCTTGCCAAGCATATTCCAAAGACGAACTTTGGAAAACCATGTTTTGTTTTTATGTCTATACATTAAATTAATCTCTCCAGTAAGCCAGGTTTGCTCAAGAATGTGATTTTGAGAAGGAGTGGCAATTAAAATTCCTTATGTACTTTCCACCCTTAGAGCTGAGGCCAATGCATCTTAAAAAATAAAAGCAAACCACAAACACATGTGCACGCTGCGAACATCTGATCACCTGACTTCAATCAATGGATATTTATTTATCTGAACCCTCTTTTTCGAAAGTGTTGACTGTCAGAAGTGATCCCTCTGATCTCTTTACGGGGATGCCAACCAGACAGACAGACAGACAGAGGGAGGGGGGAAACCTGTTCCTGCTCCAGTGATTGCCATGTAGCTTCTCTTTTTCCAAGCAAGTCCTGTGGAACCTTCCTAAAAGCCTCCACCAGCTATTTGAAACAGCGTTGTTACTGGAGGGGAAGAGAAAAGAGACAGACTTCCATTGCTTTCAATGTAATCGTTAGAAAAACAAGTATGAAACTTTCCCCCAGCCCTTGTGTCCTGTCTATTCCTTTTATAGGCTTTTCACAGTCTTATGCTGCCTATATTCAAAGTAACACTTTGAATAGGGCCCCCAGTGGTCCATGACTTTAATCTAGAACTTAAATCAGACTTAGCCTCCCAGGGACCTTCTTTTTTTTTATCCTGAGAGCAAAAGATGGCACATGTTTTGAGGTTTAAAATGTGATTATTTTTTTTCCAGGAGCTATCTGCTGAACCTCAGTGAGACTCAGTTACCTAACCCTCTTAGGCTCCCTTGGAAATCCCACCCTCAGCCAGATAAAGCATGGTATTTTAGCTGAGGAATGAAGTTAGCATTCACATGGCTGTCTGATCCCAGGTTTTGTTATTAGAGGACAGACTTAAAGAACATGGGGACTGAAGAGCAGAATAAATAACTGGAACTTTCTCACTCTGTTAAACAAAATGATTGTGCCCAATTACAGAGGCAAGAAAGTGAGGTCAGAGCAGAGATGAGAAGCTAAAATCCAGCTGCTGGAATATGAGCTGTTTCCTTCCCGCTTTTAAAATGAAAGACCTGAATGTCCTCCTAGATCTCAGTGAGGAATGGAAGTAGAACCAAAATGGTGGGAAGTAGAGCCATGCAAAAAAGGAGGGCACAACTCTCTTCTTTTTTTTTTTTCTTTTTTTACACATTTTAGAAGACGCTCCAATTCTGCTTTGAGAAATACAATTTAGCTCTTATGGACTGGTTTGTTCAGCATAGTTTGAAGAGAGCAGCTACAAGGTGAAAAAGTAAGTAAGATGGGGAAAAAAGCAGTCAGGTTTAAAAATAATTCTAAATATAAAATAAATCTCCAGTTTCAGTTACAGTCTTCAGTTTTATTTAGAGAATTACAAACATGAGCTTAAAGAAACTTGTTTGTACGTAAGAAGTATAAATATGCTTATAAAATAAACATAACCTTTAATCTGCCAGGAATCCTACTGAAAGCTATATATGTATCTATAAATATATACACATGTGTGTGTGTGTGGTAGCAGGGATGATATTCAGACAGTAACAGAACAGCATCAGGACTTTTCTTCCCCTTTATAATAGACTCCTCTCTGGGAGGGAAGCAGCTATTTAGGAGTGTGATTATTAGTGTTACTAATATGAGCACCTTACACATCACAGGCACCTAGCATAAATCCAAATAGTGCAGTAAAGTGAACTTAAAGAACTAGATACAATTGCATCTGAAACTAGGTCCCCCAGAACATGAAAATTACCTTGGAATGTGAATAAAGACAAATTGCACCTTGGTTTTCTCTTTTTCAGTATGAACTCAATGCTAAAATGTTGGTTCAGTAGGGATCCAGAAGCACCATCTTTTCTTGAAATATTAATAGGTTTTTCTTCAGCATCTGGACTGTTACTGTGTCTCAAGTACTAACCCAACCCAATTCTGCTTAAATACTAAGGTGTAATGAGCTAATTTTTCTTTTTTTTTTTTTCCCTTTTTTTTTTTTTTTTTAATGTGGCCTAGTAGAGTAAAACAAGTTAAAGAGCTTTGGCTTAGTTGAGACCTAAGATTATCAGGCTTTAGCTGCACGCAAGCAAATTTAGCAGTGAATAGTAACTTAGTCTAGTCTGGGTCAAGGCTGGGGAAATCACATTTTGGGGAAGAGGCAATCCCCACTCTACAGACTCTGCAGATTGCAGCTCAAATTAGATGGTGGCTGCTAGCCAGAGAAAAAAGACATTTTCTCCTCGTTTTACCTGTTTTCAGGGAGATTTGGTACTGTTGACTGTGATTTCTATAAATCTGTCAGACATTCAAAAAAAAATAGATCTTCCCATTCATCTGTGAACCAAAAGTTGGTAACTTGGTCACAGAGATTAATATGCTCTGGCTTGGAAGAATACTTAGGAAATCATTATCATATCATTATCCCCATTAATGCCAGCTTAAGACAAATGCATGGCCAAAGTTTTCAGTCTGAATTTCAGGTTTCAAAGGTGGGCTGAAATTCAAGTATAATTACTAGCCACTCTACAAAAATTAGGCCCCTTTCCCCTTTCTCATCTTTTGCATTAGACCTCCAAGACCCCACTCCTCTTCTGAAAACCTTAAGTTTTCAAAATCTATACCTACAGAAAGAGAGCCCAGAAATTTAGTCCTTGGTGCCCCAGGTAAATCTCTGTGGCCAAGCATGAAAGGCAAAAGGGCAATCAGAGTTCAGACCTGTTACCTTCGAGGGGCCAGAGCTCTGAGTCACTAAAACGGTGGCTGAAATAGCGTATTTGCACAGTTCCTCTGATGAGAAACCTGGATGTCAGATGGGGAAATTTTTGATTCTCATGGGAAAAAAATTTGGTAAACATGTTTCACATAGAGCACGGTCTGCCCACACAGACAAATCCAGTTTGCAGCCCTCTGTTAGTTTTTCTCCTTATTTAGTAAGAAAACATATATATAAACATAATCTTTTTCATTTTCTTCTGGCTGAAGCCTCACTTACGGGCTTCCAAAATGACACCACAGAAGAGCAGAGTTTAACCTCAATGTTTGGTGAAAAAACACAGGAAAGGCAGCACCTCCCCTGAGGAAAAGAGGAGAAGGAGTGAGCAATATTTCCAAACAAGTGGACAAACAAAAATATACATAGCAGCCACTACAAAGTCAGCGCACCTCTTCTTGTTTCTTCTGGATACTTAAGGTGAACCAAAGCCAAGCCAAAGGCTCATGCAACTACAGGGAAACAGTCCAGATGTTTAGGCCATTTTCCTGTGGCTTTTCATGATGAAAAACTGTGAAGCACAACAGTTCCTGCTCTAAGCTCCTCAGTGTTTGTATATAGCTCCATATTAAATAGACACTGACAGCAAAGATCCAGCTGCTTTTTGTTTTACTGTTGCTATTTTGAGGAGAGGTAAGTCTCCATTTGGGATGGGAGGAAAGGAATTTGTTTGAGGACAGGTAACAGTGGTGAGGCAGCAGGGGTTTTTTCCCGCTCTTAATTCCCTTTTCTTTCTCAAAGGATCTGGGGATTGTTCCATGTTGGAAGCGACATCGTTGTCGAGCATTTAACAGTATTATCTAGTATGAGAGAGCCTCCTAGCATGCTCTCAAAGGCTGGCAACAAAGAATACTCATTATAACTTATCCTAAAGCTGAATAACTGTTTTACAGAACTCCTGGGGAATGTACAAGAAATACCCATATGCAAAATGATAGGTGCCAGAGAAATCATATCCCTCTATCAAAGCTGTATTTATCTTACAATCTACTTTTTTTGATAGAAAGGTCATTTTAATTAGTAAGTGGGGGGAGGGAGTTATCGTTGATAGGCACAGCCCCATATTGATGGTTCCTCTATACGTCAGTGCACAAGCATTAACATTGCTCAGATAATCTTGCTGGCAAACTAAGAAACAACTATCATGTTACTTGAAAGAACTGAAGCTATATTGTACAGCAGTCATTAGTCTCCTTGAATCTGCTCATAATGATGAATGCATCATTCTGCCTGCCTGCAACTTGTGTAACAAACAGCACAGCCAGTCTTTTCCAGTTCTGTTATTCTGTTTTAAAAAACACTGACATTTTCTTAAACAGACATAATTTACAATTTTAAGTAACACAACAGTGCCTTGGTGTGTAAGGGCCAGCAAGCAAACAAGACTCCTTTCACAAAAATTAAAAAAAAATACGGTCTCGTGCTCTCTGAGGTCACCATGACTTAAAACTGGTGTGAGGGGGGGAGGCTATAGGACCTTTCTGTGACATATCTTTGGCTTTGAAATATGTATTATGCTCCACAGCAGAAACCTCAAGAGCAAGTAGAGTTAAAAGCAATATGTAATGCCCTCTGGAGACAAACAGCTGCCTATGTCTACACCGTCCTATTAAAGCACCTCAGGCAGCAGTTTTGGGGCCTGAGCATTTATGCTGTTTTGATCCCTGATTTATATTCCGTTTGCCTGAGTTGCAACACCACTTGGGAGACATCAGGGGCGCCCAGCTCTCACAGCACCCACCAAAGCATCCCACACACACCATCTGGCTGAACCACCTTTTCAGGCACCATTTCCTGGAGCATCTTCCACATGCTAACATGAACCCCACCAGTCTGCATGGGATGCCCCTCACCACTCACACTTCCGGGCAGAAATCACTTTCCTTCATAGGATGACTAAGCTAAGAGGCGTCCTCTGCATGCCCATCATCTGTGTGCCACCCATCTATACTGGAAAGCACAAGGTGGTGCTCATGAACCGACCAGTGAAGTCCTGACATATGGTAAAACTGCAATAAATAACATGAATTCCCTTCTGGTGGGTACTAAACAGAAAACATTGTCCTGCTTATTTCCCTGGCACAGCTGGGCTTCTCCACTGCCGCAGTGCTGCCTGGACAATTCAACTTGTCTCAGTCTAGCAGCTGAGGACAGATCACAAGCACATGACATTGCAGACCTTCAGGATAAAGATAATGGTGTACTTGTCAATGCTGAACTGCTGTGGCACAGGTCTAGAGGAGATCAGGATGGCAGCCAGGTAGTAGATGCACTTTCCTCTCCAGCCTTGTGTAGAAGATGCTGCGAAGGGCCATGGAGGTGTTTTTTCATGTCTGGCATCAGCTTCTCAATCTCTGTTTTTTCAACTTTGGAGGACAACTTGCTTTGCCCTTTGGGAGAATGTAACATAAACCATAAGCTGAAACTGTTTTCTGTCACAGGGTGTTCACTGAGGCTGCTAGTCTTGAAGGACAGCCCCCACACTAATACAGCCTATGGGAACCACTTTATCCCTGGCTGTCATGGCAGTGGGTTCATTTTTCCCCCAGGCAGAGCACCTGGCAGCTCACTGATGACTCTATTGCCCTCCATCTTTGTGGGTTGCACTCTGGGCAAGGGGATCAGCATGGCACTGTAGGACACAAGTGATGAGAAGCAGCTGGGCGTCTATAGGATGTGTGTGAATTAAGTCTGGGGGTTGTGGCTGGAAGGACTATGCCAGAGGGCTTGTGGGACACAGATGCTTGAACCAGCTCTTTGTAATGTGAACAAGCTTGCTTGGAGAGTCATGAAAAGCTTACAGGGTGGATGGCACATACCCTACATTGCCCTGCAAGGAAGCTCCTTAGGATTAGCCTAGCAGAGTTAGCAGATATGGCCAGAGATTTTTCACCTGAGCTTGATTCTTCTTCAGCTGAGGTCAGTGATTTACCTTCCACTGATTTCAAGACGCAGGCTCACACATTGAAACTCCGGTTTTCTTCTTTAAGAAGCCAGTGTGAAATTTCCTGAAGCTGATTCACTTTTATTATTGATGCTCTCCTGT
Source organism: Numenius arquata (assembly GCF_964106895.1). Taxonomy (NCBI): domain Eukaryota; kingdom Metazoa; phylum Chordata; class Aves; order Charadriiformes; family Scolopacidae; genus Numenius; species Numenius arquata. The sequence continues at coordinate 67,577,401 of NC_133579.1, read as the reverse complement.
CTCTATTCTTCTGTCTTTAAAGCTTCATCACTGGAGAATCTCAGAGCAGACCTAGGGCTCTTAGGTTACAACAATACTATGGCTTTACATGAACTACTGACTGATGTCACAGCTAAATAAACCATCCTACATATAACTACCTCCGTCAAAATAAATAAATAAAAGTTTTCTTTCCCTGAGGTTTATCAACTCTGGGTTAGTGACATGAGGTCCAGAATCCAAAATCCTTCACTAAAAATGTTGTCCCTCTATTCTGCCAGCCCCTGGGACTGCAGTGGGAAGGAACAGCACACTGTTGACTGTGGCAGCCTATGAAAAGTATGTGACTGCTATGTTAAGTTTGTGATGGACTGAAAAGAGAGGTGACACACAAGCTGCAATGTTAGTATTGTCAGATAAGTGAGCAGAACCACTCTGTGAGGGCAAATCTTCCTCACAGACTCCCAGACCAGCTAAAGTGAGAAACACAACAGTAGCGCAGCCTGGAGGGCAAGGACATGTGCATTAAATACTGTTCCAAGCAACTGAGCTCTGCGTTCATGGCTCAGACTCACTGCACAACGATTAAAATTTGCTAAAGTGCTGGGGCTTTTTTTTGTTACCGACCTTCAATGGACATTGGGTCATGGAAATACTCAAAAAACAGCATTAATGGAGAGAAAAAACCCAATGTGTTTACATTCTAGGCTCCAAATGAGATCATGAATGTCCTAAGCAGCGTGACAAGGGCTGCTGTAGGAGATGTTTTATGACTGAGCAGAAACAGGAAGCATGGTGACTCACACGTGACAATGGCCCATACCTGGACATTTCCAGAAAGTTTCACAAATGTGAGTAGTTCAAATAGCTCAGATAAGGATTAAGTAAGAATACAAATACGTATTTATGCTTTATCTGAAAGAAATTCAAGCTGTGAACCTTTTCCAAAACATCTTGGCCTGGGGTACACTCCCTGGGTACATTCAGCCTTTTGGTCATGCTTACATTTTGCTGAAGAAGCAAGTTTGGTAATATTTTCTTCACTCTCTCTTTCCCCATCTTCCGAAACTTCAACCCACATCAGTAAAATAACATTATCCACAGGGGAAATTGTCATATTTTTCCTTTGTCTACAGGGTAGAGAAAATTTGAAATCAAATCTGAAATTAAAAATTTGGCAGAATATGAATTGAAGTTGGTATTAACTAGAAACTTCAGCACAAAGTATATTTGCCTGATCAAAGCAATATTCTATATCCCGTGGAAGCTTTTGAAGAATATTTAGAAGTAAAACAAGTGGGAAAAATCTCTCTGTGCCAAATTTGGGGCTGTTTTTTAAACACACATCAAGGCAAAGCCATAAAGCAGCCAATTGCCTCTATCTTCTGCCAAGAGCAGCATTCCCTCTCTCTCTCCCCCTCACTTTTTCCCTCCTCCTCCCTGCAAATGAATGAGATTGAGATCAAGAAAATTGTATCAGGCCTTTGAAGCACTTTTCAAGTTTGCAGGAATATCACACTCATATGAGTACAAACACACACACAGACACACGCCCAAGTCCCTTTAGATGCTTCTGCTGCTGCCACCACCAAGGAGCAACCATAGGACTGTGGAGGTAGTTAGTGGCATAGAGAGGTGACTGAGAGAAGCAGAGAATTTGGTAGCCAGTGGAAAGCTGAAAAGCAGAAGTGGGGTCACAGAGGGAGGGGAGAGAGCGGGTAGCATTTGCTTTGGATGCCAAAAATGTCTCCCTACAGCTGTGTGCTAATATTATGATTATTATTTTGGCAGAGGTCTTTTTGTTTTCTTTCCCAAGCTGATCCTGCTCCCCTCTTGTGCAGGTATTGAGCTTTTGCTGGGCCAAAAAAGCAAAAGAAACAAGGCCATCAGTTTTAGATTTGCTGTGGTCTTTCCAAGATATATAACACAGGGCAGCAGGGGAAAGAAGGAGAAGGGGAGAAAAGGATCATGGTAATGGTCACAACCTGGGTAAGGACCTTTGACTTTTCTAATAGTTTTAGTTCAGGGTGAAAAGGTGACAGGGATGAAGAAAAAAGTTTTAATTCCAGATTGCCTCTGATGCAAATAACTGATACAAATAACTCAGTGTATCTGATTAGCCTCAAGGTCTCTGAAGACATTAAAAAAGCTTTAGTATTAGAATATTTTATTGGAGGAGGTTACGGTCAGATCCTTCTACTCCTCTCTCTCACTGTTCCTTCTTCTATCAAACTACATATGTATATCATTAAAGCCCTTTTATAGCTGTCACTAGCTTACATCAGCTCAAGCCCTCTGCACATCACATGCTGAATCAGCAGCCCTCCGAACAGCGCTGTCCGTGACAGGCACCAAAGCCCAGCAGCAGCAAGGCAGTTTCTCGGTAGCCTGAAAAGTGACTTATATACAGTTAAACTTTCCGTCTCGAGCAAAATTATTCCTTAGATACCCCATTCTCCCCCAAATTATTCCTTTATTCCTTAGAAAATAAAGCTCTCCATTCTGAGATGATTCCGCATCCTTCCTGCAACCGGGAGTCCCTGCAATACGAGGCTTCCAAGCACATTTTCTCAAAACTCCCTAGTATAGGGAAGCATGACAAAATATGAGGTATTATGGCTACAAATAAGAGTAGAAGCTGAATTTGTGAGTATCAGTCAAGCACATTGTGATTTAGGTTATTAACTTAAGAGGAGGTGTTCATTCTGAAGTTAACATTACAGTAGCCCCTATTTCCACTTTCAATTTCCTCTTTTTCCCTCATTCTATTATTCTGACATTATTTTCATATATATATATTTTACAATTATTTCACATACTTTTTCCCCTTTGTAGTGTCTCTTTTCTGCCATCTTCCATTTTCTTGTGTCTGAAACAGCTACACTCATTTGTCCTCTTTAAGGCCTTGATCATGAAAACTATTTTAAATCAGAAAACACTGAAGCACGTGTTGAGCACTGGGGTTAATTTTTACATGAAGTGCAAGGTAAGCATTTACCTGAAGTTGATCAAAGTTCAACTTCTCTGCCAAACAGGTGTAGATTTCATATATATATGTATACACGCACACATACATGCATATAAGATAAATGTTTTGGTTTGAAACCGAACAGCTTTCCAGAAGGAGAACCGCTGGGTCATGAAAAGTATTTGGCAAATTGTAACCTCTGCCTCGGGTACCTAAGGCATATTACATTCATCACCATCACTCATCTCAGTGTCTATCAAATAAGACCCTGCACAAAACACATCCTCCCTTCATCCGTGACACAGGAGTGGGGTTTCTTCCCAAGCTGTTCATTCCCCTGCTGAACTGGACCTCTGCAGAGCAGAGCAGCCACTGCAGTAGAAAGACTCCTGGCAGAGGAGCAGCAGGACAGCAAGAGGAAGCAGGACATCCTGGAGTTGTTCTGGCATGGGGGACACAAGTGTTGTATCTAGAACATGCCCTTCAGCTTGGATGACGCCTGCAAAGCAGCTGAGCTGACCCACCTTCCCAGGGGCTCAACAGAGCATCTTATTGGGAACCTGCATGGCCATGGCCCCACGGCATGCAGGTAGCCACCCAGAGAGCTGCAAATTGCAGGGTGAGCACCTCTACAGCAGAAGGGAGCTCAGAAGAGCTTTCACAGGGTTCCCACACTCTGCTACTCATGCTACTGTTTGCACTAAAATTTAGGTGTACCCTCAAATACCCATTTTTCCTTTCAACTCCCATTGCAGCTTTCCCCAGTGTTGCACACATGCACATGCCTTTAACAGGGCTTCGCTCCACCTTGACCCGGGCCCCTTCACTCTGTCGGCTGGACAGGCTGAAAAACAAGACTATTAATTTTGGGCACCGGATAGATACGTTTCTCAAACCAAAGCTGTTTCCCGTGCAAGATTCAAGAACGTGGGCAGAGGAGCTTGCATCTGCTTCTGCGATCGGTCTCTACCAGAAGAGGGGCTTGACCCACACGCTCCCTCTGCCTTTCTTCCCCGGTGAGTTATTTCACTCCGTGCTCAGTTCATCACTTTTTCTGAACCTGTTCTCAGGTGCTCTGTTTTCTCCTCGTATTGTGTTGGAAGCAGTGAATTCTGCTGGGAACAGATTGCCTAAAAAGCTGGGCGTTACAAAGCCTATATCCATTTGGGGATTCAGTCATTAACTCCATTCAGATATGCCGAGGGTACCAAACGCATTTAGGTACTTTGCCGAACAGAGGTTATATTAACATTAATAAGAACTACTTCCACAGGAAAGTAATTGTAAAACTGTGAGCCTTGTTGTTTTGTTTTAATTCTAATTTCAGAGCCTGCTCTCAGAGTAAGTCCTTGGGTGAGGAAGTGGAAAGGCAATTGCTTCCAGTGTACTGGACAAATTTGCCAGAGGAGAGAAAATGAATGTTTGATGCATTCCCCAAGGCTAACGTCCCACAATTATAAAAATATACTGCCTCCCCTGTAACTCTCTGAATATAAAATGAAGCAACTTACCTGCCATTAATTAGCTATATTTTGTAGTTTTATGGACATTGAACATGGTGCGCTAATTTGCATACATTAGCATGTAATTTACATGGTTACTTCAAGGTATTCAGTTTTATTGCCATTACCTTTTGTGGCCTATTTCTCTAATGACTGTAATGGAATACAAAAGAGATTTCTCATTGTGTTTACCCTGTTATCTTATACATGAGTTTCAGAATAATGTGTCATGCTGAGAAGTGGGAATTTTCATGCAAAAGGTTTTCCTTTCAAGTCTGAGCCACTTCATGACCACCCACCCTGCTGAATTTTCTAATGCTGCCTATATGTCCTTGGCCACCGTTCTCTTTTCACCCACATAAGGACACACATTTCAGAAGTCAGGTACGAGTGTAGAAATTTGCTTCATTGCCTGCACTAAAAAAAATAAGTCAGACACAAGAATTAATGGGTCCTACTCTGTCTATCAGCACCTAAAGGCACAGAGAGAGAAAAATAATCTGCAGCTGGGGAAAAGCTGAGCAGGGTCAAAGGGCAGCGCCTGCATCTGTATTCACTGAGAGGCAGAGAGGAAAAATAAAGGGTCTCTTTTTGTTGCAGCTCAGCACTATTTTGGAAAGTGCAGATACTAACTTAATTACCACAGTTCCCTTTTGCACTAGAGCACTGCAGCAGCCTATAAATCAATACGTAAGGTCACATTGCTAAAAGCACTGAAAAACAGTCTTTTCTCTCACCATAGTATGTTGTTTGCTGCTCCTGCATCAGCGGCGTGCGAGCTCAGTATCAGACAGGGAATTGGGCTAAAACAATGGTTACAAAAGAAATCAGAATTGCAAAAAAGCAAGGTGTAGAGCGAGCAAGTCCGGTTCACGGCAGATAGGATTGCGTCAAACCTTCCGTCCTCTCCAAGCTGGGAGACAGGACATGCATCAGCAGGTGCCCAGGAGTATGAAATATGTTTCACTCTGCTGAATTCTTGTTCTGGAGGCCAAGTTGATGGGAGAAGAGCAGATCTGAAAAAATTACAGTTATTTCTGCTGAGTATATCTTTGGCAACTTTACCATACATCTGAAATCAATGATACATGTGCATGCATGACATCTTATTTCAATAAATTGTTGGGAACGGAGCTCAGGAGTTGCAAAAATAGATTTTTTTTCCATTTGCTTTTCTATTATACCTGCTGACCCAGATATTTCACAACCTTTGGAAGAGAAAACAATTCACATGAGATTGGGAAGATATGGAAAAAGCCACTTCCAGCTGAGATACGTTTGGCACAGCACTGAATGGCTTAGCCGGAGGGAGGCTTCTTTTTGTTTGGGTTCACACTGGCAGTATGCAGCCAACACTAATATTAGATAGTTAAAGGACTTGCATCCAGGTGCCCAGGGTACCACAAGAATGAGACACAAGATCCTGTAAATCCCTGATTTAGATGCCAGATCGTCTACAGCTTTGCTGTTTATAGTCTAATTTTTGGATCTTATAAAAATTTTAATTCCAATTGATGGGGGGATAAAAAGTTAGACACCTACCAAATATTAAAAAACAAATTTCAAGGCATTTCTGATTTTTGAAGCATAAGCAGATCTTCACCTAAATTGAAATTTAATTTCCAAAACTTACATTTTTCCTTACAAGGGTCTCAGATCTCAGAGGCTGGTAAGGCCATGTCACAGCACCCTCCTGAAACAGGGTTATTAGTTTAGGTGCAAAGTGGTACAGGTGCTTCACTCTGAGCTACCACTTCTGGATTCCTTGGGTTTCAGCCCAACCATGGGCCCTAGATGTCTACTGTACAAGTGGGAGAGCATGGACAGGAGACATCCAGGAGCTAATCGTCTTGGGCATGCACTGTGCAGCTCATCAAGACATCCTTTAATTTAGAAGAGCCTTAGACAAAGCATTTTGAACTCCACAAATCACATTTTCTAGTGTAAATTTTCAGCAAAAATTTCTGAGAAGAAGAGCAAGAGCATTTTGAGTTGATGGGGGATTATTTTTTTACCCTTTTGCACAAGCACAAATAGCTCCAGTAACCTGGGACATGTCTGTCCATAGCAAGAGTCCCCAAAGTACTAGAGCCAACTTCCTGAGACATTGTTTGACGAGGAACTGGCCTAGATTATGGCATGCAGAGAACGAAATTGTCCATACGTGTCTTCATGATTAGATGTAAAGACAAAGCTAATCTCTTCCTTTTCGTTCTTTGTCAGCAAGATTCATGCATGGCTAGTGAACGTGTGCTGGCTAAGAAGCTGAAAAAGACATCATTTTTCTTTTTTAAAAATGCTGATATTTTGATGATGGGCATTACACTAGTTCCTAAACAGTTACAGAGACAGGGCTTCCTTTGAAGGGATTCTCAGTTACTAATGCACTTTTTGGATATATTTAGGCTGGAAAAATTTTGAAAGCTTACAGACCCAATGAATAAGTATTTGTGGTAAAATTTGACCAAGCTTCTTTATTACAGAAAAAATCAAGTAAAATCCCAATATTCAAAGCTATGCCCAGAGTAAATTTGCTACTTCCTAATTCATTGTTGTACTGTTGATTTGAAATCATCAATTAAGCCCTCTAAGTCCTCTATGAAAAAATACATCTGATTCAACTTTTTTGATGCCTTAAGTAGTGCCGTAGGAGGAAGGAAACTTCAATGTACTTTAAATCATGGCAGACTAGACAATGCCTGAAGGTCTGACAGCACACTATTTATAACATTATTTACTACAGTGACAGTTATGAGCAACCAATTACATATGCATTCAAAGCGTTACTATATTTATTTAAATTTGATCATTTACCATAGCTCACCCCGGTCTTCAAGCAGCTGCATCCTAGGCTTTAAGAAACAGTTACACAGCTATAAATGGGAAAGCGGCTGGGGATAAAACATTGTGCCAAAACTTCAGAAAACAAAACACAGGTTTTCAGAAGAGGCCTGCAGTACCTTGAAAGTAAGATTTAAAGCATGACTTAGGAAAACCTCAAGTGAGTATTTTATACATGCCGTATAAAACTAAAATTTTTTTACAATGATTGCTGCTGTTGCATGATAAAAGCAGCATAAAAAGTAAAAAAAGTCAGACTGGGCCTTGATTGTTATTGTCATCTGAAATTTGCACCCTTGCATACGCTGCATTTCTGCCACTGAGGAAGCCTTTTTTAATGCAAAGAAGGGTTGTGCTGATCATTAATCACAAGCTTGCTCAAGCAGTGCCACCATAAATACTAAATATGCAAAATATTCACAATGGAACCTACACTAACATTTTTTTCCCCTTTGGCAGACTATCATATGCAGAAATGATGTAAAGAAAGCCAGTAACACACAGAATAAAAGCAAAAAGAGCACTTCCTCATATCAAGCAGATTTTGCTTGAGGGATGCATTAAGACAGTACTGTTCATCTTGAAATTCTTGAATACTGTAGTTTTCACCCTTAATACACATGGATAGTCTTCAGCTGTAGCGAGTATATGGTTTCAGGTTTAAAAGAAAAAAAAATCCTGTAATTATTTCCATATTACTTGCATACTTTTTCTAAATACAGTGTCATAAGAGTACGTTTCCTTTACATTCACTGTATCATATTTAGATCTACATATGCTATCAGGCTAAAAGGAATGCAGACAGCTAAAAATTTCCTTAATTAATAATGTTGAACATACATAAATGTATATACATATTTCTGTGACTGATATGTATAATACTGGCTTGATTCAATAATGAAAGAAGAAGGAGGAAATACTTTTATTTCTAAATATCTATCTCATCTATATTCCTTACATGCCTTGATAATTGCACAGTATGAAATTAACAGTGCTTCTGCTTACAGGTGTTACAGATGAATATAAATGTCTATGGATTTTGAGAACTAGAACAAGCATCAAACATTCAAATGAATTTGCATCCACTCCTGGCTTTTTTGCGTATTTTCAGTGTAACCTTGATCAACTCAAGGAAAATCTGCTCCTTAGGTGATCCATAAAGTGGGATGAGGTTTTAAATCTACATCATAGTGATGTTATGAGACCTAGTTACTGAAATCAAGGCACTTGAGTGTTCTATATGTTTTTGCAGGAGAGTTTCTGCATGGGATACCCATTCCATCAGTGCATGAAGGGATTGTTAAAACAGCACCAGATAAACTACTCACAGGGAACTTGAATCACCAGAAGAGTTATTGATTCTAAAAAGTTCAGAATCTGTGCAACATATTCTTGAGCATCATCTACTGGTACTGCAAATGGCCAAAAACCTCCATAAAACCACCAACAAATGTCGGCCTTCAACAAGTTGAAATTGTACATAGAAGTAGATGTTCTCTATGTTGTTTTAAGTTATGTTGTACTGTTCATTTGGTGTTTTGTGATTTGCTTTGGTTTTCTTTTGGGGGGTGGAAGACTCAGATGTCTAAAAAAATGGAAATATCTTGGCCAGAATGCAAAATATAACGATTTGAGATGTGCTGCCACAACATCTCCTGATATACGTAGTTTGCTTACTTTGTGCCTCAGGCTCGTCAGCTGGTAGACCTCTTTGGCCAGCCTACATCTCCCACACTCCACTCCTTCCTTTTCTTCCCTAGGTCCAATTGCAGGAGATGTACCCTAAGCAGGAAAGAGGAATGAGGCATCAAAAGCAATGTCACGTGTTAGTCTAGGAAGATAGATAGACAGGAAGACATCTTTAATTTTTGCGGAAACATTGACAGTTTAGGGAGAAGGCACATGACCAGATATCACCACAATGTCACCCAAAAACAGTCAGACTATGGCATCACCCACATCTAAGGGCTGTGAAGCCCATACAGTTCAGGCAAGCCTAAAGTCAGATCACACTCTGGCGCAGCAGCATTTATAGCTACAGATTAGCCTTTAACCAGAATAGCTTGTTTCACTCCAGTAGGCAATTTCACTGTGCAGTGTAAAGCAGAGCTTTGCTGATATGGATGCATCCACAGTAGGAGTGTTTCAACAGTTTCACATACCTGTCAAATGTGGACAGTACCGACACAGCTGGAGGGCAGATGGAAGGCAGAGAGTCCTCACCACCCCTAGAAGCGGGATGTGTTTATCACAGAATCACAGAATATTTTTGGTTGGATGGGACCTTTGAGATCATCGAGTCCAACCAACAAAAAAAAACCAAAAAACAAACAAACAAAAAAAACCCCACCAAAAACAAACAAAAAAAAAAAAATCCCAGAACACCAAACACCAAACCCAAACCAAAACAAACGCCCACAACCACACACCACCCCACCCACAAACAGACACAAACCAACAATCTCAGGCACTAGAGCATGCCCTGAAGTGCCATGTCTACACGTTTCTTAAATACCTCCAGGGATGGCGACTCCACCACCTCCCTGGGCAGGCTGTTCCAGTGCCTGACCACTCTCTCAGTAAAGTAATTCTTCCTAATACCTAATCTAAATCTCCCCTGCTGCAACTTCAGACCATTTCCTCTGGTCCTGTCATTATTCCCTTGGGAGAAGAGGCCAACACCCACCTCTCTACACCCTCCTTTCAGGTAGTTGTAGAGGGCCATGAGGTCTCCCCTCAGCCTCCTCTTCTCCAAACTAAACATGCCCAGTTCCCTCAGCCTCTCCTCACATGACTTGTTCTCTAGACCCCTCACCAGCTTGGTGGCTCTCCTCTGGACACGCTCCAGCAGCTCAATGTCCTTCCTGTAGTGAGGGACCCAGAACTGAACACAGCACTCGAGGTGAGGCCTCACCAGGGCTGAGTACAGAGGCACAATCACTTCCCTGCTCCTGCTGGCCACGCTATTCTTGATACAAGCCAGGATGCTGTTGGCTTTCTTGGCCACCTGGGCACACTGCTGGCTCCTGTTAAGCCGGCTGTCCACCAACACCCCCAGGTCCTTTTCTGCTGGGCAGCTTTCCAGCCACTCAGCCCCAAGCCTGTAGCGTTGCCTGGGGTTGTTGTGACCGAAATGCAGGACCCGGCACTTGGCCTTATTAAACCTCATCTCATTGGCCTTGGCCCATTGATCCAACCTGTCCAGGTCCCTCTGTAGAGCCTGCCGACCCTCAAGCAGATCAACACTTCCACCTAGCTTGGTGTCATCTGCAAACTTACTGAGGGTGCACTCAATCCCCTTACCCAGATCATCAATAAAGATATTAAACAAGACCGGCCCCAAAACTGAGCCCTGAGGGACACCACTGGTGACCGGCCGCCAACTGGATTTCACCCCATTAATTACAACTCTCTGGGCACGGCCATCCAGCCAGTTTTTTACCCAGTGAAGAGTACACTTGTCTATGCCATGATTCGCCATCTTCTCCAGGAGAACGCTGTGGGGGATGGTGTCAAAGGCCTTACCAAAGTCCAGCTAGATAATGTCCACAGCCTTCCCCGCATTGAGAAGGCGGGTCATATGGTCATAGAAAGAGATCAAGTTGGTTAAGCAGGACCTCCCTTTCATAAACCCATGCTGGCTGCACCATTATCAGCTCACCTGAGGCAGAGAAGTTGTCACCCAGACCAGGGAGAAACTTAAAAACATAGGATAAAATTGGGTGTTACTGCAGAAATATTTCTTAAGGTAAGTTTTTCCTTTTCCTTTGTTAACTGACAAGAGCAGTAAAAGGCAAAGCAGGATGATTTTTACTCAGTGATGCCTGCAAATATTCTGCTTTTAACAAGGAGAAGAAAACAGCCCTCTGCTGACCTTCTTCGGGTAATGTTAGGCACTGGACTCTCATATTTTTACAATATGCCTTCACAATACTTTGGGGATCTAGATTAACTCCTTTCTGTGGAGATCACTGGATTCTCCAGCAGCAGACTTGAATCTATCCAATAAAGTACCAGAGGGGAATCAAACAGAAAAGCCAAAATTAGACAAGTGGAATAAGGCTAGGGAAGCGGTTAAAAGGTCTAATTATTCAAGGCAAAGTTACTTGCAGTTCAAGTACTATGGAACTGAGGGCCTCAAAATATTCATAATATTATTATTCCTTTGTGTACCAAAAATGATAGATGACAAGCCAGCTTCTCTACCACTCCAGGACAGTGTATCTAGTCCTTCATAGCTGAAAGTACAAAACGGGAAATTAATGGGACCATCCAGGTAAAAATCGGAAGTATTCCCAGTCACACTCAGTAAAGAATGACTGCTATGCTCCAAACTTCTTCCTGCACCCTTTACATCAACATAACCACTCCTTATAGCTGTAACAGAACCTAAATTCTACTCTTTTTGTACACAAAAATAAAAATACTGGGAAAGAAATTTGGTTTTCCTTCTATACAAACCATCTAAAAGACAAAGATACAAAGCATTGTGTATGGTTAATAATCTACTAATAATATATATGTTTTTTCCTAAAAGATCTCAATGTCTGCCTGGAAGAAACATTTTGAACATCATGAAGCCATCTAAACATTTCCTGCAATCGTATCAGGTTTAGGCAGGATTACTGCAGCAATATTCAGGCTTTTGATTCTGCTGACAAAGTCTCCACCTAATATATACCTCCTGCTTCTCCAAGCCACAAGGAATACTTTCCAAGCCCAAATCTCCATGGCAATCCCTCCAGCTTCTTGGTTGAGAGGAATTTTGGCCCGTGCTGTTGGTTATGAGAGCTAGAGAAACCAGGTGACCTGCCAAAAGTCTGGCAACACACAATGATCAGATAAGCACCCCAAAGCCTTGACTCTGATTCCTCACACCTTGAGTGTTAGCACAAGGACCAAACTCTAATGACCCTGTGGGGAACACCTGCAGCCAGAGTAAGGCCAATTGGTCACCACGGTCCAGAGTACGTGGGTGTAAACAGCTGGTATTTCTGTTCAGATGCCAAATGGATATAAAGCCTGAGGAAAGAAGAGTCCAATTCTGAGTTAATAAAGATGTGTTGCTGTGGCTTTCCTCATTAAAACACAGAAGAGCAGGATTTAGGCTTTGTTGGGTTTTTTTCCTTTTCCAATTTGAATACAGATGTTTAGTTCAAGGAATTAAGGGTTAGAGTCACAAAACTACTGAAGATAGGGGCTTTCTTTTTTACCCTACTGCTCAGTGACTAAGACAATGATCCAGGAAAGGGATACCAGGTTACAATTCCTTCCTGTCCTTCCTGAAGTGTGAGAAAATGAGTATCTTCTCATACTTCAGCATTTCTTTCATCTCTGGTGCACTCTCTGTTCACAGCTAGCTTCTCATCCTGCTTTCAGATGTCCCATCAGCAGAAGAGTCTTCTTCCCCTCAGCTTTTTTGTTTAAATTTACAAGAGAAATATTGTAATCTGACTCTATGTAATTAGATCTTACACACCACTGTGATAAAGCTATACATGTTTTTTTTGCTTACCTGGTTTCCAAAAGGGGGAATGGAGTTATGAAGGACATGTCCAAGAATGACAGAACTGAGAAAGTTTTTTAACAATATTCTCCTATGTTTCTGCCACGATGTCATGCTCATTCATACTCGGAAACATTATTTATGCACTTTATGCAGCTGCTACTGTTTGTGAAATTACGCCTCCTGGTTTTTAGTGTAATGTTTGTCTTCATTTCATTATCAGGACAAGGTATCATCACAGGTTTTTTGTTTGTTTGTTTTAGCTCATTTTTTCCTGAGTGTGTACACCATGGATTTTTCAGTAACACTGATGTCCTTACAATATTTTGTTTCAAAAAGGGATTGTGTACTTCATTAGAGACAAAACAAGAATCTCACCTAAAGTAACACACACACACACACAAGTATACATGCACAAAGCAATAAATCAGAATAAGTCTTCTGTGACAGTACCATTTTCCACTGTCTGGGTGATTAGAGAGTCCAAGGCTTTTTACCAAAGACAACCTCTTTCTCTCCCTTCGAGCTTTAAATAAATACTTGTGCTAATCGCAGATAGCAGCAGAATCCAGCACCAAGTGTTTCAAAACTGGTGTGGATGTGAAAGGGAGTAAACAAGCTATGGTAGATTAAACACTGCGGAGTGCTGTTTTTCTGTCACTGTCAGAATGTATAATAAAGAGTCCCATGCTATTTTACTGTTTCTGTCCTTGTAATGCATGCCGGATACCTATAATTTATGACACAGAGCCACTGCTTCATGAGTTGCACTTCCTTTTAAACTGATGCTGAACTCGTTAGTGGGGGAAATGTGACAGGTTGATAGTGGTTTCTTATCTGCAGGTTAAACATTGTCAGAATAATTCATGGCCAGGCAACTGTTAGAACTGTGATGTTTTTATAATTAGAGCTGGAGTGGACTGTTCACTAAGGATTTGAACTCCAGCAAACAAGCCCCATCACCATCAGTCTGAAGCTTGTTGCCTTCCCATCCATCAGGTTTCAGGGAGGAAACATTCTGAAACTCGATCTGCTGAGCTTGAAGGAAATGTCCCCAGCACTGAAGTTACCAGCACTCTGAAAAGCCATCACCATTCAAAGTAACGAGTCAGGCTCCAGAAATAAGATTTGCTTAAAAATCATGACACTTTTTTTGGGGTGCAATGTTATTGCTATTTTTCTCCTCTGGATCTTAAATCATTAAGAGATATTTTTTGAAAGTTTTTGACTATCAAGGCCCTAATGTTGATTTCCAGGTCATTTAGCAAAGGCTGCAATTCCTTTGAAATCCTGTGACTCAGAGAGATGGAAATTTTAAGAAACATACTGTAAGATTTGTGACAAAAATCACAGAAGCTCACTCTACAAAGTCCATAATTCAAATGAGGACTTTCTAAGCCAAGTTTAATTGCTCTATTGAGCTATATCAACTTACATCAACCAAGAATCTAGTTTTATGTCTAATTTGAACAGTGTATATTATCTGACAACTGTGCAAGTTACCTGTAAATGGGTATTTTTCTGTGTTCCTCAAGAATCGGAGTATAATAGAGTATTCAGTACAAGAGGCTAAAAGTGTATTCAGGTTTGTACAGTCTGCATTTTAGCTCTCTGTATGTTTGGTGAATTGCATCCCAGATAAGTTTAACTCAAAACTTCACTGTTGGAACGTGCAAATATTACAAGGGAGTATTTTGTCACAATTGAGCCCAATAGCAATAAGATCAACTGTTGTTTTTAACACTGCCCCATCGTGTCTGCCCATTCACTACAATCTGAATTTCTTGTTTATTTTCTCTCACTATTTTTGTACATTCACAGAACCCATGGAATATTCTAGGGCCATGGCTTCAGAGTGGCACCTACTTCTAGCTTCTCTGTTATGAAATATGTCATAAGTCCTAATCAGAGCTCATCCACAGCAAGAAACTTGCCTTATATCCTTCCTTTCAACAGATGAGTTGGTTTTTTTCTTTCAAAGCTTATGAGAAAAATAAAAAAATTGGTGTTTTTAAAAAAGCGGAAAAAAATCACTGTAAATAAATAAGCAAACACACGTGCATTTTTAATAATGCATGAACACTTATTTTAAGAATAATATTCATGGAAGAGCTATGATTGTTATATGCCTAAAATTCCCAAATGGCAAAATATAATTAAAGTAAGAACTGTTGAACAAATAAACCTGTTAAATACACAATATTACCAGGCAAAATAGCTATGCATTTATCACTTTGCCACTGTAATTACACTGACTGCTGCTCTTCATGCATATATTAATATCTCGCTAACATTATGGAGGCTGA
The DNA here is from genome assembly GCF_964106895.1 of Numenius arquata. NCBI lineage: Eukaryota > Metazoa > Chordata > Aves > Charadriiformes > Scolopacidae > Numenius > Numenius arquata. The sequence goes on along the minus strand of NC_133579.1, from coordinate 67,562,299 downwards.
GACATAAATTACAAAGCACTGACTTAAAGGAAGATTTTTAGCCAGGCAGAGTGCAGTGGTAACAAATATTACATAATTTAAAAAAAAAATCTTAACATTGAACCTGATTGCTGGTTTTATTTGGATAGTCATTTCTTGCAGTTCTGAGAAGCCCTATCTCCCTAAAGTAGTAATTAATGAAGCACTGGCTTGGAAAGCCTTGCTAGAGTGGGATTCAGGTCCGCAGGTCAAGAGACTCAGCCTGGGATTCTGAAAGTAGCTGAAGTGTGAATCTCACAGAACATATTCAGTTTATCTTGAGAAAAGAAAGGAAAGGAAAAATAGTATGTCATTTCTGTTTTCTGTGTAAATAAATACCACTATTTTAAGATTGTTCAGATTATTTCAGGAGGTTCTGCCTCGTCATTGATTGGCTGCATGTGGCTTTGAGTGGGTGTGCTAGCTATTCACAGCAAAAAAAAGTTCAGGAAATTCATTCTCATGGGATGAACTTTTCAGAACCTGGAAATGAGCAAAGAGACTTGGAAGTGACTTTTGACCACTTGGATGAATGGTGCCAAAGCTGCCTTCAGCACATTGCAATTCTTATAATGTATGCAGCATTGCCTGTGTTTTGGGACTAGAAGCTGTTATATACTGTCATTGGGCCTGAGAAATCCCTGGGAATGTGAGGTTTGGTTGAAGAAAATTAGGGAAAGATTCTCATACAGCATGTCACCTTAAGGACCCACTTACAGAGTGCTTATTAAATGTTAATACTTTACTAATAGCTGTTAAAACTATATTGCAGTCATGAGTAATACTTGATACACAGGGTTACAGGCATCTCAGAAGAAAATGTCTAGACCATTACTGCTCCAAAATATCAAGTGCATTAGAAAATTTAGGCCACAAAGTCAAGCCTGTGAATATTTAACTGAGGCCAGTTGTGTATATTTAACCATTCAGTCACATCCTATTTTCTTCATGCTCCCTGCCTCATCCAGAGTGCAGGAAAGAAAATGCCTCCACAATGGGAATCAATACTCTTTCCACAATGTCCCATACACTAACCCCGGGGCAGAAGACAGCACATAAATCTTGTTCTGCATACATAGACATCAATGTCTTCATTGATGCCCAGAATTTTAATATTTTTGTTATTCACAAGTATTAATGGTTCAATCTTTCTATTTTTTCTATGGGAGGAGAGCATAGGATTTTCCCTATTTCATAAACAAAGAGCTAAGACATATACAGGAGTTCAGAGGAGTTCTTAATTCCTGAGTTGAAAAACCCAAGATCTAACTTCTCAGGTTCCTTCACTTGTTATATCCTTTTATGCATTGACAGCTTCAGAAAAATTAAAATTCAACTGTAATTACTTAACACCTTGCAAAGCTGCCACTGGGTGCCTGAAACTTACACTGCAGAAAATGGAACACAGATGAACAGCAGCCCAAACGCATGTTTATTTCCATGGATTTCCCAGAATTGTGCAGAAGTTCTGTGCTACTAAGAGGGTAGAATTGCGTTTTGATGGCTACTATTATGTTGTCACAAAGTCTTGCAAACTCTTCTGCCATCTTGCCTCACCCACTGCACATTTTTCAGATCCTGCTATCATAGAGGCACAAATGTTCTGGTAAAATCTTTATTCACTAGTCAACGTTGACTTGTTCCTTCAGCAGGTTTATTTTGTCCTATTGAATGACACAGAAGCAACAAAAGAAAACTCCTGATCACACACATAAGCAACATGAACCTATAAAAGGACCCAAACTCAAATTGCATTGACAAGTTGAGGGCTGATAGCCCTGGTTGCTGGCCGCATGATCATGCAAACTAAATTAAATTCAAATGAAAATACAATAACATTATGCCCCTACTTAAAAAAGAATACATAAAACTGCATCAGGTGTAACTAGAATGGGATCACAATCTCTGCCTCCACCACATTGTCGTCATCTTATTAAACAGAGTAACCAACAGCAATGGGAAGCAGGAGGCTGTTAACTTCTTCAGGAATCCACCATTAGTAATGGGATAAGGACAAAGCTTGACAGTATGTTTCACAAGCACTGGCTTCACAACTTGGAGTAAAGTTGCAATTCAGGAACCGAATGTGCTTTTCCAAATCCATGGAAGTACAGTGTATAAAGCTTCCTTCTGTTCCTTCCAATGGCTCTCCATGTTCCTGTCTCCCTAACATCTATACCATCCATATCATCCTTATAGACCCGAGTCCAATCTCCGTCCCATCCTACTCTATTCTTTTCTCTCTGCTCCTATAGCCTTGAAGATGCAAGAGCAATTGCAGACAATAAAGTAGCTAAGGTATACCTATTTTCTGCCAAATTTGTTGAAATTGCAATTCTTTAGACTAAACAACTCACCAAACCTGGACAAATCTTCACATTTTAAGTGACTCCTCCAAAGTACAGGGATGCCTCACTTCCTTCATGTCAGATTTTTTTTAAATTAAGCCAGTCTACTTGGGTCACTATGGTGTTCCTATGGATTACGTTTTTATTGGGTTTGAGCAATAGTTATCTACAGGCCAAATGTTCTTGTCATCAAATGGGTAACATAGAGAATCTCATTATTTCAAGAATGCCTTTGTTGTGACCATCAGTGACACCTAGATAATTGGGCAGTTCCATACAAATGAAGAATATAGGTTGGAAAAACAATAATTTTATTGGTAAATTACCTGTGTGGTTTTAACAATGGCATTTTCTTTACCAAAATACAATGTTCAAAGAGCAAGTTTGTTTGTGTGTTTGTTTTGTGTTTTTTTTTAAAAAAAGCTTAGCTACTACTTTTGAAATAGATTTTAATTTTCTTACCCTTCATATTGTCTAACTTCAGGAGTGCTCCCACAGAAAGTTGCAAAGGAAGATACTGCATAAGAGGCATTACCAAAATCTAATCCTTAATTCCTCTAGACCATTCTCAGATATATCGGCATACACAAGCTACCTTTGGTCATCCACAATTTAGAATTAATTTAGCTACTATATGAATTAGACAAGAACAGGGTAAAATTTTTTACTAAAGCAAGAATTTCCAAATTTGATTTATCTTACTGTAGATTTAAAAAAAAATGTCCTTTTAAATTCAGATCAGGTATTATCTTGTAGAAAATTCCGAAAAGTTCTTTCATTTCTGCTAAAATAAAAGAATTCCTAATTTGTAACAGAAAAAAATATCTGTCATAGTCCAAGTAATGGAAAAGCAGATTTTCAGGTAGTATAAGCTGCAAACATTCTTAAGAACTTCAAAAAAGCTATACTGATTTACACCACTATGCTTAAGGACAGCCTTGTGGTTTAGAGCAATAATGATTATTAGAAAATATGAAGAAAATAATTTTTTTGTGAAAGTGCTCAAAAATGAAATTTAAGGGAAAATTCTCTGCCAGAAATGACACTGTCAGAGAATAACATAGACCACTGGAATAACAACCATGCTGTCAAAACATAGCCAAAGGAACACAGTTTGAAAAGAATTAGAGTATCATTATCAATGACATGAAGAAAAAAAGATAAGAGCAGCTTAACTACTGCCTGTCATTGCATGCACCTAGTTCAGCACCCAGCTTAAATAGTATTCAGGCAGCTGCCTGTGGATATACCCAATATTACATGTTAATGTAAAAGTTAAGACTGCCAAGATAACACTTTTTTTTTTTTCCTTGTTCATTCGAATGGAAACACCAGAGACTACGTTAAACTTTTTTGTATGGTGTGTACTATGATTGCAAAATTGAATACCAAGATGTTCAGGGTGGTTCCATGACTGACAACCGCTCCATGCTCTACAGCATAGTTGAAAAGGGAATACACCCAGCAGGATTCAGCACATGCATGGGACTTCAAGTTCTTATTAAAAAGACTCCGACCTTTCTCAATGTTAATCTCATCCATATATCTTCACCTCCCAGTAGCTCAGATTTCCCACCTCTAGAATGAATAAGAGGAACACCTGTCTACTTGGATAGTACTGGAAAGGAATTTAATATCTATGTGTCACAAGGAAACTCTTGTTCAACAGATAGGGGAAAGGCACCCAAAATAACATGTCTGGGTTCTAGCCCTGATTTTAAGGTAAACCCATGGGGTAGCAATGGGCAACTCCTTTTTACGTTTCCATATCTTTGCTTTTCCTCCCCCATCTTGTATTGGCTACTGGAGAGTTTACGAAGGGACTGTCCCTCACTCTGCACTTTCATCTCTTTCTTTTCTCATGCCTAATACAGAGGAGTCCTTTAATGGTAACAGTGTTCAGAGCATCTGTTGCTGTAATTTGAAGAATTTTTGAATTATTTCATGCAACTGCAAAATAATTGTTTTCTTTAATGTGAATAAATATATCAGACTGTAACCCCGCAAATCCTGAAAGGAATGATAAAAGAAACACAGTGTAAGATGGAAATAGGTGTCAACTTGATAGGCTACCATGGCTCAAGAGGAATTACAGTCTGTCATTCAAAAAGTCAAATACACAGTGGTTAAATACTAGAAAATATTTATGAGACAAACAGCAGTATTCAGAGTTCAGATAAAGAGGTTGTTCTGAGGCATGACACAAAATGGCATCTGTTGAAATATTTCAAGCACAGAGAAATCTGAGATGGCATTCTTTCTTTCTCAGGTATGGCAGTCTCTATCGTTTCCCTCAGTAGATGGATTAAAATGATGACTGATGAAGTTCCATTGCCAAAGTAAATGAAGGATCACATTTAGATATGTAACTGCTTGGTTCTGGGCCATTAAAAAAGACCAAAAAAAATGGAAGCTAAAACACAGACTCAAAGACCTAGCCTGGTAATATTAAATTGTTCTTTAACATCTTATCAGCTCTCAGAAACTCAAAGTAGCAGTGTATTTCTATCAGTAAAGATCACAATTGTGGTGAGATGCTGACTCTTTCCCTCAGTTTTCAGTAACTATCTTTTGTACCATGCAGCTTTCAGCTATAACAGGTGCATAAAATTATCTTCTTCAAGAAAAACTGTCTAGTTCATACGTGTGCAGATTTCCCAGGTCTTCTGTACGATGAAATAGGTAAGTCCTATTGCAGTGTTGCAGATTTGGCGTGAAATCCTAACCCTACTAAAATAAATGGGATTTATTCCACAAATTTCAACAGGGCTTGGATTTCACCTCTGGATGAGAGAATAACCACTCGATACTTCATTCAGTTCCTAACCATTCCCTCAAGTCAAATAGGACATAATGTATTTCTGTGATACTCCTTAAAGCCGCTGTTTTTGTTTCAACGTGGTGACAGATGCCAGCCATACTGGAATCTTTTCAAACTGACTCTGAGTGAGACATTAGCTTACTGTCCAGAGAATAAACTTTCCATTTCTATTCGCTGAGCACATTAGGGAAAGTTTCAGACATGTTTTGCAGGACAACCCCTTTTGTTTTGCTAATAGGGCTCATGTACACACTTCCAGTGGGAAAACATCTGTTTTACAAATCTGTCCTCCTAGATATAGCTGGATTCAAGCTACAGACTTTGGAACCTCATCCAAACATTCCCAAAGTTCAACAGTGTTTGGACTGGGGGGGGTTGGACTGAAGTCATTACAGAGAAATAGGCCAGGTTTGAGGTTTAAGCTTCCTACACTTTCAGGGCAGCACCTATCTATAGCGATGTAATACAAGCACATGTCAGTCAAGGGAACTGCACTTACAAAAAGCTGAGGTGAGATTAAAAGTGACTCTATAATTAGCTTTAGTTCATCCACCAAAGGAATTCATAAACTTCTGCCTCAGGCAGACAACACAACAATACCCATAACAAAATCAAGGTTTCAGTGTCTTAGCTAGCATCTAAGGGTTGTCAGCTTTGGAATATTGTTGGGTTTGTTTTAATATTGGACTTAGTTTTAAACTTAATAATAAATTGGGGGGTAATTCTCTTAGGTTTTTGAAAATCTGTAGTTTTGGTTTCACTCCTTAATAAACTGTCATCCAATAAAAATAAATAAAAATAATTCAAGGAAACCTTGAAAATTTGGACCAAAGCACCTCTGTGATCTTTTAAAGTGAGAGATTAAAGTCTTCTGAAACATCTGCTGCTCAATAGTCTTTATCAGGTTGAAAGTTTCAAAAGTAGATTCTATTCCTGGAAAATATATAACAGATGTTGCTGTTCATTATCTCATATACAATGTGTGAGTATGTAAGAGAGGGAAAAGGCAGGAGACAAAGGCAGCAAAAAGTCTTCTGAAGCTACTCATGTTCCTCCTGGATACAATATCCACACAAGTGCCAGCACAGCCATGGAACTGCAAGGTGAACTGGAGCAGGGAGGAAATTCTGCTAAGAAATACCTTTTTTTTGCCACATCATTCTTCACTCACAGGGAGTGAGAGTTTAGGGAGATGGTAGCAAGGAGTAGGTACTGCCTAAAAAGACACCAAGAAGGAAATGGCAGCCAAAGACTATCTCTATAGCTGCAGCGAGTTTTGAGCTGGGTCTTATTTCTGTTAACAAAGGATTTGCCACACAGGTATCATCCCTCTCTCCGCCTGAAGGAGAGAGCCAAGCCTAGTTCCCCTCTTTACCTCTACCAGCAGTTAAGTGATGCTGGAAATGACCATCCCAATGTCTTCTATGGATTTTCCTCCCCAGATGTAATAGCAACTTACTTTGCCTTAGTGGGTGACATAAAAACCTCTAAGTGGTGCTAATAGTCAGGAAAATTTCTATGCCATACATGCCATCTGAAATACTGTAGTTCTGTAAAGCTCGGAGAGAGAGGCACTTTGTACATTGCATAAATGAAAAGTCAGTACAAGAACAGCTCACCATTGCCATACCATTCCCTCTTAGGAGAGACATATGCTTGTGAGCAAAAGCTCAGTTCCTGCCCTAAAAATGCTGCCATTCTAAAATACTCAAGGTATTCTAAAAAACTGTGCCTGATGAAGAGCACAGTTTTCTCTGAGAAAGGCTGGAGCCAAATGTCTCAAAAGCAAGCTAGAGAACCAGATGACATGTTGTTTTACCAGTTACTTTGGCCTAACAAGCAGATTAAAGGAATCTAGGTTTCTTCCAACCTCCAAAGCAGGACTTCAGTGCAATACTTGGGCACGTCTCAGGCTGTGGCACAACGAGGCAAGTGTGTGGAGCAGGTGGTTCACCTCACTCATCATGAGTCCAAGATAGATGAGAAGGGAGGCAGCTCTTGAGAGATCTCTTACAGCCTGGCAACAGTTCAGTCCACTCCAGTGCTTCTTGCAAAGATCTGCCAGGATCTAAGCACTTCAAAAAAATCCCTCCCCCTGCTCCCAGAAAAAACCCACAAAGTTTCTTTCTGTGTGGACCTTGCCCCATAGCTCAAGAGGCTCCGATAGCTATAACCAGGAGTGAAAACACAAGGTCACTGCTGGAGGAGTTAGCTCTGAGCCAGGACTGTTGGCACACGCTCTGGAAGAAAGCACAGAGTAAGCACAATTTTAAAGAACTAGCAGTCAGGTAGATTTGTGGATGTTTTGCTTAGAAACAAAACTAATGTAATGTATTTCTCTTCCCTTGAGATTACATGGGGCACTGACATCCCAGAGAAGCCAAGGATCACTAAAAAGTTGGTGTAATAGCACCATTTTCACAAGTCTATAGACGCAAGATAAGGGTATTCTGAGTATTTCACTTTCAATTATTTTTGGACAGAGGTGTTTAAGTATCAGACAGGACATCTCTTTTTACATTGCAATATCTAACTACCTCCCCACTATTGAGAGAAGACCCAGGGAACAGAATAGTAAAAGACATATGGAAGACATGAGGCCTCGCCCCAACAATATAAAGATGACCTTGAGTTGGTAATAACAAAAGCTTTCAGACCTCTGGACATTTTGCCATCTTACAAAAAGGGTCAGTGACTCACTCAACAAAATGTCTGTATAAAGAAATGGGTCCCACTATCATCATGATTAAACTAATCAGCATTTGTGTTGGCAACAAAAAAGGTGAGGATTTAATGGATGCAGAGAAGAGACAACCTTCCAGCCTACGGGGCTATACCCCAGCTATATTATTAAGCTGGCATATACTAGCCTGAAGAAAAAATACAGAGTTTGCCTATACAAGACTTGCTTAGTATGTCGCACTCAGGAATTATTATGGAAAAACACAGGAGTTTTTGATCTGTTCTTCAAACGTAAAGTATGAAAAGGCTTTTCTATTGGTGACGAAAAACCTTCAGCATATTCTACCAGGACATAAAGTACAACACCCTGTTCTTTCCCTTTAAAGATTCCCAAGCTAAGGCAAATTGGAAAATTATAAAAGCTCTTGTACTGCAAGGAAAAAAGCAACATTTCTATACCCTGCTGTTCACAATGTATAGGTTCTCTTTAGTTAGAAGAGAGGAGAAAAGTGACTCTATCTCAAGAAGCAGGTCCCAAACTGAAAAACAGTTTAGCTTGACAAAACACCAGTATGGTTAACACATAGGGAAAAAAAAAAAGAAAAAAATCATCTCTTTTTTCATGATCTAGTTTTGATTTGAAAGGCATCAAAATTAATACAATCTTCCATAAATGAAAACTCCCTGGAACTTGTAGCTGTTGAATGAAACTGATGTCCCATGAGTTTTACAACTGAAAATTATGAAAATTCCCAGCAATCACAGGGGAAATTAGAAGTTCCCCCAGTCTGCTACTGAAAATAGTAATCTTGATATTGGCAGTGCTTGCAGCGTACTTGTTTCTCAGCCATGTCTACAAGCTATGTCTATATTAGGATTTAGTGCAGACCAATAGGAGATCGTAGAAACAGTCTGTGCTAAGAACCCACGTTATACGTATTTCAAGGGCGTTCATCTTGAATACTTACTTCTCTTGTGGACTGAACTCCCACTAGTGATGGAAGGAGGTTGTATGTGCTCGTTGAATACATCTTTTGGTTTCATTTAATTTGAACAGAATCCAATTATGGAGCCCGAGATCTCTGGCAATGGAAAGCACAGCACAGGAAGTACAAGGGTATAATCTGGAAACTCACTTCTAGAGGGTACACTTCAGCCAAACAAATATGCTCAGGTAGACACCCCTCAAACAAAGAAGATGGGCAATAATTTTGACTAGGCAGGGAGGAATAAAAAAGAAGCAGAGTATCCTGGCTGTGTGGATATATGGAGAGGTTATCCATCCCTGCAGTATTTCAGCCCTTCCATGCCCATCCAAGTGAATCTCAGCGGTACAAAGTCCTGTTCAGCTGGGCAAACACCATGGCTGCTGGAGTCAAGGGAAGTACAGGCTTCACTGATTTACTCAAGTGAGTCTTATCTTACCTTATCACAAATAGTTCTGTAAAGCTAAAAGTAACAGGTTATTTTCCTATACACCCAATTGTATGAGTCTTCCCATGCGTTGTTAAATATGACTACAAAAATAAGTATGGCAACTAAGGCATGTCCATGTTTTCTGGGTGTTCACTGACAAACAAAGCAAATCATCTCATTTCATCCAGAGTGGGCATAACAATGTAAAATTAGCACACAAACAAATCCAGCTGCGGCTAAGTATTTGGGTGCAACTCAAAGCTTGCAAAAACTAAGTCGACTTTCATGGACCAGGCATATGTTGTGCCTTTCTTTTCCTGCATCACTGAAGGATGAACAATTAATGATCAGTGGAGAATTTATGACTTGATTATGAATCATTTTCTGCCTGACTTGCTCTCCTGAATAATTTTTGTTGTAAAATAAATTATTTGTGGATCGTTGCCATTCATTAATTCTCCAGTAATACCAGTTTTGAGGATGATATCTCCCCCAATAACTTGCTTTCTGACAAATTAGGGAAGATAGACTTTTTTTTTTCTAGACCATGAATATCTGCAGAAATTATGTTCATCAGTACCTGGACTGTTTTATAAAAACTGAGTACTCATGTAAGATAACAAGATGATCGAGCAGCCCAAAGACAACTTCCAAAAAAGGCACTAATAACAGAGCCATCTTAAGGCTTCTCAGTAGTGTAAGGAAAATTGAACTATGTGTCCCAAAAAAAGAACAAACTTAGTTCTGAGACACCATCAGATCTTGTTCTTGGGTGGAAAAGGGAAGCCCTTGGGAGATATAGTGGAAAAACAATTGCTGTGAAACTGGATTTAGATCCCATGGAACAGAGGAGAGAAGGAGATGGACTAGAAGGGTCACTGAGATATGGAAGCCTGTATTATGTTCTAGGGGGAATTCCACACTCACCTTATCATATAACCCTGCAGGACTTCACTCAATCCATCTACGGTAGCTGACTCTGGACATGCCAGGGACATGGGATCATATTTATCATGCCAGTGCATGACAACTGCCGTCTTCCAAAGACCCCCGGGCCTCACCTTTTCCATGGTTGCTTCCTCACCTCCCAAGAAAGTAGATATGATGGGACAGCCAATTGGTCTCCTTCTCTGCCTTTTTGTCAGTGAAGGATACACCAAGACATTTCCAAGGCTGGTCTAGGCTCAAAGGGGAGGAACTCTGTGGCAGACATGTCTCTTGGTAAGGCAAAGTCAAAGGCTGTTTGGGGATCCCCTCCTTTTGAAGACGGTGGGAACCACCCTTGGATGCTGAGTGCACTGCTCCTTGTTTGCAAGACTGAAGGGGGAAGGATCACGGAATAGACTCAGCTTCTGTTGGCAAGACTTGTGTCCTTGTCTCTGTCTTGAAGTTCCCACCATCTGTGTGTTTTAGGCTACAAAGGAGTGAGTGCAAAGAGAGAGAATTGCCTTAGTGGATGTGTAGGCCCATAAAAGCCACCCAGGCAGAAGGAATTCTGCCAATCCAAAGATATCCAACTTCATTGCTTTGCAAACTTCCTTGGAAAACAGCAAGAATTCTGACAGAATTATTTTGCTCTGAAACACAATATAGACCTGGTTAGAAAAAAACCTCAGCAAAATGTCTTTCCATTTGGGATCATAGGGTCACCTAAAATGGCATACTTTGTCTTTGAGAAAGATCTATTTTGAAAGAAAAAAATGTTTTTAAAGTATCTGAAAAGGTCAAAATGTTCTATTTGAATTTGTTCAGAATGGCATGTTTCATTTTCTCTCTTGAAATTAATTTTTATCAATAGTTTTTACATTAAAAAACAAAACAACAAGGTAACATCCTGATTTTTAAGAAAGTTGGGGTGGGGTTTTTTTGTAATTTAATGTGCCATGCAACCCTAAATGAATTATTTTAAGAATTTTAAATTAAACCAATTTTTGATACTTTTGGTTTTATCCTCTTACACAATAAAATAAACTTGAGAAACACAACACACTGAGAAACCCAACTACCACTGAGCTTTCTTGATTCCTCTATCAATTCACTGTCCTTTTTGTATCCTTTCAAGAATTTAATAAAGATTCTTTCAAGAAATTACCCCACACGAGACTGAACAATGACCACAGTGCTTTTCCACTCTGGATACTCATTCCCTTCCTCCTGGCGCATCTCATACCAGCTTGTAGTTGGACTTCTAGGATGTGAACACAAACCATGGCCATCTTTAGGGTTCTCAAATCACTGGATTCTTAATACATGTAATAGAAATATATTGCAAGTTTCCCTTATTAAAATAGAAAAGTATTTGTTTTCATTAATTTGATGGGAGGACTGGGGAAGCAATTGTCCCCCTGTACTTGGCACTGGTGAGGCCGCACCTCAAATAATGTGTTCAGTTTGGGGCCCCTTATTATAAGAAGGCATTGAGGTACTGGACTGTGTCCAGAGAAGGGCAATGAAGCTGGTGAGGGGTCTGGAACACAAGTTTTATGAGGAGCAGCCAAGGGAACTGGGGTTGTTTAGCCTGGAGAAGAGGAGGCTGAGGGGGGACCTTATGGCTCTCTACAACTACCTGAAAGGAGGTTGTAGAGAGGCGGGGGTCAGTCTCTTCTCCCAAGTAACAAGTGATAGGACAAGAGGAAATGGCCTCAAGTTGTGCCAGGGGAGGTTTAGATAGGATATTAGGAAAAATTTCTTCACTGAAAGGGTTATCAACCATTGGGACAGGCTGCCCAGGGAAGTGGTTGAATCACCATCCCTGGAGGTATTTAAAAGATGGATAGATGTGGTGCTTAGGGACATGGTTTAGTGGTGATTTTGGCAGTGCTAGGTTGATGGTTGGACTCGATGATCTTGGTTGGAAGACCAACCTAGATGATTCTATGACTCTATAAAACTGATCCCGCACTGTCCGTCAGATGTACAACATGTGGCTATGAGAACACAGATGTCCTTGAACTTTCATTTTTCCACAGACACTGTCAGGCATGTTGTTTTTGTTGTCACGCCCCACAGTTTCCCAAGCAGGCAAGGCCCAAACTACAGTGGAAATGTTACCTTTCTTCTTCACAAAAGAATATGCAGAGCCCATGAAAGAACCATCAAAATACCATTGTTCCCTGCTGTGCAAGTGTGACAAACATATAGACAGCTTTCTCAACAAACTGAAAGTAAGACAGACATGTTTATCATTTCCATAAATTGCAGGACTCTGCTGACCACAGAATCTCATGAGAAGGCATGCAGGCTAGAGTGGGCACTGAATTCTGCCAACCTATATGCTACCAGCAAAAATTTCAAAGATGAGAAGTACAGATATTAGAAGTACTCTGTCAGTGGGTAGGACTTCACACCACTGAACTATTAAATGGGCAAGATTTTGTATGACAGCAGCAATGGGAGGGAAGGATAATCCAGTGCATAAGGTGCCCAAATGGGAGCTCACACCACTGGCCAAGTTCTAAGTGCACAACCAGCTATTGCCAGTTACCACTGGCAACTGTGCAGGCATCAGTTCAGCCTGTTCCAGCTATAAGACTGTGTAACTCACCTTTCATTAGGGTTTTAACGACCCATAAATCACCTGTCAGAATCCTAAAGCATGTTTCACCCTCCTCTCAACTGAGATTTCCTCTGTGACCTTTGACAAGTTATTTTGTTTTAGCCTCACCACAGATCCCCATCTATAAAAAAGGGGTCAGCACATTCCCATTTTATAAGAAAGTTCTATGAAGGTACATACCCAGCACGGCACAAGGCACTCAGAAGCCGCCATACAGCTGGATAAACCAGGCAAGAAAAGTAGCTAAGCACAAGGCAGCTAAACCAGTTTGCTAAATGTTTTGTTGCACATTAAACTTTGATTGTTCATGAGAGCAGATGCACTATGAATTAATAAACAGCTGATACCCTTGTAAGAATTTAAAAAAATGATATAACTTAAGAGTTTACTTTAGGGCAGACTCAAGGAGACAGAGAGGCAGGCACACACACACATCCATGCATTTATTTGCACGTGCAAGTTCAGGTGCATGTGAAAAGCTCATTTCTATTTGCAGGTGCAAACTTTTTCCAGTGTGGAGGCTTACAACTCAGGAAATTTTGCACATTTCACAAGGGTGGAAAAAAGTTTTGATTTCATGGTAAATATTTCATGAAACAAAGACCAGATGTTTGCCTTAGCTCCTGTTTTTACTCTGCCTTACTTTCCCAGCTGGAGTTATTAATTATACCTTTTATTCTCCTACTGCAGCTCTTAATTCTAAAAGATTAAATGGCTTGATTAGCACTGTTTAGCTTTTCCTAGGTGGTTTATTGAATGTCACATTTAACATTCTGGTACCTCACAGATGAAGCTAAATTCTTGCAGCCTTGAAGAAATATGGCTTTTTTTTTCCCAGAGAGCAAGAGAAGGGCATTTGTTACATATTTATGAACACATCACACCGGACATTTCTATTTATTTTTTAACACACTCTCACAAACACACAGCCTGTCCTAGACTGTATGTTATTTATAAATGTTGATACTTAGTTCTTTTGGAAATGCCTCCTGGAAATTTTTTCATAAAAACAGTGGCTGGGAGGGTTACAGAGATTTGTTGAAACCTTGGAGTTAACAGAATATTCTCACATGATTTTTCTAACTCTTCAACCTTCTTGGACACACATAGAAAAGAATGCAATGAAGCACACAATTCTTCAGAGGATAAAGAGCACTTACTTCTTCATCCTGGTACAGCTTATATGGCTGTATCTATGCTCATGAGACAGAGTCAATAATTCACCATAAGAGATCTTTGATGTCACTCCATTAGTGACTGGTTAACATAGTGCCAAGAATCGTGCTTTTAAATTGCCTAACACCCAAATCCTAAAGCTCTCCACTCAATTGAATCTTGAGCCAGCCATCAGATGATGGCCATCCCAATGTTTGCATTGGACCAGTATCTAAAGTCAGAAGGCTGGTGCGGGATTCCTGTGAAATTAAAAGCAGCCCTAGCCTTAACACTCAGGCTGTGAGTTAAAGTGCTTGCAAACAGCTTTCTCTCTTCTACCTCCTACCCTTAAACTCGAGGACTAATATAGGTAGCTACCCAGCTAGCTGAAAGTGCTTTCAAAAAACCATCATTTTAGACCAATCAAATCCATGTTCTACAACAACTTTTCAGATTCTAGTGCTCTAAGGACTTTTTAAAAAATGTAATAAGATTTCTTTTCCTGTGTTTTTTACCTCCAAGAAAATACAAAGATGACCAACCAGCCACTTACTCTGAATAAAGAGATTATGTGGACTCCAACGGCTAGAAGTAGAATGCAATAAGAGGTAAAGGCTGAATACAGATTTCACTCTATGCCGAGACAGAGGTCCTATGTAACCACTGAAAGATGTTCGTGTGCAGATGGAGTCGATGTGACGTCAGTTTGGTCAATTTTTATAATCATATCTTTGAATTCAGAGGTATCTGGTCTTAAAAAAAACCCAGATCTTGTCTTTCTCCCAATTTGCATTCACATACACATATAAATTCCCACGGAGGAGGGGCTATGTCTGCATCACAACAGAGCACAGGGGTGAGGGCACTGCATGGAGCTTGCCGGCTGGAGCAGCTCAAACTACGAAGCTGGGAGCAGCAGGGTCAAACTCTGAGTAAATTAGACAGAGACCCCCTTTCATTCTCTGCACCATATGCCAAGCATCCTGCACACTGGGCACGGGGCAATAGCAATATACTGTGTTTACATACCTATGCCAGGAGCTCTGGCCATTGGCACATGTGCAGAAGCAATTAATTCAGAGAAGTTTCTAAACCTTAAATGATTTTTATTTGTCACGGATTACACCCTCACCCAACTCCCCCCTGTGGTCTCTCACTCTGGTTGGTTTCCCATTCCATTTACTTCCAAGTGCCCCCCCCAAGCCCCAAACAAACAAAACCAGATGTGGGACTAAAATGCTATTTTGTGTCACTGCAGCAGCCCTTTGTTTTGCCTTGTTTGTTTAGCTCTAGTTTGGAAGAACTTTGGGGCAGAGGCTCTCAATTGCTCTTTGTTTACATCTCATCTGCAAAAGGGCCTCCTCCTTCTTTGTGGGCTCTTGCAGTCTACCACAATAAAGATGACTATTAATAATATGACCTTCAGCTAGCTGGAATGTATTCAGCAATTTAAGGCATTGACATTGGAGAAATCCTTATGAATGCCTGAGATCATATAACCCTTCCATTTGTTTTCAGGCCTATCTCCAAGCTGTGGTTAAGTAGCTATCATTTCTAACATTTGCATTCCTCTTACCCCATAGTGTGTGTGGGGGATGGTACTATCATAATTATACCACATTCTTCTGGGTTCCATAACGAGCTATTATTTTGCTAATGGAATATTCAAGCAGTCTGCAGTAATTTATCAAATAGTCCCAAGTCCCATTTTCTCTGTGTGAATCTTTTTGTTCACAGGTAAATTGATGTGTGGGGGGTTATCAAGGCTTTTTTGTAATTCAAATTAACCATTCCACCCCCCTCTCTGAAAAAAGATCGTTAGACACAGAATGTTATTTTTTTTTTCTAATGATGTTTAGAATTAGAATTGTGCAGCCTTCCTGTGAGTGGCAATTTCTGCATTTTAATTCATTCTTACAGTGTTTTTGCATTTTAACGCCTAATTTTGAAAATTTGCCTAAACTAAAAGGGAGCAAAATGTAATTCCATTTCTCCTTACAACTATTGTCTGCTCCACTCTCAGATTAAACTGCCAACAGTGTAGAGTGCCATTGAATTGGAGATGAGAAGAAAAAAAACCATCACCCTCTCAGTTTATTTTACTTATAGTAAAAAAAAGCCCAAACCCAAGACCTGGATGTATACATAGACCACACTGAACACACACAAATATACATCTCTTCCACTGTGTATTCCTCTGTGTATGAGGAAGAGGGAAGGAGCGTGTAAGCGTGCGTGTGTGTGCACATGTGGATGCATGCAGGGTAGGAGGGGGAACCAATACCTAACAAAAGAAGTTAAGTGCAAATGATTTTTGTGAAAGACAAGATTTCTTCCTTTCTCAAAAACTGTCACTGTCAGTTCCTCACTTATGTCCTAGCTACAGTCTGGAAACTAATGGCTGGCTGTGTCAGAGGTGAGTTTTGGCGTAGAATCACAGAATGGCTGAGGAGAGAAGGGATCTTTGGAGTTCGTCTAGTTCAACCCTCTGTTTTGAGCAAGATAGCAGATGACACAGAACTGGGAGGAGTGGTTGATACACCTGATGGTTGTCAGCAAGAGCAGGTTGCTCAGGACATTGTCTGGTTGTGAATATCATCATGGATGGAGACTCCGCAACCTTCCTGGGCAACCTGTTCCAATGTTTGACCATCCTCACTGTTAAAAAAAGGGAGGTTTTGATATTCAAATGGAATTTACTTTACTTCAATTTGTTCCCATTGCCTCGCTTCTTGTCACTGGGCACCTCTATGAAAAGTCTGTCTCCATTTCCTTAATCCTTCCAATCAGGTATTTATGCATGTTGATAAGATCCTCCCAGAGCCTTCCCTCCTCTGAGCTGAACAGTCGCAGATCTCAGCCTCTCCTGTATGCCAAATGTTCCAAGCCCTTAATCACCTTTGTGGCATTTTGCTGGACCCACGGCAGTGTGCCCATGTCTCTCTTGCACTGGGAATCTCAGATCTGTACCTAGCACTCATCAGGGCCAAATAGAGGGGAAAGATCACCTCAATTGAGCTGCTGACAATGCTCTTCCCATTGCAGTCCAGGACACTGTTAGCTTTCTTTGCTGCAAGAGCACAGTGCTGGTTCATGGTCACCTAGGTACCTTCCAGGACCCCTGAGGCTTTTTTTGCCAGGCTGATTTCCAATTGGTTGGTCTCAGCCTGGCCTAATGCATGGGGTTATTCCACTGGACCTGACATTTTCCTTTCTTGAACTTCATGAGGTTCCTGTCACCCATTTCTCTAGCCTGTTTATGTCCCTCTGGATGGCAGCACAACCATCAGCTGTATCAGCACTCTTCCCAGTTTTTTGCCATCTGCAATCTTGCTGAGGTTATGCTGTGTCCTATCATCCAGGTCATTAGTGAAGATATGAAATACTGGCTGCAGGACTGATTTCTGGGATAAAGCACTAGTGACTGGCCTCTAGCTAAACTCTGTCACTGATCAGAAACCCCTGAGATCATCAGTTCAACCGGTTTTCAACCAACCTCAGAGCTTACTTCCTTCCTTTTCCTCACCTCATAGTCCATACTTCCTTCATTTTCTGTGAAGATGTTAGAATAAGCAGTATTGCATGTTACGGAGAAAATGAAAAGAAAAAATCATATGGAGAGATTATTGCCTTCATCTGCCTCTATATATGTCCTGACCATCTCCTCTTCTTAGATCGTGGTCTTCACCACAAATATACTAAGTGGGGTCGCATGGCTTTTCTGGGGATCTGCCTCCATAAAGAACATTGCACAGGAAGTGCTTTGATTTTTCAAACCACAGAGTTAATTTTCCTTTGCTTTTGATCACCATACGCTGCCATGAGGTCGCATTCCACTTAGGGTATCTGAGTACAAGAACCTGTTTCCTCCCACTCTTACAAAAAAAACAGCTCCCACTCATTTATTGTGGAGTGGGAAACAGAACCAGCTAATAAACAGTTTTGAGATTCAGTCCATGAGGCATGAAACCAGAATATCTACCAACCATAATGTTTTTCATCCCTGGCCTGTTATTTTGGCCCAAAATTATATCCTATAGCCAAGCATTCCTCCCAGTGAAGATTGATATTAAAACTGACACGTTACTGGGGGAGCGGGGGAGGTGCAGTTTTGTTTGTGACTAGATGGCCTTTTCTAATGAAAACCATTCTGTCACAAAGAATTTCTGATTTGCTACAGTAGATTATCTTTCTATAGCATTAGCTCAGGCAGATACTGAGCCAGGTGTCGTCTGAATGTGCTGATCTGTTCTAGTATCTTTTAACAAAGATACCGTAAACTTCTTAAGTGCTCTGCTGATTGAAATACACAAGAATCAAAATAATGAAAGGACCTGAACTTTATCAATTACCACCCAAGCAGTCTCTCCAGCCTTTAGTTCATGATCTTAGAATAAACTGGTTTTCTCCCTCACCTGCTGGTTAACCACTGCACACAGGGCAGCGTGAGCTCCTCCTTACCGTGCACAGCGCTGACATCTGGTCTTCCATTCCAAGAACTCATGTCAGGTTCTGCATCCCTCAGATGTATGCATGCCTACAGCAAAGTATCTCACAGGGGGTCCTTACAGATGGGGTATCCTGACAGTACAGCATGAAAACAAACAGGTCAGATGATAGATACTCATTTTTACCCAAATTACACAACTGGTATTAACCACACTGTTACTGGCAGAGGGAACTGGGGAGGTGGGCAGGAACTTGCAGCTAAGCCTGGAATTCCTACCAGAAGAAGTATAGCCAACAAGGCAGTGTGTAATGTGGAAATTTTAACACTGAAGCAACATTCTGCCATAAACAAGTGAGCGAATATCTTGCAACTCTCTGCGTGCAGGCATTTTTTTAATTTCCATCTTAGAACATATGTTAGATCTTACGCTATTGTAACACATTTTCTTTGAACCATATCTCTCACATTTATAAATACGTCATCTGAAGTGGTGAAATGCCAGGAGACTGCTCTATTGCCACATCATTCATTGGACATAAATATTCTGATGTTGAGCGTCACTAGCTTAGTTGAAGAAGGTTGTGCAATATAAACATTTGGTTCGTAAATAAATAAGGGATAAATGTCTTAGAATGCTGCCTCCTGCTGATAGCAGCTTAAGTTAAATGTAAGCTAAGCTCTCTGTGTTTCCAGTAGATTCATGGCATTACGCTTAAAAAAGAATTCACTTGCTCGCTTAGCCCACCTTCTAGCGTGAAGGTTGCCATCTGAGAACCTGCAGATTTTGCTTCGGACAGAAATCTGAACAGGCAGTTTGTTGAGAGTTTTCCCCTGCATTTGTGTTTGCTTATTTGAAAGTGTAAGGTTTGGTATCCATTTTGCTGGAGCAGAGAGGCAAAGCAATGAGACAAAACTAAAAGCCTATCTTTTGGAACTGAAGAAACTTAAAACCAGAGGTACGCTTTGTGCACCACAGTAACACTTGTATGAATACAGAAAGTGTCTCACCACTGTTCTAAAAAGCTACACAAGCCATTATCTACTAATTTATGATCCCTGTAGATGAAGACAGATTTACAGTACATATTTTGCTGGCAAAGATCAGTTGGTCAAAGGTTTCTCCTCTTCACGCTATTACCAACAAAACTGTACAAGAAAAAAAATTATATGAAGATATGCTCTAAAAGCATGCTTTGGCTAGCACAACTGCATATACTCAGGGGAGTGCTGGGGCAGCTTGAATAAATCTTGGCAGTGCTGCAGCTTTGCCTGTGTAAAAGCACTGCAAATTTGAAGGCATTTGCCATCATAACATACTGATATAACTATTCAGACTTAGTATGGATTTGTCCTGAAACAGAAATAAACACCAGTGCAACTTAGCAAGACAGGAAGATATTAGATACGTACAGAAGACATCTGGTGATTCATGGGTGCACATTATCTACCACAGCACTTACCAGGGAGGATCTTTGCAACATGGAAATCTGTGCACTGAAAATGATGCAAACCCATTTTGCAACAGGCTGATGAACAATACATCAGAAAGCAACAGCTTCCAGCTCTACCAAATAAAACTGACACAGAGCAGCCTGCCTAGAACTCAGCATCCCATTGCTAATCCTGTGAGCCAGCCCACTATTTGTTTGTATTGTGAGAAAATGGAACAAGGGCTTTGGGAAAGAGGGAGGTAAGAGAAGATGATAACTTCATCAGCAATAAAATTCTCTTCTTGATACTAATTTATGTTACTGCAAGAGCCAACCAGACCGCACTATGTCCACCCTCATGATACTGCTGTTTCAGCTGACTAGGATCCTGCTTTTCAGCTCATTTTTTTCAGTTCACATTGTTCAGGGATGAATCCTATCAATTTTGCTTCAATCCTAAACTATAAATGGGCACATAGTCATAAACAGAGGAAGGGTGGTCCAACAGTAAAGGCACTATCTCTTGGAGACCAAGGCTACAGGTCCTGCTTTGCAACTGACTACTGATCTCACAAAGGTCATTAACTGAGTACAGGTGAACACAGGGAGAATAAAACTTCCCCCCTTTACCAGGAGTAGGAAAGGAAGAGTAAAAATTGTCAGCTTCTCATTGTACAGATAGGTTAAACTGTTAAAGATAACACTGCCAACTAAGTGTGTAAACAATCATATTTCAATCATAGATGTTTGGGACAGACCAAATACTCCGCACTTCAGCCCTGGTTGACACAATGGCACCCTCATCCCACTTGGCTCATTCCGACCCAGAAAATATTATTGTTACTTTTACCATGACAGCACACCTTTTTGGAGGCAAATAGAGTTCTGGTTCCCAGAAGCATATCATATATACAATGAAATACATCTCACAGGAGAGCTAGATGCTCAGCTGCAGTGCTCTCTTTTTACCAGACATTTTTGTGCAATTCCATATCCAAAAGCAAATTTTCCAAAATAGCAACACTTCCACGTCATTGTTCTGTGGAGTTCAAAGCCTCCCTGCCTTTTTCGTTGAAGATTTTCCCAGTTCTGCAGATTCAGTCAAGAGTTACTCTTTCTGTCTTCTGTGCTGATGTAAAGTGTTTTCGCTGGTTAATGTGGGAAGGAAGGCTGACACTGCTTGCCCTGCTAACACCACTGCTTAGACTCACAACTTTTGATGATCTGCTCCATCTTTTAAAACCAATTGGCAGTAAAATATGATCAGAAAGTCCTTCTTCTCTGAGTACAAGAACAAGTGGAGACCCTGGAGGCTGAAAACAGTGCATTTTATAGTCATTCAGGAGCCTTTGTGATTAAGAAACCACACACCGACACTTCTGCTAATTTTTGCTCTGCCTCATTGCTCATGAAAAGATCTAAATGCTACCTTCCAGCAGAAGTGGGGAGGCGGGAGGAAGACTCTCATCCCTTGAATGGCAGAGGCTTTGCTAGCACTTCCACAAAGGTATGCTGCACAAGAAATCACACTTGGCTTCTCTGACTAGCAGGGGTGTCAACAGGGGAGGCAAATGCTTTCTGAAGGGAAGTATATCACTCCAATCTTTTTCAGAGGCAGGATCCTGCAACGCTCAGAGGCTGTTTCCATGGCCTATTCGTGCAGAAAACAGGAGTTCCCTTGTTTCCTGTGAGAGATGACAGGCCAAGATGACAATCTTCACTAAAACCTACCCAGTTCAAACTAACATTCCCCTGCCCTCATCCCTTGCTGTTGCCATGGTCTGGTTAATGTAAAACTCAACTGAAAACACATGATACCGAGAAGAATTTAGATACGCGCTTGTAGGCACAGTAACCATGGTTAATGCAGAGGTCTTCCACAAGATTACTGACTCCTCAGCAATAGTGTGGGATGGTGGAATTTGTAGCTGGTCCCAGGGACAAAAGCTCACATTGCTGTTTTATGTTTAACATCCTAGTAAACTCAGGAAAGGAGAAAACTTTTTGCTTGCCCTTGATCCTGACAAAGAGCTTCCATGAGCCCCACCACTGCAGCTGTTTCAAATGGAGAAATCTTAATTTTGCTGAAAATCCTTTCCTGCCCTCTTGCCTTCAAAATCAATATGTCGTAGTGAGTTATTTCATTAAGTACTCCTCATGCTCTGTACACAGCTCGTCTTTGAGGACAACCTTTAGAAATACCCGCTGTCTGCAGTGCTGCTAGTAAAAGGACACGTGGTGTTTTGTAGTGGGGATGTGCCACGTGGGCTCTTCCCTGGTCTTCTTCATAAATATATATTACAATTGCTCCCATTACTAAGGAAAATAAAATTGTCTTTTTGGTCCTTAGTGAGGCATATTTGTTCCCTTTCTCCCTTCATTCCCAAGCTGACCTCTCTCCTACAGACAAACATGAAGACAACCTTAAGCGACAATGAGACAAATTTCATTTTATTGTGAGCTGCTTTTTCAATTATTTTTCTCCTCTCTGTTTCTCCTGGCTGATCCAGACCAGGCTGTTACTCTGACAGGGGTCCCTAATCTCCAGATTAAAATACGCAAATTGTTATCTTTCCTTCCACTTAGACCTGTGTCAGATAGATTGTAATTACTAGGAAATGTTTGATTTGGATTTATATGAAAGAAGATAGTTACTTACTTTTGTCATCTTCCTTAATAAAATAAACCCAATTTGGCATGATCTAATCAATGTTCAGGTACAATACAGATCACAGAGTATTTTATATTCACTACGGAAGCTGCTGTTAAAAAAAATTAAGCAACTTCTGAAAATCTCTAACACCCCCTACTTTCTACCTTCCACCTCCCACCATTAAATTAGTATTAAATACGTTATACTAAAACAATGGAAACAAAAGCAGGTGCAATGCATCAAGTTTTGCACTTCAAGTAATTCACACTGAGATCGTCAGATTGATATTAATGATCATTGGCTTAAGATTTTACAAAGAATTTATTTCCAAAATCCATGGATATATTCCAGTTTTCAATCACTGTAAAGCAAAATTTCATTGATACTTTTAAATTATGGAATTATACTGCACAAAGAATGGCTCTGTGCAGAGACTTCCCCCCCCCCTTTCTAATTCCTCTTGGTTTTTTAACTAATTCTAAAAAAACCCCATTCAGTAGTATCATCATTAATGATGATGACATAGTAGAGCTCTCTAAGTACATAGAGATTTAAAAATACAGAGTGTTGAAGGAGAACTGTACATGGTCAAAGTAAATTCTTTCCAGATTTTCCAGGGAAATTTGAAGACATGTAGCCAAAAAAAAAAAAAAAAGACTATTTTCATAAGCATGAATCACTTTCTGTCCCAGATACTGTTACAGGGTAACATAATAGCTGAAAAGCTGGAATTCCGTAAATGCAGTCCTACATAATTGATCCAATTTTACCAACACGTGACATGGAGGGTGCACTGCTTGAAACTAAATGCATGTGTTAGTGGGGACCTGAGTAAGGGAAAATATGGGTTGTTAGAAGTCATGGTAATCTTCCCCAAATACCCGGGGAAATTCTGCATTTACAAAAAGGTCCACTTCTAGCATGTTATATCTTGTCAGGGACTACTTAATAAAATAGTCTTATGAAAAATATGAATATCTTCATAGGCTTTCCTGATATTTCATTTAACCTGCTTGTACATCTACAAATTGAGAAGTTTTCTGAAATTTTGTAATGTAGCAATTTTGGCAAGATATCATTAAATGCTTCTAACTTTGCTCTAATGTACTGTAAAGACCATTTCAAGCAGCTGAGCTACAGCATCCTAAGAAATTGTTGCTGCTGACAACTGCATGTTACCACTCTTCCAGCTGGGCCAAACCAACGATAAGTAAAAATGCTGCGGTGACATGTTGCCAGCTCCTCTCGTTAGACTCTGAATGTGCCCATTGTACCAGCTTTTTCACTTAAGAATTACGAACATTCAGCAGAAGGTGCAATAATTGCTTAAACCACAGTGACTTAGTTGCTTGTAATTGTCTAACACAAAATTGCCTGACACAAAAAGAGATGCAGTGGGTTTGGAGATGAATAAGATACAGCCCAGTAATTATGCCTCTAGGAAGGGATTCAGGTCTCTGTGACAGACTCTCTGTGCAACCCTAAGTACATCACATGGGGCCACATACACAAAATTTACATTTGGCAAAAAAAAACCCCAACATAAACCCAATGTGGTACTTAAGCACAAATAAGCATTCCCTTGGCAGCCCAGCTGAACGCTGGAGAGGCTGCAGGCTTTTGCTCTGTAGCCACCAATGTAAATCACATCATAACTTTGTGCGTGCCCACAGGCCATTCTGGCCAAGCTACAAATCTTGCAACCCATCTCCTCCCTGTGCCGGGGACTTCACAAATTAGTCTCATGCTATGGCTGTCTTTACATACAAAAGAGCATTTTAATTTGTAATTCTCATTTTTATCAGACAGGTGAAAAACTAACTACTCAGTCATTGTTAGAGGGAAAAAAAGTGAATCAGGGGTTCATACTCAAAGAAGCAAATTCAGTAATTAAGTCCAAAAGCTGTTTCAATCTGAAAATCCTAGCTTCATCAACATGCCTGGCTTACGCCTCACACACACACACTCTCCCCAAGAAAATGTCTAAATCTGAAAAAGAATTAACACCTCTAACCTTAATGTTTCTTTCTGGCTTAAGCAGCCTCTCCCTCATGCCAGGCCTAGACACATAACATACCCTCTGTTCAGTCTACAAGGAATCTCGATGTGTGGGTTACCATATGTATTTGTGAACAGGATACCCCAAGCCTTTAACCGCTCAGGGTGTTGCTCCCTGAAACACTCCTGTATGCCCACAAGCCACATCCATATACGTAACGCATACCTTCAATTTTGTGCTACAGAAACATTTCAGTAACTGGCAGCAACAAAGCCGTCCCAGTTTTTTTCAGAACCTTTGAACAGAAAAAAAACACACACAAAAATCATGATGTCATGAGGCCAGGAGGACACCCTGTGATGCCCGAGAGACAGAACAAAATGCTATGTAACTCTGTAGGGAGTTACACAGGGTGTGCACAACCCAATCTATGCCACCTGGCTTGGGTTTTTATTGAGTAGCTTGGGCACAATCTCAGTGATCTTCTTTGTTCTCCTTCCCTTCAATCCTCGCTCTCTCCTCCGTGACCTTCTGGGGAGGCTGGCATTCCTTCCATGAGTGATGCGTGTCAGATAACACCAGCTCTTTCTGCAGCGTGGCCACCTGCCCAGCTGAACCAATCCAGGACCTAGTAATTTAATGTATTTTAGCAAACAGTCAACAGATTGTAAGAATTATTCATTAAAACCTCTGAGGATTACAGTCACAGTGGTAAGGTAAAGAAAAAAGATTTAGTATCCTGTTACCAATCCGTAAGCCTGCTACTTCATAGAAATAATACTGCCTGGGATTTCTTATTAACTACAGCACTTCTATTTAAAATCCTTCCTAAAAGCCTGGAAAACCAATTTTAGAGAAAATTCCAATTTAAACTTTGTTACAGTTTACTTCTAGATTAATCTTGCAAACTTTTAATGGGTATATTAATTAGACATCATTAATAACTCTAGTATCAGCCGTGAATTTCTGTTGTCCCTTAAACTAAATATGATTAACTTCAATCTTTCTCAAGGGCATAATTTTGCAAAAATTAGCAAGCACAAGAGTATACGCTATTATTATATTAAAAATGACATTTTGTTTATGATTTCATGTGCAGGGAAGCACATGAAGCTTCCGCCGAAGAAGCACCCAGAAGTTCATGCACTTTTACACCAATATCCTTGTGGGATTAAAGACAGCAATCAAATGGAAAATGGTTTAAATGCCAAATTTTCAGCCACATTTCCCATATTTTATTTGCCTATTAAGGCAAATTATCTGAAAGAGAACTATCTCACCCCAAATGGATCTTTTTAAAACATAACAGTGTGTCTTGAGATACTGCAGAAGTCCTACTGATGCTCAAATCTCTAACACAAAAGCTTACAAAGTACACAGTCTCTTTTGCATAGAACACAATTGTAAAAAATACCATTAAAGGTTTCCCTTCATTCCTATAATTTCAGCCATTTAATTAACCTTTAGACTTAAGGTATCCTCAAGACCCTGGAAAACAGAAAACTACACTGTTTCTGTAATTTTTTTCGGATTTTTGTTTTGCTGCTTCATTGAGTCTCTCTTGCTATTACTCCAGCAGTTGGCAAACTAAGTGTGTGCTGCACACAACAGGACAACCTTCCAGCAAGCCAGCATAGCTCTGAGGTACCTAGTAGCTACCCAGCCACACATGGTTCCTAGCAGTTCCCATCTCTCACTTTCTCCAAACAATACTACCAAATAGGTTCGCGACTCCTGTCTGCTCTTGAAATACGTACATGTTCTCCATGATCTAGCTCAAGTTTTGTACATGCTTCATTTCCCAAAGACTTATATTACAAGCACACTGTAATCCCAGATGCCCTTTTCTTCATGGCATTAGACATTCTGGTTCCAGTTCTTCTTTCACTTGTCCTGACAGAACGACTTTATGTTTCAAGAAGTTAAGTGATTCATGGAAAGTAGGTCAGAAAACTGCAAAATGCAACATTCCCAGTGCTATTATGGAGGCTCGTACTCATTCAAAGGATGGTAAGTCACCTGTTGTCTTTCCTGCCAGCTCATTCCCCACAATACAGGGAGGACCCTCTCTTTCATCCACAGGGATTGTTCAGTTCATGGTATTGCATTAAATCCTATGTAATCAGATTTAGAGATAAATATTCAAGCCCGTCTGAGAGAGAGTGGCCACAACTCCATGCATCTTCTCAATTGTTTACACTCCTGTCTGCTCCTTCCATATGACCCAACAGTCCCCAGCGCTTAATCAAATAAAGGTGAACACAACAAAGTATTCACCGCTCCCCGCCTGTACAGGACAGATGATGAATCCAATTTCTGTCACACAACCACTCCCAAAGGGAGAAGTCATCGGATGATCAATTGGTGCTTCCTCAAACAGACCTCTTGTCCTTCCAGCTCCAACTCTTCTGATTGTTTTCTGTTAAATATCTGAGACAAAGAACTGCTGACCTCAACTTTGAAACTTCAACTTTCAGCATCGATCAACAGTAAATAATGGATAAGCCCTTGACAATACATTTTCATGCTATATCATTTTTTTTTCAGCTGGTGTATCAAGTCACAAGGATGGAACTCTGTCCCCAGAGACCACAGACATCTTTGAAGTTCCTTTAAACTGAGAGCAATCCAGAACTTTAGGCACTTAAATCATCTTCCCACTGGTAGGGACACCAGACAGTTGACAGCCAATGTCTGGGACCATTTATATAATTTTAGGCAATCCACAGCACAGCTTTCAAGCTTTCAGAAAATAATTAGTTCAGGATAATATAGTAAACTCAGCTCTGAGAAAGGAACCATCGTATTTGTGGAGTGTGTTATGACTTCATATTGTATTCATATGGTGAGGAAAACAATATTGCATGGCTTTTTTACTACATTCATTTGCTTGAGAAAAGGATACTGGGGAATCAGTAGGCAGAAAGCTAAAGCTAATTTTGGATGAGGCAACACATAAAACAAATACCTTCATATAAAATAAGCTAGTGACTAACTAGTGTAGCTATTTAAATATTTAAGTCTAGGAATCAACTATGAGGCGAATCAGGGGAAAGAGATGTCTACATTTTTCTATGTTAAAACTTCTTTTATTGTAGGCATTTTTTGTGTTGCACAGCTTTATCGAGTGACATCCAGCTGATTCATCATTTTAAAAAGAAATAATGTTAAAAATCAAGTCCCTTCCCTGTTGAGCTCAGTAGCATGGAAGAGCAGGGGATACATCATTGCGTTTTCTCACAGTGCAGAGCTTCGTGTTTTTAGCAAGTTCTCATCTTCTGACCACCAGAAAAACAATCTCCCTGGCAGCTTTCCTTCCTGGTATGAACCTCATTTTCAGCAGGGAAATGTCTGTCCAACCAGAATTCACTTATTTCTTATGCTAATACTGAACCTCGACAAGCTGACAACAAGGAACTTTTTCTGTATCTGTTACATTTTGGGGAAATATAGCCTCGTTTCACACACTGGGGCCTCAGGCTTGCTTATATTAGTTTACATCGTGGAGGAACTTGGCCTAGTAATTCACCATGTTGGCTCATCATTGCTAAACTATAAATGGATATCTCCTGTCTGGCTGAGTGCCCAGGCAGCTTTCTTTTAAATTCTTAATCCCACTTAAACAACATGTTCTTAATAGAAACAAGTGGTGGTTTCCATACAGTATCTAAGTAACTAAATAAAGCACAGCTACCACCAACTACCTTCCCTCCAGCATGAGTCGCCAAAATGCTGAAGACTAAAGGCTATCTGATAATTCTGCTTCTGATGCTGCTACTCCTGCTTTTTCCAGTGAGCTCTTCAGCCTTCTCCCTCAAACAATCATATTCTTCGTCACCCATCTCGGTACAATGACCTTAGGTTGGCCTCAACTAACCACATTAATCCCACCATTGTATGTACTCTAATCCATTTATGACTTTTGAGCACCTCGGTGCCTTCCATACATCTCCTCCAATATTTACTTTTCTTCCATAAGTTCTATACTGCTCACCTACTTTATGGGCAGGTCTTATTCTCCATTTTTATGGCTACAGAGTTCTGTTGTCATGATAAAACTCATACCCACAGGTATCCCTATTCTGTCTGCGGTGTTTCTATTAAAAACTATCCCAAATCTGATCTGGCGCAACCAAGAATGTTGTGTACCAGGAAAAAACAAGTAATACATCAGACACAGTATGTAGCTAGCAAGGACGAACACAAAAGAAGGGTTCAGTTCTGTAGTGGATAACTATATACATCAAAAAGGTTGAACAACACTTGATGAGAGAAGCCAAAGTATCCCCATTATAAAATAAATACAAACCTCTTGTCACAAATACACCTCCTGCCAGCTTGTTCTTTCACTAATAAAATACATAAATACATAATGGCATTTCTGATCTATAAAAAACCCCAAAATCTCTTATCCATATACTTCATAGGCAATAAAATGTGAGGCCCTGTTTCCCCATCTATTTTAAGAATTCCTAATGTAGTTCAGACGTGGAAGCTGGGGGAGAAGAACACACGTATCAGAACCTTTCATTCTTCTCCATAGCACAGCTTTTAGTCACATTTGTTAGAACGCCCTAACATGTTTAAAACTAAATATTTATTTGTATACTTAAACAACATGGTAAGCCTTGATCATAGTTGCACTGGTGAATTCATGTGGCTACAGCTAGACAGTTCCCCTACTGCAAGTCAAGAGAGCCTTATTTGGGACACTAACCTTCTTCAGAAAGGATAACCCATCTTTACACTTATGAATAAGGTCCATTTACTTCCCTGGTTATTGGATTGTGTACATACACATCCCTGCATGATTTCTGTAATCAGGGCCTTGTCTTCTTTAGAGAGAGGCCCTAAAGCTTTCCTATGCAACCAGTTTGCTTCTTTTTTGTCTCAGCTGTGAATGTAAAGGACATCCAGGTCTTCTGGCCAACCACTGCTGGTGTGATCTGGGATGCTCTCTACACAGACACAACAGGGAACATGGCAGGTTCACTACACTGGGAAACTGCAAAAGCACTGCTGTAGGGGTACAACCCAAACTTTTTCTGTATCTTCTAGTCCAAACAGATTGTAAGAAGCTGATCACCAAACCATAGATATGATTTTAACAGGAACTCTTCTTCCAGTTCCAGAACAGTATCCACTCATTCCCTTCTTTGTTACACTAGTCACTGCCTATTGAGCATTATAAGTTGTTTTAAATAATGCAGTTACTTATCTGTTTGCCTGCAAAGAAATAATAAAGAAAAGCCTTCAGAGATGTGATTAGCTCTAAAGGTCATGTTAAAGTTGGGAGAGAATAGAGAGAAAGAGACTTTTACCAGAATGTGGGAGAATATGTGTATATGAAGGCTGCAAATATTTCAGTTGAGTGGATTTTATTTTGCATTCTATCTGGTTTCACTTATATCATAATTGAAGGGAAATGGTGAGAGAAAATAAAGCACTTTCCCATGCTGTGTCTAAGGCTTTTTTCATGATTAAATGTCATCATGTCTCAAGAGTACCAAAAATACTGGTGAAGGCCATCTTAATTTTGAAAAACAAATATGCATGAGAACTGGTTGTAGCAGGACACAGTTTTGAACTAGAGCAGGTCTGCCATCAGTGTAAGTTTTATTGTGATGTACCCAGGAGATTTTGCATTAGGATCAGCAGGAGAAAAAACGTAAAAGATTTTTAAATTAAGCTAAAACACCCCCTTTGCATGGAAGACTAATCACATCACTTGTTATTGTCGCAAGTGAAAATGCCTCTAGAGGCATAACAGCAACTTACCCCCTGAGAACAGAGCCAGTCTCTGCTCTCACTCCAACAAATGCACCTTCCAGTTATACGTGAAAACAGAGTTGGTCCTTAACAAGAAAAGAAAGGAAGGCAAAAAAAAGTTCAGAGAAGAGCAAGCAGCTAAGGAAAGCACAAAAGGGAAAAGCAGGCCACAGAAAAATGTGTCTGACTTTTTCTCCAGCTGATGATATCTAATCAGGAAGTTTATCCCATTCCTACTAACTTGGCTGTGATTGAATTAAGAACCTGTCCCTATATACTGAAACACTTAATTCCCATCCTATACAACTCACTATCCAGTTGTCAAGATGTATTTATACCTCATGTATACATCCATAAAGCCAGTCCTAACCCAAGCAGGCAGCTTTAATTGCTCAATTTCCATGTATTTTACTGTGACATTTCTATGTTCCTTCTAACTCGGTTCTGAACATTTCTGTGGTTTGCAATCTAATTTCTTTACTAGGTTTTCAAAAACTGGCCAACAACAGAGAAGCTTTCCGTAAGATAACCCAGTTCTTTCTTCTCCAGTGACAGCCTGTCAGAGGGGATATGAACAAATCAAACAGCAGCCAAAGTGTGGTACTAAAGGAAGGTGAAAACAAAAGTCTGATAGCTATCAACCTGAAAATGTGAATTCAAACTGAGTTAATAATTCTGTCCTAAATCAGCTATTTGACTCAGCTTGGGGTTAAAATAAACATATATGCCCATTACCTTAGTTTCCTTGTGAATTGGAAACATTTTTTTGAAACAGAAAATCCTTACTAAAATATTAAAAACTGACTTTTAAATTCCCATTGGTCACCACAAAGGCTGAGTCAGTTAAGCATTTAAGAGATAACTATTTTATTGTTCTATTTCATTCATTTTAGAACTCAATCATGATACTTCACAGATTTTCTTCTGTTAGCACATGCATTCAGGCACTATTTCATAAATTTCCACTGTGTTTGGACTTCAGAGGTCTCTATTCCCACCAGAGAAATCTCACAAGATTCCTATTATCTCATTTTCCCTTTTTTGGCCTTGCACTTTGACCCTGGCATTCTCAAAAGGACACTTGGCTTTTTACATTAAGCTTCAACCACAGACTGGTTTTCTAAACAATAAAATACAGGAACTTGTAGTCCATACTTGTCCAGAATCAGAGAGACAGGCTCCACAAGCCAAATATATACAGTGGGAAAGTATAATTTAAAATGTTCCAGACTAAACAATTTAAAATCAGACAAAATAAATATTTCAAAGCACTAACCTGTAAACTATTGCTTGCTGATTCTGGAGCTTGATGTTGTTACTGCTGTAGCTCCTTGTTAACAGATCATGCATCTTTAATGGTTTCAGACATCCTACAGATAACACAAGCAGTGTACATTGGCTCACAAATTTTTTGCTGTCCTTCAGCATAACCTACTATATTCAGTGCTGTACCTTTGAAATTTGGAGTTTCAGCAGTTAATGGAAAGCCTGCCCTTGCTAGGATCTGTTTATCAGCTGATGTCCTACAATTGTGAGACACTGAAATAGTTCCATTTGTTCTGAGAAGTATCTACTTCTAAGGTAAAATAAGATTGTTTTGCACAGAGCAGATGAGATGTTAAGGTTCCAGAAACATATTATCATCACTTTTCATGAGCTCAGCTAAACTGAACCACAGAGGTGCTAAAGTTTCTATCGAACAGCAATTGCTGGCCCAGGATGCCTTAGGGAGTAGCAGGCTTCTAGAAGAGACGCATCTCATAATAAGATTCTCTAGTGCCACTTATTACCACTCATGTGTTGCTTACTCCCTGAGCCCCATACACACCCAAATTAAGAGTATTTGCCCTGTCTGATCTGGTTGTTTACTTTTTAAAAAGTATAATATTTTGAACAATGAGTACTTCTAGCCATATGAAAAAAAAATATCAGGCTCAGGACAGCAGGAACAATAGGAATTATTACTACTATCATTCCATGGCTAAAGCTGCTGAGACCTGCGGGGATTACCCTGGTATCAGGTAATTGCAGAGAGCTACAAGAAAGGACCCGCCGGCTCAAGGCCACTTGCTCTGTCCCCTTCCAGGAGGACAGGAGGGTGGGTTGAGGCAAGGAGGACCAGCTGGAGGGAATGTGGTAGGCAGGATGCCTGGGAGGATAATATAAGCTGCACTGCTAAAAGTCTCAGTTGTGCTGTAGCATTTCATCACTCACAGCTCCAGCCCCATCAGAACCAGGGTGAGAAGCCAGCTGAAGGAAGAGCTTATAGCAGGACAGGTTCCACCCTCTACCACAAGGTATTGCTGCTTCTACCAGGTACTCCGATTTCCCAAGCTTCTATGCTTCTGTCTCCTTGGACAGGCTCTCACCAGACCCAGAAGGCAACATAAACATTATCAGAATACGTATGCCATCTGCTGTATTCATCAGGCTTTCTCTTCAGAAGTTTGGGAGGTTTTTTTGGAGGGATGGGGTAGTTGTTAACTATAGGATTAAACTCAGTAGGTTATTCAGCTCTACAGGCCACTTAATAATTTAGCATCACTTAACCTTCAGCACACAGATCAGACTACATCCTGTGCAGAAGTGTTCATGATATCAAACACAAAAGCATTTTGAGATTATCTCGGGCATGTACCCCAAGCAAATCACCTGCCTGAGCGTTAAAACTGGCAGTGTAGATAAGGAAGTATCAAAGCTGGATTTATTATTCCAACCAGAAAAATTAGATTTCTATTTTTAAAAGAAATAAATAGTAAAAGACTTGCAGCTCAGGAGCCCAAGGAAAGCTCTGATAAAAATAACTTTCAATTACATTACTGTAGATGTCTGTACCAGATGATTTCATGTTGCAGTGGGAAGTTTATCATGCTCCCTGTGTCACAAACAATTAAACTGAGAGGTCACGCAAGCTATTTCTAGAGCCTTCAGAAGGATCTGAAGGAGTCAAACTTTTCCACTGACCAATGGGAAGGACATAACTATTCTTCCACTTTGCTTTCCAAACGGCTTTATTCAGCTTACATAGAGAGAAAACATCTTCTGAAACAAGTGAATCGTTAAAACATATGATACTCATGTTGATGAGGAACAAGGGTTGTACAGTAATACTGTCACCTGCAAAATTAAAGACTAAGCAAAATACTTCTCTAGGTCAGTAGGACATCAAAGCTTTGACTCTTTTCTAGCTTTACTCTGGGATTCTGTTAGCAGAGGATTTATGTATAAAAATACCACTTACTCTTTCAAAGTTAAATCTGATGACCCCACTCATGTAAAATTCAGAGTTAAAACAAATCTGCAATTTGGATCTACTGACACATTTCTAAGAAGGAAACACTCAGGGAGCAGGTGTTTTCTCTGAGTTAAGCCTCAGAGGCAGAAGAGCAGGCCATGGACATGATAACATTGCATGCTGAAGCTACTAATTTTGTATCAATTTCAATTAAGTGTTGAATGCCAAGCCTCTAGCACAATTTGCGGTGGTAAGCCCGAGAAACTATGACACAAAGGGAGAAAAAGCTGTCCGTTTTCATAAGACAAGGTAGTAATTTTACAATATTTAATTAGATATTACTAAGGACCAGGTCACAAAGCAAAAAGAGTAGCGTGTATTGTGGAAGTATCTATAAGGGAATGGACAAGCCCAGAAACTTGTTTTAACATCCAAAACTATCCTGTAACATCCCTGCTGGGACTGGAGATTTTATAATTCCTTGCTAGGTGCAAGTGAATGCTATACAATCTGTGCATGGCAGAGTGTGCATGTACTTTAATTTTCTGATGGTACAAAAGCTATTCATTAATGTGACTGTATATGATATGGTTGTTGAGAGCCGCTATAAAAAAGCATTTGCACTAACCTCATGTTTCCTGTTTTCTGAGTCAAGATTTGTCGTAACAGATGACATAAATTCCCAGGCTCTGTAACAAAGCAATTAGCTGATAGGTGACCACACAGAGTAAGGAAGATTGAAAAAAACTATATATGAAGTCTTTTTCAGCTATCAGAAAAAAACCAACAATCTGACTCATGCTCTTAAAGTAACCAGAGTTACTAGTGCCTTCTTTTAGAATGAGTCCCTGCGTGGACACTTTTTCTGGGATAAGAATATCGGCACAGAAGGTTTATACAACCCACACTGTCACCACTGGGAAAAAAAAAAAAAAAAAAAAGAAAATCCTAACATCTCTTTGCAGAGTTTATTTCAGAGCAGCTATTTTGTGGATTCCCACAAAATGTGGACAAGTTCTTGCATCAGTGATCACAGGCTAATGCAACACTTTGTGATGCTGAATGTTGCAGTTTATAAGAATAAGGTCTATGAGTGTGACCAAATAAACAATCATGTGTCATTAAACATAAGTTTTGCGGTCTAGTAGTAAGATAATGATAAAAATCAATCCATTAGCTCAATGGATACTCAGTGGATACTGGCAGACACTTCTCTTAACATACTAGTACTTCTTAATAGCAAGGACATATGTTATCCTTCTTCCTAAATGCGGGAAAATTTCTAATAAGCCCAACTACTGGTCTGAGCAACACTTAATGCATTTCTTTCTCAAATGCAAAAGACATCATTTAAATTATATATTGTAAATAACTGACAAGAAGAAACATGCTACATGAAGTCAACCATGGTTTTATAAGAAAATGACAAACACTGTTTTCCCCTGCACTGCCGAAAGAAAATTAGCCGTACACATACCCAGTCAGCTACTGAGGTACTTCAAACACATCCAGCACCACACTGGAAAGTCTTAGCCCTAAGTCACAAAATTCTCAAAGGCAAAGGTCTACAGTAATTGATGCACAGCTCAGGAAGGGAAATGCCAGCTGCTCTACCACTAAATACAACACCACACACCCAGTCAGGTAAAGAACTTGGTCTGAATTGTCCTACATGCAAGCACAATACAGAATATACATACACCATAGAAACAGTCAACACCAAGTCACTTCCACCCTAATTAAATCCAGAGCCTGAACTCCTAGAGGTGTCGCTTCAGGGAAACCGATGCTGATTAGACATGAGACGGGAATAAAACAGGCACACTTGAAAATACTGAATACTTCTCCTGGTCTCACGCTGGTAAGCCTGTACAGGTGCTATGCAAAACCAAATGAATACACTGGTCTGGATCTGCACTAAAGGAAAGTTCTTAACATTGTGCTCAGTCAAATAATGTAGACGCTGCAAGGCCCCTTATACTAACTCCACAGTGAAGGAATCAGGTGGAGGGGGCTTAGCCCAAGAGTAAATAATAGTTACTTTTAAAAGAACCCCTTTCCACCATCAAGGCAGAGAGTGGAAACAAGACTTACATTTTGAAAGGTAATACACCACAACTTCTTACATTAATAAAATCACATGGGAGCAACCATACCTGGCATATTTATTTCTGGTAGTTCCCTCTGTAATACTTCCACCATCTCAAATATTCACAGTGTCAGAGTGCTAATCCACCTTTTGTACATTCTCTCTCTGGGTGGTCTGGATTTCCAGCCCGAGACTTTTTCCTCTTTTTCCCTAGGAAAAGTGCATTTTAAGAATAAATTTCATAATAAGTTGTTTCAAAGGCAAATTATTCATTATTTTTTAAAAGAGAAAGGTAATCTTCCTATGCCTTCAGGTTCAGTGAGAGACAGGGATACATCTGAAGGAGTAAAGGATTAATATGACCATATATTCCAGATGAGGTAGTAAAATTCCATTTGCTTTGAGAAGTGCCTGTGTGTCTGTTTTCCACGTTCTTTTAATGAATATTTCATATGGGTTTTAAAGCAATGCTAGGGTAGAACATAATGCAGGTAGGTGTAATGGATATAGGATAGTGCATTGCTGCGGAAAAGCCAAGTATATGTGGCCAAAGTGGAAGAAGAAGTGCCCCTATGGAACTTAAACAGCTCTAGGAAAACTAAGAGTTCAGCGAACTTTAGTAAGAACTATGAAATTCTCTTCTTTGGTGTTACTGTCAAAATATGCTTGCATGTTCTCCATCAACCACTTCACTTTGTTGACTGAATGAGATGTTTTGCAGTCCTGAACAAAAAAAAAAAAAAAAAAAAATCCAAAAAAACCCACCCCAACCCAACACTTGTTTATACTTTCACTGCACTCATGAAGTATTCCATATGATTCCATCAAAAAAGAGAACAGGAAACCCTCTATTTTATACATTGTAAAATGAAATTATTACAGCTTTTCAATTAAGGACCCCAAGATCTTCCCTAACTTTTCAATAACTAATCAAATTAATTGTAGTTCGAGGACATTTACTTTGGTTTGCAAAGCATTCTCTGTATCTGCCTTGCAAATCATTTATTAAGCTGAAGTTAAAGACAGACAGAGCTCAAAAGTACCCACCACTGAATGGGACATCCACAAATTTAGCTGATGTTTCATGCATTCTCTTCAGCACCAATTATCTGAAGGAAAGACGTTGTTCTCTGTCACCATGGCTGCCTAGGTATGCATTTATTGATCAGAGTATTGAAGCTGCAAAGAGAGAGCCCTGCACCTCCTTGAAAATGTTTTGAAATATTTTGGGGTTTTTTTATGATGTTTCTTATCTAGTCCTGCAACGCCCTTGTAATCTTCAAAAACTATTATTGATATTTGGGGAACAGGGAGTAATATCTTCAGGTTTCCAGCTGCTAGTGGTAAGATAAATTGTTATCAATACTCATTGGAAATTGTCAGCACCAAGAATTTGCAATTTCTCAGAAAACTTATTCATCTTATGTTCACGTAACAGCCACAAGCATCACTGCTATTTTTCTGGCTACTTTATGGCTACTGACGCTATGGTCAGCTTCACAAAGTCGACACTTACCTGCAGTTAACACACACTGGTGTTTCCCAAAAGTACAGTCACTGTTTGAAGTATAGGGGAAAAAATCAAACAGTTGTGGTACAGAAGAAATCATGTGATTGTTAATACTTTTAAAGCACTTTTTATTCACTTGCCATTGTTCACCAATAGTCAAAAACATCATTAAGTGCCTACCCCCATCACCAGACAGACTAACCAGTTTCAAGAATCATGCGGGTTACACATGTCCAGGCAGAGTACAGTAAAGTCATAGTGAAATGCAGTAAAGAACACAAATGCAGCTAAAAAAGCTACTTGATATTTAAAATAAATTACAAGGATGTCATGCTCCATATCACTGAATCCTAATTATTTTCTGTTGTGGAAAAAATTAGAAAAAACTTTCTAATTTTAACTGCTTCACAGTAAAAAGAATGTTTAAAAAAACCCGGTCTGTATCTTTATTTGTGGGCTTACTTTTAACAAGTTTCCTCCGGAAATAATTATGGATTCTTTAAAGAAATACTGAATTATCTAGCCAGGTAAGAAAACTATTTCTACAGGAAAGTTCAACCAAGAAGTTTCTGACAAGTACAATAAAGCAATAGCAGTATGTTTATGAAAATATATCTTTTTTTTTTTTTTTTTTAAGCAATAGCAGAGGATATATTTGAATATGCTGTTATGCCTTGGCTTTAGCATTCAAGCTCAAGGATAAACAAGAATAAAAAATTCCATATATAGACACATACTGTAAGATAAGGAGGCAGCGGTATATAATATAGATGAGATGGTTAGTAAGAGAAAACTGCACCAGAGGGTAAAAACTAATGATTGACAAATATTAAGCACCAAAAGGACTGCATGTAAAACAGAAAAAAAAACCAGGACCTGTTGACAAGTGAAGAGCAGTGAGAGGAGATGAGCCGAACATATTTTTTTTTAATGAGGTGCTAAGTAGATCAGCTCGAGAGGTTGGATAATGACTGTGCTGATGAGTTGGCCAGGGGTGTGAAAATAGCTGCATAACATGACATTTGGGAAACTCAGGAGAGCAGTGAGACATGAGATGAGATAGGTTCTGAGAAAGAAGGTGAACTACTTGGGCCACTCAGATAACTTTTAGCAATGCTAGCACTGCAAGGACTTAGCATCTCATTAAGGTGACACATTAAAAAAAAAAAAATAGCATGAACAAATGTAAAGAAAAAAAATCCTACCTTATACCGACTCACTCCCGGAGAAAACTTCTGAAAATGCAAGTGCTCTGTTACTCTTCCTATCTTCAGGTCTTGGTTAAAGAGTTAAGCAGCACAGCTGAATGCAGCTACTCAGATAAACTATACTGAAGTTAATGCAGAAGTGCACCGGACAGTCCTTGTAACAGAACAGGTATTAATCTGAAAGAGTCCTGGGACATTGTTAGATGTTCTAAATGCTCCACAGAAGTAGATCACAATGGCAAAGTAATAAACACAGAGTAAGATTGAGAGTTTTCTACCTTCTGACCTTTACCGAGATAGTTTCCTCCAGACAGTGGGGGACAGGACATTCAATTAAGCCAATCTTCATATCATAGCTACCAGCTCCTCAACACAGAAGGGTAGGATGTGCTTCTGTGA
The DNA here is from genome assembly GCF_964106895.1 of Numenius arquata. Lineage (NCBI taxonomy): Eukaryota > Metazoa > Chordata > Aves > Charadriiformes > Scolopacidae > Numenius > Numenius arquata. Next base: position 67,523,561 of record NC_133579.1, on the reverse strand, counting down.
TTCATCTGTTGGATGTCTGAATACTTTCACATACCTGTAGTAGCACCAGGCACCTCCTAGCTTTTCCTATGCATTACCATTCTACTCTATGTCCCTAACTCTACTATCCCACTGGAGAACTAGGGCAACAGATCTGTCACCAGCAAGGCAGTACCACAAAGTCAATAGAGCAGGGAGCGAACAAAAAGAGCAGGCAGGATTGGCTTCATCGACTTTCAGAATTTAAAAAATAAAAAATAAAAAATCAAACCAACCCTGTGGGAACATTTTTATAGGAAATAGAGCAAGCAGGAGCATTGTCAGGTTGTACAAAAATAAATTTTTTAAGTGTCTAAAATAGCCAGTGGTTGTTTGAAGGAACTTGACAGTGACAAAGGCAGAGGAAGTTTGTGGTGGGTGTTCAAGGATGGCAAGGAACAGGATGTGTTTATGTGCAGAGATGCTAAATATAAACTCCAAGGTGCAGCATAGATGAAAGACAGATCTTCAACAGTATCTGTAGAAGCTCAGGTATAAAAGAAGGGAAAAAGACGCAGGGCACTATTCACACAGAAGATAGCAGAGAGATTTTATGCCACTTCCCCATGGTTTTGCTGGGCCAATATATAAAAACACATAAAAGCCACCCTTACAAACTGAAGTTTTATTTGTACCAGAACTACACACAACACAAGCTGAAGAACTGGTGACCCACACTGCAAAAGTATTACTCTGTGTAAACAGCATTTTACAGAGTAAATGTGCTATTAAAGTCAGTGCAACAGTATCTGACTCTTGCTGCTCATCAGAAGAGATGAATGGAAACATTAGGATTTCAGACTTGCCATTTTTCTCCTGTGATGGAAGTAAAAATGGCTCCAAGTTCTGAGAATGTCAATAAGCTGCCACAAAATTAGAAGAAAGGGCTGTATATGCACATAACGTAAAATTTCCTTTAAAATGGAGTTTGAGATACTGCGAGCATGACAAGCCACATCATGCCAAACTCAGGATTAAATATGAAGTTTTGTTTCAAAGAAAATTTTTCAAGTTTCATGGCCTGTGAGTTATAGCATTAAAAAAAAAAAAAAAAAAAAAAGTATGAGATATGAATTTGTCTGCCACTAAAGCAAAGAGATTTACACAAAGTTGTTACACAAAGGCTAGGCATGGAAATTCATGAAGCATTGTAAAACTATCGAAGAGGGTTCTGACCACATGACTTACTTCTTTGTTTCCTTTCACAAATGACCGTTTGATAGGCAAAACTGTGTTTATCAGTTTCTCAACACAGACACCTCCACTCACTACCTGGTGCAACCGCGGTTTTAATTCATCAAGCAAGTGGATTTTTAATTCATCAGAACAATGAATTGTCCATTTGTCCATTTCTGACCGCACTTCTTTCTAAGTTGGTTTACCGGGTCTTATTTTTCAGGTAAGAATCCAATGGTCCCTGTTTCAAGTGATTGTGACAATGAAATCTATACAGAAAGTTCAAACATAGACAGTCTACCCTTAACTGCTTTTTTTATCTTGAGCATCACAGCCACATTTAATCAGGAATCAACTGGTATTGATTAAAAATGCAAGAAAATCTCAAAGGGGAAAAGTAGGGTAGATGGGCAGATACAGAGCAGGGTGGGAATGACAACACCACTCAGATGTAGCTTTACAGATGTCCTGTGAAGAAAGTGCTAACTGCACAGTGAGCTGATGAAACAGCAGGATGAGCAGACCAATTTTTGCTGCTCTTTCTGCTACTACACCCATCTTGGCAGCTACAAAGTATTAAAACCTACTAAAGGAGACTTTCCCCACTCCCTGTGCTGACACAGACGTCCTTTCCACATCAGCTGGGGCTCCAGCCCAGACCTGCTCGCTCCGGCTTAGGTGGTAGACAAAGGAATCAACAAATTCCAAACAGAGGAACAGGGGAGGAAGAAGAGGGATAGATGCTGAGGAAAAGAAAGAACAAAAAACCCTGACAACAACAAAGAAACAATAGAAGATTTCAATTTCCATTTCAAATAAAAATACTGAATGTTTTACCAGAAAGCGTGTCTTTATGTGCCACATGAAAAATATATGTATTTTATTATTATGCTGTGCAATCACTAGGACAGTACGTGGCCAGAGGAGTTTGCAGCATCAAGTAGATAATTAGGTCTACTAGTTTAGTAATATTCAATAGTTTGGGGGGGTATTTTTTTCTACTGCTCTTCATGAGAACACAGGGACCAGCAGACAGGCCACCTGTGATGAAAGGCAAGTAGAAAAATTGAGCTTGCCATTGTTCTTAAAACTGTTACGCACGTATTTGACAGCAACTAACTCAGATCAAAGCAGAGTACAGAGGGGATCAGAAAGAAACAGCCACCAGAGCAGGAAAAGAAGATGTGAAAAGAGCTACAAGCTAGCTAACCACAGGGACATAAAATTGGTATTGACCAAAGCTGCAAAACAGTGGCTCCCAGCCGTACCAAAGACATTACCTTATTTCAGACCTACAGAAGACATGGAAACATTAAGGTGTGTCATGAAAGAAAACGTTGTAATAAAGTATCAAGATGTAACTTTGAGAGCCGCCTGCACAATTAAAGTTGCAAACACCCAACAGGGGAGATAAGACGCTTTCTGTGTTTTCACTTACATAAAAATTATTTAGCATAAACAAGCAGGTTTTTCCACAATAGAAGAGCAGTCCTGGCATTATGTATGGGGAGCAGAAGTGGAACTGGAATATCCTTTTGCTTCCCATAAGTTACTGCATTAAATTTCAGGGATTGTTAAATATTAGAAACAGGCATCCTTAACCAGTTTTGGCTTTCCCACTCCAGGCTGCTGTCATCCTAGTAGATCCATATACAGGGAGTGAAGCGCATCATTATTTGTACACCAGCGATACTTGCCCCAGACCAGAAAACCCTGTCTTATAGAGAACCCAAGAGAGCTGGTGATTGCAAAAACCCCTTGGAGACTCCTCAACATCGATCTCTCCATCAGTGGGGAAGTCAGGTAAGCCAAAGGGCTCTCCTCAGACCACCAAACTCAGGCCTAGACAACACTGTGAGTATGTCATCTCCATGGCTCTCTGGCAGGGAATCTTTATGGGATTCTCCTGTTTTCTAAATAATAAGAAAGTTTCAGTCTGGGCTTTAATCCAGCTAGAACAATCACAATTTTCATTTTCTGAACCAAATTGTTTAGACATGTGAAACATAGAAAGCAATGGACATGGCCACATGTCAATGGAAAATGATAAAAGAAAGAAGAGTCCTTTCTTCCGACACAAAAATATGAGCTTTACTAGATCAACTGGGGAAAAAAATAAAAAAAAAAAAATAAAAAAAAAAAAAGAAAAAAATAGTAGCAATATCTTCTACTCCTCTCTCTTTATTTCTTTTTTTTTTCAAACTATAAATTCTCTACTCACTTTCTGCTACCGAGTTAGAGAAACTGCTAGCAACTCTTCACCAACATAAGAGGCCCACAGTGTCACTCACCTGCCCAAAATGCACAGCAGAAATAGCATCAGCTGCCTGCTCTGCCTTCTCTGCAGCTGAAACAGCAATGTCGTGGCAGCTGAGGAGCAAACAAGATGGATGGGAAATGGATCTGAGCTGAAGTCTGCAGTACCACGTCAGGAAAAGTTCAAGCAGAGGATGTCAGGGTCAAGGTCTGCTTCTTCCCTGTGACCTGTCCTTCCAAGGGGACAACTCGTAGAGGGTAGCTGTGTACACATGTAACTATTAGAAAAAGGTGCTGTAAATTGTTTCCCTTCTGTCAGATTGATTGCTGTGCGCTTTATTTAGGAGCAACTTAATCACACAGAGCATAAAAATAAATGCATGTTCAGCAGCTCAATTTATTCTGAAGTCCTGCTCAGCCTGCTGTGAGGCTAGAGTTTCAATCATGAGATGTGCTTCTCTTCAACAGATACATTTGCCAGACATTCAGTGGAAAAAAGCTTCCTCTATAGCACATAACCAGTCTGCTGAGAACCTGGCATTTGTTGACATTGGCTTCACTGAATTCAGGGACGTGGATCCCAGCCTCACCAGTTCTTTTAACACTCCAGTTCTAGATTGGCTTTGAGGAAGCATTTGCTAGTAAGTCTGAAGTTGAAAAAGAAATGGGGAGCCACGTGCTTAACAGTGAAAAAGAGGTATCAAATGAAAATGACAGGACTTTTAAAAAGCAGCTTACACTGAAATTCTTCCCTCTGCATCATGACTACACGCCAGGGGGAAAAAAAAAAGAAGAAAAAAAAAAAAAACACCAAAAAACCTGGAGGGTCTCCTCCTGCACGTGAATCTGAAATATGCAATAACAATTCTCATCAATTCACATGTTGAGCATGAAATGGCTCTTGCACAGTGAAAGAACATAAAAATATACAGCACAAGAGTTTTGGAAACTATTACCAAAGGATTGCTTTACTAGTCAAGCAGTGAACTCAAAACTCCATTTTGAGACATGGAAATGGCTTCATCTTTAAATTTGTCCTTTCCGTATGATTGAAACAGAACTCCCATGTCAGAACACCTGCCAGTCTTACCCTTAGAAGTTGATGATGCATTTTTAAAGCTGCTTTGCATCTTTAAAGCTGCCTTGCAAAAATCACTAGCATTTCAACAATAAAACAATATATCTACTTAATAACAACACAGCAGTGTTAAAAGTATTATTATTTATCTTGTCTATTATTTTTAACTTAATTAAATGACTATAAACTGTTATACCACAGAAATATAGAAATTTGGTTATTATCATCAACTTTATTGTTAGCTTAAAAAATATGTTGCAGTTTTCTGAGAAAGGATGAACCAGTTATCAAAAAGAAAAACTCCTGCCTTGGAAAAATGTGGGCTACTGATCCTCAACTAAAGGAATTTGTCTTTTAATGAGGTTGTGTGTGCATCAGCCTTTGCAGTTTTGGAGAGTGTGGTCTCATGTTCCTGGAATTCCCTACATGGAGATGGGCCTCTCACCATTACACCATTCAGAGCTGAATCAAGGGAGCTGAAGAAATAAATATTACATAGGATATTGTATTTAAGCTTTGAGTGAATTTTCTTAAGATTTTTATATTCCTAGAAATGTTACTACATTATTAAGTAGACAAATGCTTCACAGAATAGGGAAGGGCACTTTCCAAAAACACAGGTTAGAAAAGTCACTGCTATTATTACTTCTGCTGAGAGCAATACTTTCCTGTTAAAGACTGATGCAAGTGAACTTTCATGTAAAAGACACAATGAATTGGTGATCGTTTTAGACAAGTTAGTGAGAGAAGTTGAGGAAGTATAGACTTGAAACATTCTTTTTATCGTCTTCTGATAAAACACTGCAGTCAAAGTGGGATAGAAATGGGTTTTGTAAAGACTTGAACCTATAGCAGGGATGACAATGCAGAGTTATTGGCAAGCTGTACTGCGGGAGGGCTGATTGATGGGTTGCTGACAACTGAGGACAGCATGAAAGAAGGCAGGAAGAGTTGCAGGTAAAAACAGATTTGCAGATGGAAACAAACAAGCTAGATTAATATTGATACAACAAAAAGTGAAAGAGTAACATGTAGATGCAAACAAACACTGCAGACTAAAGATATGAGAAGTTTCTCTTTACAGAATATTAGCTGTCAAGTGACCCCTAGTTGTGGATACATATATGAAGCCTTAATCAGGTTGGCTTCTCTTTCCTAACCCTTGAATGAAAAGTATCCTGGAGGGGAAGACTATGGCCCAAAGACAACCAAAATCACTACAAAAAGAAGCCAAAGACAGAAGACACTGATGGACCGAGCAAGTCCACTGTCTTCATTCAATGAAAAGAAAGAAGAGATAAAATTAGTTACAGTCCTTTGGAATATGAAACACTGTTCACTTATTGGGTATTTAATCTGGTTTAGCTCTGTTATGTTTCCACAAGCACTCTGAAGCCCAGTTTTTAACAAAATCTTAGCTGAATCTTTGAGTGTTGAAAATTGCACTGAACATCCACAAATAAAAGCGTGGGTTTAGGATTTCTTTGTTTGTATGCAGAACTAAATATAACTCAAAAGATTTTTTTTTTTTCTTTTACGGTGTCTCTTCCTATTTGACCCCAAATACGAAAAAAGTACGTATTTATTTAATGCTAAGTTTGAATGTCAGAAAATGCTATTCTCAGGATGTGGTGGTTCATATTTTATCTGAGTATCCTTGCCTGCTCCTGAAGAATATGTCTAAGCACAAAACAGAAGGATGAAGCTAAGAATAAAACAACAGTAAGCATATATACACCACAGCCAGTAGTATAGAGAAGAGACTTCAAATGCAATGTGGTGTGCCAATCACCAGCAAAGCTTTAAAAATCAAATAATGCTGCCACATCTCCCTTTCTGCCATCACTTCTCATTAGAAAATCAGTTCAGATATTTTTCTATTTTATTTGTATATACAGTAGAAGCACGAATTCCAGCCAAATGAGGAAAGCGTGGTCTGCCTTCCAAGAGACAAATGAAAGCCTGAGTACTTCAAAGCTGGCATGTTTTGTTCCCACACCTGAAAGCTGAGTGAAAAATCCCCTTTTACAGCACAGTTGACCCACTTCTGCTCAAGGGACTTTAAGTGATAAGAAGCCCAGCATGAAAGACACACCTGTTGGGGTATTTTTAAGTTCCTTGTTGAAATTCTGACACAGGTATGAATATGCTAAATTTATTATCAAAATATAACCAAGTGGCACAATAGAACACTCTTTTTAATAACCCTTTAAATTAACTCCACATTTATGTTAACCACTCCTGCTCACCCACACACAAAATGAAGGCTGCATTTAATAATTAAACAATGAAACTGTTTTGAAGGGCAGATATGCTGTGCACCAAGGCCATGCATTTAAAGAACTAGACATTTTATAAATCCCAGATAATAAACATCAAATGCATTTTAGTGACTGTGTTGAAGTAGATGCTGCTCTCAGTTGCTATTTCATCTTCCGCAATTCTGTGTATTTGGGTAGTGGGGAATTTTCTTGGTACAGACTCAAAACTAAATTTGGAACTAAATCAGTCACATAATTTAGAAATATTCAATGCTTCTGAAATTCCTGATTTTTGGTCCTAGTGTAACCGTTTAACACATTACTTGGATCAATTGAACACTCTACTTACAATGAACAAGCTCATTTCTGCTTCCTCTCCTGTCTTACCACAAATCAAGGACATAAAGCTGAAGCTGCATTTACAAAACTAACATTTCTAAAGAGACTTCATAGCATAAATGGAGGACAGTAACAGAAGCCAGGAATAGGCATTTTGATAGGCAAGGATCTTATCCCATATGTAGGACTTTGAATACGTAGACTTAGTTAAACTCCTGAGAATTACAAGCTAGTCAGGGTAATGTTAGCTGTATAGCGTTTATTCAGTATAATCTTGTTGCCTATTTGTTTTAACCAACGCTGAATGGTTTTAGAAAAAAAGCAATGGTAATTACCAGTCTCAGCATTTTCTATCTCATCCCAATTTAGAACAAAGAATCAATTACAAACTTATAAATGATCCTATGAAATGCCTTTAGAGAGTTGTTTGAAATCAATCCATGGTCGCCCTAGAAACAATATGAGAATATACTTATTTGTCCCAATGTTTGGCTTTTCTCCTTCTAGATCTAGCTGTAATGCAGCAAAGATTGGAAAAAAAGAATGAAAACATTTATTTTATCTCTCTGTTTATGTTCTTATGCATTCGAACTCACATTAGTTATACCTTTTAAGTTTGCTTTGAGTTTGCATCTTCTTGCTGCAAAACTGACCAAGTTACCCTTACAAACTAAGTCTTTATGTAAAGCTCACCTTGACTTCAACTGGCATTTAACACAAAAAGAAAATGAAAAATACAGGCCCTAGAGCAGGGGGCAATGGATTTGTGTAGGTATTCTATTTATATATAAAATCATTTGCACTACTTTTCTGGACTAACACAAAGGTTTAGAGGAGTGGTCACTAGGCCAGACAGAAAGCAATACATTTTCATAAGCATTTTCAACCTATTAACTTAATGCAATTCTGCCCCTATTGATGCTGAAGCTCTGTAAAGTCACAGTGCATGCTGGATAAAGCAAACTTTCAGCGTTCACACTCCATTAATTAATTCATCACCTAAAAGCTAAGTATTGATTTTTTAATGGCTCTACAAATCTGTTTAAGCTACTATGATGTAATTAAGAGGACGTGTGTTTACTGTAAATTATCTAACAAGTACAAGGGCTGTGCTTTCAGCAATAACAAAAATCTTAGCTCAAAGCAGAGAACAGGGAAAACGGCTGTTTGAAAATGGTTTTCCACTAATTATATAAACTACTGTGATATATAAAGGAAGATTATGTCAAACTGGATTATTAAAAGCCCCCTATAGCACTAAAACCAGAAAGATCTAATACTCCTTCTATTGAAATCAACAGGAGATCTTGTGCAAATTCAATGGTGGGGAGTCAGCTACTTAACACAGGTGTCCACAGGATGGTGAATTAGAAATCTCAAGATAAACCTTACAGAAAAATTGCTATAGTGCATGGACTTCTTATAAGATATTATATCCAAAATACTAGCAAAAAGAAGAACACAGCTGTAATTCCCACAGGTGGCATCTGATTATCCACTGAAATCATACTCAAGAAGTCAAACTAACACATGAAATTGATATTAACTTCTTCCATTAGAAGCATGAAGGCCTATAGCTAAACACATAATGATGTGCAACATATGTCTTGGGTGAGTGTGAGAAAAGCCGCAACCAAGTCAACCACTGACACGTAGACTATTCAAACAATAACAGAGGAGCAACCTAATAAAAAATACAGGCATAGCTTGTTACAAATGCAACTAAAGTTCTTACCTTATGTTTATACAGCAAAAATGAAATGTGCAGAGAGTATCATTATCACTACCAGGGGAAAACAAAAAAAGAAAATGAGGCGGGGAGAAGGAGGAGTTGTGATCACAGAGACCAAACCAAGAAATTTAAGATTTAATGCTTCTGGGGGAAGGAGGGCACAGAAATTATACAAGATAAATTTCTTCTTGATACATTAAGAAATCAGTATGGAAAGGTCCATGAGATCTTGACCTCTGACCAAACTCTGCAACCTCTGCAACCAAAGACATCCTGCAGCTCTTTGCCTGCAAATCCCTAGCTTTTCAATTACTGTGGAAAAAAATTCTAGCCATGTATACCTCTACAGTTGAAATGTGGAATGCATATTTTATCGTATATCAGCCTCCGGAAGGAGGGCTTCAACAGTTCTGCTGAGAATAGTTACTATTATTACTCAGTTTTCAAATGACATCCAACTGTTAATGGGAGAAGGGAGGATATTTGAAGATACTCATCATGCAGAGATAAAAAGACATCAGAATAATCCGACTATGTCTTTTGATAACATTAATTGGCGGTAGAGCTTAGTTAGATTTTTAAAAATAAAAAATGCATCAGAATTTTATTCTTAGTAGCAAAAATGCAGAAATTTCTAAATATTTAATAACAACAGCATGAACATATTTTTGGAATGTCATATTTTTGTTGAAGGAAGGACTTTCCCAATGGTATACTGATTTTTTTTTTCGCTTTGAAACTAACGAATTTTTGCAGAATCAGCCTTTTCCACAAACCTAATATTCCATGTTTAGTCATAGGAAGAAAAACAGGAGCTGATTTTTACACCAGCAGGGCTCACAGGGGACAGACATCTCAGTATTCAGTGTCCATTCTCTTTGAAGGGTTGGGAAAGACATTGGCTCGCTAAAAGCAGCTCCAATCTGTGACAATGGAATAGAAGAAAACATGGAGGTAATTATTGTATGTGTGCACGGCACAAAGTATGAATCAATAATTAAAGAGTTAATTATCTTACCAGTTATGGATACAGGCTGGGGATTAATCCTGCAAATAGGCCGAGAGACAATTACGCTCACTGCATGCAGTGCAAGATAACCAGGCCTTCTCTGGCTGCACAGATGGGGATTCACGAAAGGTTCTATGCTCCCATGGGGTAAAACATTTGGAAATGATCAGTGGCAACACACTGCAATAACCAGTGGCAAAACAGTAATGCTCTACACCTCTGTATGTCCAGATTGAGAGTCCTCTAGTAGTGATAATAACAGAGTGTTAATGCATTCTTTCGCAGAAAATCAAATTAGTACTACTAAGTGAATCATAATGGCTGCTAAGACAATTAATTCACTCTTTCATCATTGTTGTATGCTGAGAGCTTTTCTTTGTGCTATAAAAAGTGAACCATGGATTTAATGAAAACATAATAGGTGATCTGGAAAATGAATAATTTTTAAATACTTCAGATTTCCTTTCAGAATATATTCATCTCCCCAGTTTCCCCTATAAAATCTCAGTGGAAAAGCAGCAAATACAAAGGAGAAAACAGACACAAGCTATAGTTGAAATATACCTCGTGAGATGGGCCACAGAATTAATTAATTAATGGCTTCAACATTTTATCCTTTGCCTGGTTTTGACAGCTTCACATATATTGTAGGCAGAAGCTTTTATTTTTAGTCTAATTTCCAAATGAAATGAGACGTATATACAGCCAGCATCTCTCCCAAGTGTTTTTAAATTATTAGCCAGTTTCAGTTAGACCTGAAGAGGGGAGAAGATGATGTCCTTAAAGATGATGAACACAAGTCCATAAGGCAACAGAGTTCACTAGTTTCATGGCTTACAGGACTGCTTATTTAAGGACAGGATGTAGTTGTTGAGATTCAAGCTCTTCTTACCAAAGCCAGAGGCCTGGACTGCCAAACTCCGTTCCTACGGCAGGAGACTAGAGCCCACAGCAGAATCTGGTTTTGGCATTATATAACCCTTGAAATTAAAAAAAAAAAAAAAAAAAAAAAAGTTAAATACAAGCTGGTTTTGCTTTGTATGTGATATTCTATGTATTACTCACTATTGCCAACCTCAAGCTTTTGAAAACCGTGAGTCAAGCCACAAAACATCATGAGATTAGCTGTAACATGAGTTACTGAAAAATAAATAAATACATTTGTGTGGTTTATTTGACTTATAATGCAGGGTGAGTTCAGGTCATGTTTTTGAAGCTTTCCTTCACAAACACCGAGGCTACAGACTCAGTTATTTTTTTCCAAGTGGATTTGAGCTAAGAATCTGTAAAGACTTGGTAAATCTAACACTTTTCAAACATCACACGTAGCTATGCCGACTGTGAGGAACTTTCTCTTCCCCTGCTGCAGTGGTGGTGAAGGCCAGCTCAGTGATTACTGGGACATAGATAACAGCAAAGATCCCATCCCATGCTGGCTCTGTAGAGACCCTGAACGGTAACAGGTATGTGAGGAGCCAAAGGATATATAAAAACCAAGTGATGAGGGTATCCTGCCACCTACCAAGTACTCACAATCATGTTTTGAACACATGGGCAGGCTTATGAGACATCTCAACTCCCTGCTTGCTGACTGTTAGCCATGCAAACAAGCTGCATTAGGCCAAGGCAGTGGAATTTCAGCCACAATGTCTCTTTCCAAAAACATATTTCTACAATTAATCTTCATTCTTCTCAAAATATTTGGGCATTCAAAAAGAAAACACAAGCTTTACCCCTAGAAATGAAACAGGTCAAAGTCAAAATATGTAGAGGTAAATTGCATGTTATTGCATCAAGTTCAATTTGTGTGGAAAGTTCTCACCTTCTCAGGCAATAAACATAAACTTTCCCTAACTCCTGCAGGCTCCTAACTCTTTTTCTTACAGCTAATTTTAATGACATCAATATACAGCACATAACAACTAGCTTTTTATACTTCTGCTCCATACTCACATTGTTCAGACTCCACATTTAAGCTTGGGACATTTTAGCTATTAACATGCATCACACAGAGCCATTCCTATTTTCTTCTGTCTGTGCTCCTTCTTGGGTGGCACAAATTAAAAATAGTTTTGGGGGGTGTTGAAATTAAAACTACTCCACAGAGGCAGTTCGGAAAAGTCTCAGGAAATACTTTCTGGTGTGGTTCTTTCCCTTGATTATTTTTTGTGGGGGTAATTTCTATTCATCAGAACCAAAATTTTCTGTGGGAATGGACCGCACCTTTTCAGCTATGTACAAAGGGTCTGCTCAAAGTAAAGGAGACCATTGCACACAGTGAGAGCAGCTATTCACACACTGCTCAGGGAAGTTATCTGGAGCATCCCATTGCAAATGCCAGCCCTGCTTCATTCAGAGTGGGGACTTACAACTGAGGCAGCATCCTAGACACAGCTTTTTTTCCTAGCCTACAGAATAATTTAAAATTTCAAAGTGCAACGAGAAAATATCTGAAGTTTGAAAAACTCAGCAGGATAAATTTACCTTTCCAGCTTTCATAAAGAGTTAACTTACAGATTACCAACTGAAGGTATTTACCAGCTCTAGGATTTATCACACTGGCTGGGACTCTCCCAAGACTTCTGTGTCCTCTCTACCATCACAGTGACTCTTTTGTATCAAGGTGTGTACATACAGGTAGCAGGAGCACATGAGCATGTCACACCATATGAAAGGCATTAATCTCACTCATCTCCTATATTTTGTTATGATAGTACATCTGAGCAGCCCCTACTTCACATGTATGAACACTCCCATCATATAACCAGATACACTTCGATTGGTCATGGGACAGCCACATGATAGATCCTGATATACTGTATCCGAGTACTTCCAGGAAACTCAAAGAAATATGTCAACAATGGTTTATACATGGGTTTTTTTGGTTTTTTTTGAGAGAGATTAATAAAAAGGAAAGGAAGGATGGAAATGGATCTAAACTGTGTTTCCACAGAGGTAAAATAAGGTCAGTTTATTCTAGAGTGCTTCTAGAAACATACCTGGTGTCCGCAGGTGAAAGAACAGGCAAACTTCCTTTTCTGATGGGCTATAGCACGCTTGGGGACTAGGGCCTCAAAACCTCAGCTACAAAAAAAGCAAAGAACTAGAAGAAAACAATTTTAAGGCACTTTCACAGTCCAGGATTAGTATAAACCACCGCCCTTTTGTTATTCTCCCGGTATTTCCACTAGTGAACTCATAATATCCATCACAGGATTGCAGCACAGAGCCACCTGGTAGCAAAGAGAAATTCCAATGAGAATGGAGCCTGGGAAGCCCACAGTGCTGCCAGGGGCACTGCCACAGACACCGAGCCCTTGCATTTTGGCACCATCTTTATTTTCAGAGTTCCAGCTCCACTTTTAATGTGTAACTCCGTATATGGTGCTGGATTGTTGGTATGCCACGGCAAAAACTAACATATAAGGAGGACTGCAGAGGCTTTTCTTTTAAGCTGATGCAAGCTTCTTCAAAACACACTCTGCTAAATTCAACCCATTAAAAACACCAAATGTTTTTGTTCGTTATTTGAAATTAAATTCCAGCTGGTCTAAGAAACTCTATCTGCCTCTGGTTTGTATGTCCAAATCCCTGGTGGTGTTGTAATTCTTGTAAACACCACAAATAGGTTTTTACCAAAGTCTGCTGCTGAAGAAATGACAAACCACTGTAGATTCGCAACATGAGCGTGTCATTGTTAACTGCAGTTGCAACACAGAGCATACTAAAAAAATAACTGTGGTAAAATTGCATTTTGGAAATCAGCGCAAACAATATAAGCTCCATTTAACAAAATTCAGTTTGATCCTATTGAGGTGTCTAACTGGACAAAAGGGGTGAGAATGGATGGAAGATTACTTTCAGGAAAATTTCATACGTGCTAGTGTATCAACTATATCAATTTTCTGACAATTATACATGTTTTTATGTGTCATGAAACAAACTGAAATTTGATAACCAAAAAAAAAAACCCCAAAACATTTTATATCAGTAGTTAATGAGTATATTGTAGTGGTTTTATGCTGGTATTTCTTACTGTCCTGAGCTTTTATATTTGTACAGCTGAGCTGTCATGTGTTCACAAACAGGAACTTTAAATTTTCTTTTCGGTCTTACACTAGCACATAGAGAAGTGATGCCTTAGCATAAAACCATATGGTCCAAGAAACAACTGAGAGTAGAGCAGGGTAACAATTCCCTGGGGCTTTGCTACAGCTCCTCCTTTTTGGTTCAAAGCCTTTGATTTGCTTCAACCTGTTATGCATATGTTTTTGTACAATCTTACTTCTTTCTGTGCCTTCTTCAGAAAAAACATTTCTAGGTCTACTGGTGATTTATAGTAACTTCTCAAAATAAATGCATTTGTTTTCCTTGTTTCCTACTATATTACACTGCTATGACAGACTCTATTATTCAGCTTCAACCAATTCTCTTTTATTTGTCTATTTGACTATCACAACACTGCTGGATAGATTTCCTATGACTATCTAAAACATATTTCCCTCATTTATCACAGAAGTCTGAATTTAGCTGAATTAATATGGCTGATTTAGACTTCCCTAAAGGAAATGTATAATACTTTACAGAAATAGTGTGGCTTTTTATATAAAAATCCCACTATAAATCATACAAAACTAACTTCGATATCCTGCTTACCCATGAAAAACAACTAACTCAAAATAGCTTTACCCATTAGCAAATCCACACGTGCATGGGCTTCTTTGTCTTTTCTTCACCTGTTTCTGCATGAAAACAGTGTTCATGGGAAGTGCTGGAAGGGCAGGCTTGGAAGAACAAATCCTGACACACTCAGCAGAACAGAGACTTCCATAACTGCGCCTTTGCAGAATGAGCTCAATGAACAAACAGGCGGTCCCTCCTGCGTGCCCTCTGCTTCCCCCAGAGCCCTCTCCCAACCAGAGAGAGTCCATCGCAAGGGCAGCTGTTCACGAGCTTGCCTCCAGTTGTAAAACCAGTACAACTGGCTGTTCTGTTCTGATAGCAGTCTTTGACTGCTGTTAACTTAGATTAGTCTTTCAGGAAGAACCTAGATCTTCTCCTTTTCTCTTTCTTGACCTTTCGCTCTGGCATCTCGCAGTCGCTAAATAGTTATATTGAATCGCAAAGTGCTTAAAGCATAGCTTTCCATCTTGAGCCCAAACTCGCCCATCTCCTCCATCATCTTTGTTTTAAAAACATGTCAACTTCTACTTCCCTTCAGTATGAGATACCAGCCTCTATCAGCCACTTGTTTGAAAATTGAAAAAAGAAGAGTTTTATCTTATGCTGCCCTTCACATACAAGAGACTTCCTGTCAACACCAACAGCACTTAACGCATTATCTGTTTTCACATCTCACCTTGAAAATTTTCTTTGTTATGATGTGCAAAGCAAAAACAAAACAACAGAAAAAAACTCCAAAAGCAAAGACAATATCAGAGACAGCAAATTAAAAGGCCTGCAAACTGGGCATAGAAATGTTTAAAACATATAATGGCTATTTCTAGTTTAAAAAAAAAAAAAAAAGAAGTTGGATGGACTTCGCAGAAAAGTATGGGGAAAAGAGGTATCTTGTCAATTTCAAAAAGCTCAACTCAATCTTCTCCATCTCTTCTCTAGCCTTCACAAAATACTAACAATTAGGTTGTGTCTTCAATCTCCTTTTGAAATCTTGAACTACTGAGTTTCATGTCTTCCAGCTTTCCTATATTATAATAAAGGCTAAGAAGTTAATTTATTTTTCAATGAAAACCAACATCACAGGTCTTCAGGAGGGGAAACTTTAAAAAAAAGGCATCAAATACCACAAACCTCATGATGCAAATAATCAGATTTGCTAGTGCAGGAGAATTGGAAAATGGTCTGTCTCATACTGATGCCTGAGATAGTTCTTTGCCTCAGCTCACAGGCTGTCTAAAACAGCCTGACCTACACGCCCCTCTCCTTTTTTCTAAGCCTCACTGAGACGACAGACTTCTTAGTATTATTGTGAGGTTCACTGGGAGGTTAAAAACATGGAGAGTTATCTTTAAGTATAGAAAGAGCAAAGTTTATTGTGTAAACATTTACACTGTGAGTTGACCTTCTACTGACTTCAACTGCTAGAAAGACCAGGGGGAAATGTTTGGGGGCAGGAGTCCAGGAAGCTGAGTGAAGTGGGAAGATAAAGAGTGGGCCACAGTTGAACAGGGCAGTCAGCAGAGAGACAGAGAATGCTTCCTCTCGTCCATTACAAGGACTGCACAGCTTTGGAAAAGGACTGCATGACACCGTGCTCTGAGGTGAGCAGGGGACCAGAGCTAGTGACCTAGAAGTTCCTTGCTCTGTCCTTTACAGAAGAGTTTCTTAGAAATCCAGGAAGACATAGCATTTCCTTGAGGGTGCAGAGATGGAGGGCATCCAAGGGGCATGAAGTAATACCTGCACTATACCATCCTTTGAACTACACAGCCATGGTTGGGATCCTCTGAATGACTCTTAATTCAGGGACCTGAATTCTCCTGAGGTTAAGCAGTGCAGTGGGATTCAGGTGCCAAAACATGGTGCCATTCTAGATGCCCATGGGCATTGCACTGCCAATCCAGAAAACGTGTGTGTTGGGGGAGGGTCTCTTGTAGGTCTCAAATCTCATCTGTCAGCCCCATGGGAAAGTTTCAGGTGCTAGGATGCCTCAGATGGCACCTGACACGTTCACATGTTTCAATCTGGAAGCTGGCTACAAAGCATACTAACTCCCAGAAGGCTTTGAAAGCCTACAGAGCAATAGATCTTATATACTAACATATAATATACAGCCTGTAATACATTAAAGAAATTATTTCTCATATTTTCAGAAATCTGAACACTAAGGATCTGCTTCAGTTGTCCACACATGGCATATAGCGCCTAGGACATTTAAGATGTCCAAGGGTGTCCAAGACATCCGGGTAGGAATAGCAGATACTACACAGGACCTGAAAGAAATCTACAACAACCTGGCTGTAAGCCAGGTAGAAAACTTCAGGGTAACTCAAAGCATAGTATATACCTCTGAATGAGCAACTGACTGATTTTTTTTTTAACTGTAGAAATTTGATGCGTGTTGGCTAACTTTAACATTAACAATGACCCCTCACCTATCCCCTCATTTCTGCATGCTTGCTGTGATGGGGTGTGTGGTTTATGGTGGGGATTGGCAAGGATCTATACTGGTAGTATACTAGTGGTCTGTAATTTACTGACAACTCAAATGAACTGCCAGCCCAAAACCACTGGATAATTGACATTTCCCAGTCAAAACAATACAGCAGGTTTTGTGTAGGTGTGGACATGGGAACAGTGTGTGGAGAGACATCTGTATAACTCCCCTGCTAGTAAAATAAACAACACACCACCGCTGTCTATTAAGGACAGTGATGATGATATGTGTGACATAACTTCTACTTACCCTATGTTGGAATTTTTCTATGCACATCAAAGAAAACTCTAGAGATACTTCACCAGGTTGCCATGAAAGACCCTAGAAAGTGAAGAAACAATGAAGTTTTAAGAATGTTCTCCTAAAACTGAGGCAAAGTTGTACGTCCTCAGAGAATGAGCTTACTCTGTAGTATAAAATCCCAGACACCACTTCTTCTTGTTTTCATTCTTTCTTGGGTTTTATACGCAGAGACACTTTTCCACATACAAAAGAATAAAGACTTCATTTGGGCAGATGGATTTGAAGAGTTATCACACTCCTTTTAATCCCAGTTCACTGTTTTTGTCTGCGTGCTTCATACGGGATACTGTCCCTCCACAAAGCAGTCACTGGGAAAGAAAAAAAAAACAAAGAGACAAAAAACCCCCAAAACATTCAGCACAGAATTGCAGGTGCAAATGTTCATTTAAGCTTTATTATATATTTCTGTCAACATTTATGAAATTCAGTAGTCTGGAGTCACAGACAGCTAGTTTGGATTTTTTTTTTTAAATTATTACCTCCAGGTTTCTTTTTCTCATCTATTTTGGGGAATACATTAGAGAGAAAGACTGTGCTGACAATACCAGAAGCCTATGTCAGAGAGTCAAGAATTCAAGTAGAATTACAAGGAATGAGTTTTAAGTGAGACAAGAGCAAGAGGGGAAAAAACCACCGTGGTTGTCCTTTGAACTCTGACAAGATAGATGAACCTACAGCTAAGACACTTGAGAGTGAGACTGATGGCTTTCCAGGGCAGATGTTTGACTGCAAGTTCAGACCATCCATGTCAGAACTTGATGTGAGGTTTAAAGTACAGAATGATTATCTAAGAAAAAAAAAAAGTATTAGGGAGCCTTTGAGCAGGAAAGGCAAATAATTACAGTTCTAAGATATCCAATACCTTTAATACAGTATGAGATGCCTGCAAGACTTCATGCTCTTCACTGTGGAAAGATTCCCCTCTTCTTTAACAAAGCAATTAAGGCACCGCACCCTCACTGTGCAGTGAAGACTTGCACAGGTATTGAGCAGTATAGAAGTCAATACATGAAGCCATTAGTGAAATTATTTCTTATGAAAATTCCCCTCTCCATTTCTTCTCTAAACAAAGTTGAAAAATGTCTGTCTCCTGCTGCTACCCTACATATATCCTCTCTCCTCTCTGAGTAAATTCTTAAATTGTTCTACGTAAGGGATGTGAAAATTTGCTATAAATCAGGCCCTAAAAATCTGACAGCAAATCCCATGCTGAAATCCTAGAGGCAGAGTGGAAAAGATTTCTGAAGAATAACTGGAATTCTGCCAAGAATTTTTAAGAGCTTGAATGTCTTGGGGGAATATATAAAAACAACCTCATGATTCAGCTAACCAAAGCAGTAAAACAAGTTCCCAAAGGCGGGGATCAGCACTTTGAATATATTTGGGTGCTCCCTTTAATTCCTGTGTTTCTTTTTCCTTCTTCTGTCCTTTTCCCAGTTCCTTTCTACTTTGAAGTTAGGAAGGTAGGCTTTATAAGTTACTTTTCCTTCTCACCCAGCCAACAGGGAAGGGTCATAAGTAGGGCAGCCAGTTCCTTCTTCTTTGAAAGCTGTATGACTGTTCTACTTTAGATACACATCCTCCTGCCTAAGCCCCAGCACAGTGTGAGCTCTATCACAAATTTATAAGCTCCAGTTCTGTCCTGTATACTACCTAGTCCAGACATGTAACAGTCATCTTAATTATAACTCAAACGTAGAAAGCATACCATCGTCATCTTTCATGATTAAAATAGGGCAAAGCACCTATAGCAGTGTCTTATAAAATGGTGTTTAATTTCCAGCACACAAAAAGCCACTGCTGCAGCACTTAAAAATGCTTATATGCATTGTCAGTCCTGGAAGCCGGATCTCTGCAGTTCGAAGAAGCCTGTCTGACCTCCATGAATAATGAACTCTTTAAGAACTTCAAGAAGAATCCTCAAAAAGATCAATCAAGTGAGACCAAAGGGAATGACAAGAATACAAGATTAAAGAAGAGTCTCTGATGTAGTCTTGACAAAGTTGATTTGAGCACCTAAAAGTTTAATAGATTTAACTGGCAGTGGCTAAAGCTAACTCACATTTTATGGCTTGCGTGATCCTTGTTGGAAGCATTTTAGATACATGTGAACAGTCTCAAATCATTTGGATTTCTAAAGCATGTTGCACTTGGCTATTAGTTAGGAAAACATGGTAGCCAATAGAACCTTACGGGTTGTCAGAGGCATCCGGGTAATATCATGACTTAAACAACAAAAGAAGAGCTTCTAAGAACAATAAAGCATCAAGCATCAGCTATATCTATGTTTAGCAAATGATTTGACAGAGTAGATACTCAATTGAATCAGTCACTGCTGACACCTCTACCCTATATGCAGTTCACAGGTTTTATTTCAGACTTTATCTGATGTCACAAACCAAACAACTCTTCCATATACATAGTTCAACACTGTCAAAAGGATCAGTCCTGGGTTTAACACCACTTAGAATCATAGAATCATTTATCTTGGAAAAGACCTTTCAGATCATTAAGTCCGACAGTAAACCTAACGCTATCAAGTCCACCACTAAACCATGTTCCTAAGTGCCACATCTACAACACTTTGAAATACCTTCAGGGGTGGTGACTCAACCACTTCTCTGAGCAGCCTGTTCCAATGATTGATGACCCTTTCGGGGAAGAAATTTTTCCTAATATCCCATCTAAACCTCCCCTGGAGCAACTTGAGGCCATTTCCTTTCGTCCTATCACTTGTTACTTGGGAAAAGAGACTGACACCCACATTGCTACAACGGTAGTTGTAGAAAGCCATAAGGTCTCCTCTCAGGCTCCTTTTCTCCAGACTAAGCAACCCCAGTTCCCTCAGCCACTTCTCATAAGGTTTGTGCTCTAGACCCTTCACCAGATTTGTTGTCCTCCTTTGGACACACTCCAGCACCTCAATGTCTTCTTGTAGTGAGGGGCCCCAAACTGAACACAGTATTCAAGGTGTGGCTTCACCAGTGCCAACTAGAGGGGGACAATCACTTGCCTAGTCCTGCTGGCCACGCTATTTCTAATACAAGCCAGGATACCACTGGCCTTCTTGGCCACCTGGGCACACTGCTGACTCATACTGAGCTGGCTGTTGATCAACACCCCCAGCTCTTTTTCTGCCAGGCAGCTTTCCAGCTACTCTTCCCCAAGCCTGTAGCATTGCATAGGGTTGTTGTGATCCAAGTGCAGGACTCAGCACTTGGCCTTGTTGAACCTCACACAATTGGCCTCAGCATATCAATCCAGCCTGTCCAGATTCCTCTGTAGCGCCTTCCTCCCCTCAAGCAGATTAACACTCCCACCCAACTTGGTCTCATCTGCAAACTTACTGAGAGTGCACTTGATCCCCTTGTCCAGGACATTAATAAAGATATTAAACAGAACTGGCCCCAATACTGAGCCCTGGGAAACACCACTTGTGACCGGCCACGAACTGGATTTAACTTGGTTCACCACAACTCTTTGGGTGCAGCCCTCCAGCTGTTTTTTTACCCAGCTAAGAGTACACTCTCCAGGCCACGAGCAGCTAGAAAGGACTGTGTCCCAACTCAAAGAATTTGAGGATCAGAAAACAAAGGACAAATTATCCTATCGTTACCCTCCAGAGCACATTTCACCAAAAAAAACTGGCCTTCTGTCAGTGGAGACGCAAATAAACTTCAAAATTATTAAGAATATGAGAATACTTTTACAATCAAATGTCTGCTTTATAAACAAAATAGCTAATTTCAATCGCATCTTTCCTCACTTGAGAAGAACAATACTTCACCCCAGCAAAGCACATAAAGGAACACGTACTTAACGTCCTTCAAAAATACAAATAACCCCACTGGGGAAAGTTGGCCTATTCATGGACTTTAAATGATGTACAAATTAAAGCCCTTCACCAGACCAAGGTCTCAGTTTGCTGAACCAGACTTCCCAATTGGCAGCAAATGAGTCTGAAGTACAAACAAGAGGTTTCTGTTATCTGTAGCATGAAGTGTCAGGTGTTACTTTTATATTAGAAAAAAAAAAACAAAAAACAAAAACAAAAAAAAAAAAAAAAATCAGTCTCATTCTTTTCTCAGTTATACCTGTGTAAGAAATTGAAGCTAAAGGAGTTTCGCTGCCACCTGCAATCCTTAATAGCAGCATAGAAGAATGTTTATTAAAAGAACATAATTTAGCAATGAACTTCGATGTGAACAAAACTAGTGAACCCAAGCCTCAATATGTAAAAGGACATTAAGCATGGACAGAATACTCTTTCTCTCCCCCTCTAAATATGCAAATTTTTGACTGTTTTTAGCACAACCTAACTGAAGTCTTCTTAATTGATTTATCAAGTAAAAGGCTGTTCCCTGAGAATTTTCCATAGACAGGACTGTCAGTGATACCAGCTTGTGTCAGTGTGACACTGACGTATTTACATCTCCAACCCCACCAAGAATTCTTGAAGAGATAGCAAGAATTAAACCACTCTACAATGCTGGTACTCCATGAGTGACTGGATCAAATCCAGCATTGATTTCAAAGCTAGGTGTTTGTCAACTTAGTGTTGCTGAAAGAATGCCCACAAAAGTATTCCCAATGACCAACAGTACTCCTAACATGAAACAACTCATGCATTTATATACCAAGATCTCAAATTTGGTTCTATTGACAGATACAGATACACACAATCACTGAAACTTTTTTCCCAGCTTTGGCAATAAGGCTACCGAAATATTAATATCAATAATTAAAGTCTTCTGTAATGCACCCACCCTTCAGTGACAAACAGATCAATGGGGTCTGGTGGACTGTGACAAGCAACAGACACTGTCTCCACAAACACCTGTGAAAAGCCACAGATTCCGCCATTGGTAAGACCTTTGTCAATCTTTTACTAATCTCCTTCAAGTGCACTAGGGAATACAGCCTAGATGAAATTATTGTAAGATGGGTGCACAGTTGGCTGAAAGATGTATTTAAAATGTGGTTATTAGCATTCATGGTCAAACAGGACATATTTATTAAATATGACCTCCTGAAGTCCATGGTGTACAGTTTCATTGACAAATGGAGTAAAGAAAACCTTTATGACCTTTGAAAACAGCATCAAACAGGGTGAGTAACTTCTCAGGCACTTTTGGGAATAAGACTGGATGGAAAAGATCTTTGTCCACTAGAGCAATACTCTGAAATACAGACGAGGTCAGAAAGGAGTAGTGCAAACTCCTGCACTTAAATCAGAATTAACAACTCTATAAACATAATAGGGCGAAAATCCAACTGATCAGAAGCTTTGCAGAAAAGGATCTGGGGGATTCCAAACTGCATGTGAGTCAGCTAAGTCAGGCTGTTTCAAAAATAAACCATACACCAGTTAAAGATTTAAAACCATACACCAGTTAAAGATTTAAAGTAAAAAGATTTAAAACTAGGTGCATTATAAGAAAGGCAGCCTAAGGAATCCTCACATTTCTTCTAGCCCCACAGCTGGGCATTGTGTCAGCTGTAGGAGCCCTATTCTAGCAGGATGGCAGCCACTGAGTGTGCAGAGGAGAACAACATGGACTGTAAAGAAAGAACAGGATTCTTTAGTCTAGAGAAGGGGGCCGGCCCTATGAAGAACCATGATTGTCTTTAAATACAGTAAAGACTGACACAAAAGAACCAGCTGTTCTCTTTATCCACCAGGACAGAAATAATAGGTTTAAACTCCAGCTGCAGAGATGCAGAGTAAACATTAGGAAAATGTTCCTAATAATAAGGTGTTTTAAAAAAAAAACAAAAACAAAAACAAAAACAAACAAAAACAAAAAAACAAACCACCACGTTTAGAGAAATAAGGGTGAGAACACTATAAGATCCTTCCTTAGGATTTGAGATAAACAAATAAGACCTTGTGGTCTCCTTTTGCTGTTGTGTCTCCGAGTCTATGAGAACAGAATTGTCCCCT
Source organism: Numenius arquata (assembly GCF_964106895.1). Classification (NCBI taxonomy): domain Eukaryota; kingdom Metazoa; phylum Chordata; class Aves; order Charadriiformes; family Scolopacidae; genus Numenius; species Numenius arquata. The sequence continues at coordinate 67,500,268 of NC_133579.1, read as the reverse complement.
GCATCTTTTGTCGGAAGAGCTGTAGAAGAGCTCCTCTGCTAATCTTAGGAGAAGCTAAGATAAAAACTGGCAGACAGGCAGCTTCTCTGAGTCTTTGAGTGTGTGTGTGCGCGTGCACTCCTGTAATTTATCGTGTGAGTGTGTACATACCTTCATACATGTGTGCATGTACGTGTACAAGCCTGTGTTTATACACATTCTCATGTGAATGTGGTGTCCTTAATTATCTGAAATTTAGTTTAAAACCATTTAACAAAGATTTCCCTCCACTGACTCTCAGTAGCATAAAGGATTGGAGCATGTAGGGTGGCTAGTATCCAGGGATGCTGTAGTGCTCGTAGTCTTGCCCACCTTTTCCTCCCAAAGTACAGCAGGTTTAGAGAGGTATAAAAGTAAACATGAAGAGGTTTTTTTAAAATTTTTTTTTGAAAGGGCAGTTGGCATACTTCTTGTCTCATTTACATCTACATGTAGCACTGAATGCAGCAAAATGACAGCAATATAAAACTGACTTGAAGAGAGAAACAGATCTTTGTATGATTATAGTAATATATGAAGAGCTATTGATCTGAAGATTTTTTTCCACAAGGCTGAGTAAGACTATTCAACAAGCATGCTCGATAAGACTTGTGCATAATAGCCTAATGGTGGAACAAGAATATGATACAAAATAAACATCCAAGCAATGCAGACTGTATCTAAACCTGGTGAATGAAGGAGACAATTATCCCCAGTATTCAGACCAAATGGTTTTCATTTACACTTGGCAGCTCCTTTTCTCCATTTTGGAATATCTAGGCAAAGTTTTCCTCAGTATTGCAGCCCACTCTATAGTTTCAGTGCTCTGGGTGGCTGCCGAATGAAAAGCTAGTCAACTATGTGCATTTCACTTAATCATACCAATACATCACCTCTACTCATGACCACACAACCCAAAGAGTGGCAGCGCACAAGAAATCTGAGAGCACACTGAAGTTAGATGGGAGGACATGGAGGAAGTTAGGTAATTTTATTATGAGAACAAAGTTACTTAATTAAATCCCTTTAAAAGTTTATGAGATGGTCTGACAAGGCCAGGAAATAAAGTTCTCCCCAAATGGAATGCAGCAAAGGCCAGCCATATTACTTGCAGGAAGGAGGGAATGGGACTTTACCATTAAAATATTTAGCTGCTTCCGGCTATTTGCAATATTAAAAAATCCTGGAGATACGTTGTTTTTTTTTTTAGAAGTCCTCACTTACTGGAATAGTGGTATGCCCTCTATTGTTGCTTCAACAAAGATACAAGCCCGGGGATGGAAGGAGAAGAAAAACCCCAGCTTACACAGGATCATTAGAAACTTCAGATTCTCTCAGCTAAAAGTCCCTGAAGATATTTCTGTGTTAAATGTGCTTGAGGCTCTCACCATTCCCAGTAGCGACCGCTTCCTAGGCTGCACATGTGCCTCCCCCCAAGGCTGAGTGAGTATGTTCCATTCCCTCAGAGCTCCCCAGGCTCGCTGGGCTGCACATGTGCAACCCAAACGGATATGCTCCCGCCCAAGGCTGCTGCAGCGGGCAGAGCCAGAATTTCACTGTAATGGCTGGAACTGTGACCAAGAACCTGTCTCTCCACCCCTCCCAGTAATCCCCCTGCTAGCAGTGTATGGCAGGAAACCATCTCATTCTAATGCAGGAAGGAAAAGAGGAAAAAGTGAATAGTAAAACCAGAGGAGTTGGGCACAAGAAAAACAGGCGTAAAGATATGCCTAGGCAAATATATTATGAACTGGGAGAAAGTGGGGAAGCAAAAGATGGAGAAAATTACTCTTATGAGCTAAGAGAGCCTAGGGTTGGAGAAGATGCCTGGCAAGGAAATGGAGACATGTCTGAAACAGTTTAGAGGAGAAAGAGAAAAAAGGATCAAGCTGGAAAGGAGATGAGTAGAAAAGTTTGTGCCCAGCAGAGAATGTGCTCCTGCAGAACCTGAAATGAAGCACAGCATCCCACTACTTTGACTGTTACAAATGATATTATCAAAATATCTTATGCTCATCTAGTGATGATCATTCACAGAGGACTACAACTTATAATCAATTATTCCTTAACTCAAGCAGCAGAAATCTGAGCAGTTCACCTAAAATATTATGATTAACCACTCTAGAAGACCATTGGTCTCATTTTCAAAACAAGGAGAAATCATACACGTACACAAAGAATACTCAATCAGCATTGCTAAATTTGCAAAGTCGAACACTTAGGGAAAAGGAAATGCTAGCGTCAAGGCTATATCTGTCTTGTATAAGCCTCTCATGCAGATGCATTAGGACAAACATACAAAGTTTGCAGACTGCCTTTGTCCTAATCAAGAATTTGGATGCATCAGATCTGAACTAACACACTATCTTTGATATTTTGGGTTTTTTACTAGATTTCTTGGTTCCTTCCGTTGACTGTCCTGTCCTTTTTTTTCTGTTCACTTTCTATTCTTGCAGCAAATGCAGGGGAGGAGGGGCAGAATTCTATGAACAAATCCCTTTTCCTGTAGCAGTCCTTATTAATTCCCCCAAAAAACGTGTGCACCTGTGTCTATGCTACTGAAAAAATTAAACCAGACAGTTCTTGTTCTTTGGCTGAGAACAAGTAACAGCAGAGTCCAGATCTACATGGCTAAACTCTTCTCCTTATCCCCAAACCAGACTGGCTGCATCTAATCTATTAGGAAATGACCTGGGTCCCCAGCTTGTGTTCAGGCATTTACTGCACAGATCCTCTTTGGCTTGAATAAAAAAACATACCAAGGGGCTCATGCTAAAAATTTAGACACTGTGGAGAACTGTGATCCCATGCTTAAACTCATATACTTTCCCCGTTTCATTTAGTAGAATAATTGTAGCAAATAAGACTAAAATTCCATGCAAGAAGTCTGTTTATGTAAATAAAAAACATCGTCATGTATACATAGGGCAGCATCTTCAGATCCGGTGTTTCCAAATAAACGTACTTGTATTTGAAACTTCAGTAATGTGCTTTTAGTATCATTTGTCGGTGTGTTGTGCAGTTCATATAGAGACACCAAGTCCTCCATAATAAGTTGGTTGGCAAATCCAGGAAAAGACCCCAAAAAAATCTGAAGAAACAAAATAAAAGAAACAGCCATAGAATTGGAAATCTAAGCTCTGCTATTAGATAGCATGCAGGTTTTATGCCTCAGCATTGAACAAAATGCATACATTATGCACATGTATCACTAATTCCTGAAATAATATGTGCAGCATTGCATATCATTCTGCAGACAAGCAATTGGCAGGTAGTTTTTACAATAGCAAGATGAATTCACAGTATGGGATGTGTTGATTGCTCATGTCAGTCCCTTTGAAATTTTAAAGCGATAGTAATCAGAGCTATAAATCTCTCCTAAGTATAATTAGATTACTATTTATACCTACTGTTGTTAAAACCAGCCTAGGAAATTACTTTTAGGGCACCATTACTGAAGAAATAATCTCTTTAAAACAATAATCACTGAGTTAAGTACAATTCATATACCTACTATCTATAATGAGAAGGCATAATTTAAGTATTTAAGAATACTGAATGTATTTTCCTATTTAAAAGTTTGATAATAGCATTTTCAGACCTCAAAGTTTTTTCACATTATACTGCAGGTCTGTGAGCATCCTCCAACACTCTAATGCACTGAGAAGAAGGATTCGATATAGTGCCACTTTTACACAGAAGGCACCCATTGAGGGATACAGGTTTTGTATGACAGAAAACAGAGGTTATGACTTACTGTAGGGCCCTGTAGGGATAATGAGACAATTATTATCAACTGACTAGAACTAGAGTTATCTCCACAGACTTTTTATCTTTTTAGGAACATAATAGGAATTCCAAAAGATGGTAAATTTGTATAACCTGGTCCAGTGGTTCACTCTCACTAATTTACATCTTATTTCCCATGGGAACTGTCTTGACGTTTTTTAACAGCAGAGAGAAGGCTTAGCAACATGCAGTCAGTAAAACCTGAAAGTGTCTAGTACCGTCTTCTGATTAAACAGATCTCAATAAAGATATTTACATGATTCTAAAATAAAATGAGAACTTTAATCCCCAGGTAAAAACATGGCTTTCCAAAGGAATGGGGAGTTTTTTCTTTTTCAGAATGCTCCAAGATGTAAGTGTTCATGTCCAGCTGCCTCAGGACATGGGGAGCTGAAGGCTCCAGTCAGAGAATGTTGATACAGCTCGAAGCTTGCTGGAATTCTGCAGAGAGTACCTTCATTAAACACTAGCGATTTCATGAAGAACACTGTCAACAGAAGCTACTTCCAAATCTATGGCTGGAATACCCCAGGTAGATAAAAAATCAAGGGGATATAGTACTAAGATACAAATTATATTAGTGTACATTGTTACAGGATCCAAAAGCAAAAGAGTTTATATGCCTCTCTTGATGCATATAAACCTCAGCAGACTTTGTTCCTCGTATTTCTCGTGGACGTTCATGATCTTGTAGTTTGCTTCATGCAAAAGAGATTCCTGAACCCAGCAGCTCTCAGAGAGGCTTTGTCCATGACCTACTCCTGCGAAGTCAGGGGCAAAACTGCCCCCAAGGACTCACAGCATTGTAAAGTTAGGTCTCCTACGGAAGGTCCTCCCTTTCCCTCAAGGAGTCACTTCATTCCCCCATTAATATTTTATTACACGAATTTCAGAAATGGAAAAAGCATATGTTTGGAATGATATGTAGCAATAAGAATAAGACCCCATTTTTATGTAGTTTTCCATTGCATGATCCAGCTCATGTATTTAAAACAGTTTTGGTTCCATTCTCTTCCAATTTTATTTTTCTCTCAAAATATTCAGCTGAAGAATTTTTCTAATAGATGTATTTTATCTTAATTGTTAAGAGGCCTCTATTTAATTCTGTAGATATTGCAAAACATAATATTAGTCAAGTCTAACAACTCATAAAAATCAGATTTTAAGCATAATTCTTCAGGTAATGTTATTCTCCCACAAGGCACCATCTCGTTTTCCTGTGCTATTACACTTCCTATTAACTCAGCATTACTCATAAAGTAATGGATGTACGTTGAGATTTTGATTTTTACTTTGTTACAGATTACTGATATTTAATGGAATGTATCAATTAATCAATTTATGTCAGCCATAGGTATCATTTAAACAGCTACACCACCTACTTACAGGTACTGTTTAAGATTTTTAAGGAGTAACAGGGAATGGGTCTTTCACAGTATTATTCTTGTATTATTCATCTATTATTCTATGATACTATGCTACTGTGATAAAATATTCTACCTCTGTTCTCATGGATAATAGTGCTGTTGACTGCAGTGTCACAAGAACAGGTAGCAAGGCACAGAACACACATCCCTACTCAACACAAATACCTAAAACTTTCTTTGTGATTCCTAACAACTTTTTTTTCCTTAAGATGTTCAAACACAGGCTTCGCTTAAGCATATGAGTGGTCTTATTTAAGGCAATATCTACAAATATTGACCACAATCACCAAGAACATTTTAATTCAAGTAACTCCTCCCCCAGGTGTAAAGGTCCATGTAAAACCACATTCATTAAAATAACTTACATATGCTGGTTTGTATTTGCTTCTGTCTGTTTGCTAGAGACACCATGAATGGTACAGGGGGTGGAATGCTGTCAATGCCCAAACCTGTTATACACAGGCCACGTAGTGCTCAATGACCTAAAGAATAAAAAGAAGAGGGGAAGAACCAGGAAAATTTTAAGATGTTTCCTATTTCAGACTCATTTAGGCTCAGCTGCATGTATCTTTTTTGGCCGTTTGTTAGCAGCTACCAGTAAGCAACTATGCCCAAAGGGAAAATGTATTCTAGTTAAAGATTGGCTTATGGCCTCATCAGCCAGGTTTTACAGCTCTTGAAGCACAGAAAGAGAAATATTTATACTGAACTTGTTGCATAGGGACTTCAGATAGCAGGACAGTCATTTCTTACATAAGTATTATATTTAGCTGGAGACGGCAGTTACGTTAAGAGGGAAGCAGGGACTTCTAAAAATAAAATGTCTAGAAAACAAGATGAAAACAGAGAACTGCTACACTCTTAATTTGAAGCAATTCATTTTTTTCTGAAAATGTTCCCAAGACTACAAAATGGTTTATGTGTCCTTTGAGTTTTGAACACCCTAAGTACAGTAGCATATGTCTGTGCCATTTAACCAAATCCTCCAATGATTGGAACTGCTTCGCTTCTTTTCTTTTCTTTTTTTTTTTTCCTATATATGTGTGTGTATAGAAGGGAATATTATTTATAACCATCTAAGGTCTGGCACAGCATTTTTGAATCAATGCCATGCAACACATCAATGTTACAGTTGTTCTATATTAATCTAATTGTTTTAACAACATTGGAAAGTTTGTTCTTAACTAACATATATATTTACATGTTCTACATTCTAGCCTGTTGGGTAATGAGGTTCTAAAGAAGAATGTTTCAGCACTACCTTTTACACTAATATTAAAAAATAAAAATCGCTACAAATACATACCTATTCAAGGACCTCCCAGTATTATTAAAGTCTCCAGGAAGTCTCAGTCTAGCTAAACTGATGTAGGATTTGAAGTGGTAAAACTAAGGAATGCAATTTCTGCAAAGATAAACACCCTAGGAGATGGTAGAGAAGAAAGATTTCATAGAATTAAAAAATGAGACGGCTAAAAATATTTGAATAGGTAAATAAGAATACAACAGTCAGTTAAGCAAGCAGGAACTAGGACAGAGAGTTTACAGTGTTTCTGTTCTGGAAGGCTGGTGTCGTCGTGTCTGGGAGTCCTTGCTTGTATCTCATCAGCAACATGTTACATCACACCCAATGACAATTTCTGGTGCTCATATTTTAAAATAAAATCAGAAAAGACTAAGTAAAGACACCAGCTGATTAGAGCGTCATTTCTGAAAGAGAGAAGCACTTTTTCAGTGAAGTCACGTTCACTGAACGTGAAGTCAGTTCTTTTCTAAGAATGTACCCCAGTACTTTACTCCTAAGAAAGCCGCACTGTTATGTACATATTGTATAAACTTGCGATTTACTTTGTACGCGTGTGGGCACATATGGATATACAAATATACATGTGCTTGTGTGTGCATGTGCATGTTTCTTTTCCTTCCTTGTTTATTTTTAAAATAATTAAAATATTTGCACATCATATTTTTGATCTAACTTTTAGCTCCAAATAGGTGAGTAGCCTTCTGACCACCCACTAAGCTGACATTACTGACTTTGATACACGTAAGATAAATTGGAGTGGCAGGAAACAATAATATTAGGAGACTCCAACAACGTCTGCGTAGATCGAGGAAAAGTCACATCAGGGCCTGGTGTTGAGACCTGATTTTTAGACACCGCTAATGATTCATTGACGGAGCTGCTAATGAGGAAACCCACAAGAGGGAACCAACAAGAGGAAACCCTTGAACCTGAGCAGTGCTTCAGGCACTTCTGAAACTATCACTCATCTACATGATACAGCTGCAATTGTAAAGTTTGTGGTTAAAACCAATTGCCAGTGGGTTTTCAGCATCCTTCTTCACAGAAATATGAACACTGAGACCAAAATCCTGCAACCATCTTCTCAAAACTGTCAGAGTAGAAATCAATAATTCCTGCAAAGGTCAAGCTGATTGCTCCACAGTGGGATTAAGGCCATCATAAAAACAGGCACAAACTGCCATCACAGACAAATATCTGAATTTTACTCTGGAATCTAATCACAGTCTATCTCCAATAGAAAAGTCATTGAGGAAGTATAAAATGAGACATGAAATTGAATCATCCTGTTGTTCCCACATGGAGGTTTCATACTGGAGGGTTAACAATTTCAAAACAATAGACCCCACCAAAGTTTGAAACTAATAATTTATATGCATGTGTTTATGAATGTCAACAGCTATTTCAGATCTCTTTGTACTTCTTACTATATTAAATCCAAGGCATATATATTTTTAATTGCCTAATTTCTCTGTGTTATCTTTTACTATTCTTAGTCTAGGAAGTGTTATTGGATAAGCTTTATCACTTTAATTGTTCTAATTTAATATTTTGCTTTTTAGTAGAAAATTTAATTTGAAATGGCAAAGGGTTAATTATGGAATTTTCCAAGGGAATGTCCCAAGGAAAGAAAAAGATACGGGCTAAAATCAGTGAAATGCTAATTTTAGAATCTAATTTCTACTTCTAGTTTTTCTTTATAGGGTACTCTTATATTAACTCTACATATGGAGAAACAGCTCTAAAATAAATGTATGCTTTTAATGTTCTGAATGCCACTCCACATACAAGGAAAATGGAGCATGTGTTAAACAAGATCCCTAAGTAAGCTTCTATTTAATTCAATATATTTACACACCTGATTAAACATGAATATCTAAAGACTTGCATGTGTCATTTTAATTATAAATAGATGTAATTATATGTAACAAGCTCAAATTCTCTTTATCTTTCATAAACTCAGGCTTCTGAACTCTTCAGTTTAACTATGGCTATTTGTTTAATAATCTTAGTTTGCTGGAGTCTGGTGTTTTCAGAGATTTTATGTTAATACTTGAAACAGGATAGTTTTAGGCAAATTAACATCGCACAAAATATAAATCAAACCTCTGTTGCTCAACAAACATGCATACAGGAACAAGCACAGATCCTTGCTGGGAAATAAGTCCCAAACAAAAGGTTTTGCATGTGAAATCTCAACCCAGGACCTTGGCTTTTTGAGACGATGCAGACATAGCATCAGCTGATGAGACTTGTTTTGAAGAAACCTGTGCATTTAGAGAGGAGAATATTTCAGAGACGGGTCTTTGGCTTCCAAAAGAACCAAAATCCTATTCCTGCACTGATATGCCTAGTGACTGCTGAGGTTTAGGCAGAAGAACCTCCCCTGCCACTAACCCTTTCAGAGGTATTCACCAAACTACAATAGTACACAAAGCAAAAAGTGCTTAGGAGAGTAGTTCATCTAGTCTCCCTTTTTCTCCCTTGTTCCTCATGCCTGGTAATTGCTCATTGGTTGCTCTCTCAACTGGCCTATTTTGTTAGTTCAGACTGAAAAAGGAAAAGCCTATCTTCTCAGGAGATTGCCAGTGCAATGTAACAATCTGCAGTGTTGACTTCTCATGAGATTTTCTGATTTGAGCCAGACATTATGTCCCAGAAAGAAACATTTGCTTTAAAGGGCAGTAAATCTGTACAACAGGCCGGTATTCCTGCATCTGTATTTCTAGTCTCACATACATCTGTAGACAATTAATTTGGTCGGCCATATCAACCTTTCTTTTAGAGGGGCCAGCAGGCCTCAGTACACAGGAATAAGACTCGAGGGAACTAGCTTCATTTTCAATGTTGCCCACTTACCGTATTAATTTGAGCAAATCAGTTAGAATAAATCAGCGAACTGCTCAGTTTCCAATTCTACAAAATGGAAATGACACAACTTTCTGACATTTATAAGGCACTCTCAGTTACTTGAATGAAGACAGGCTAGCTTTAAAATTTGATTTTAAACAAATTTCAAAGGAGCTTCAGGAAAATCTTGCAAATCCCATTGCATGGCAGTGGAAGTTGAACACCAAAATCTTTCAGGCTTCTTTGCTGAAGTCACTTTTCTTGCCCACACATATGCATGCACTTCTGATAAACTTCTCAAACCTCTGCACTTTACTGGCAAGACATTCCTTATTAAACTCTCAGTCAATTTTTACTCTGGCCATTATATACATTCAGAAAAAGACAATGTTTACAACTGGCAAATGGAAACAAGGAAGTTTGTTCTTCCTATAGTAAATAAAATTAGAATCTTGGGTCATATGGCTCCTATACAGATTGAATCTGTCACATGCTGCAACTGCACAACAGGGCATATGTACTTGTCTCTTCATTCAAGTTGTCAGCTGTCCGTCAAATTTGTAAATAGATGGAGCTCAGACTATAAATTATTCTACCACCTTTGATTATTTATTTATGCATGTGGGGGAAAATGCAAATCTGTCCAAAACCAACTACGAATTAATAGCATATTTGTTTATGCACTGTAACTCTGCTGGTAAGGAATTCATTGGAAAACACCTATTTTCTGGTATTTGTATTCTTTGGAAAATCCTGCTTGTAATCACGTATTTTAACATCCATCTGCATGCTTTACTCAACTGAAAGACTATCTAACAATGCACTGTAGTTTATGTCTGGCCTCTAGATGATGCTACAATGCTTTTAACTCTCTGGCATTTAGTAGTATGTTACATGCAAGCAACTTTGAACTATACTCAAACCATTTGGTACAGTAGCTTAAAAGCAACAGAAAAGTGACTCTTTGTTTACAAAAAAACAGAAGCATAGCAGGACCAAGACCTTTTTCTCTAGTAGGTTTCTACTTCAAGAATATTGATGTTAAGCACAAAAGAAAAATGTTATTAGAATTGGTTTGCTGCATTTCATAATGAAGACCCCGTGACATCAAGAGTAGATCAAATTTAACTCCTGCAATCTTTAGCAGCAGCTCTCGAAATCCTCATCTTGCATCCTCAGATTTCTCCACCGCCACAAAGTACCCTTTATTCCACTTTGATCTGCCTTGTGACAAATGTATGTGGCTCACTGGCAGATAACCATTAGTAAAATGTGATGATTATCAAAGACTTCCTTAGTTGCAGAATATACTTTCCTGATGACTCAGCCTAATTGTGCAGCATGTTAACTGCTATCATATTGTCCAGGTGATCCCACTGAGAAGCAAGTACCTCTCACTTGGGGAGCACTGTAGCTGCACTTAATATCATGCCTGAGTAGACCTTGGCTGTTTCCTAATCCTTCTGTTTCCTGTTCCTCAGTGATGACTTCCTGTCCACCTGCTGCCCAGATCCATGAAAGGATGCAGGAAGTCTACATTTATGGTTCCAACAGTAAAAAGTTGAAAACAAGAGTTGAGGCAGGTCACCAAGACGGTAAAAAAAAAAAAAAAAAGAAAAAGTTGGGTTTGTTTGGTTCATTGCTGGGTATTTTTTTTTTTTTTTTTTTTAGAAAATCAGATATGGTACAGGAAACTAGTGAATTTTATCTCAGGTGCTCTCCCATTTGGCATCTTGTGAAAAGGTTTAATGTTGTGAGAAGGATATGATGAGGTTCTGACAGGTAGTAAAACCTTACACTTAAAAAGTTACCACTTTCTTTTCAAAACTTCAATAGAGCAAGTGAAATCAGTGGCAAGTTGTTTGTTTTAATCCTTCGAAAGGACGCTACATTTTTAAAATTTACGTTTTTCACCTGAGGGTTGCTAGTGATTATAAAGCAGTGACTAGCCCGTAGTAGCAACCTTGCCTTGCTCATATCATGTTATGCTACACTGTCATAGAGAAGCTCCCACCTAAGTTGTTTAGCAGTAAGTGCAATTGGAGACGTATTATCTTTAACTTATTAGCATATTAAGAACTCACAGATACTGCACTGCCAGTAATGGATATATTTTGATTTCTTCAGGTTGTGGGGCTGCAAAAAAACCATTCATCAGTGTTGTTGATTTTGCAGGTGATAACATCTGCTCAAGTCCTGGCAGGAAGTCCAAAGAACTGGTCTGTTGGAAAGGCTGACTATCAACCTTACATCCAGGTTATTGGTTATAAGGATGCCTAGACAACCATCCCTACCTTCACCATGTACTCTGTTTCCTACCCCAAAGGTCAAGGGAATCTCCTGGCTTATGCCCTTTTACTCTCCCTGATGAGCTGACTTTTTTGTAGCATGTTTCTTGATTAAACTAGCTGTCAAATACACCAACTGGGGCCCCTATAACCTGGAAAAGACAGTAAGATAATGAATTTATCGTGTGCCCAAATGTGACTGTAGTTCACTTATATGAAAGAATGAATTGCCTGGAAGAGTACTCAGCATCATTCACTGGCCTGCAGCCAGATGAGTCCCTGCAAACTGAAGAGGTGGAAAGGAACTTTGCATCTTTTTTTTTTTTTTTTTTTTTCTCTAGTTTTTCACTCCTAGCTGCTGCCAGAGTCCTCAGACTTTGTGGTCCATAGATAAATATGTCAGTGTCTACAGTTGTGTGGAAGATTATTTATGGGAGATGGGGGGAGGGAGGTCACATTTGCCTTGTATGAGGTAATCAGTTCCTGTGTATACCTCAGGAAGCTGTTACAAGGCTTAAAAAAATTAAGAGGAGATTACCTTATGCTTTCAGGGTCCATCTAAAGTGTCACACAACAGTTTCTCTGAGCATATGGATCTGTAGTTACACTCAGTGGTTCATAGATCAGCAAGACAGCAAAGTCTTTCAAAAAGGAGGTGTGGAAAAAAGTACCAAAAGGACCAGAAGCTGAAGAATAGTTATGGCTACAGCTTGTGACAGCTCTTCAGGCTGGAGAGAGCGTTTTTCACGACAGTCCCTTTAACATTAACCACTTCCATATCTTGATTAAACAGCGACGGCACATCAAGCAAGGGGAGAATTCTAGCAGGCAGCGCTGAAACAGATGGCATTGCCACAGCACTCCTCCTGCCAGCTGCCTGGGAAGACACTCTCTCTACCCTGTAATAAAAATGGTACTCACTCTGCATCAGAGGAGAGGCACCTCAGGAGCAGCGGATGGAGCATGGCACAGGAACAAGCAAACCTGCAAGGAAGAGGAGAGAGGCTCATGACCATCCAGATTCTAGCAAGTCTGAAATCCCATATACTTACAGGAAACCTGTGGCATTTAAGTTCATTTCCAGTTAGAAATATAAAAGGGAAACATATCAAATTATGACATATATGTGCAAAATTAAAGTCTGGTTTGGAATAAAAATGATGATTTATTTTTTCTCCTTCTTAATGCTCCTCTAAGTACTTCTTTTAAATATTAGCTTACATTTTTGCAGATGCCCTTTGGTAGAAAAAACTAGCTCTACCATGCTAGGGCAGGAAAGATTTGTGAGACAATAGCGTCTGTTCATTTACAAATATTTTTGGTTTCAACATCTTTATACTTCTCTTCCCTTTCAGATATATTTATTTCACTGATTTTATCATAATATAGCACAACATAATTCAATGCAATCTTCAGACTATAAAACTGATCACATAAAATAGGTGCTTGGGCTTATCATTCAGTCCTTGCCACTTTTCTGACTTTTTAGAAGACACATGATGAGCATCTTTTAGGTTTTTCTGTGTAATATCTCTAACAGAACCAAATCTCACACGGTTATTACAGGAGAGCAGACATTATTGAAACACACATTACTACACATTGAAAACACAGGAGTGAACAAAATCTACCCAATGTAAAAGACTAAGGTGTGTAACTAGTAAAAGCTTTCCCTGCAAGAAAACAGGGCCAGATATGAACAGGAAGAGTTTTTCTTCCGTCCCCCTACCCCTCATCCTGTTTGTGGAAATGCTTGTTTACAGAGTTCCTCCATTAAAAAATAAAATTAAAAATCATTCTACAATGAAAGGTCCAAAACACAGCTTTCTATATTGGTGTGAGCATAGCATTTTAGGCTATGGTGAAACAGTGCCCTTTCATTTCTATGAACTAATAAGTCAAGATATACACTGTAGGGAGGTGATTTGTTTCACCTACCCAGCAGCAACATTCATTTCTCTACTCCAAATCTCTGACAGAGAATAAAACATCCAATAGAGACCAAAAAAAAAGGCTGTATAAGGCTATGCCAATATATGTAACCTTGGCTACAGTGCTCAGCCTCCACAGCCATATTGTACATTCACTGGAATTTTTCTAAGGAGACTATGCTGTTTGGGACCATTTGAAAAGAGAATGGAGGTAACAGCTCAGCTGGGGCAAACCAGGGGGGCAGTGGGTTGTGTACATCTTTCCCAGGTTCAGCTCTGAGTGGAACCAACCACAACAATGGCTGCCTGCCTTGTCAGATTTTCCACTTTAAGGTTTAATCAGATGCTGGTAGGGGCACAAGGCAAAAGGACGATGAAGTTTCCCAGAATGCAGTTCAGTTGGAAAAAAATCTTGAGCAACTTTGATTCAGAAACATGACATTAAATTGGACTGAAGCTTTGACCCATGGGGATTTCAATCTGGGATGAGACACCCTAGAGTTTGTTTCTTGTATTGCAGAATCATGGCCTTCAGCAATAGGCTGAAGGTCAGAGCAGAACGTGCAGCATGTCGAATGATTCAGAGAATAAACAGACTCAGGAAGGGCAAATACACAGGCTCCAGAAGCAACACAATAGACTGACCTTCTCAACTTACTTTCTTCAGCCTACCTCGTCACCAGACGTAAACGCGGGCAAGGAAATAAAATAAATGAAAGATGGATCTCAGCAAGTGGTCGGGTTTTCAGCTACTGGCTGCTCAAGCTGCCTTGTGTAACACAAAAACAAGCAGAGTGTTTCTAGCCAGCTGTTTCAGCTTTACTACCAACCTGAAAAATATTAGCAGATGTATTTTCAAATAGTTCAAAAAAAAAAAAAAAAGAAGGGCAAGGGAGGAGGAAAGCTTTAACAAACATTCTGTTGTAGGTATAGATTATATAGATACAATTTCTTAGAGAAGACAGTGAGCAATGGATCTATTTGAATGTACTGTACAATGTAAAATAGTAATTAGAGCTAAAGAAGGCATTTCAGCTGGCCATTGTCTGCCAACAAAATATAAATTTGGATTACCCAAACTTATCACAAATACACATCAAGCTCATCAGATTCTCACAGCCAAAAACATTCTCTAAAAGCCAAAACATTTCGTTTTGAGATTTTCAAAACAGAATATTAAGATTCTAGTCTCAAAAGGTTTTGAAAACATTTTACTTTTTATTCAACAACAAATTAAAATGAAACCAAATGTTTAACCTGGAACAGTCCCCCACACCCTTGATTAAACCAGCAAAACAAAACAAAACAAAAAAGTCAATTATTTGCACAGCTGGACTACTAATTAGGAAATAAAGGCAACACAATTGATGTCTGACTAGTGACTACCACATCCTACTCCAATGTGGTCTTTGAATAAAATAAAAACAAGAAAGACTAAAGCAGCTTTGAACAACAGCTCTTTAGTTAAAGGCTGGATCTCCCAACATAGCCCCACATTAGCTGGAGGTTTATATTGCTAAAATTCTGCTATAAAAGGTCTGTGAACACAAGAGAATTTGTCTAGGTGAAATCACCACCAAAAAGTTAATAACTGTCTTTCCCTTGGAGGAATAAATTCAAGCCAAGCACACAAATATAAGAAGTTTCCTTTATAGATTTGAGATCCAAAGCCAAGTGGTGCTGCATAAGGGTTTCACTACCCTTGAAAACATTCTCCAGCAATAAAAAAGGACCACAGACTAAATAAAAGCAAGAAATAAAGCAAGAGGAAGGAGTTCCTCTGCCCTTATGCAGAGCTGACCCTGGACTGATGACAGCTTCATTTTCCACTCGGCACAGGATGATTTTGGAACTCCCCCAACTGTATGAGAAGTGCTCCCAAAAATCCTGTGGCCCACTTGTGACCTGAAGCAGAGTGCAGCAGTGTGGGTGAATCAGATCAGTTAACACCTTGTCAGAATTGGAATAAAATAAAATAAAATAAAATACAAAAGAGGGAGAAAGAGAGGAAGAGGGAGAGGAAAAAGGAGAGGGAAAGGAGGAAAAGCACACTCCTGTGCTTTCTGGTTAAAGAATGTGACCAGAGCAGGGCAGCTCACTTGTTCCTTTCCAAACTGAAAACCAGACCCCATTCCCCAGTGGCTTTGCTGCACACAGTAAGATTTCTGTATTTTAAGCAGTATGTTCTAGTTAAAAACTGCTTGTTACGTCCAAGGAAACATTAATTTCAACTGCATAAGTGCCCAAACAAAGAGGGATCAATCCTCAGCCTGGCTCTGCTCAGTGACCAAAGAGGTGGGAAAGGGAGGAATTGTCTGTATCTAGATCCTGAACTAGCAGAGCCTTAAAGACAGCTGGAGCAGCCCAGGATTTACTGCCATTTATGCAACAAGCTGGACTTTACAGCAGTGGTGGTTTGGCAGAGCATGACTCTGTTTTGCATTCTCCCTACTGCAAAGAGAGTTGTTGTGCTGTGGAAAGGAGTTCCCTTCTGTCTGAGGCCATAATATGCCAGTTAATTACATCCAGGACAAGCCCTTTCTGCACTAGAGTAGTGGCAAGGCTGGGTGGCAGAAAGAGACATTCGGAAATTTTCTTGCACTTAGGAGCATGAAGCCCAGATCCTATGTACAAGGTGCACCACTCAAACTGCAACACACACCTTACTCTCCCGCGCAACTGCAGCGTGTGACTTACCAGCCAAAGACCTTGGTTATTCCTGAGAGGTAGTCAGCAAACAGCCCCTAACTGCTTCTCTACAAGTGTGGTTCAGCGTAAGCTTTCCTTAAATTTAAAGTTACAAATGTCTTGCTGCCCGAGAGATTCTGAAAGCGTCCATCATCAGCCTTAGGGCAAGATGCATGCAAGTGCCCTTGGGACATTACGAAGGATTACTGCATGAATAAAACTAATGTAAACTCATTCCTGAGCTGTTTTTTTCTTTTGATTCAAAATTATTGTGTTTTGGTGCCTTATTTTCTGGATATTTTTTTACTCTCAGCTTTTCCTTTGCTTTCATTGAACTACAATAATTTATTAGTATTCTCCTTTGAAATATTCCAAATCTTGAGTGGTTTTGTGTCATTGGAAGATCATGATTTCAGTATATGAGGGATTCACTGTACCAAGGCCTCTTTTATTGTAAGTTCAGGTAGAAAGTGTATTATGGCCTAAAAAATTAAGACCTTTCTGCAGGCGATGGTGAACAATATGACTCAGAGCTGCGTGGACATTTTGGCTGCATTCAGAAATGCCACTTGCACTGCCAGGAAAGCAGACCACAGCCAACTCTCCACCTCCCTCTCACCTCCCCCCAGCTCCCACTACTGTGGCTATTAACTAGCTCCACATGCAGCTGGCTTGGGGTTAGCGGTGTCAGAGCCAGGGATGAACCAGTAAGTCCCAACATCCTGTGCTTCATTCTGGGGAGTGGTACTAGGAAGAAATTGTTTACTGTGAGGGTGGTGAGGCACTGGAACAGGTTGCCCAGGGAACTTCCATCCCTGGAGGTGTTCAAGGCCAGGCTGGATGGGGCTTTGAGCAACCTGCTCTAGTGGGAGGTGTCCCTGCCCATGGCAGGGGGGTTGGAACTCGATGATCTCTAAGGTCCCTTCCAACTCTAACCATTCTATGATCCTATATATCCCTGCGCTGCACTGCCCAGCACCCCAATTCCTGGAGTGCAATGCAAGCTCTGCCTTGCTTTCCTCTGGTGTACTACATTGGTTTGTATTTCAGACCATACAAAAATAGTTTAAATCGCTTCTGGACTTGAAAGCAGCCTGGCAAACAGGCTCTTATTTTAATAGTGCTGCTCCTGTCAGATTTGAATGGGTACTCCATGTATGGGGCACTGAAGTCATACCCATATAAAGTGACTTCTGATAATTAAGAGCTCACTAAAAGTAACTGAATACATGAACATATACTGAATAGTAAAATCACAGCGACCCAAGGACAGCTGCAGCAAGCACACTTGGTGCCTGGCACCAAGTAGTACCTGAAGCTCTGGCTCCACTGATATTTTTGCTCCAAGTTCAATACCTTGAATGTCTTTTTGCAGACTAGCCTCAACCCTGTAAATAAACAGCTCTATAGAAACCTGCTCATCTAAGGCTGGTATTCAGCAGCTGAAACACAGGCATCTAGTGCCACTTGTGTGTCACTGGATATCCAAGACACTTGTATAGATCTAGCTGATAAAGCACAGGAATCCCTGCCCTAGTGACCAGGCAGCCAGAGGCTGGACAAGACATCTAAGGGCATCTAAAATGGCATTAGGCCCTACTTTTAGGCACCTGCATTGCTCTCCAATACACCTCATGGGCTATTATTGTCATTTAGGTTGACCTTCTGCCCATAAAACTTCAGTGAGCAACTCCTACTTCTAACCCACTTGAGCTAAAAAGATATCCAGGTCTGATTTAAAGGTGTTTTTAGCAACTGAGCTGCCACAGACAGATTCTATAGATAATCTGAATTATCTTCACAGAAAAGGTTCAATCTTTTCAATGTACCTCTAAATCTTGTCCTAAATTAATTGAATTCACTATCTCTGAGGAGATACTTCACTTAAAAAAATATATTGGGTGAAATCTTGGACACAGGCTGTAATTTAGTTTCTCAATTTGTATGTGCTGCCTGAATAGCTTTAAGATGTTACAGCAGTCAGTGCCAATTTATTCCAAAGGATTATAATCATACACTGCAAGTCACAGAGATGCCACACTAAAGCCATGTTGCTGTGGGATTCAGAATATTTGGGGCCGGGGATTTACTGGTTTAGTACCTCTTTTGTTCATTCTAAAACTGCTGTCATATTTTGAGACTTACAGAGCAGTGCCTTTGCGAAGTTATGTTCCCTCATAAATTAAACTGCTTAGCAAAAGTGCTTGGTAATGATTTTACATTTTGGCTTAAGCACAAACCTTCTTAATTTGTTGTATTACAGCCTGTATGCCTTATGGAGCTATCAGCTAATTTAATAGCCTCCTTTTCTAGATTTTCTTTTAGTTAAGACTTTCATCTAGTCCTTCAACAGATTTGATTCTGCCTCCAGGATTCACAAAAAAAAAAAAAAAAAAAAAAAAAAAAAGAGGTTATTTTCCTCTGTGACAGGAAGAAAAACGTGACTTTTAAAATGAACAAGGATCATTACACAAAAAGTAGTCTCTTCACAGATTTTGTCAGATCCCACCCAAAAGGAACTTCAAAAATATAGTATGGCCCATATATGAATTTAATACAATGCCCAAAATGACAGTAATACTTCTCAGGGGATTTGTGAGAACAAATTCATTAGTATTTGCACGACGCTTTCAGAACAGCCTTTCTCTTTTGCCTTGTTTTCTGGTTATCTAAAAAGAAGGCTATGAAAGCATAGGCTTGATCCCTTGGGAATGCAGTACATGTTGCATAAACAAGTGATTTTACGTGCTCAACTATTAAGACACATTTTAGAGGGGTTTCAAGCCAGCTTAAAAATCCAGTGTTCTCAAATCTGTGTTGTGGTCTGCATAAATACATGGATTAAACTAAAGAAAGAAAGAAGGTGAAAAATGTGATTTGATTTCTAAATGTGTATTTGCAGAAAGCTAAATTCTCTGAAAACCTTGCCATGCCAAAGTGTTCCTACCCTGGGTGCACACTTGAAAGCAGCCTACTACACCTAGGGTTGTTCACAGTGTAGGTACTACATTACTAATCTGCTGGGAGTGAGTAAAATTGATGTAAGGCTGTCCTAACTCAAATTGTCCTTGTTTTTATTGGATTGCACCTGCGCTTTAACATCAACTCTATTTTTAGCATTTAATATGACATTAATACAAATAAATCATATAAGGCTTGTTCTTAATGGATTTGCAGCGTGCATACATATCACACACCATAGCATATTTCCAATTCACATTAATCATATGAGGATAATACATTGGACAATAAAACACATTTTTGACAGGTTTGTGCAAGTTTAGATTTGCACAGCCCAAATCTCCTTTTCCTAGAATCATTCCCTACCTGATTTATGTTTCAACACTTTCCCAAGACATCCCTCCAGCCTGTAAGATTGTTAAGTACATTGCTGCATTCCAGCTTACTATTCCAAGTGACTGCATGTCTGAATCAAATATTAAACTCCATTTTAGGGCAATTTATGTTCCCAGAAAGCTATATAAAAGCTTTCATTTTCTCTTCATACTTACGCCCTATGAGTCTTGCCATTTTATGCCATTTAAATGAGAGAAACACAAAACGGAATCTACTCACACAAATCATATAAGATCTATGTACCTACACTCAAGGCAACACTCCTCTCAACCCTCCTTCCCCTCCCCCCCCAAAAAAAACAACAACAAAATAAAACAACAAAAAACCCCTTTTTTTGGTTACCAAAAAAAGGTAACCAAAGGAGCTACCTTATTGTTACAGGTATGTAACAGTCAACTTCTGTATTTCCCACAGGAACTAATTAGCGATGGACCTGATGCAGCATATTCCAAAGTGAAATCTACACTTCCAAAGACCAGGTTTGGATTTTTCCCCCCTCATCTATCTGCTATCCAGCCCACAGCTGTTTAAGGAGTTTAGTTACTGCTGCCTCTCTGTATTTCTAACCGTAAGGTGCAGATACCCAGCTTGGTGAGAACTCAGAGTGCACTTCACAGAGGACTGCTGGTGTGGGCCACTCACTAAAATCAAGTTCTCAATTGGTGTAAATGCGTAACATGAAATATGTTTGTTCTCTGCTTCAAGGCACCCCTGTTTGTAAACAGTTTACTGTTGCATGTGTAGCTGAGGTTCCCATTTGAGCCTTTTGTTCTATTTGTCTTGCATTAAAAATCACAAACACCAGGAAGCATACTGGAAGTGTCGCATGCTGGATACATAAGCAACTTCATGTGTACGTGGATAAATCTAAGCGGGGTAGCTGACACAGCATTCAGCAACAAAAGGTTGGATCAGCTCCTAGCCAAGAAAAGCTTACCCTAGCACCTGCAAGATTTCCTCTCACAATACCTCACCTGGTAGAGTTGCCGCTTGTGGGTGATAAGGGTCTTGGCTATCATACAGTATATTTTCTACACAGCAGGAAATTTTTTTTAACTGAATGTTTGACTGTGCTCTAGCTTAACAGAGACAGTGACCATATTGAATTATTGTTATTAGGGAGATGAGCTTACCTATGATTCTGGACCCAAATAGTTCTTGTTCTCTCATCATAGCTCTGCACAGACTACTAAATTTCTGTGTTGACCTATTGTCAAACTAATACTCTGTACTTGGAAATTTGGGGGCCAAATAGTCTGACTGAGTTCCAAATTTTGTGGCCTGGGATTAAGGTTTCTGATGACCATATCTAAACAAAGCTGAAATCCCAGATGTGCACATATCTTTGAAGACAGATGACCCAAGTGTCAATCTGAGTACAACTTCATTCCACTGATTAGTAATTGTTAAGAAACCCTGGTCACACTGACAACAATGGCAAACTTGAAACCATAGCTTTTGGGCTCACTTTACATGGGTATATTTTAGGGTGATATTGAGGCATGACAGTTCAGTAAGTCTTATAGGTTCATACCAGGCATCAAAGTGCAAAGACCCAACCTCGGGGGGCTTAATATAAAGAATATTCTTCTATTTTTTTGTGAATTTAGAAATATTTGTATACTTTTTTAACCCCAAAATTACTCATACGGTACTGTTGTCAGTGAAAGATCACCACTGGATTTCAGAGTACTGACTCAAGGCACTCAGTGAACAAAACAAAAGGAAAAGTAGCAGTCACGTACCTCATTTTCAGGTTATTATTTCATTAGTATAGGAAGAAGGAACGCGGTAGAACCAACTGTCAATCATTGTCTTCCATACCAGGGTTTTTAAAAATAATAATAATAAAAAAAAAAGGTCAGAAAAACTGAATATATCTCGGGTTTACTGAAAGGCAGTCATACAGACCAAGACAAAGCAGTTCCCCAGCACTCTGAAACAATCAATGTTTACATAAATTAGTTTGTGATCCATATTACTCAAATGTATCATTTTATTTTATTGAACACATTAATGTGAAATAAAGACCCACATGTTCATTGTACACAGCCTGAAAGCTCTTCTAGCAGAGGAGAAATAAAAAGTAATTAGAAGAATAGCTGACTAAAAGGATTTAAAATTTTATTGAGACCTCTGGCTTATACAAAGGCTGCATTAAATGTTATTCATCTGAATGTTTCGCTCACCTCATTCCTTTTTCCAAATAGAAACAGAATGAATGTAACAGTTTTTTAAGCATGATTAACCTTATATTATCATCAGAAAGAAAGGCAAAAAGTACAATACATATGGCAGCAAAATAGGCTATCATAAAATACTGCCCCAGGCCTATATCACACTAATCTAAGTCAGTCAACAGCAAACAAGAAAGTATGCCTTGGATATTTGATCTATCCTTTTCTAATTAAGATGAAGGTGACCTCATTCTTTTTTCCACACACTCATGAAATGATTCTAATTTCAGAGTCAAGCAATGATCTCACAAGAGCCACGAAATGGTCGCTTAGGCCTGATATATGCAGGTCAATACACTTTAAAGCTACATGTTATGTTACTACATTATTCATTTTTTAAAATATTTAGTGTTCCTTTCATTGATTTGTTGTTATATCAGCAATGTAACTGTGTAATAATACTAGACAATACAGACATGTAGCTTTCTGGTGGTATTTTCTTATTTTTTTAGTAAGTTTTTCTAATTCTCTCTTCCTGACTTGATTTTCACACACAAGCCTTGAAAGCTTTGGCCCAAGTTTCACCAAAGTTTCCCTCACACCGTTGGCCATAGCAGAGCTTTGCCGGTTCATATCAGTAGCTCTGTCAACCCTCCCCTTCCCTGTGAGAAACCGAAAGCCAGTGAAATTTAGTACTTTTTAAAAATCCATTCTACAGAGAGAATTTTGTCATGAACAGCTGTAAATTCTGCTCCCTTCTAACGAAGATAGGCCTGCACAGTTTAAATCAGCGTACAGCGAGCACACTGGTCAGATAAGGTCTAAGTTATAGCAGTAGTATCATAGAATCAATCATAGAATTGTAGAATGGTTTGGGTTGGAAGTGACCTTAAAGATCATCGAGTTCCAACCCCCTGCCATGGGCAGGGACACCTCCACTAGACCAGGTTGCTCAAAGTCCCATCCAGCCTGACCTTGAACACCTCCAGGGATGGGTCATCCACAAGTTCCCTGGGCAACCTGTTCCAGTGCCTCACCACCCTCACAGTAAAGAATTTCTTCCTAATGTCTAATCTAAATTTCCCCTCTTTCAGTTTAAAACCATTACCCCTCATCCAATGGCTACACTCCCTGATAAACAGTCCCTCCTCATCTCTCTTGTAGCCCCCTTCAGGCACTGGAAGGCTGTTATAAGGTCTCCCCGGAGCCTTCTCCAGGCTGAACAACCCCAGGTCTCTCACCCTGTCCTCATAGGAGAGGTGCTGCAGCCCTCTGATCATCTTTGTGGCCCTCCTCTGGATTCGCTCCAACCAGTCCAAGTCCTTCCTGTGCTGTAGCTTTGGCCTTCATTCTGGAAGAAGAGTAGGTTACACACTAGCCGCTGGTACCACCGTACCAGTGTTCTGTTCTTCCTTGCCTTCCAGTTGAGAAACTACAAGCCCATTATAGTAATCAATCAGGTCTCCCAAGTGGGATGGAAAGCAGATGTACTATTGCTTCTATTTCGCAAAGGCATAACTGAGGAAAAAATGGTTTTCCCAAAGTCAGAGAGCCATAACAGAGCTGGCATGAAAAATCCCAATTTCCAGTCTTTAAACACAAAAACTATCTTCTGATACTGCTCAAGGAAAGACAAGAAAACAGTGTTAAATAGGCTTTCCTTCCTAAATACAATGACCTTTCTGTGGATTAAGCTTTAGGAGAGAACACCATCCCTTAGAAGCAATGTCCATCTTGGAATTGTATTTGTTTCAGTGAAGAATAGGCCAGGAATATCTTGTCCCCACTATTGATAAGAATTCTGCATCATGGATTGCAAATGTTTGTTGACTTTTGCCCTAGTGGTCCCAATTTTCTCATTTCAGTTTGAATCAGCTATTATACTGCCAAGAAGGCAGTATCACATATCTGTTACTTGCAGTAGGGAAAAATAAAAAAAAAACCAAACCCGAAAACAGAGAAAGCCTTGCACAATGAAGGATTTTGAAACGCTATTTCTCATTGTCCCATTCAACCTATTTCAGCGCCAACAGTATCAGAAAGATTTAGAGAGCTGAAGAAACAGGGAGAAGTAGGTGCTGCTTTGAAAGGCTTTTTCAAACACAGTGTTGTAATTGGAATCAACAGTATAGTCCAGCAATTCTGTCTCACTGATAAAAAACATGTGTGGAAATATCCTTCTCCAGGAGGACCAGATGTCCAAGGCAGTCAAGGATTTGCAAGAAATTGCCCCCATCTGCCTCTGTATCTCAATTTGCCTAACCTAGTTTGCAGCAGCCATTCTCCAGCATAGCTCTAGCACCCAGAGGAGATCTGCAGCAATTTTAAATAAAGCTTCTTAATAGCTGATGTGGACTGTGGAAGGAGCTTCTTTCTACATCTCCATCTTTTTCTTTTTTTTTTTCCTCTATCACTAGGCTTATACAACTTCCTCAGGGATCCTTGGAGGAAACAGTTTATTTTCCATACATTAGACCACAACAAAATCAGTGCCATCCACACTGATGAATTGTGAGACATGGTTAATCGATGGAGAGGATATGATCTCAGTGAGCTCTCCTTTTACACATCTGGCCAGAGACATTTAAAACACTGGTACTCCCTGATTGCTGACACCATCCCTATGCTGACAATTACCATCCACTCAGCCAAACAGTGCAAATAAGCCAGCAACGTACCGCAGTTATCCCAGACAGCTTTGTCAGCGTGTTTTTTAATAGTGGGATTGTAATAAGAGCTTCAGATAACATTTGCCACTCATTCCAATACCCCATCACTCTCCCTTTTCTACTCGGAGCCTTATTTATGCATGTTGGTAGTGGCATAACCCATGGATGGGACTTTTGCAGCTTGAAAATGAGATACTGTCATACATGTCAGAGAAGATCAAATGAAGCTTTCCAGTATACTGCCCCAGAGGTATTAACTTCTTAGAGTGGCTCTCCTTTTTCCAAAGGATTGAAATAATCTGCCCAGAAAACATGAGCCTGGCAGTCAGCTCCAACTGTTTTAGTAGAAGACTGGGGGGATCCTGGTATTATTTAATAACTGTAGCTTCTGGCAAGGGTTTAACATGCACATTTAAGCACTGTATTTAGCTCCATTTGTCTGCATGCTAGATTGGATCTGTGGGGCACTGAAGTGCAGCACAAAATGTAGTTATGCTTCCTCTGAGAAATTCTCACTCCCTCTGGGTCCAGCCTTAACTAAGAATCATTATTTTTCACCTGAGGCAGGTTCTCCTTTGCAAAGCTAACAATTTTATAGTTGTAAATAAAGAAACAGAAATAATCAGTGGTGCAAGTAATACAACAGCAATAGGCCCTTTAACTATCAAAATGTCATCTGAAGGCTGCTGTTTTCTCCACTTGTAGCTCCACAGGGCTATAATTTACTTCAGAAATTTGGTTACAACAGATGGGAGTGGAGGTTTCTCGAACCAAGCCAACTGAATCATTTTCAAATAGCAATCCTAGATATTATTCCACAGACCACATATGGCAAAGACAACACTAACACGAAAGACGAAAAATCCAGTAACAAAAGATTGGCCTCTATGAAGCAATTTGTCTCTATATTTAATGACTTTAGGTGTGATATAAGTTATGCCTTGGAGTTCAGTGAAGTGTAGTGTCATGAAGGAATTCTGTAATGCAGCTATTTCTGTGGTATGATTACCCATTTTTTCACTCTGAGTCTTGCAACAAAAAGAAACAGTATTACCTTAAAATGTTCCCAAGGGAATTTTATATCATGCCTACAATCTGATTTAGAAATGCAGAGCAATATGTTTTCTGCATAAAACAGTATATTGCAAGTCTAGCAGCAAGAATAAACCTGATTCAGATGGTAAATGAAGTTGTGGGGAAATATCCCATTCCTCCACAAATGGGCAGACAACAACTAAAGTCACCTCTCCCTCCTACGCCTTCTTCTCTTACATGTGCACGCAAACATAGAAAAAGTGCTTATGAGAGCTGCTTCAGCTATAATAAATCAGCAAAACCCACCAGTACTTCCAGCAACACAGAAGCTGATAAACAACTGCTGATCCAGGGGTCTCATGGACAGTGCTCTGAGTACCAGGAACAACAATGCAGAGCATATTTGGATATTGGCTACTTGTTATGCTGTGTCATATATGTTAAACGAGTCAAAATACTCAAAGTCACGTATTGCTCACATGCTAAATAAGGTAGACTCGTAGAATTGCTTTTGATCTGTAGTGGACTGGTGTTCATAAACACCTCGCAATAGAGAAATCAGTAGAAGACCTGGGCTAAGAAGGCTTCTAAGAGCACAAGAAAACACAGCAGCAACACCAGTCCTAGCTCCAGCCTTTATTTAAGAAATAGGCTCCCTACGGGCAGCCAAATGAGGCACCTTTGCAATGCATTCATTAGCATCTCCCTGCAGAGGAGGCCACAGCAAGCTGAGAGAGGGACCTTGACCCTCTTGCCTCTCTGAAGGCAAGCAGATAAGACCCAACACTGGTTTTGAGACCTCCAAACAAGGAAGGAAAAAAAAAATTACCAAAACCAACAACACCACCTCAAAATGAAAAGAACAAATAAAGCTTCAACTACATTCCCCCTCAGCTTTGTCTTCTTGGATACTAATGCTAATGAGGAGCACTAGAAGAAAGAAAAGGGCTGGTTCACATAAAAAACATATTACAATAGATGCATCAATAAACACAGGGAAAACATTTTGTTAGCAAGAAGTCTGGAGAAATGCATGGGTATTGATTAAAAGGGAAGAAAAGTGCTGATCTTTATGTCCTTTGTGTATGTCTTGCTTTAACAGCCTTCACATCTGAAAATGATACAAAAATGCATACAAAAAAAAAAGTATGTCTGTTCCAATCACTTACTGGCATAATTACAGATATTATCAAGGCTCACCACTTTATCTTCAGATTTTAAAAACAGCCTTAACTAAAAAGCACACAGATATTATTTTTAGAGAAAATTAATCTTATTTATATACAGTTAGTTGCAAACGTGAAAGAGAACATTCACTTTTCTGCATGAACTGAAGACATCTGGACTATTTTATCCTCCTATGATTGTCTGGCTGTGATATTGTTGAATACATGAGTGCGGGGAGTGCCAGAAATTAATTCAATTCTAGAACTCGCATTATATTAACAAACTGAAAAAAAAGAAACATAAATCATGATTCCCTTCCCTTTCCCCACCCCCTACTTTAATAAGTGAAATGTCAGGCTTCTTGTTCCCAATTCGTTAGAGAAGTTTTAAGCCTTTCTGATTAGAAGAATTCCACTATAGCTTTGAGGTTTTGTTGTACCCTGAGGCTGGCTGAAAAAATATGTGTTTTGAAAGGGTTAACTTGTGGAACACACTATAAAAGGCAGTAGTAAAAGCTGCAACTCTGTTCAAAAGAAGACTAGCACTTAGAAGGGAATAAAAAATAAATAAACCACTATAGAGTAGAAACACAAGCTTAGAGAGGCCTTGAAAGAAAACTGACCTCCTTCCATACCAGAGTATCAGTATGCTATTCTAATTAGATTACACTTTTACTATTATTCCTAACTCTGGGTAGTTTATTTCATGCCAAATGTATGCTTTATTGATTAATTAGCATCAGTCACAATTTTCTCTGCTTCTCTTTGCAGTTTATACCTTCTGTGCACTGATCCTCCGGCTTGACCAAAGTGTTTTTTTCCATCAAAACAATCATGTTTATCCCTCAGGTAATCTGAAGTCACCTTTTAAATGCTTAGCCCACAAGACTAATCCACAGCCATAATATTAGTTATATTGTTTCAACTGTAAAAAAAAAATAAAATCTCCAAACAAACTAAATTTATATATTTTTTCAGACACAGAGAAGTAACCAGATCTAACATATTCCCTGTTTGCAATTTTCTTCCAATAGTTGCTAGGCAATTTTCCTGGCAATGAAGTTTTAAGAAAGTAAAGCACAAATCTGCTCAAGGTCAGGTTTATGGTTAACCTTGTCCAGTCTAGTCACAATTGCAGTGACTTTGTGGGACTAGTGAAGCAGGAGGCAGCTAGAGTTACTGTTGAGACAATCCCAAGATACAGACATTCTGACTTTATAACAGAGACAGCAGATTCCTATGGGCAAGACTCTTCAAAATAATAAGCAGCAAGAAAGTGACAGTTTCCAGAGTTTGTGAAAATGTATGACAATTTGTGGATTGGTCTCCAGTCTTCCCCTTTTCCTGTGGAAAAGAATGTAAAGCTGGGAAAGGACTTTGAACAAACTAGCATTTCTGTGTAGGTATCCACGCGCCAGGGCAAATCAGGAACGTTAGGCACTGAGAAATATTTTGCCACATATTCAATAGTTTGTTCTGATTTAATAAAGAAATCACCAAACAGATATGATTTAGAAGTTTCCACAACAGAGACACCAGTTTAGGTCATCAAAGAAACCAGCCTGCCATGTGTAGGCTCGGTCCCTGCCCTCACCAGTCCCTGACTTTCCCCCTGTACAACAGGAATAACCAACTTCCTTCACTAAGAGGCATCCACATCATTTCAATGAAAGTCAGTACAGTGACTGGCTTTAGTTTCAAAAAAACCCTGCTTCAGTGTTTTCCAGGTCCAACACAACCTGCCTATTTGACATGTTCCACTTGGCTCTTCCCAGAATCTTTAATATAATCCTACCAGGCTCCTGCCATTGCTCCCTACCCACCACAATGGCTGTTGTTACGTTTCCATTAAGCTGTCTTGTTTTCCTTAAAACTCTATCTGACCCAGCAAAAATAAGATTGTTCTCTTTCTCAGCAAGTCTTTTTTTGACCTGCAATACATGATTTGAGAAGAGAACGACCAAAAGGTGGAAGCTGAGGGTCTATACCACAGATTTTCCAAGGTATTTGGGCATGTGAATTTTATTCCTACTAGAATGAGATTTTCAGAGACGCTCACTCACTCTGTAATAACCTCATTCCTAGTCTACTAAACGCAAGGTTGGTTTAGTTAATTTTGTAAGTCACACCAATAGAATGAAATTGGCACATACTAGTCAGCGGCAAAGAGCCAAACAGTAAAATTTCAAGTGACTCAGCCGAGGCTAGGCAGAGAGTAGGGTAGATGGTTGGACTCGATGATCCCAAGGGTCTTTTCCAACCCAGATGATTCTATGATTCATTGCAAGTTAAAAACAGAAGGAACTTAGGAAAAAAATAGCAGGCAAGGAAAATAACAATATTTTGAAGACCAAAAGCTAAATCATAACAATTTGAGAGGAAACACTGAAAAAATAGTCAGAAAAGAAAAATCGTTTGCTGAATTACTAAAATTCCAGAATTTGTAAACACAGCAGAAATTATTTTCCTGCTGTATTCGGGGCAGGGAGAAATGAAAAGTCAAAGAATGACAAAAGAGCAAGTGGATAGCATGACATAACCCTGTTAGGAACAAAAGGAGCCCCAGCATCCTTGAGTGATCAAAAGCTTTTTTTCTTTGAAAAGTTTTTCAAGCAAAACCCTGAACAACATCTTTTAAGTTCTTTATCACTTTTGGACATTTGTCTTATTCAAAAACCAGACGAGGAGAATCCAGAGAAAGATCTTCACTCGTCAACAGAAAACAGTAGGAGTGCTAGTATTCCAGTAGCAGTATGCTTGTAGCAGTCTGGGCTTTGGATTTGCAGAGCGTATGGGAAAGTATTCTGTCCCAGTAAGCCCACGAAAGAATAAAGGCAAGGCAGAGGATTCTCATATATACTCATTTATATTTTAACCTCAGAATTCTAATATTTTTATCTTATCATTGTGAGGATCTCCAGAGCTGCAGGCATTTATTGCTAGGAATGAACAATCAAATTCAGTTTATATAAAGGTAACTTGAAAGTTACCTCAATGACTGTCAAGCAGTTTTGAACTTCAGAAGATGCAGTTGTTTCATGTCTGGTGGGGATTTGATTTGTTTATTCAAACTTTTCACTTGTTTATTCAAATACTTCTCTGTGACCTAAAACTAACATCCCAAAAATCTGCAAAAATCTCTATTACACTAGTATTTCTGATTCTTCCATAGCCAAGAATTGCCAGAAATCTCATTAAAAATGTATTTTTCTCCCATTACACCCCATCTACTTTTTTTTCAATCGATTGTATGGAGAACATTCAATAGAGAAGGCAATGGCCTGGAATGCATAGTCACAAAAGATACATCGCTAGTTGTTTTTAAAGCTTAGTTCTCTTCCCAGTTTTTAACAGAATGCCTATGTTTCATTAATGGTTTGCTCTGGGCATTAACATAGAGTACAGAGACTCACAGGCATCTCACCCTGCATCTCTATTGCTCATAAAGCACCAGTTTTTCATAGCGACTCATTAGTTAGAAATCTTCCACACATAAAAGTCATAGGTAAACAGACACGGGTAAAAGCAGATAACTGCATATTATGGGGTGTTTGCTAGCCAGAAACAAAATTTGTACATGCAAACAGACATACTTCAGGAAAAACTAGCCTTATACAAGTAAACGTCAGTTCAAAGAGTAAGTGCCTAGTTAAAGCAAAATTGGCATGATCTGCAAATCAAAACCATGAATTTTTCTACCACTCTGAACTGGTGTCCTCACAGTGGGAATGAACTTACCTGATCTTTGTATTTAGATGCTGCTTTTGTTAACGGTGACTTAAGTCAATTCTTCCCATTCGGATCAAGTTCGGCTTCTTTCAAAGCAGGTCTATGGTTCTGGTCTTCATTTTAGCTAAAGCTGCAATGAACCTTAGAGCTATGCGCCCTTCAGTTTTGAGTTTAACTTCTAATCAAAAGCTGAAGAGGTATGAGTGGCTCCGGGATTTGAATCCAGTCCACATGATTTCAGTGTGTTCAGACTGAAGATTCTAGTTTTTGGTATATTTTCCTCCTCCTTGTGCCAAAGTTTTGACACACTGACAAATATCAGGGACACACTGAGGCTCCACATATGGATAAAAACCAGGGACAGATGGGAGAAGGAGTTACAGTACAAATTGCTGAGCAAGAAGTAATGCTTAATAACATATAATATATTTATCTATAATACATTTTTTCATTTTCATCTCAAATGAATTTACATCACAAGATGCATTTTCCCTTCATTTACAGTTTTGTTTCTTTACATTGGTTAGCAAAATAAAAACTTAACATTGCAGGTGTTTTTAAAAAAAAGATAGCCTTTTTGTTGACCTAAGTCCCTGGTATATGCATCCATGGGATATAACATCATAGTAGCTGAGTAAGACATATGAAGGGGGTGTGTATATTCCAAACCATTTATATGAACATATGGGTGTATGTGCATTGTGCATATGAAACAAAAAATATCAAGATCTACCCCTTTCAGACTGGCCAGTTACTTAAGGAGCCTGATTATATGGAGCAACTCCAAGGGATGAAGAGAGAGCAGAAAAAAAGCCAACTGTGCTTTTCAGACTTCTTTCTAGATGTTTCCCTCTTTGGTCAGGGAACTGAGGAGCATCTGAAAATGCATTTCCTATCTTCCAGCTTCCATCGAGTGTTTCTATCAAAGGAGACAGATACTCCATATTGACCAAACAAAGGTTAATACCTACCCACATGAAAAAAATTTCTTACTTGCTATTTCCCTCCATGTACAGAATAACCTAATTCACTATTTCCATGTTTGAACAGTCTCTCTAATGCCATATCCAAGAAATCAAAATAGGCTATAACAATCACTTTCTTTACTCTTTCCCAGCTTGTAAGAGGCACTGCTTAAATCATTTGCAGGCACTTAGTTTCATTTGCATAACTTACTGTGTAGCAAGACTACTCTGAGGAGAAAACTGAAGAGAATGGACTTGTATGAGAGAGCCAGGGGAAGACGTAGTTCACCGATATCCCCAAAATCAAGCACTGTGACAGCGGCTGCTGTAACAGTATTGCAAACCCTGGATGGCCATGAAGTTTTTCAGTGCATCTGCACCGAATTTCCTGGGTCACTGTAACACATTACAAGGATGTGCTTTGATGTGTCCCACATAAATGTCCTCACCACCACACCCTCTTCCTTTCCCTCCACTCTCCACCTACTCCTGGCCCTAGGACCCGGCAGCCCACAGCAATGTCATGCCACATGCCTTCCTGTTCACGTGAGCAGCAGTTGTCAGAGAAATGAATCCAAAAGAAACAGTCAATAAAAACAGAAACAGCTGTAACAATTTTACATGGCATGGTTCTGATTTCTGGGTACAGCCTCCACACACATGCTTTCTTCTTCTCTTCTCTTCTACCTTACCCAAGTATTAAGATTTCATATGGTATTGTGGAAAAACATCCATTAGAAGGGGACAATAGAGCAGAGCAGTTCTGCTCACAGAAATTGGTGTTGCCTAGACATCTTTTTTTTTTTTTTTTTAAGAGAAGTGACAAAAAAGGAAATAGGTGGGTAGAGAGAAGAAAAATAACTACAGGTTCTACAGGCAGGTGCAGATTTTTGTAGCAAGAGGTCTGACAATGTTTTAAAGCCTGCTGTCTCTGCATCCTCCATTCTGCCCCACTTACACCCTTCGACAGAAGGGCAGGTGGCACTTGGACTGCACTTTTTTGTGTAAGAAGCATCTAAACAGACTTTACTGAGAGACTGTGCGTCAGTGCTGTGTTATTTACAGCAACACAAGGAGCCTCGGAGTCACCCTACTTAGGTTTAGACAATGAACAAGGTGCCAAAGCTAGGAGCCATCCTCTGTTACTGCTCTTAGATGGGCTCTTGAGATATCACTCTCCACTGAACACAGAAAGAGCCCAGAGCACCTGGGCTTTTAACACAGTGTCTTAGCTGAACTTAAGGGGTAGAAAGAAATAGGGGTGATCCAGCTAGAGAATTTAATACATGTATTTAGTAAACACAAGACCCCTTAAGAAGGAAGTAGTAGGTTTGAAAGGTATCAATTAAATACTTGGCAAATCTTTCAATTAACCTGATGCTTTTCAGCCTAAGAAGGTGTGACACGGTCATGGTGGACAAGGTGATTTCTGGATCAGTTATCACAGGCAGGATAGACTATAGGCGGCACAGATTTCAGTTCACAGCAGACATTTCAGAAAGTACCCAGAATACCTGCTCTTCTCTCTGATTGCACTGCAGACATACCATAAAACTTTATATCTGTCTCGAGTGTTTATCTGACATCAGACTGCATAGGGAACTCACAGGATTTATCCAAGATCAACTCGCAAACCCCCTCCTTCATTCTACCCAGAAATCCATTTTCCCAGCATAGGAAGGTAAAATATGACAAAAAGATAAATCTAAAACATCTCTACTATATTTTCAGGGTTCTAAGCAAAAGAAAAAAATATGACTGAAGCTGTCTAGCTGATTTGCTTAAAGGTTTTAGCTGATGGGGAAAAAAAAAGTTAGTGAACAGATGGTGTGATGACATGTACCTATTTTTCCTAAATGTTAAAATACTCTCCAGAGAAACAAAAGATCTAAATTCAGTTCCTTGCTCTTAAACCCACAATCCCCAGCACACCAACCTAAATACTGTGTCATGGGGCATTCTGAGAAGTTTTTTTAAAATAAGCATTAAAATACTAACTAGCAAGGGTATCACACCTTCCAGCTGAGCTCCCACATTATATTATCCTCTAAATGAATTTTAACATGGTAATACAGCCATATCTTTCAGCGTTATCATCAAGGTACTCTTACAGGAGAGCCCTCCTTCAAACTTGCATTCTCAACCAGGCCAGAACCGAGACCTCCACAATACAACTCGCTTTCTTAACCCCTGGACTTCAGAGAAGAAATTTAAGTGGCACCTCTTCTTCAGTTAGGAAGCCTTGTACTGTTCTTAAAAATGCTTAGAAGCAAAATGAAATGCTGGACTTTTAGTAGCAATTTTTAAATATATACAAAAGTTTAGTTGAAAGGTATGAGCTTCACACGGGAAGCATTAGGTGAAACTGAAGGATACGTTAATATGCCCAAAGACCAACTAGTTCATTGTAGTGATTTCTCAGTGACTTTAAAAATCTGTGGAACAGCAAACTGTATGTAATGCAGTTGAGTTTGCATAAGTACTCCAAAAGCATGGTCTAAACCTTTGTGGTCTAGAGGTGTCACAGGAGCAGCTTTTCTTTCAGGTCACTTTACACCTTTTCCATTTCTTTTTCAGTTGGAAACCAGAGTGCTCAAGAGAACGAAAATGAAGAACAAACCAGCTCTTTTCAACTCTTTCCATTAAGGTCAATTTTAGCTTTAGACAAATATGGGGAATTTCACTTTACCCAAACTTCCGCAGTAAAACTGAGAACTGCGCCCATAGATAATCAACTAAGTCATATAAGTTTGAATGAAAACACAATTTGTGTCAATATTTCCAAAACCTGCATTTCACATTAAGTATTTTTTAAACCAAAAGTGTCCCTGTTGTGTTTCTTACTTCCAAGGTTTTTTCAGCTGTGTCACTGAAGCCAAATATGGTGTCTCTCAATAAATCAGCCATATTTCAGGCTCTTATAATTGCATTACATTACTTCATCTCTCCTTAAAAATAATACTAATGTGGGCTATTTTCTGTTCAAACCATTTGCATGTAACTAATGAGTTCAATATGTCTGCACTTTGCTGCTATACCCAAGGAGTTTAACAATATAATGTTCAGGGAGCACGAACAGCTGACATGTTAAAACTGACATCTCTTCTCAGGTACCCTGTGGCAAACTGGCTACCAGTTACAAATCCTGTGGCATTTACAGAAAGAGTGAGGAATAATGCTGGCATTTCAACCTAATGCTTCCTTTCTCAGTACAACGTGTCCCAGCGGCCAAGCTACGGGAAGGCTTTGGCCAGATGCTGAACCACGCTCTGTCCATTGTGATCTGATGCAGTAAATGGTTGTATTGACTTTTTCACAATTAGGCATTTAAACAACAATATTTAATAGAACTGAAGACATTTACGATAGGTAGTTGGAATTACCTAAAATTAACCTGGAATACAAACTCCTAACTTAAATGCTTTGTTCATGGAACCATCAGGCACAACCTGCTCATTCACAAAGGTCAAAACAGAGAAGTGATTGCAAGGGTCCCTGGGGCTCCCTTGAACTGTGGTGTCATATTCACGCTGACCACGGCACGCTCTGCATCACCATCAGGAGCTCACTTCTGCCAGACGCCAAAACAGAACAGACAAAGCAGTTTCATGCTGCTTGTGTTCTGATTTTAAATGACCTCAGAACTCCACAATACAAGCTCGCAATACAAGGACAATGAGAAGATCTGGGCTGCGGGTTGCTGTGAAACATAGGCAGTGCATAAGCAATGGAGATGTGAAGAGATGTCCCAAAAGGAGAACTTAAGCTTGGGCTGTGGCATCCTGCATGTCTAGGCAAAACAAAGCACTTCACAAGGTGGCTACCACATTCCTTTTGGTTTTTTTTTTTTTTTTTAAGGTTAGTTTCATGAGTTTGGCAGCATGAATTAGAGGACAAAAGGTTAGAAGAGAAATTGTCACAGATCCTACACTTACTAAGACCGAAGCACTTTTTGGTCTACACTCTTCACACAATAGTGCAGCTTTGTTGGCAAATCCTTTGTGGAAAATCATGTCTGCAGCCAGTCATAAATTCTAACATCCTGTGCTGGGGGCAAAATTGAATGGCAGCCCTCAGGGGGCAAGTACCCCAAACTTCTATTACTCTGACCTTATTCCCTGCATACGTTGATAAATACTGTTATATTGCCTAGGCTCCCCTTTGAAAGATATAAAAGACATCTCTGGAGCAGGTGGCACTAGAGGCTCAAGAGGCTAACCTGGGGATCAGGGAAGCATTTCAGTTCTGGCAAGCCATCACCAATATGACTGCTTTATTTAGCATCTACTAAAATGGTGTGTTTTTTCTCTATATAGCACACAGGTTAGAGTCCAATAGAAACAACAAATTCCCAGGTACACAAAATGAGCAGAATTCAGCCCAATAATGAATAAGTATGGCAGTATATGGTCATTTCTTGCACACCAAGTTTGGCAGGTGCGTGATCGTACAGTCAATGCTCACTTCTGGGCCTGGTTCAATCTCTTCTAAAAATGGATGGCCAAGAGCTAGCCATCCAGTTCAAGCTAGTTATCTGACACCTCTCTATCAGAGGGAGGGAGGGAGGAAGTAAGAGAAATCTTCACAGGACTCAACCCACCATGAGAGATGTGAGACAAGTAGGATGCATTGTCCCCCGGGTGTGCCTTGTGAGCATTACAGAAGATAACTAAAACTTCCCCAGACGAGATATCCAATTCCAAAGTTGAAAAAATGAATGTGTAGACAGCAAAATAAAGCTGTAATCAAAAAATAGAAAAGCACAAATTTGTGCAAGAACTACTCTGGCTAACTATAGCATTGAAGATGTGGCCTTTGGCGTGAGCTAGTTAAACCAAATACACCTGTTTCAGGAGCTCATGTGCTTTGCCCATTTTGAATCCTACATTAGCACTCTGACTCTACCACCGTAGTAACTAGTTCATGCTTGTCACCTCCCCAGTCTTCAATCAACACCACTTCACTTTGTAGACATATGTCCAGGGATGCAGGGAAAAGTTTTTAGTCGCTATACTTTTTTCACAGCTTTCTTAAGCTTTATGGTCAAAACACAAGCGAGTATTTTTAACAAAACTGCTGTAGTCCCAGTTGATGACAACTGAGTGGATTTTTGAGCATATGCAATTTCTGAGACTGTTAATCAAGGATAAATATTTCACAGTAAAATATGTATGTTTAGGTAAAATCACATTCTGCAAATGGGTTCCTGAGGCCATCAAATAACAGCAGTTGGAAAAACAGCCTGATGGCTCATGCATGTTTGGACAAAGATACTCTTTTCACGGAAGAATCTAATAAAATGTGAAAGGCAGCTCTGTGTAT
Source organism: Numenius arquata (assembly GCF_964106895.1). NCBI lineage: Eukaryota > Metazoa > Chordata > Aves > Charadriiformes > Scolopacidae > Numenius > Numenius arquata. The sequence continues at coordinate 67,463,551 of NC_133579.1, read as the reverse complement.
ATTCCTGAAAAAGTAACAGTGGCAAGAGGAAAGGTTGATGCTCATTCCTCTCAGGGAGGGCCCCCCGATCTTTAGACCGCTTTTGACCTTCAGTGAAACCTGAGCAGACGAGATCACTGTTGCTACTCTACTGCAGATGGGAATCAGCTCAGCCTTGGATGACTGAGTCTTACAGGGCTGTCAAGTAGTGGAAGTTTGGAAGGATGGTTCAAAGTACTTGAAAAAGATTTTTAATGTCTCATTGAAACGCCCCGAGGTATACTCATTAGAAAGGGAGACTTTTAGGAAAGGCTCAGAGATTGCTGTGAGAGTCTCCTTCTCAGCTACATGAAACTTGGCCAATATGAGCTCAGCTGCACTCCTATAACTTTCACTGCCAAAAATAATAAATAAATAATATTCATTCTGCTTTAAATGGTAGAGAGATCTACTATTCAACAATGAGATTACCTTCAAAAGCTAAGGAACAACACAGAGGGCAGGAAGCGTGTAGCTATATTTCAAGTCATGCTCACGTTCTTCAGGATTGCTAGGTGATTTTCTCCCCCTGATATTGAGAATGTCCTCTCTTCATCATGGCCTTTGAAAATTTCTGAAGTACTTTTACTGACTCTCCCAAGATTATCTATGGCTGTGCCCTGACTCCTGACAGCATTCCCTCCATTACGCATCATATTAGCCCAAACGTGTTTATATTCAGGGCAAGGTGTAAGGTTCATCTATTCATTCAGGTTTATGCCAGTGGAATGAATGCAAGGCCTTGACTCTGGTTTTGCTTATACAAGGAAAGTAGGGTGTGAATTTACAAGCTACAGTGTGAATTTACACCATGCTGGCTGCTCCCTGTGTGTGTACTTTTACATGCAGTTGAGGAAGCCACTTCATACAAAGGAACTCTTAGTGTGCACTCTCAATGTCCATAGGGAGTCTTAGTACAGAGCAGCTAATGCAACATCATTTCACATCTTAGTTTACTGCTGTAACTTACCTCTATAAACAGGCCTTTGCATTGTGAATTTGCCGGACTTCCAGAAAGCAACAGCCAACAGCTAGAACAGTCAAGTTTCTGTAAAACCCCAACAGGAATAAAGATTACCCAAAATAAAGTATCACTTCCCTTAATTAAAATTTGTATTTTTGCTGTTACAAGTTTACGTAGGTAGCCACTGTTAGAAGTGAAGTTAATTTGCCATCTAAACAAGTTTTCCTTCAAAATCAATTGATCTGGTTTGCACACTTTAGGCGGTATAAAAATATCTGGAACTTCTCACTTGTATGGCAGTATTTCTCTACCTAAGGAAAATGCACATTCCAAGAATTAGCAAGCAAGCTGACACACAAGATCTCAAGGTCATATTCAGTCCTCTGTGAGCTTAGAACAATTAGCTTGTTGGCGTATCTTAAAACATGCAGGTGCCTGTGTACCTCTGTGGTCAAATGCCTACCTGATGTAACTTAACAGAGTTGCATCTGCTTCAACAACAGTCTGTCAATTTAGATAAGTAAGAGTACAGCCTTATTTATTTCCAGAGGGCATAGGAAGGTAAGACATGCATGTTTTTCATGACAACATTTTCTTGCTAGAGTCGAAGTAAAAAAGTCTGTTCTTTAAAACAGACTGTATCAGAAAGAAATCATCTCCCACTCCCAGTTAATTCATTCTAAATTCTTAGTAGGTCAACATCCACTTCAGGGTCTTCCAAGTGCACGTTGTCTCATCTATGTTTGTCTTTGAAATTATAAACTCCTCAGGGTATGCTCTGTGCTTATCTGTGTCTTGCTCAGTGCCGATCACGTCATCAGAGATTAGCAAATAATTCTTTCTATTAACAATAATAAATAATATGTGGCAAGATGTTCTCACACTTGCTTTTTGCCTGCAAAGCATGGCACAAGAGAAGATGTCTTGGAATGACCTGGCAAGAAGCAGACTTTTCAGGATATTGGAAGGTCAGGTCTCCAGAGAAAGGACACTTCAACACCCAATCAACACACTACGGGCAAGCAATTCTCATGTAAGCTGTTCAGTTTGGAAGAGTGATACTCTTTCCTTTCCCTGGACTCTTCTGTATGCTAGTCTTTCTCCTCTCTTCTCGGTGTGTAGCAAGCCAGCTGGGGTAACTAAAGTGCAGTAAAGTAAAATAAACAGATCTGCGAAGTGCTGAGTCCAGTCATTTTCCCCGGGAGAATCTGCGCAGCTCTGAGGCTTTACTGGGGATTGTAATTAACACCTGACTGAAGCATGTTTATGAACAAAGTTAGGGAGGGAGAGAGACAGATGTTTCAGCCTTGAACTGAACGGTTTTGAATTGGCTCAACTTTCTGGGCTATTTTGCCAGTGGCCATGATTGAGTATAACACTGAAATGAAAAGGAGCTTGGGGCTTCTTGCCACCTCCTCCTCCCACCCTGATCTAGCTCCTAGTGCAAAGCATGTGTTTCCATTTTAAACTGGATAAGAGTCAATTGATGTCTGGATTCTAATTCAAATGTTTATTCTTCTGTGGAATTATTAACATTATTTTTCAGTTAGGTGTAGCTTACTTCTCCCTCACATTAATAAAAATCCTTCTTCATTTCTTGTGATCTGCAGCCTCGGGTTCTTTAGAAATGCTCTATCATCTCCTATATTCAGGCTGTGGCCTATTTCTAATTCCCTCTCCTTGTTTATAGACCAAATTCTTCAAGTTCTTCCAGAATTAAGAAGAAAAATCTCCCACTGGCATTAGCAATGCATTTAACAACAAAAACTGAGAACCTCATGGACTTAATCCTTCACCAATTTCCATTATTTTCATATCAGAATGGCTCCATGAGCACACCCACTGCATTCTGTCTGTCTTCCAGGGAGAGTTCATGTTTGTGTTTTACTCTTCATTTTTGACTGACCTTAACTCAGCTATGTAAACTCAGTTTATATCAGGATCTACTTCTAGATTAGGTTGGGACAGAATTTGGATTTTTGCTTCAAGGCTCACCAAGATGAAGTTGGAGTTTAAATTCAGAGCACCCACATTTTACCAGCATTCATATAATATTTAGAATCACGCAAACCTGCTGTGATTAACTAATTTCCACCATCTTCAATAACTTGCAAAACATGCCTGCTCCCTATATAGAATCATAGAATTGTCTAGGTTGGAAAGGACCTTTCAGATTGTCTAGTCCAACCATCAACCTAACACTGACAAAAACCATCGCTAAACCATATCGCTAAGCACTACATCTACCCAACTTTTAAATACCTCCAGGGATGACTATTCCACCACTTCCCTGGGCAGCCTGTTCCAATGTTTGATAATCCTTTCAGTGTAAAAATTTTTCCTAATATCCAATCTAAACCTCCCCTGATGCAACTTGAGGCCATTTCCTCCTGTCCTATGGCTTGTGACTTGAGAGAAGAGACCAACCCCCACCTCTCTATGACCTCCTTTCAGGTAGTTGTATATCATGCTTATAAGCAGTTCCACCTACAAAATTCAGTCCGAGGTCCGCTGATATTCCATAAAGTCTAGTCAAGTGTTCTGTAGTAAGATGACATGTACAAGTTCTGTTCAAGTACAGCGCATAATAAATACACAGCAAACACTGGTGTCAATATTGCTGTGGGAGCAGTAACTCCTAATATCTGGGCTTAGACCTGCAGTACACAGGCGTCACAGTTCTTTCTCTATATAACCAGGAAAAACAAAAACTTCAAAAGAAGCAGGATGCACCACCCAAGCAACACCTGGACCTAGCTACTTTCTGTTGAGAGCTTGTCCCAAGTACACTGTGTAGTTTTGGTAGCATCCTGTTTGTTCCACAAACATTGTTTTATTTCCTTTCCTGAAGCTCCTTTGGCGAACTGTTTTTTGTGTCAGACATCCTAATTTATCTATCCATTGTCCACAATTTTACTACAGTTTTTGTTATTACTAAAGACAAAGTATTTTCTAAAGAAAATATGCCAAAGGATAGTAAAAGTACACAAATTCTCTGCCCTTCTTCTCACCAATTTTTAATCCTAGTATATATGGCACAGCTAAATGAGTCATAATGTCAAATGAATCACAATTCTTATCATCCTACAGTAGGGACAGAGTGCAAAGTACTATCTGTATATACAGCACTAATAAAAACTAAACCAATAGGAAAAGAAGACATCCTAACAATTTTGCTTAGCATTTCTCCAAGTCACTAAGATTTCCAGGCATTTGGTCAAATGACTGACAATATAATCAGAATGATGGTAAGCAGACTGCCTATTTTATAAACAGCTCTTTGGGCAATCAGTCAAAGCACAGAGTAATGCATTCTGTTTCAAAAAAACTAAGATGAAATGTTTGTGGCATTTATAGTCCCATTAGCCACAGCACAGGTCTGAGTAATAGGGAGCCATTTCCCTTGAGCCTGGTCAAAGACTACTGATCTACCTGTAATAATTAGCGCAAGCTTCAGTCTGGGAATCTTGGTATTTTAAATTTGGCAAAAGCACGTTAGGCAAGTCCACTCTATCATAGCCACAAATTATTAATCAACTCTTGCTGCTTCTTCTCTCTAAATGTGTGTTTCTTCCACTGGCAGTACTGAGGCAAGCACATACTAGAAGGACATCTCTTTAGGAGTCTAGTAGCCCACATTTTAAAGGAGAATTTGCCATGACGAGCAAATCCACATGAATCTCTCAGACTTCCCAAGTCTTTAGAGGTCTCTTTGGGATTACTTTTGGCACTGCGCTATATCAGAGGCAGATGTGGTCATGATTCATTTGAAAGGTACAAAGCTATGGATCCACAGCCGCGTGGGTCTTCCCACCACACCACGCAAACATCCATGAGAAAGCTGAATTTGATATATGCACTTCTACCTTAGGTAACAGTCTAAACTCCCACCAGGCAGCTGGAGCCGTTCCCCAGGCCTGCAGGGGAGAGTGTCTTCCTTATTCCCCACCACGCAGCTTCTCAGTACTCAGTCCAGTTTTCCAGCATTCACTGCCAACATATTTAACCCTGTAATTCAGTCATCAAAATCACAGTTGGAGGCAAATTTAAACAGTCTGCATGGAGGTTTCATGTGTGTATGTGAATTATGTCAGGCCTTAGTGACAAGCTACCAGCAAGAAGACCACATCCTTGGCCCTTTTGCTTAAGGGAGGTTGGGGTTTTTTTGTGTTTCTTGATTTTGTTCCTTAGTATTCCTACGAACAGAAAGGTTTTGTGAATGAATCCACTACTCTCTTCTTTCTTTGTGTTTATTTTCCATAAACACAACCAAAACCACACATTACAGTCTACCTTAGTGCTGCTCCCTATGCAACTGACCATTCCTGGGAAAGATGAGAAATAACTAGGAGAAGGGTGCTGGTTCAGAAACTGCTTCCTAAATGTATTGATCTTTTGACCTATTCATGTGTTCCTGTTACAAGGTCCTCCAACAGGGATAGCTTTGTTTGATCGTCTAGAACCTAAGCAGCACAGTGCACCTTCAACTCTGACTCTCTTAAGGGGAAGGTGACATTCCTAAGTGACAATTCTGTGCTTCACAGATCAAGGCTTCATAACCTCTTTGCAAGTGACTCACAATTCTCCTTTTCTTTCTTGGGCAGAGTGACTCAAACCTATTATGAGACCTATGGATTAAGGAATACAATGAGCACCTTCATGAGGAAATTTGGCTGCGTGGACTGAAATCTGCTTTCACCTATGCAACTTGTTAGAACTTTCAAAAGGTCTCTCCTGTTTATGAAACCTACAGCATTAAAAAAAAGTAAATTGAGAAACACTAGACAAAGTTACCATTTTCTTATTCAGAGTCCATAGTCTGCCTTTAAGCCTACAGAAAGTGGCACAAAAAAAAGTTACTAAAATATTATGATAGACTACTGAGTGTGGCTTAAGCCCTAGTTCTGCAGACTTACGTATGCGGCTAATACCAACTTTCTCATTGAAGTTTCTTCACCTAAGTTAAATCAAAGCAGCTATTTGTGGTCTTATGTTTAAGCACTTGACTATTTACAGGGTCAAATATGAGTCCAATATACCTTTCCAGTTTCTCCCTTCCTCAGTCCAGGGCTCTGTTGTCATCCTCTGTGGAATCTGGAGTGGACCTTCTCTGATGCTGGACCAGATCCTTTGTTTGTTTATGGGATGGGAGATACCTAGACAACAACAATAATGGAAATGCCATCAAGTAACTGCACTTGTATTTTCAGTTAAATTAAACTTTTTGACTAAGCAGGGTGCAGAAAATCGAGTCAATACTTGCTAGACCTTTTGGGTCAAATCCAATGGATTCCCTCTAGATGTATGAAAAGGAAATGGAAAGTTATATTTGCCTCCCTCCCTCCCAATATTTTCTTTTCCTCCTTTTTTTTTTTTTTTTCTTTTCTTCTACTGGTTACTTCACCAGTAGGAAAATACAGACAAGGGAGAGGAAGAGGTGGGCGTACAGCCTGCTCTGCTTCATATACCAGTAAGTAAAATCAACCAGTCAGGCAGGAAATAGCCAGCTGCACTTCGCAGCCAGGGCTCCCACTCATCAGCCTGAGTCACTGCAGAGCTCCCTTGAGCAGTGTGCTTCCGCCCCACAGCTCAGACAAAGAGGGAAGGCTTCATCTGCTCAGCCCTGCCACTGGCACGAGGTGAGAGAAAGAAGCAGAGGAACAGCCCTTGTGCTGGCCCTTTACCAGCCACTGCACGCTACAGTCATGAAGCACACCTGAGTGTGTCCTGTCTGGGTACATCTTCATCATTTAAAAAATAAAACACGTGCCACAGCAAACAATGGTATTGTCTCCTCGACATCCATACTCAGTTCAAGATCATTAAAACTACTCCAGCCTCCTCATCTGTTTCCTTCTGGGAACAGAAATAGATGAGGTTTACATTAGATTGTGCCTGACTAGTTCAATTGCCAAATGTTTGGAGACTACAAGTGCCTAGCAAAGCTCAAGTATGTTACGATACTGCATACATCAGGGAGGCTTTCTCAAGGTCTCTACTGCCTCTTTCCATTTACCTCACACTTACCTTAAATACAATGTGAGCTGAAGGAACTCTGCACCTCCCACAAGGCACTCAATATGTGAAAGGATGATGCCCATAGAAAATCACCACCTAAACCACACATGAGTTTACAGATCAAAATCAATGCTTTATGCCCTGAAGCAACTATGTAAGCCAGGGCAGACTTTGGAAAATGAGAATAATATGCTGTCTGTGACTAGCTCCACTAAATAAGAAAGCAGCTGCATTTGTACAACCAAGCTCTAAGACTTTCAGGTTTTGCAGGCAGACACCATTTTCTGACATCTGGGAGGGAAATGTGAATTCCAAGCTTGCCACATGTAGGGTCCCAATCAGCTCTAAGATTTAACAGCAATACTTGATTTGAGTCCAATTTATTTTGAGATTGGGGTTTATTATATTGAAAAGGACACAACTGAGTACCAGAAAGCAGCAATATAAGATGAATAGAAATGTGTATGTAGATTAGGGCTGGAAGGAAAGTAGTTTTCCTATGAGACCTGGTGGGAGAAAAAAAAAGCTACTCAATGTATATTTACAAAAGGAAAAATGGGACAGAAGAATGGTATCTTTTGGCTAATTGCAGCATACATCTGGGAAATCGAAAAGAACTAAAAGATGTTCAGCGTCTTAAAAAAACAAAGCAATATGTTTCCCAGGTTACTGGCCTATAAACCAAAACGCAGGCACAATAATGAACTCAGACACTACACTACTCCATGATGGTCTGTGCTGGGCTGAAAGTGCCGAGTGGAACTTTAAAGTAATAGAGACTGTAAAATACAGGGGAGAAGGGAAAAAGAGAGGAGAGAGGAGGGAAGTATTCTGTTACAAAAGACTTCTTAGTAACTCCTGCACACACACACTTCCCTCACCTAGACTAAAAGCTGCTTTCAGCCGATCCAGCCACAGTCTTTCTTGCATCTCAACTGTCACTGATCTGAGGCTTTTTGTCCACTGTCAGATGGCACACGCCATGTGTCAGACAATATTTTATTTTTTTTAAGACGCAATTAAAACAAACTTGAGTCCACCCAAGGGGCATCCTGCCCCAGCTGCACTTCTGCTCTGATGTACGCTCTGTTCCACCCCTACTGGAGACAATAAAAGAACTGAGGGCGGAAAGACACCCTCTTTTTTAATTAAAATCTTTTGTATCATGTAAAATACTCAGGACAGAAGCAAGAGGGGTTTATGAATATCAGCTGAAATCAGCCTCACAGAGCACGGGCCAATATTTGCATTTCTATTGCTTAACATTGTTTGGGTTGGGGAATTATAGCAGTTTTCTGATTAACTACCTGCAGGCATGCACCAGTTTGACCTTTTGCATGCTAAATTGCATGCACTAAATTAAATTTTCCTCTTTCTGAGATAAACAAGGCCAGTTACATGACTCGGGCTGCCCTTTTCCTCCTGCCTTTCCATATGCAAAGTCAATCCTAGCCAGTTAATCCTCTAATTTAAGAGCAGACTTCTGTATTTTTGTAAGTGATTAGAAGGATTTTGTTTCTTTTAAGCAGTTGTGGGTTAATAATTTGTATTCAGAAATAAGTGCAAGTAGCATCATAATAATGTAAGTTTCCTAATAACAGGTTTGCGTGAGTGCTTCAGAGGTAAGTGGATGTGCAATGTTCATTATTATCTCTTTACAAATTTGATGAAACAATATCATCAGCTACAATGGCTACTTAGCATACTTCTCCAGAGAACATGGGTGGGAAAAAAAGGGGGGAGGAGAGAAGACCATGTTCAGCTGGTGATCAGTTGTCTTTTTGTATAGATAATAGATTAGAAACTCTTACATCTACTCCAGCTATTCACATTTTTCAAATACTAGTAACTAATTTGAGAAATATTTAAATTGCATCATTACTCAGACATTCTCATTATACTCTCAATTGAAATGATGCAAATCAGGGACAACTTTCCTGAAATCAGATGAAATTATTCTGAGCCCAACTACACAGACTTAGTAGCACGTACTGCCCGACAAATCATGAGGAAATGTAATCAATTTACAGACTACATTGCTGAATTTACACAGATGAAGATTACGGGGAAAGTAACAGGTCAGGCTGTGAAAGAAAACAAAAATCTGTCCTTCTTCACAGTGGGAACTAGGGAAGATTTGTATCATTCTAAGATGCATTTATTCCATGGTGAAAGCAGAAAATTTGGTTGCTACACTAAAACAGAGAAAGGGACTTGATGCTTTGTGTCTTGGATTACATCACCTCAGAGAGGAAATACTCCTTGCTTGTCTGTGCAAAGGCAATCTCAGAACCTGGCTTCTTTGAATGAGTAGAATAGGAAGTAGTCATAATTCCCTGATGGAGCACATCATGTCTACCCCATAAAGTTTACTGTTGCTGCTGTTGTGCAATGAAAGCTTATGTTCTGTTGCCATACCATGGCTCGTAGAAAACACCAGGTCCCTGTTCAGTCCAACCATGGCCAATTCAGCAGCAAACAGTACACTCTTGGCAGCTCTAGTGGTGACTGGCGTAGCCTCAGTTACTTGCAGTGATGTACCATCAGTTCCCAAAGTCTTGTAGTCAGAACAAAACTTTAGAAGAAAAACCACTCTAACAGAGACTCCATGTTGCTCAAATCAATCAGTTCAGGACCTTTCAAAACCGGATTCTTCTGGAAAAATTGCTTGCAAACACCGTTCACTATCACTGACAAACTCTTGTCACAAACACATCTCTCTTTTATAATAACACATAAAACAGCAATACACTTGCAGTTTTCTGCAACTGTTTTCACAGAGTAGTGTTAGTTGGAAAGCATTTATGTGTTTTTTGATATTTTGGGGTTTTTTTTAATTTTGAGTTAAACTTTCCAAAGTATTGAGGTGGCCTAATTTTACTCTACATTTCATCTACCCCTTCCACATAGGTTCTCTCAGTGAGAAACAGAACAAGAACCAGCATGATGTGACTAAATATTTCTCCTTCAACCATAAATCACAGTTTCAAAATTTCGGCTCTGCTTACCTGATATAAACAAAAGCAGATGGCAAATTGTGTATTTACCATGACTGCATCAGGATTTATAGGACGTAACTATTTGCTTATACCAGTCACTGTTAAATTTTACTGGCTCTTTTTATTAGTACATATCTGTGGGGTAAAAAGACTTCTGAACTGATCAAAAGAAACCAATTATCATGCAAAAGGATGTTTTTAACTGTTATAGTAGTTCCCATTTGTTACACGGACCCTCTGCCATTCATTCAAGAGCATAATGGCATATACACTCAGTTCCTTGTTGAGTCAAGATGTATAGGCATAAATCTTCATGATCCCATAAGTACCACCTATACAGAGATACTGTTTCTCTCTATACAGTTTTGCAAAGACATTCCAAATGTACCTGCTGTAAGGAAAGAAACTATTTCTCTTAATTTGGCAAATGTGAAAACAAAGCCAAATGAAAGTGTCATATTCCTACCATATACCGCACAAAGCTCAGCTGTCTTGAACATGAGTTGCACTTGCTCATCCTAGAAAACGCTTTGGCCAAGAGTTTACTGCTTTGTTATCATGGCCAAGCTAGGTGTTGTAGAGACTGTGAAGCCAGAGATAGATGATTCTTCTCTCTGTTTCACAAAAACTGTTCTCAAAAGGAAAAAAGTGATGGTTTGATTTGTGTTTAGTTGTCCCACTACAGTACGTGTTCATAAACATCCTTTCTTATTAACCATTATACACTGAATGCCATGCTTCATTTATGGTATGTAAACATACATGTAATTTGCATCAGCCACAGGTGCCCATAGATACCATGATGCACAAAGAGGAACAAAATCAAAACTCAGACAGATTGCACTATATTAAAACAGGCAGAGCAAATTTCTAGGACATACCAGTACTGGAAATAAAATAGAAGTCACAATTCTCAAGGTCATATGCCATGAGCTCAAGTTGAAAGATTTCATGAAACAGCCCCTGCTGGGTTGTATAAGTATTAGGTGAAAGGACCAGAAGGGAAACAGACTAGCTGAGCCTCAATGAAAATAATTTTAAAGGACAAATAATTCAGACAAACTGATGGTAATCAGCATAGCTGTGAGAAAGAGATAAGATTCACTTGAGAAATTTGCTCCTAGATACCCATCGTAATTTGTTTAGTCCATAGTTCAGTGTTCTTGGTATAGTTTCACGTCATTCACCTTCTCTATTATACAAAGAGACAACGATATCTGTGTCTTCTAACTCATCATTTACAATTTTGTAAGATCTTTCCTAGGTCCATATACCAGAATCATCCTTAGCAAAGGACTCTTTGACTTGTTTTCACGTATATCTGTAGGTATGTGCATGTGTGCACAAAGTAAAGCCATACACAGTTTTATAATTCAGATTATTGTATACATTGTGTATACACATATAGCGCATTAAACTTCTATTGTGTTGCCAAATATTTCACAATATCTTAATTTTAGTTTGTAAACATTGGAAGGAGAACTTGCTTCTATAAAGCAAGGTAACAGAAACTATGGAGGTAATTAAATAAGTAGCAATATAAAAATATTTTCCCAGTTGCATTACTCTTGTAATATGTTATAGGTATGTGATACATATTTTTCCGCCTGTAGGGTATATGTAAATCATTTCTAGATCTCAAAAAGAATCCCGTTAGGGGCCTGGGGCACACAGTTTTCCCAGGAACCACCAAGGAGTAGCCTTTGAGGGAGTAACAGAAACTCACAGATCTTAACATGAGGCAGGATGCACACATTTTTTCATTCCAGACCTCTCCTCCCACCGCTCTTCACATATGTTTGCACTTCTGACCTGAGCCTCCAGCAGTTTGACTGTGCTCCCCAGCAAAGCTATTGCCTTGTGTATCTCTCCTTTTTTTTCTTTTTTTTTTTTTAAGGGAGGGGAATCCTTTTGCAATGGAAATAAATTAGTACAGGTCTTGGGTTCTGTTTCACTTTGGCTTTGTTAATTAGCCACAGGTGGGGCAAGTATCCTTTCACACCAGTCTCATAGACCCCAGGTTGAAAGTCAAAAGAGCTTTAGCCTCTTGAGTAATATCTTGATTACTTGATAGCTCCAGCAGCTGAGAGATTTGTTTCCACAGTTGGCTCCTGATAGTCTTACACAAGGAGACTGAAACTGAATAAACAGAGGATGAAATCTTGGGCCCATGGAACTGAATGACAAACCTCTCATTGACTCCAAATAGCCAGAAATTTTAGTTTAGTCTTCCAGTACAGCACAGAAGGTGTGAGCAGTTTCTCCAACACCAATCAGTTTTTCCCCTTTTACTTCTCTCAGTTTTCTTCCACTAAATTGCTTAGAATTGGATAGGGCAGAAGTATTTCTTGCTGTGGCACCAAGATTTATATACGAAAATATTACACCAAAAAGAATCCACAAAATAATTCCAATATTTCCAAGCACTGGCATTTGCAATTCTATCCTGGAAGTGAATATGGAAAGGTATAACCACCTAAGTTTTGTTTTGCAGGAAATATGTGCCCATTGGGAATATGTTCTTTTCTGAGAAGGGTAACTTTGTTCTTAAGCAAACAAGGTGAGCAGAACTGGATGAAGGGATTAGCAGCATAGGTAAAATTAACTTCTGCTGTCCCCACGATAAGGAACCAGCCACTCTTAATAGAGGAAGGAAGGCTCATAGAACTATTTGCCTGTAGTCAGACCTCCAAGACGAGTGCCCACTTTTTGCCTGGTGCCTAAAGATGGCCTCAGATGCACGTAAAGCAAAGAACTGAAAGAAGACATACCCGTTCTACCTTTCTACCTTCTTATTCCTAATGATCTCTTACCTTTCCTTTTCATCAAATTCCCCACCAGAAAATGGGAATAATTGTGTCCACTTCCAAGGAACATCAAGAATGTGACCCCAAACAAGGTCATAATCTTCATATGCTAAGCACTACACCAGCACACAATGGGTGTGATCCTCAGATTAAATATTATGCAGCTTTAATTAGTGATATAAAGGGTGGGTGATAGGGAAGAGCAATAAGCTCAATTTCTCTGCAGATAAAGAACTGTAGCAGAAACTTGTTAAGTAACCTGTGTAGGAACATAAAGGAGTTTGTGGAAGAGTCAGGAATTTCACCTAGATCTCCAGGAAATCAGTTCAGTTCTTTCACCACGGAGTGTGTTACTATGGAGAAATAACTTTTATCTCTATCGCAGACTTTTGGCACAAGACTGAACAAGCAGCAAAACTCCCATTTATTCTGAAAAAGAAGGACAGAGCACATAATACTCTCTTTCAAGAGCTGTAAGCTGCCAAGTGAAGAGCAAAAATGCAGAATTAGCATGTGAATTAATACTATCACTGTGCTAAAAAAATTAATCCCATGCCATTGAAAGCTTTTTTTTCACAGGCACATTTTTGTTTCTTACATATGGACCTTGGCAATTAGGGTCTGAGTTTGTAAGTTCCAAACCAGTGAAATCCAAACTGTGCAGAGCAAGGTATATGAGGTGATGGCAGGCATTAATAAGCCAAAGGTAAGCCAACACTGCCAAACCTGACCTTTGACAGGAGGGTCAGAAGTCACAGGGCAAATCTAGAAACAGACTGGCTCTTTAAGCCTTCTCGCTGGGCTACAGGAGTGAGCTCTACCCGCTCTACATGTTTCTGTCTGGAAACAAACAAAAAAAAAATCTTCTGTTTCGCTTAAGTTGTAATGACTGTTACAGCTCCTGCCATAGACAGACATTAGGCCGCGATAAGAAAGCTCTCCTTCATGCCACAAGGTTGGCCATGTCAAAGGAGAATTAACAGGAGAAACAAGAGATAGATGCTATATTTTTACAGTTCTAAAACCGAGGCTTTCACTCATTCATACACATTCTTAAATTAGTCAGCTGTCCTTAAAACCCCAGCATCCTTCACTTTGTGTAAACGCCTTAGTGAAAGCTTGGGAAGAGTTACTTTAAGCTGAAATACCTGATTATGTGCAAATACTTCCACAGCATCTTTTCAAGTATACAACTAAGCCTTAATGACCCGAATTTAAGTTTGATTTTGAGAGTTAAAAACACAATTCCAGAATAGCATTATTGCTGGTTAAATACTTGCATCACCAACAAGGGAACAGAGATGGCCTCACCTGACTCCCAACGCTAGCCAGAGCAATGGAAATTACAAATATTTTTCACGGAAATGACTGCAAATTAACTCAGAACAAGAATATTCCCTCGTGTAACTGACAACTAATTTTGAAATAATGAATGCATTTAAGAGTAACACAGTTTTTAATTGCAAATTTACAAAGGGAAAAATAAGCAACGTGCTGAATAAATTGTTCGTTCTGAATGATTCATCCAGATCTAATAACTATCTGTCTCTACAAATATTGTCATAAGGCCTAATCAGCTGGTATAAAACACCAGAAAAGAAATGCGCCACAGGAAAATGAAGGAATATTAGTACAGTTTCAGTACAGAAGGACAGACTTCGTAACTCTCTGGAAACCCACTTGAGCTGCAGAAGCCTCTGCAAGAGCGGAGCTTAAATTGCATTTTGCCGCCATGTGTGGTGGCTGAGACCCACACAGCTCGATTTTCTTTTGACCCGAAAGGCAGTGTGAGGCACTTATTCTCCCCTCCCCTCATTTTTTCCCCCTTCTCTTTGGAAACCCAGCAGCAGAGGCACGGGAGGAAGCCCCTGACCCGAATGGCTACGCCAGCAAAATCTACAGTTGCTGCTGTACGTGGGCTGGGGGGAACGGGCGGGGGGCCTGGCTCAAGGGAGCCCCCAAACACCACGTCTGAGAGCTCCTCTCCGCCATCCTCAGCCTAAACATTTTATGGAGCTGGGGGGAGGTGGGGGTGTCAGAGGTCACCAACTGTCAAAACACAGCACAAGTCATTCCCTGCGCGGGCGAGGAAACTAAGCAGACGGCAGCGGCAGAGTTCAGGGGCAGCACTTATTAATGCCCACTGCAAACGGTAAAGCTGCCCTTAAAAACTAACCGGCTTTTCCACCTAAATCTTTCTGATTTTTACAAGTTGAGCTCAAAGTTAAAGGGGGGGGCGTGAGCTTTAAAAGATCAATGCACATGTGGAATTAAGACTATTCTAAAGGTCTTTCTTTTTTTTTTTTTTTTTAATGGAGGGAAACAACCACCAAACTTTGAACCAGCAGCAAACTCCAAAGCACCAGGTGGTTTCATAAACCCGAAGGTTCATAAATCTTTTCTTTAAAGTTTCCAATTTCAAAAAAAAGAGCTTGTTTTCTTTGTGGTTATTTTTCAATTTTTTTCTCCCTCTTCCCTCCACCCCATTCTTTTCCTGCCTTTGGGCAGATGACCTGCCAACCCCCTGACAGCCTTTTAAGCTGGCTGTGCCGGCTGGGCTCCCGCTGCCGGAGCGGGGCAGCGGGCATGACTCCATCCGCCGGGAAGAACCGCCGGGAAAGGGGCTGCACCAGGGGGGGAGCTGCCGCTTCTATTTTTACACGCTGCCTGGTCACATAGCTCAAACGAGTGCAGAGAGTTCAAGCGTTCAGTGAATCTGCTCTCCCCGCCGTTTGGGCCTTTAAAATAGTCATAGTAATAATAATCGAGGCAGAAGAGCCATCCGGCTCCTCAATCTACAGCCTGTGGGCCACATACAGTCCACCAGGGTGATTCGTCTGTCCTGTGGGGCAATCCAGGAGGCTCCCAGGTGCAACCAGGGGGATCAGGGGCAGATGAATCACTGGTGGCATTTGTTTGATGCGGGCCAAGGCGTCTTCAGGGAAGATGGAACCTACTAATAAACTTCTGCTCTACCCAGAGCAAATCACCTGCCTTGCACCTTTGCTTCTGCTGGATGTGAATGGCCACTGAGAAATGCAGCTGTCAGGCATAGCCTGAGCTCTTCTTGCAGCCAGAACCTGCTGGTAGCTCTTCTGTTTGCAGGAGCATATATAGGGGTTTACTTGTGCACTGTATGCAGCAGAGCAGGTGAGCAGTACACTTCCAGGAAGCACCAAGCCTTCTGTAGCTTCTGTGTTACGAGAAGAGCAGCACTACTGTACACAATCCTCTTCTAATGGTAAAATAAGTCAGAATCACAGAATGATATGGGGTTGGAAGGGACCTCTGGAGATCATTTAGCAGGTCCACCCAGAACAGGTTGCACAGGAATGTGTCCAGGCGGGTTTTGAATGTCTCCAGAGAAGGAGACTCCACCACCTCTCTGGGCAGCCTGTTCCAGGGCTCTGCCACCCTTGAAGTAAAGAAGTTCCTCCTCATGTTTAGATGGAATTTCTTATGTTCAAATTTGTGCCCATTTCCTCTTGTGCTGTCACTAGCACCACTGAGAAAAGACTGGCCCCATCCTCCTGACACCCACCCTTTAAGTATTTGTAGGCGTTGATCAGATACCCCCTCAGTCTTCTCTTCTCCGGACTAAAAAGACCCAAGTCCCTCAGCCTTTCCCCATAAGAGAGATGCCCCTAATCCAGGCCCCTCATCATCTTTGTAGTCCTCTGCTGTACCCTCTCCAGCAGGTCCCTGACCTTCTTGAACTGGGGAGCCCAGAACTGGACACAGTACTCCAGATGGGGACACAGTACTCCAGATGGGGGAAAGTCAGGCAAAAAGGCTGGATACTGCTCATTTAGATGCTACTCTGTAATCAAGACGCATGCATACACTTGGCCCTCTAATCTTCTGAAACTGTCAGAAAATAGAGCTGCAAGGATGGAAGAAATGGTGATAGACTTCTGGCTTCTTCCTAACTGCACCTCTAAAACCAGTTTACTTTCACACATGCCTCAAATCATACAATCACAAATTCATTCAGGTTGGAAGGGCCTCAGAGGTCACCTAGTCAAACCCCTGACAGCAGTCTACTCCCTCTGCTCCACATGTTCTCCCGCAGAAAGGTAGCATGGAGAGAGGGTTGCCAAAACAGCTGTGGAACCACTAACTCACTTGCTTTACCTAAGCCAGACGGATGGGAATCTTCAGCCCATTACCACCTCTTTTCTTTAGAAACAGCACCCAACACAGAGACCCACACATGGCTCAGTAGAGACTGGTCACACACAGGGTACTATATCCCAGGTCTGGGTGAGGGTAGGTTATCAATCCCCAGCCACCTGATGGGTGAGGGTGTTGTCCAGTCAGATTCAGTACAGAAATTGCATTACATCTCCTTAAACACGACTTAGTTAATTCCTATGAAACCCTTAGATAAACATCACCTACTTTTACTGATGAAGCTAATGAGGCAAAAAATGTTGTGGAATGTGACCAAGGCCACACAGGAAGCCTAGATCAGTATCAGAGCTTGGATTACACAGCACAGACTTGGCCATAATGCTCTAGCCCCTTCTGCGGTTCAGATTCTTCAGCTGCCCACCTCTGCGGCCTGAGCCAAGCTGGCTGATGAGGTAAGGCACTGGCCCAGATATGTGAAGCTGGGTGAAGCAGTGGTTTAGATACCAGCAAGAGTCAACCAAGCATCTGTGGCCAATTCTTCAACTGGGCAATACTCATTCCTCTGGAATGAGTGCTCCTTAATTTTTGTTGGAGCTTTCTTTAGCCCACTTTCATCCTAAGTCTTTATCCACCTCACGTATACAAACATATACATGCTTTGCCAGAAAATCAAATAAAATGATCACTTTGTTTTTAAAAGGAAACAAGAAGAGCTTTCATGTGTTTCATGTTTTATGCTGTTGTAACTGCATTTGATATAGTCCCCTGAGCAGACCCTCCAATAATAATGACTAAATCTCCTTTTCTTTTAGCTTGTAGGCTACTTAGAAGCTATTTGGTCCTGTAACCACAGTTATCCAGACAGCTCCCACCACATACATGTGGTATTATTTACTCAACCTCCTGATTCATTAAATGTACTTCCAGCTCCTAAGAGGTTTATTATTATTCCTCTGTGGCATCTTCATACTGATTATAATTTCAAAATTCTCTGCTGGAGATCAATGAGTATCCACTAAATTAGGTGATAGTTGATGGGTATAAAATTGAAATACTGCAACTATTTGCTGTCTACAGCCATCAAAGTAATAAAGAGATTCCATGTCTCCTCACACGCTCTCTAGAGCTAGTTCTAATTCTGTATTGAACTGCAGAAAAAGAAACAGGAGACGAGACAACTGGTAGGTAACAGGCCTAAAGTTAGCTAGTTAGCAACAGCAAACAGTGTCCAAAATCTTCCAGCATGACAAAGAAGCTATTCTTTTCTACCATAGCTCCTACAAAACCTGGATTCAGTCTTCCCTTAACTCAGGAGTGTTAGAGCATTGCTCTCTTGATCCCGTACCTCTGAGAATTATGGACCTTGTTGAGAAACAGCTCTCAGGCTGAACGAAAGAGGTGATTTGGGGCTCATAAGCAGAAGGCAACCCTATCATGAATGAGTCAAAACCATAGACTCCTCAGTAATAAGAATTTATGCTCCAGCTTTCACAGCGGTGCCTGGCCATCAGATTTCTCTGGATTCATTATTACTCACACACAGTTAAAAGCAATTGTGAAATGCTTTTTTTTTTCTTGCTCCTTCTTTGACTGGCCAAATTCCAAAGTGACTGCCAGATCTGGATTTGGCAATAGGGATCCATGGCTGTGCTAGTATCTTAAATACGTCCAGCCCAGATTGTCCTTAAGAGTATCTGAAAAATATTCTTGGGGTCCAACTGCAGCAAGCCAGTTCCCAAGCTAGAGAGTCCTCTGGGCAGAACATCACACCAATATTTTGTATCGCGTATTTCTTTTAAGTATATGAAAATATCTAGTCCTTCTCTTTTCAGCCTTAAATAGACTTGTCTAGTCATATATATAGATGAAGAGTCCCTTCTCATTCCACCATATGCTGTGACAGAACACCCGAGCAGGATCTCAGACCTGACAGAATGCAGGCTGGATCTTGGTGGGACTACGCTTGGATATGGGACTCACCATTTCCAGGGTCATCCAGCAACCTAGAGAGATGACACCCTGAGGGAATGATGCATGACTCCTCTTTTTTATGAAACCGGTTCCAAAAAATATCAGAGTAGCTTGTAGCAAGCAGTTTCAATGGAATGTGATATGTAATTCTTATCCTGCCAAGAAAATATATACATTATTAATAATAAAGATTTGACTGATAGCATTTTTCAGAGTTATTAGCAGTGAGATAGATAACTATTCTCAGTTTTGCTAGATCCCTATGTTGATTTTGCCAAGATTAAAACAGGATAAGGCAACACAATACTTCCAATAGTTAAAATTCTGAACTAAACTCACAAATTAAAATGAGTTAAGAAGGTTTTGCCAGAGAAAGAGGTATATTTTAGGTTCTTGAATAGTGGATCAAAGTGACAGGTAAATGGTTTCCCTATTACCTGCCGTGTTCATGCAGGCAACATTCATTAGCAGTAAGATTATAAATACGGCAAAAAATACTTACCCCCTTATAATTATCTCATTTCTTTGCCAAATCCTATCAGCATTGTTCAAAACAGTAGGTTTCACCACCATTTCAAAGTAAGGACCTGGAAGTTGGTTCTTTCCTAAACCTACAGGAGTGCACTTTAGAAGGGGAGCTGCACTAAGCTGCATCCCACAGATTCCACTAGTTCAGTATCATATCAAGACTCTCCTAGGAAAGACCATAGCATTTTTTCTAACACTGGCCATAGGATCATGTATCCTAAGTGTATCATGACCTACTGAAAAACCTGCCCCAAGTTCACTTGACAATGTGCTAAGATTAGCTGGTCTTCCCTTAACACAAAATACAGTATGAAAGCAACAAGAGTCCAAGGCATGGGGATAAGAGCAGCTAGATGACTCATTTCATTGTTTGCACAGAACCTTACTCTGTCAAAAGCTGTACAAATCAACATGGAGTGGCCCAATAATTTTCCCTGTACCTTTAACGGAGCCTGACAGCCGTAGAGTAAGCCTCTGAATTGGGTTTGCATGCACGCATGCTTGTAGGGGGTGTTTCTAGGTATGCATACAGATAGACATGCCTGTGCAACAAATTTCTGGACTAATCTAGACCATTCATCCAGAAGATAATGAGGCATGCATGTGAGTTGCATGCAAGTGCGTGCATTATTACATCTAGGTACATGAACACAGCTGGCAGGCTAATAGCTTTAGGGAGGGTAAACAATCTTTGTCTTGCAGCAAAATGTATGTACTGTGGTGTCACAGCAGGGGAGGAACAGAATGTATATAGAGTTGAGAAAGGAAAACCAAAGCCAGTACAAATGAAATAGGGTTGTATGATCTGTGGATGATTCTGCAGGATGTAAAATAGAGATGTAGAATGGAGCATATGTTTTACGTGCAGAGTTTACGTACATGACCTATGCCTGTGGATATAGGAAAGTCATACTCCACTAAGGTTACAGAAATAGTCCCATTTCCAAAGGCATTAGAAGACACAATGTGAAAACTCTTCCTGCAGAAATAGAGACATATGCACTACTGATTTTATCCCAAACCTCTAGAACTAGTTCCACAATCCCACAGATTTATCACAAAGCAGAGACGCTAGGACCATCTCCCTACAGAAAACACAAGAAACTGAAACACTAGCAGCATATTTTTCTGTAGGGATTTACACTAACCTTGGACTTTTTTCTCCCACTGTCATTTTAAGGCATGTACGTGTAATGCAGTCCTGGACAATGTGAGAGCAATTGCATCTGCTTTTATTCAGAGGTAACAGGCCTTTCTGACCTGACGTTCTTAGGAAAAAACCTTCAGACTAATCATATGCCTCCACAACATTTTCAGTGAAGAGCACTGAACGCTGTCATGGGCCTGTCAGGTAAGCTAGCTGTATCTCTAGCTGATTGATCCTTTTACTCTTCTTTTGTTAAAAAACTGTAGATTTCATTTCAGAAGGAAAAAGGCAATTTGAAATTCTCTTCAGATAGCAAGGACTTTTGTTCTCTTTTTTCCCCCCCTCCCAGATTCATTTTCTGAATAGAAGAAATTAGACACAAAAATAAGACAGAGAAAAAAAATTTTTAAGAGTGCCTTTAAAAGATATGAGGGATCTAAATTAAAACCCTTTGTGAAGTAAAAGGTGGCTGGAGGGAATGTGCAAGAATAGTCAGTTACTGCTGGCATGTTTACAGGCTTTGAAGGTTCTTCACACGTAGCTCAGTGAGAACGATTACCAGCAGCTCTACCTCACACTAAGGTTTTACAGGATTAATGAAGTCTTTGTTAAGCCAAATACCTGCAGTTTCTATTATTGCCAATGTAGCTACAAAACCTTCATGCTTCTCTGTACATGGTAGAGGGTAAAACTGGAACACAGCAAAAACGACTGGCCACTTTGCTTTTCCATTCTTGTGACCATCACTATTTTTAACAAGGAAATGGATTCATTTCTACTGACACTGTTTAAGATGAAAATTGTTTGTGGTTTGTTTTTTTTTTTTAACAGACATAGATTTCTGGCATGCATCCAACCATGTACATCCAAATCTTCAATCCATGTAGGAAAGAAGATTTTGTAGAAGATAAACTGACTACCACAGGAAGAATTTTGGAGATTACATTATCTGATTTACCTAAAGATGATTTAGCTTCAGAACAAGTCTGGTGTAAACTGAAAAAACCTTCTGCTACCTCGTCATCCTATTTCAATCATTTGGAATCCTCATCTCACAGCCACCTGCAAATAATGGATCCAGCTACAGGATCTGTCTACACATGAACTCAAGAGCCAGATTGACAAAAAGTCCTGCAACCTGTTAACACACTGTCTCTCACAAAATTTTGCGAGTCAACATGCAATACCTTTTTGCTCCACTGTTACAAAGACAAGAAAGAAACATTAAAAACCTGAAAGTTTCTTTTCATTGTAACCTGGGTTTCTTTCTCCCACACACATATGAAATAATTTTTAATTATAAGATTTAGAGAAATATTACAGATTAGAAGTCTTTACCATTATGATTGCATTCCTCACAACAAATGTGAATGTACAAATATAATACTTCTGATACAGATGTCTCCTCTGCTTTTTAAAGACTGATTTAAAGACTCAAAAGGTTAAGGAGGTTGACAGGATACATGCTCAGAAAAGCAGATTTGTTGTAGAAAATTTGTGGCAGATAGTTGGGATTTTTTTAAAGGAAGAAATGTCATAATCTGAGTAAAGCTTCAGTATAATAAGAATTACTTTTAGTCTATAATGTTAAAAAAATTAACTACCTCCATTTAGAATATTTGTTTTTACGAAAGATACAAAACTAATTAATTTTATTCACTATGAAAAATTGATCTTTTCTGGTGTTTACAAGGTAGGATGGTATTGATATGTTTCATAGGTATAAAGCCAAATGCACTTGAAATGTGCTCCACAGGGAATATTAGCCCCAAGCTTTCAAGCCGGAGCCAAAACAGAAAAGCTGTATGGAGAAAGTGATGTAAAGATGGTGCTGCACTCCACTCCCTCCTATTGGTCTGTTGTGATGGTTTGGGGTTTTTTCCCAAGGAACATTGCAACAATATCGAAGCCTTCATTCCTTGGGCAGAGCTGTGTTTGAAGTAGCTCAAATAATAATTTTATAATCACACTTCAAAAAACTAAAGTAAAATTCACAGACCACAATGAAAAAGCATAAAGACATAAGGGATGGTTACGTGTAAGTTGCCAAGCGGTGGAGTGTCTCCCATGTCTTCAATGAAGCCCTGGATGGCACTAATGAAGGGTCTGGAGAAAAAACATTCCTTTACCTCTTCCTGTTTACGCAAAATCTATGGCTAATGTAACAAGTCGCACAGTATATCTGACGTTACTGCTCTTGCTCAGTCACAAAGCTATACCGTGTCAGCCATTTATAATGACTAGGCACTTCCGATAATGGCAATGTCATGACATTTCCATGATGACTTTGGCCTCAGCTTTGTAAATCCCACAAGATCAGGTTACAGATTGAGGACTTAGGAAATGAGTAAGAAAGCTCTAAAGGAGAAAAGCTGTGATTACATGCAAATATATTCATTAGAGAAGAGATTGAACAGAAATGCAGCTTCAATATTTTTTTAATGAATTTTTAAACATACAAATGTGCTGCAGGTGCGCAATATAATGTACTTGACCTTTCAAGGAGTGGTTAGCAATGTTTGCTACCAAAAAGTTTTCTTGACTATAGTTTTTTCTATTTCTGTTTAAAAATGCTTACTTTAAACTCTTCAGCTGTTTTCATTTTTATTAACAGTCATTTATTTCTTCTTTGCTTATATAACTGGATGTCCAATACAGCTATCATTTCTAAGTATTTAAGGTATAAGAGAATCCTGCCAGGTACCCTTGGATAGCTGACAAGCTCTGCACAGAAAATACTATGGGCTGTGCCTACTATATATATCTGTATGCATTTCCATGCATTTTTCACCTTGTAACATATAATTCTTTTTTAATAGCACAGAATATATAGCCACAGAATAACTCCTTTCATATTTTTTCCCCAAAGAAAACATTTTAGATTTAGGAAGGAGGTGAAGGCATTTTACTAAAGCAATTTCATGTGTCTCCCAAAAATCTATGTCAATATCAATTCCTAGCCTGGGTTCAATAAATATAGCAAGCTTAATTAAAATATCTACAAAATGGGGTAGATTGGAAAAGTAGTGCTAATGAGATACTAAACAAGATCTGAAGTTCCAAATTTCCTATGGGTCAGGAGATGCCTAATACACATAGACCTCATCCCTTCAGTAATTATTTATTTTTATTTATATATTAGGTTTAGAGACAGTAATGAACAAATGAAGAGAAGAAAATGTGTTAGGTTTTGGAATCAGTAAGAGAAACCTCTGACATTGAATGCTTCCTTAAACTCAATTAAGTAAAGTTCACATTCTTTTAGCATCACTTCTATGCCATTATAAAATGGAGAATTTTGAGCAGCAATGTGCATTCCTCCTTCTGACAAGTGCACAACTAAAAGTGAGATCCTCCCAAAGAAGCAAGGATGTCAGCAGTGATCTCTGCCTGCTATTTGGCTTTCAGCTAATACCACACACCCCAAAAATTTTTCTACTCGCCTTTTCCTTTCTATTCAATCCTTACATACACATCAGAAATTATCTGACCAAAAAGTATTTTACATAAGGAGGAAAAATGCATCTTCAGGAAGGTGCACTTCTTCTAAAGCACAGGACAAAATCTCCATTTGCCATTTTGGGATACTATCCATAAGTAAAATCAAACACTGCATGACAAAACAGAAGCATATTTACTACAACCCTTGGAAATACCTAGCTGTTGAAATGCACTCAAAATCTCTGTGCACACTTCAGTGCTCTTTTCAGTGTATTTGTAATTAAAAAAGAAAAAAAATCCTCTTACTTTTATAGACTCCAGTTCCACAAGGCACTTAAGGAAATGTTTTTCCAGTGATGCATTTATCCATAGAATTAAAAATATGCAAATATTTAAACCAGGTTCCTATTTCTTCTATTCCCCACTTGTTAGCAGGAAAATTGCAGCCTTCTGATGGCAATTTTTCTGTTTATTACCTTTTATTAAAAGCATGTTACACAAATATTATACTTAAAACAATACCAATAATTACCCAGTCCACTAGGAAGTTCCACTGTGGCATGCCTACCCTAAATAAATTCTTGAAACTCTTTCTATTTTATCCTGAAGAATGATCAGCTGAAATCGGGATTTTAAGAAGAATAACTTACTGATTGTAGTAGAACATGGTCAAAGGAAATAAATCAAAAATAAAAGCAAATGTTTGGGAAAATAAGCAAAAAAACCATATAAACTGTTTAAATCACAGGGTCTTCAGACCTTTGGAGTTAACGATGTTCAATACACATCAGAATCAAGCAATAGCAGTAACTGTATCTTATAGGTCAAAATGTGCAAATACTTACATGCTTGTAATACTTCTC
Source organism: Numenius arquata (assembly GCF_964106895.1). Lineage (NCBI taxonomy): Eukaryota > Metazoa > Chordata > Aves > Charadriiformes > Scolopacidae > Numenius > Numenius arquata. Next base: position 67,438,661 of record NC_133579.1, on the reverse strand, counting down.
CATTTGGACTGGAGCTTACAAACTTACAGCTTTGGAAATCAGGCCAACTATGGCCCAGTATGTAATTCCACCATCCCAGAAGTAGAATAAGACTCAAACTGCATAGAAGATGACACAACTGCTCAAATCCTCAACTGTATAACAATGCTCCCAGGAATCTATTCTAAAGGTTTTTTGGAGGGTGGAAATTCCCCTTATTTGTCTTTACTTTTAAAATCACTAGTTTTCAACTTCTGAAAAAGGAAAATTGGATTTAAGGTATAGGATAAATAATATTGGAGCTACATGACATGAAATGCTGAACCAGCATAGGCTCACTCTGCCACTTCACATTTATACAAAAAGTTTTGTAGTATATCTTTGTCCTAGCAGATGTCAGATCATTATCATCCAACCTTCACCAGTCAGATAAATCTGGTATCAAGCATCAAGACAGGATAAGTACCATAACGTGGTCTCTCGATAATTCAACTGAAGTGCCATAATGCAGTTATGTGTGATCCAGATCAAATTTATACTGCCAGGTTATTTGATAATACACAGATACAGCATTAGTGAACACAGAGCCACAGGCTTCAAACAACTTCAAGTATCAGGACCGATATATACTAGCTAGCTTTTACTCTGTTCTTTGTGAATTCCTCTGGGGTTTTTTTGCTATCGTTAGCTTGCATTCTACTTGGGATTCACACTTAATATTTCATGGGGCACTTGGGCGTATGTCATCAGAGGGACAATGTTCATAAATCATTTTTGAAACATGTTCTGCCATTTTATTTTTATGTCTACTTCTGAAATTGTATGAAACCACACTGGTACGTAAACTTAAATTAAAAGTAAACTGAAAATCTCCCAAAGATTTCCACCTTTTTTTTCCTCCATATGGAATCATTTTCCCTTATGTTCTTATCTATTTTTTACCAGCCTTCGTGGAGAGATCACACTAAGAAAGCACTCAATCCCCATTTTGCTGTTTTTGCTGAGAAATACATTTGGAGAAAATGCTTTTTAAATTCTCCCATTCCTTATATGAAGAAGATGGAGAGGAGGAGCCCTTGTTTTACAGAATCCTAGAAAATCACTTGAATTTTTCAAAAAAGATTCATGGAGATTATACGAGTAAATCAGGAAAGACAAAATATTTGTCATTTGAAACTATCTAGATTGAAAAAATATTCTGTTTATATTCCTCTTCAAAATGTATTTTCCACATGTTTGAAAAATTAAAGTGCTCTGCAGATTTGTTTTTGATCCAGATTAAATAGTTTTGTATCTTTCCAAAGCCAACTGTTAAATGAAGTTGATGGGATAACTTTGTAAACTCTTCTATAAAAGGAAGATGAGTAACTGTATTTTCAGTATTATGATTCCAGCTTACATATGCAAAACGGGAACACATAAAATCTTTTGTTTCATTGTGTACTGGAAGATTCAGACAATCAGAGAACATATAGGAATATTTTTCTGCACGTTCAGTTTTGCATGCTCAATCATCTGCATACATAACCTGGGGATCATCTTTTAAAAACATAGCCAAAAATTTGGCATTCCAAATTTCTACATTAACTAACGTTCTGTTATTAAATACAGACACAGGTAAGTAAAAGATAAAATCAAGTGGTATTACCCAGTCTTTGATTCAGCTACTTAAAATAAGTATTCTGCAAAGACTTGCTCTTTTAGAAAAGATTTGTCATTCCGCTGTGGTAGCTATCAATCAGACACAACATTTTTTTAAAACCCTTTAAATAAAATAAAATGGAATAGGAACAGTCGATCTTCCAGTACTGATCGACAGTTCTTCATCAAAATGTGACAGTCTGACTCATGGGCTGCAACATGGTATGAGGTGGGAGGACAAGATCATTGAGAAATGAGCACTAAATGCTGTTATCTGTAATGTTGGTACATCACATGTAGTGCTTATGAAGCATCAGTAATGACCTAAAAGCTATATAATAAAGTCTACCTATAGTTAGCCCTTCTTTTGGCATATTTTTTACACTGAGTGGTAACTATCTACTAATTTTAGTGCCAGAAAAGCTCTTGAAGATAAAAGGAATGTGATAATATAAAAAAAAAAAAAAAATCAATTAAATTCCTACAGCAAAAGTGAAAGACAAAGGGAGATGGAAACATATCCCCTTTAGTACTGATGACTGTCCAGTGTTATCCTGAGCTACTCTCAGAATTAGAAGACTATTGGGGGCTAGGATCAGCTTCCTTTACTAAGGTTCAGGGAACAGTCTGAGAAGATGGGATGCCAAGTTCCATATCACTTCTTCAGATGATATAAAACTAAACCACTTTCAAAAGACAGAGATAAGCATTTTCTCCTATTTTCAAGTTTTTTTCAACTTTTAAATAGAACCCAATTCCTGATTTATAAAAGAAAATTAATATTTGGACCTATTTATTTCTGGTTATTTTAACTTTTCCTCTGCTTTCTCTTCCTTCACCTTTGTTTTCTTTTTTTGCTACTAGTAAGAAATTATGATCTTCACTTAAAGTGCAGGTCTGGGAATCAGAAATTTTTGGGCTTTTTTTCCCAAAGACTTCCTGTGCAGCCACAAATAAACATCTTATCTTCTATGTCAGCTCTCACACCTGATAAAAGAACTTTCCCTTTATCTACTTTAGAGAGTGTTTCTTTTCTCCTTCTGCCTGTGATTCTTGATTGCTGACCATTTTAATCCATTCATGTTTGCAAAGTATTTGAGTATTTCAGGATGAAAGGTGCAAGAGAAATTTAAAGTATAGTATTTTGTGGTAGAATGCTTTAATTAAAACATCATGCAATGGTTTCAAATAAACCACTCTTTCCTATGGTCTACGTTTAAGCTGCTCATCTACTCTTATGCAGCAAGAGACAGGCTCTTCTTGAAAGTCATACGAGGATCCTGACTTTAGCTGATGCCATCAGGCATGAGAGGAGCTTCCCTCTCCAATAACGGTACAGGGAGCCTAAGGAGTTTATCTGCTGCCTTTGTGAATATCTTCTTTTGTTCTCTAGTCCCTAATATTAAGTAACTGTGTGCCTTATTTTAGCATCACTACCAACCCCTCAAAAAGCCAAGAAAAGCAGACTAGTAAATGAAAGAGCAATTGGTGGCTTGAGAAGCGTTCATTCCTTTTATTCATAGGGCTCTTCTAATGTTATATCAGGATTTTTCAAGCTCTCCTGTGATCTTATTGGGGAAGATTTTCAAATGAAGCTGAATTAAATCAAGATTGTAAGTCATATGGCTGTGGTTTGGAAGACAGCTCTTTTTCTACCATGCATTCTAGAGTTTTGGCTGTGGCCCTATTCTAATTTTACTGCCTTCATCAGATTGCCACTCTTCCCTGCTGCAGGCAACAACCGCTTCTTTTACTCAGCAGAACCTCAATTTCCAAACAAGCTCCAGCCTCTAAGCAGAACAAACTGTTTTAGCAATCATTCTAGAACTTAGCAGATGTAGACCACTTGCTACCAGTTCTGGTTTACTGCTGAAGCATCTCCTTTTATTGCTTCCCAAGGGATGCGTTCCATGGTTGACCCCCTAAATGCTCTACCTTTCCTCTCTCTTGTTTATCATTGCTTCAAGAATCATGTCCATAGTTATGAAATAATGAAGGATTCGAGGTTACATACATACCTGTTCCACCAAGTACAGAACAAGTTGTCTAAAGGCAAGAAAATTCATTAACACTCTATACCTTATTCATTATAATCATCTAATTTGGAAAGTCTTTTCATGGGTAAATGGACCTGAGAAACAGATGAGAGATTACACATTTGCTAACATATTCATACAGATGAGCCTCACACAACAAGAAAACAGGGCCAACCTGCTGAGACCAGTTTGTAGATTACCACAGACACATAGATCTGGAAACAAATCCCACTGATTACGACAGCATATGTTTTGCATATGATGTAAATGCACACCTTTTACGCAGAGACTTTTCAAGTATAGAAAACAATCTCATGGTTTTGTAGAGGATTGGTTTTGGTTTTTTAAATGATGCTGACTTATTCATGAAACATTTGTGATTAAATAGTAAAGATATAACTTCTTCTTTGATTGTTGCAAATTATTACTTTTTAATATAAAAAGTGTCCCCATTTCTCTAAACATCTCTTAGACTGAGCATCAGTTATATCATGATTTGTGCTGTTTACTACCTTTTTTAACTGTATGCAGCTATATACCCAGAATATCGCATCTATAATTTTATAGATAGTCACCTGTCTTTCCAGGATCCTCCATTCCCTTTCTCTGGATAAATTTCAGTACAATTTATGCTGTTTCTCTAACTGAGGACCTTGTAAAATATTGTTTGCCTCCCACAAACAGCCAGAATTTTAATATAAGCAAGATTGGATGGCTGAAGAAACAAGGAAGGATGAGAAGACAGTCTTGGGGAGGGGGAACAGCAGACTAGAAATATTGAAAATGCCTGTCTCAGAATTGGCAACTGGAGTTTTCTAGGATCAACAGCATTTGCACCTCATTCAGGGCAAAATTTTGACACTCTCTTCATCCAACCATACCTAGGAACCCACAGCTGAACATGTTAATGAAATTCCCTCTCACAGTTCAAAATAAAAAACCAAAAAATACTGAATATGAATGTGGAAGAAAGACAATTTGATGTTTGTAATTATCGAGGTAAACTCCACGACCTGCTGAATGTATGCAAAATGGACACTGGATGGTGCATATAAAAGTGGCATGAGCGGAGAATAAGATCAAGTATTGAGACCTCTTTTTGGTAGAGCAAGTCATCATACAGGATCCCCACCATGAGCAATAAAAGCGCTTCACTGCAAGGTAAGACTTTTGCCATTCGCTTGATGGTAACTTTTGTATTTCTTTAAATTTAGATTGAATTAGCAAGGAACTGAAATGTAACAGCTCTAGAAATTGAGGTCTTCTAGCTACCTAATCTTCCAGTACAGTGAAACCTGCCTCTACCTCCAATGTTTAGTGTCCAAAGCTTGGAATTAGAAGGAAGCTTGATCCCTTTTTTGCTCAGTCTTTTGTCTCCTAAGACTACTTTTGGATTGGGCAGTGTCACAGAAAATTGGCTTGAGGGATGTGACACCTGCACACAAAAGACTGGATCCAGACTGCTTTGCTACAGCACTCAGAAGGCAATGACTAAAAGCCATTACCCACAAGTCTAGAAAAGATGTAGTAATTTTGAAGTTAATGTTTTCATAACCATCTTCAACTTTCTAAGCCAGTAAGTCTCAGCTTTTCTTATTCATAGAATTGTTTCCCAGAGTACATTCCTAACTGCAGTGTGCGGCACGTACCTTGTTCATGGGGGAGGAGGAAGGCTCACTTCAATATTGTGTAAATGCACTCTTCTTGAATTTAGAGCTAGAAAGAAACTTGTCACATGATAACATTAGGGACAGCTCTGCTGATTTATGGAGTACACTTTGATTTAGCATTTAAAAGAAGTCTAGTGAACCAATACAGGTAGCAGGCCAATTTCCAGAATTAAAACTCTCAGAGCACAGAACAGTGTTCTTTGAATAAGTTCATTCATTTACCAAATACCTGCTTTTAATTTTTTCCATTGTTTTTCTGTGCATATTTTATTTCACCAGATAGAAAACTTGACTCAGTTAAGTTAATATTAAAAGTTTTAAACAGAAGAAGTTTTGTGGTTTAGATAATTAAAAGTCCTCTATATCAGTTTCAGAAGCTCAGGAGAAAAGACAAATGTTCTCTCTGATTTCTTAGCAGTAGGTAATTTAGGGTTAAACTCTAAACAGCAAAGCAGCACAGCTGCTGGAAATCTTCTGAAGGAACTCCCAGGACAATCAAAACCTTAAGAGAGTGACCTAATCACCCTTTCACAAAATTAATTTAAACTCCAAATGTCTGCAAAGAAAAAAAGGACCTGTGGGAGGAGGAGGAGAAAAAAATAGAAAGAAAAAAAAAAAGACCAATCTATTTCCCAAACTTATGTATCTGTGCAAATATAATTATGTATCTATATTTACACTGTGAAGAAGTTTGATTTTTTCCTTCCATTTATCACTATGTAATAAAGTCAGACACAATAGCAAGAGACTTCAGAATACAGTGTACACTGCAACACAGATTACCTTGTCTCCTCAAACTCTGTAGTAATTAGGCTCTGCTATACAGTCAGGATGAAGGAAGGGAGAAAGGACAACAGAACTACAGTGCTTCCCTCCTCCATTGATTTTCAGCAGCCAGTACAGGGGGTACTCTGAGCCATGTGACAGCACAGTAAAAATCAACCAGCACCTGACACTGACACCTACTTCTATACACATATACGAGACAATGTGATTCCATTTTGATTTGTTTTAAACCTGAACAGGTTTGTTGCTGGTGGTCCTTCTGGTGTCCAACATGCTCCTGACTAGGGAAGGAGTGACCTCCTTGCCAATCTGCCCCAACGGATCTGCCAACTGCCAAGTTTCCCTTGGGGAACTTTTTGACCGAGCAGTTAAACTTTCACACTACATTCACTTCCTCTCTTCAGAAATATTCAATGAATTTGTAAGTACTCTGCCTTTTCCTGAGAGCAAGAAAATATAAAAATGCAATTTAATACTTTTTAAGCACAAACATATGCTCACATATTAAATCCTTCAATAAGTAAATAAATATGACTGCTGCACAGACAGTGATAGTCCCAATGGTGACCGAATCTGTGTATAGTGCTGACCATTGCTAAGATCCCCAACATTTCTATTAAAAGATACTGTTTTCCCCATCATTCTTTATCTGCAGGACAAGTTTGTGTTTGGTGGGTGCCAGTTTCACTCTAAAGACTCACCAGAAACTTTTGACCTTTACAGCATAAAAGCAGTGATAAAAGCAATGGAATAACAATTAGTTAATACAGTGTTTGAATTGAAGCTCTTCTTACTTATCTGTTTCAATAATGCCTGTCCTTGCTGATCTGCAGGATGAACGCTATGCTCAGGGCCGGGGTTTTATTACAAAAGCTGTTAATGGCTGCCACACTTCCTCCTTAACCACTCCTGAAGATAAGGAGCAAGCTCAGCAGATTCATGTAAGTCCCATTTCTAATGTCATTCAGTGTGAGATAGAGCAGGGGGAAAGGGGGAAGAGGGACGGTTAAGGAATAGAGAGGCAGCAGACAGAGAGGGAGGGAAGTCAGCTCAATCAGAATAAAAAAGCCAGGAAGAGGAAAGTACCAAAATGCCAAGAAAAGTTGATTTAACATTTGCTGATACTAAGTTACAGACTATACAGAATATACAGGTACCAGTAATTCTCATCTTCATCCTTCCTTTTCCTGTATGTTACATTCAGTCAATGCATCTTATTTCCAGTTACAATATAGCCTCATGGAGCAATGCCAGTTACCATGTTTCTACACTACTGAGAACACTACAACCTTTGAACATTATCTTAAAACACTTTACAGACAATTATTATATCAACAAACATAAAAATACATTGGCTATATACTGAATATAGTATGTAGGCAGAGGTAAATAGCATTCCAGTAACTGAAAACACTGACTTTAGTAAAGAAATGCTGTTACCAGTAGGCAAAAGTGGTCACATGATCATCCAAAGCCAAAGACTCAAATGCAAAATACTGCAAAATACTTGTAAAGAGAAACATGCTACATAAACCCATTCAATAATTATAAACTCAAGGGAAGATGAAGATAATCTTGTTCATCCTATGATCACAGATACAATTTGAAAATACTATGGAGAAAACAATAAGCACAGGTGTATGAATGGGGGTGCGCCAGGTAGAAATCTTTATCCCTTTCATGGTGGTAATATCCTTGCAATCCCAGTATTACCATCTTGTCAGTATATCATTCAGAAATTGTGTTGGCACAGCCCTCGGTACATAACAAGTCTGGTTGTGTTCAGATCCAGTGCATCAAGCAAAGAAGAAATGGTTGAAACTACCATAACCATAAGCTTTATGAATGTTCATTGCCCACAAGAAAGGAAGAAAGGAAAATTTTTAAAACCAGAGCTATTGCTGGAAGCACCATTGTTCAAATGGGAGGACAGATGAGTTACATAGAGGCAAAAAATGCTATTTATTAGTTTATTATAATGTGCACCTTCCATTCAGTACTAAATTTAAAAAAAAAAAAAAATCACTGGATTTTAAAATGTTCATCAAAAATCAGAAAAGGAGTCCTGTTTTTTTTTTCACAGAGATGAAACACTGTTGTGTTTGTTAGTTTTTAACATGAAGAGCATTTAATGATATTTTCCATTACAACACTGCAACCGCTTGTGCTAATATTGTACAACAATATGACAACAATGACAAACTTTAAAAATGCAATTGCACAGAGGTATCTAAGACGGGGCTACAGGACACCTTCAGTGGTAAGTCCTGGTATGATTTCCCAAATCACTACGTCTGAGGATATTGCTCTAGATGCCTCCTAATACTGTCAGCATTTAGCCTTCCTATTTTAACTGCATTTTCTTAATGTGCATGAGCAGCATGGAGACTTACTGAATTTAATACTGGGAGTGCTGCGCTCCTGGAATGATCCCCTCATCCATCTGGCCTCTGAAGTACAAAGAATCAAAGAAGCTCCAGACACTATCCTCTGGAAGGCTGTAGAGATTGAAGAACAAAACAAGCGGCTTCTAGAAGGAATGGAGAAAATAGTCGGGCGGGTGAGTATTAGGTCCTTAACATCCTTCTGACCTGTTGCTATAAGGAAGACACATACAGTGATAGGTGCTCCCTACCGGGAATAGGAAAGGAAACAGTAAATGGGAAGGGAAAAAAAAGGAGGCAAGATAGCTGAATCTGAAAACTTTTGAGCTTTCTTCTTTCAGCATTCTTTTCTTCTCCTGTCTTGTAATCTCTAAAGAGACAATGTGATATGACTGGTATAGCATAATCCAGCGTACTCCCAGTCCTGCTTCAAGGGAAGGTATAATCATCAGGACTGGTAATCATCATCCTGTCTTTGAATATTTTGAGTTTGCAATCCTGATTTTTTAAGGATGCATCTGATTTTTCACATGCACAAATGTATATGTATGTTTTAGCATATTTATACACATCTGTATACATATAGGTATTGTGTATAGTTTTCAGAAACAGACACTGTGCTTAAAACTGTTCTGGAAGTCTGGGCTATTGCAAAGATGTGGCATAGAGAAAAGTAATCATGTTCCATTTTTTGCACCATAGCGGTTCCTCCGAACTCCTGCTCTGACTTGGTTCCCCCTACACTTGTAAGGTTAGACAAGAAGGCTGTTGTCTGACAAAAGCCATACTCAAATACCCCTTGTTATCAGTAATTGATTGAAAGCTTTCTTGAATAAAATCAGCTCTAACTTGTTTGTTTTTAAAGGCGGCTCTGTTAGTCCCCGAATACATCATTCTGTCAGTGAGCTAAGACGTTAACAAGAGGTTCTGACTTCACTGGCTTTTGCTTAGGCTCTGAACAGTTGAACAGCATTAAGATTGTCACCATCACTGTATATACCGCTTTCCTCTTTACTCAGAAACCTTAGCCCATCCAGGCCACAAATGTATTTATCAGCACAATCAAATACATCTCTACCCCATATCCACATGTAAAAAGGGTGCAGGCAAGGATCCAAGATAACAGTAGGAGTCAGGTGCTGCTACAGTTACCCTGTCACCGTTATTTACCAAAGGAGGTTGAAGACAAGACTGGCAAATTCATTAGTGTCAAACCACGATTTTGAGTGATAGTGGCTCTTTTTTTTTTTGCCTGTTGCTTAAACTGAGTGCTAGAGGCTCTACAGATCCTCTCCTATGTGCTTTTACAAAGTACAGCTGGTGGGCAATAAGGAAGATGCACAAGCCCCAATAGGCACAGATTTCCATGATATGAGAAAATTAATGACTGTCTCTTTCAGAAAAGGAGACCTAAATGAATCTTCACCTCAGATACTAACTCACTACATGAGCTCCTACACATAGCTTTCTAACATGTCACTATCACTCAGCATTTTTTATTTTTTTAATGGAATCTGAGCTACAGTACATCTGAAGATACCTCTGAAGATGTACTGTTGGGAGATTTGTCTGGTAACATGTTCTTGAAGCTGCCTGTATCGGAGAGATCACCTAAGAGATGGGCCGAGACAAAGCTGGAGATATACACAAAAACGTTCTAGGACAAGTGCTAACGAAGGTTTCAAGGTGGAGGGAACTAAAAAGAGTTGTCACTGATGAGTCCATGCATGAAGGAAGGTTTGATTTCTCTGCAAAGTCAGATTCCGCTGGACATTGGTTATCACACTAGTTCTCTTAAAAAGCTACTGACACAGTTAAGTTTTTTACATATTTTAGAGAAATAAACTGAAAACTCTAAAAAATTCATTCAAAAATGCATGAAGATATAGAACATAGGATAGTGGGAACCATAACAGGAAACACTTCAGAAGCCATACACTAGCAACTAGCATTCCTCAAGGCCATTGCTTTACACGCTCTGTTCCCCATCCAGTCAGATTCACTATCATTCACTACAGTATCATTTTGTGTCTTTAGGTTCATTCTGGTGAGGTTGGAAATGAAATTTACTCCCAGTGGGAAGGCCTTCCATCCCTGCAACTTGCTGATGAGGACTCCAGACTCTTTGCCTTTTACAACCTGCTGCATTGCCTCCGCCGAGATTCCCACAAAATTGACAACTATCTCAAGCTTCTGAAGTGCCGCCTAATCCACGATAGCAATTGTTAAGTACTCCTGGGCCCAATCACTTCCTGAAACCCTTCATCACGGTGTTCTTGTTGCTTTGCCACTTCTTATTGCAAACTTTGTGAAAAGTCGTGCTGTACAGCATCAGGATCATCAGTAACTTTCAGGCATGTTTGTGTGAAGTCTGGGTGCAACTATTAGCACCATTTATCTTGGTGTTTTAAAATGCTATAAATTACTTGTATGACAAGAATACACTTTTCTGTCTAATCTCCTCACCTAGTAGCATTTCAGTGATAACCAGATCATGCAGATACAAATAAAAATGTTATTAAATCCAAAAGTGCATAACACTGAGTGGTATCAGTGAATGAAAAATAGCTGGTATGGTTTATACCTTTAGCAGTAGCTTCTCTTTTTGGATCTCAGTCTCCAGTGACTGGCAACAGAATATCTTACTTCCCTTGCTCCTTACCCCTGCTCCAAAAAAGAAGAGGAAAAAAAAAAAAAAAAAAAGAGGGACATCAAAAAGCAGATTAATCAGCTAGTACACTAAACTACCCTTAATTAAAAGTATGGCCTGGAATCCAATCTACTTGGATTGATGCTTTTACTCTGTACAAAAACTGTCTGAGTAGGGGAGAGAAAGGTGAGAAATCCATCCTGGCTAACATAGCCATCGATTTCCCATGCAGTTCATGGAGAGAGAAGAGACATCCGGAATTTTAAGGACAGATATCCAGGTATATCTACGTCTCTACTATTTGGAGAAGAGGCATTTCTAAAGTAAGTTTTGTTACATTTGAGGTGACTATGTGAGGGCAAAGGAACCAATAGGTTTCTGTAGGTCCCAATAGGAAATGCTGGGCATCCATACCATATCCACCTAAGCCTTCGCATTCCTCACAAGTGAGGTGGTAGTTGCAGTTCTGCAGAAAACTTTCAAGCTATAAAAAGGCAGTAGCTGAGCTAAGGTGTCTGCTGTCCTAAACCCGAAGGGTCTCCATTCACTTCAGGTTTAGTCACACTCAAAGTTTTTAGGGCACTCATTTCAGATCATTACAGTTAGACATCAGAAAACTGGAGAGATCAAAACAACTGGCTGCTTTTGAAAAAATCTGGCTTACAGTCACACAGCAAGTAAGAAGCCACAGAGCTGCTGAAGCCATTTCAGAATCACAGAATAATATGGGCTTGGAAGGGACCTCTGGAGATCATCTAGTCCAACCCCCCTGCCAAAGCAGGTCCACCCAGAGCAGGTTGCACAGGAACGTGTCCAGGCAGGTTTTGAATGTCTCCAGAGACGGAGACTCCACCACCTCTCTGGACAGCCTGTTCCAGTGCTCTGCCACCCTCAAAGCGGAGCTCCTCCTCATGTTTAGATGGAACTTCTTATGTTCAAGTTTGTGCCCAACGACCACATCTATATACTGTCTGTGTAAACCATAAACAAACTCAGCCCTGGCTTCATCGCACAGCTTCAGCAAAGAGGAGCTAAAATTCTAGTCAGCTCCTCGTGGGTTTGGCTTCCCACTAGCCAAGCCCACTCCATTGCTCCAGAGTCAAGCCAGCTTGCAGGAAGAGTGAAACACCAGACAAGATGGTTTTGAGGGCTTAAGACTCTCATTACCATAACAGAATAAGCACAGCCATGATAGGTATTTACGTAGGAGATTAGATAGTACCAGTTGCTAGAAAGGTCTCATTTTAGCCATCTCTATATGGATGTAATGATACTTGCACTTCTAATTATGTGTATATACATATATATAATGGCCTTTTAATCTCTTTGTGTTTTCAATTATTGATTGCCTCGGGCTTTATCTGGATAAGTATATACTAAGCCCATTTTTAATATATATAAAATCACCCATACAGCAAACAAATTCCTTGTTGGACAGTCATAACTGACATCTTCCATAAGCCCTGAAATGCACAAAACTTGAGGAATATGCAACAGTGGTTTAAAAACACACAGCTGCACAACACCACAGTCAAAGAAGAAAATGGGTAAAATTTGCCAGGCAAAATGCAAGTGCTCAGACTAGAATTTAATCTGATTATAATATTCTATTTTCTGTTATAATGCCAATGGGGACAAAAAAGCATTTTAAAGGCAAAAAAGAAAAATATCCTTTGTAATTATCACAAGTGCTTAGAATTACAGTGTGAGTTCTTATTCAAAAGAAAACATGAATAATGGGGCTACTCTGTATTGAGCTGGAAAAACGATTATGTCTCACTGAGTAAACTCCTACCTCAGAATCTCTTTAGAATTCAAAAGCAACTTGATTAATAGGGCAGACATTCATAATTTTACACTTACATGACTAGATCTAAAACAATGACTTTCATTAACTGCTTAAAAATTACAGTGCTAAAACAATTGTTTAAAACTTGCATGCACTGGCTTTATTATAGCCTGTTTTAGTACAATTATGAGTTTTTAATTTCATAAAGAAAGATAGAAGAGAATGACAAAAAAATATTCTAAACAACTGAAAAGCTATCTGGTTTGCAGCTGTTTAGCTAAAGGGGTATTTAAAAGTGATTTGGTTAATATTCTGAGTCATCACAGCTGTCACACAGACAGAAAGACTTCGAAGAGCATGAGCACATTCAAAGCTACACCTTCATCGTCAAGTGCCCTGGCATGGACAATGCCTTCAGGCTCCGAACGTTCGAGCCACAATATAGGCCAATTGGCAACTCTCTTCCAGTTGCTAATAAGAACAATACGTTCTTATTTCACTAATATTTTGGTAATTAGTGCAGGTTCATAAAACCTGAGCAACTATTGTCTTTCATCCAATAAAAATAGTTACAAAGCCAATCTCTTATTTCATACAAAACTGAATTTAGAACAAGCATGCTCTTTCTAAATGAAAGAAACTGATATCAATAAGAGTTTTTTTCCAAGTGTATTAACTTCTGACTGCTTCAGATTTCCAGCATTCAAAATGGCTTGTTTTCTAATTGTTTATTCAATACCCAAATTGGCCATATTTAAAACTCTGCTGGTTTCTTCACTTCTGTTCATTCAAGATTGTTTAATGATAGGAATGGAAAGGCAAGGTCCACATGGCTGAAATATAGGCTCAATTCCATTCCCTTTGAAAATGATATTCAAGCTTCCATAGATGGCACTAAACTTAAGACCTTGTGACACCGAATCTAAATGGGATAAAGTTCAAACCAATTCATCACTGAGAGCGTTTACCACTGAACGCAACAGAGCAATAGAGATATGCAAAATAAAGATCTAACTTGCTATTCATGACTTGTGTCTAGACTCTAGGACTATATCCAACCACTGGAGCAAACAGAAATAATTTTGAGGAGGATTTTAAAGCCAATAAGGGAAGATTTTACTGACAGCATATGTCATTTGGAATCAGCTGCTTAAACTAATAATGTGATAATCTCTCCATCATGCTTTTTTTTTTCTTTTAAGATCCTACAAAAAGCTTCCAATGGTTTAACTTCTAGCAGAAAAAAAAAAAAAAAAAACCAACCAAACTATAACATGGCAACTCATCAATAAAATACAGTTTACCTTCACAATATTATTTCAAAGGCAATCCACAATTCTAATAACAAGGGATACGTGTAGAAAACACACATATCTTCTAAATTTAATTTCTGAACAACAGAAATTCTCTGAGGGCTACATTTTAAACTGAGTCTGTGTATTATAAATGAAATTTACACAAACAACAGATTATGTCAGAGATGTAAACTCAGTAATCATACTTATGCATATATACATATACTACAGAAATCAAATACTACAATCATACATGGAAATAACATCACACCCATACACATTCCCACTGAAATTACTGGGTTTACTGATCTATAAAGCTATTTACACGTATGACTATTTCTATCTCAAGCTCTTAACGACTTGTGCCTGCAAATTCTTTTGGTAAATCTTGAAGACTGAAGCTGAGCCTCAATGTTCAATTCCATTGAAATTTAACACTGACTATCCATAGGTTTATGTTAAGTGTTAAAAAGAGGTTTAAAACTACTTTTAAAATGTAATGATACCTTTTTGAAGCTCCTTATGCTTGTACCCATTTTAGGAATGAAGATAAATTCAAATAAACATCAGTTCTGGAAAACAGTAGGAATGTCAGCCATTGTTTTCAAACTTTTTTTCCCCAAACAACTCAATGACTATCAGATAATGTTTCAACAATATCTACTATCATTGGGATTTTAAGGCTATATTTAGATATATCCCCCTATAATTGAACATTTTAAAAATGTACATTTTCTCATAGTGATTTTTCATTTCCTTTCATGTATTCAGCTATAAGGACGAAATGAAAACAGATAAGTAATGGTGCGCAATGTCCTCTGAACTATATCTTTTTTCCATACAGCTGAAAGCAGCACAAACTGTCCTTATCTTTGGTGAAAAAAGGGTTCAGAGACTTCTCCCATTTTCTTTGTTGTTTTTTTTTTTAAAGGTCCCATGGACAGATTCTGTGGAACACAAGGAAAATATGATGCTATTTTGAAGGAAAATACAGACCCCACCTTTCAATCTATAATTTTATTATGCATTGAGGGAAAAAACAAACCCTGTTGCTTAGTTTGTCACTAATTGTCTTTCGTACCACCATGTTTATGCTCTTGCAATCATTCAAGAAGCTCTGGAATCTCATGCTAACATTCCGTATTTTGGGAAGAATAAGTTGTCATGGCATAGTGTATTCTAATTCATGTGTCCAAAAGAGAATTGCAGGGTATAATCACATTTTGTTGCTTTCCTCGTGAAGGAATTCTGAAGGTCTTTCATTGAGTGGTACATTTTATACCAGCATTGGCCAGGCCACATAATCTTATTTTTCTTCCTCGGAACACAGTGCAAGTGGTAACAAACTAAGTGAAAGGAGGTTATAGAAAGGTTTTCAGGGTCACAGAAACACTTGATCTCTGGCTCAAGAACTATCGATGTATAAATAGAATAGATGAATGTTCTTGTCCTGTTTACTATTGATACTGAGCCTCACTAAAACTTCTAAGGACATGTCTTGGACTGGGAATTCCTATATTTCACAACCATTTAAAAATTATGGCATAGACACTAGTCAAAATTTGTTAAAGAACACCTTTACAACAAATACTTCTTTAGATTTTATCCAGTCTGCTACCAGAAAGTGCTTCGCCAAGCATAAAAACCAATAGTATTTACCAACACTATTTAAAAGTAGTAGTCCCTCAAAAATTCCCTTTTCCTGTCAAACATCACCACATTAATTATGGGAACACTTTTCTCTTTTTAATAAATAATAGGGTTCATTACACTGAAGAATACAGATCACTTATTAATTCACACTAGCAACAGTGTGAGTCATCAAAAATGCTAAGAGCACTCACTCTAGCATATCAAAGCAGCTATAAACCTCGTATTGTTTGTATCATGTACCACATGTTGCAAGGGTCTTTGCAGAATACAAAATACATAACATTCATGTGCACTCAATGAATAGGAATTAGTTTGTGCACTAAATGACTAACTCTAAAAATATTCTCATTTACTGATGGAGTTTTTTTTCCACTGTCAAGCAGACGACATCCTTCCAGCTTTCAGTGTCAAATAAATCAGAA
The DNA here is from genome assembly GCF_964106895.1 of Numenius arquata. Classification (NCBI taxonomy): domain Eukaryota; kingdom Metazoa; phylum Chordata; class Aves; order Charadriiformes; family Scolopacidae; genus Numenius; species Numenius arquata. Next base: position 67,422,356 of record NC_133579.1, on the reverse strand, counting down.
GTTAATAAAGAATATTATATTTTTTACAGCATTATCAGAACTACTAGACCCACAATCATCGACCAAATCACCATGACTGTACACTAACACAGAACAAAAAAAGAGCCCCTTCCCAGCAACGTCCTGCTTTGTTTGCTTATAATTTAAACAAGTTGGAATCAAAAGTATACAAAGTGTGGTATATAACATAGCTTGTCTCTCTGTTGTTCTTTTCACTCTATTGCTAAGGTAAAAACAATTCCTGAAACATATATAAATATTATTGTGCTTACCTTTACTGACTTCATGTTTGAAAGCACTGTGCATGTTTTGCAGGATTAGGCCAACAATCATACAAGACAATAGGCTCTTTCATTAGCCAGATGATTGAAATAACAATAATCTTCCCCAGGAGCCATTATTGGGAAATATCCAGCCTGATTTCACGGACAAAAATAGTTCATATAGCTCAAAAAAGTTTCCAAGTCTTTTGATGATTACCCAAGCCTAACTAAAGCCTCAGAACCTTTTGGATGTTCCAACATCCTGGACCTACAGCACATGCAGTATAACTTAATATGACAAAAGCTACTTGAATCAATTTGATTTGCACAGTACCTTCATGAGACCCATGCAACAGAGACCATGGGTCCTCATGTCAAAGCTAATGCAATAAGCAGCTCAGCAATTCTTTAAAAAGGCTTTTGTGTTATTTGCAAGGAATCTGTTCCTCTGTGCCCCTGTTGCATCAAAGTGGGAAAATAAAAAGGATTCTGTTCTTTATCATCTTGTACTAGAAAATACTTCATCGTATTAGAAAATTCCCTCATGCTCTCTCAAGGGCCATGTGAAGGGAGAAAGTGTAATGCACAGCCTGAGTTTATTGAGAGATTAGCTTTTGATGGATGGCATCATGAAAACGTAAAGCAAAAGCATCCAAAATGGTTTGCAAGAAGTTTAGGATACCCATTTATTTTTATTTTCACTTGAGATTTCATCTAAGTGAAAGTAAGGCTTAGGTGAATATAAGACATAAAGAGACTCATGAAAAAACAAATCTTGAAGTTTTTAATACAGTGGTAGATAGATAGTAGCATTTTTCTGCAAAAGATGCTTTCTGTCCCCTAGACAACCCTCCTTGTGCATGTCATAACTCACACAAAAAAAAGGTTCACTACTGCTCTGAGAAGGAAAAAGTACCTGTGTAAGTAATTTATACCATGCACATCACCTTAGTATCAAAGTATGACATACCTGGAATAGCTTCTTTATCAAAGCAATTATGAATTCTGTCTTGACCTAAAGTAAGGATAATATTATATATCTATTGTCATGGCATAAATCTGACTGGGGACAAAACAGCAGAGTGAAGCTCTAGAATGACAGTGCTACAGTCTTGAACATGCACAACACATTTTAGAGACATGGTCAAGAAACACCACATGCTCTCCTCCAAAGTATGCACTGAGTCATAGAATGGTTTGGAGTAGAAGTGACCTTTAGAGATCATCTAGTCCAACCCCCCTGCTGTGGAATGGGACATCATTCACTAGATTAATTAGGTTTTTTAAAGCCCTGTCCAACCTGACCTTGAACGCTTGTGATGATGGGGAATCCACAACTTCCCTGGGCAACCTGTTCCAGTATCTCACCACACTCATTCTAAAAAATTTCTTCCTTTTGTCCAATCTAAATCTACCCTCTTTCAGTTTAAAACTGTTGTCCCTTGTCACTACAAGACAAGACTCTCCCTTTATACACTAAAAGGCCACAATAAGGTCTCCCTGAAGACTTCTCCAGGCTGAGCAACCCTTCATAGCAGAGGTGTTCCAGCCCTCTGATCATTTTTCTGGCCCTCCTCTGGATCTGCTCCAACAGGTCCATGTCATTCTTGTACTGGGCACACCAGAACCGGACACAGTACTCCAGGTAGCATCTCACAAGAGCAGAGCAGGTGGGGAGAATCACCTCCCTCGACCTGCTGGGCTATGCTTCTTTCGGTGCAGCCCAGGACATAGACAGCTATGGTGCTTGTGAAGAGTGCGATTGGCTTTCTGGGCTACCAGCGCACATTGACAGCCCATGTCCAATTCTTCAACCATCAGTATCCCCAAGCACTTCTCCGCAGGGCTGCCCTCAATCCAGTCATCCCCCAGTCTGGATTGATGCTGGGCATTGCCCTGACCCAGGTGCAGAACCTTGCACTTGGCCTTGTTGAACCTCATGAGGTTTGCATGTGCCCGCTCCTCAAGCCTGTCAAGGTCCCTCTGGATGGTATCCCTTCCCTCTAGCAAATCAGAAGATGAAAAATGTTTTTTTATGTTTCACAGATGAAAGGTGGTTTTGATTGAGTTCTAACCTTAAAACAAATGAGCAAGACTTCTTTTATACATATTTAATTGTAGCCAGGGAAAACTGTATTTAGACTTAGTCTTCAACATAATAGATTTATATAGTGGAAAGAGGCAGCACTCATAAGGTTGTTTTGAAAGCAGAAACTTATTTTATATTAATCCATATCCATGATCAGTAAGCTGAGATTTTTTTGTTGGTGGTAGTTTTTTGTGAAATACAAAAGTATATCACATTCAGTTGCACATATTAAGGCATAAGGAAAATATAATAAATACGCACATCTTTCCTAGAGCTAATTAGAAACAGGTATAGTCCCAAAAATATCATTAAGTTAGAAACATCTTAAGAAATGCTTTTTTACATTTCCCATCTCCTTACAGTTAAAAAAAAACACCAAACAAGCATGCAATGTAATTTTTTACATGCAATAGACATGTAGTAGGAAAGCTGACATTTAGCAAAGAAAAGTCTCTTACATTTGGCTTCAATTTTTCCCTCCCCACAAATAAAGAAACATTCTAAATCAAACCAATTAAATGGTGCTTCAGGATTTCTTCCCACGTATTGACTGAAACCAATTCTGGATTCGCAATTTACAGAAAGAAAATTGAATTTTTCAGTGAAATGGCCATTTTAGTAGATAAGAAGCATGGAACTTCACCATACTCTCTCTCATGAGAAAATATTCCTTGAGCAGGGATCTCCGCCAACCCAACATTTTAACAGTTCAAGAAATATTTCTCAGTGAAAAAAAGGACCAAAAAAACAGTAAGTATGACAAAGTGCTATGCAAAAGCTTTTGAGAAATGCAATGTTGTATGAAGTATATCAATATACAGTTCAAGATGAAAACATAAATATCAACTGAACGAGTAGCTTGATGAATATAAGAGAGTTGAGATAATTTTTGAAAAATGGTCTTTTTTTTTGATTCCAGAGATAGCCACAATTCAGCTAAGTAACACAGATTTTCAAGTAACATCTAACAGACATCTGATCCAGTAACACGATGAGGAAAAAAAAAAAAGAGACTGTCCTAACCTTGTCCCTGTGGCCAGCACCTAAAAAGCAGAAATACACAAGGATTACACCAAAGGGAACTGGAAACTTTTTTTTATCCCCTCTCTACATAAGCTCATGCCTTTAAAAATGAGGAAATACCTCCCTATTCACAATTAGTTATCAGCAGTTGTGAGTTATCAAAATTTCTCCAGCGAGACCCCTCAGATGGATTATTTCTTTCAAGGGAAACCGAATTTCAATCACATACTAAACATACCCTTTCCACCCCAATGGGCATTTTTAATGGGCTTCCCTTTTTATCATCATCAAATTTACAGACTTTGAAATCATGATGGAATTGAACACAAACTTTGAATTACTTCTTTAAGCAGCCATTACAAGGTAGGGTGCTGAAAAATGGAAACAATGAGGGATTAAGCCAGTTGTACTGCTCCTCTATGGCCAGAAGAAAAAGCAGCTCTGAAGCTCTCTGCCAGCAGTGGCCATTATTCACTGAAGAGCACAACTCTCAGCACGGCCTGTCAGGGCACATGGCGCTTAATCCGTGCGGCGCTCATTCTCCCTCCTACATGCCACAGCCACCCTTGACACCCTAAATTTCAGGACCACAGCTGTGTAGGCCTGGGCAAGCCAGCCACAGGGAGGGGGGCCAAGGTGAAATGCCGGGAGAGAGGCTGACACGCTGAGGCAGGCCCTACGCAGGCCGCAGCAGCCCCACAGCCTGCTGGGGGTTGCTAGGCAACTGGGGCCTACCACTGCCCCCAAGGCCTTCAGCGCAGGCTGAGGGGTTTTGGGGAACTGGGGCAGTAGAAGGGTTTCTGATCAGCCAGAAGAGAGCCAGGCACATATCTATACATTATTATAAATAAGGAGGGGGCAGGAACAACCAGAGTGTCACTCCACTTTCTAATTCAGAACATTCAGCGGGTAGTAGGTTTTTTGGTGTTTTGTTTTTTTTTTTAACGTAACTGACAAAATCTGGCAACAATGCGTAGTGTAAAAAGTGACATTTTGACTCAAAGGGAGGAATTATTTGCAATTTGTTTTGAACAGAAGCTTAGTTCGTGTCAGATGTGAACCTCCAGACAATCATTAGTTTAAACTGCCTGCTATGTGTTTAAAAATTTCAGTCAATTTAGAACTGATCTGAATTGCAAATGGCATGGTAATAAGCCATTAGGGAACAACATATCTCTCTTTCACACTTGCAACCCTCCGCTTTAAGGGGCCTCAACTGCACTGAAATATGAAAATACCATTTTAGTCATGTGCGTTGCCGACAAACATGGAAATGTAGGAGGTACAGACTCGGAAAGCAGCACTCAAGAGAAGACTGGGAGTCACCACAGGAGCAGGGAAATGGGTGTAGCCCCTGCTTTGAATGAGAGACAGCAGTCAGTTTTCCACAGAATAAATACCCTGACTTGCTGATGGCACAGTAAAACACGGGCCTGGCATCTGACTAGTGCTTGGGTTTTTTTGGTTTCTGAGGATCTGAGGCGTTTCTCATCTTCTGTGAAACCATTTTTGTAAACCAGTGTAGGCTTTGCATCACCTGAGGTTTTCTGCACAAAGTTACACGTCTTTCCTCAAAATTAGCTAACAACTTTCTGTGTTCAAATGAATGAAAAGATACAATTTTTTTTCATTCTTGAGCTTTCAGCTCAAGGCAGCTCTCTGCAATACACAGATCCATGGACTAAGACAACATCTGCACAACTAAAACAGAGTAATTATCTTTTAGATGACAGCATTAAGCATCGTAGGTGCTATCCCAAGTATCTTTTTCCACTGAAGAACATTATAAATCACCTACTGATGTTTTATAGGTGTTTCATAGGTGGAAAGACTTTCCTCTACCCTAGCCCTATAGCCACTCTATAGCCACTCTTGGGTGGCTGTCACTGTTTTTTTATACTGCCTCACAAAACTATATACCTTCTAAAATTCATCTATTTCATGGTTTCTTGAGTCTGCAGCTGAGGCTGACTCTGTGTCTCACCATACCATTGTAAGCGACCTACTCTCTACATTCAAACAGATTCCCATGCAGCTACAATGAAGGAAGAAATGCAGATTTCTGACCTGCATCTGTAGAAGTTGAATGCTGGTACCTTAGTACCACTCAGTGCAGTAGATGTTCCACACCACTGAATATTCTTGCAACCCTAGAGCTGAATAGTTTCCTAATGGGATTCTGGGACTCATTTCTCCTTGAAGTTATACGTCTAAATACAGCTCCTGGAGATTTCATTTCCACAGAACCTCTTTCTTGAGGGGGCACTAGCCCAGAGACACCAACAGCAGACCGCAGAGGCTCTGCAGAGTCTCACCTTACGGGAGGTCCAGCTGACCCAGATGCTGCTGCATTAGCATGCATGCTGAACTGGATTTCTGCAGAACACCCCTTCATTCTTAGGAGAGCATTAAAGTGGATATTCCATTAATTCTTTCATGGCACATCCACTCAATCCCCTCTGCTTTTCAGAGATAACGCCTTATAATTGCTGACTGCAGGTGAATTTCAATATTACACCACATCTCAGCTTTCCTACAAGGTTCATGTCAGCTTCTGTTCACCTGGCAATATGCTAGTAAGGGGATTGCTTGCACAGTACTTTTATTGAACTGCCATTCAGCGGAAAGGAAAGGGGCACGGTCAAATAGGTCAAATTTAGATTGGTGAGCCAGAGACTTTGCATAAGAAGGTGGGAGCAAAGCAAGGAAAATGCAACACAAGTAAAACTGTGGGAGCAGATGAGTAGTACAAGAGCTTGATTAACCAGCTTCCCACCCAGGACTGAAAAAAGCCTCCCGGTCTGAGCCCCTCTGCCTCAAACTGTACCTGCTAGCACACATCTAAACCAACCTCAACACAGGCTTATTCTATAGACAGAGTCTTCTAAGTCTCAATGCATATATACATATATATATACACACATATGTATAACTTATTCCACTTTGATGCTTGAAAGAAATTCTATTGCATGAATATTAAAAACAAAGGGACAAAATATTTTCAATATTCAAAATTTCATGTAAAAAAGGCTGTAGCAAGGGAAGGGAAGACCTGAGGTTTTGTTTTGGATTACTTCTTCAAGGACAGGTACAGCTAAAACTAATTGAGCATGCAAACTTTACAGACAATTCTGCACCAGCAAAAGTAGAGATTTCCAAACTCTCTATTTCCTGGGAACACAGAAGACTTGTCATCTCCCTCAAAGCCACATAAAGTAAATTAATCCTTTCCAATTATCCTTGCAAGGTGTATTTGGGGTAACAATTCCCTACTTTCATATGTACATGTGTGGAGCTTCCACTCATTTTAGTGAATAAAAGATGTTTCCAAATTGGATCTTTGAAAAGGTCTGACATTCAGTATTTATTACTATAGTAAAGATTAAGAGCAGTCCTACTGAACTCTAATATTTAAAGACTTACTTCTTTCAGGAGTGATATTATGGCACAGGACAATTAACATATTCCCAGAAGTATAACTTTCAAGCAAAAAATTTCCTGTGATAAATACAGAATTAAAGATGGTATTATATGTTAATGCAGATGCAAATGGAGTAGTTAAATAGTTCCAAATCTAAACCCCAGCAATTGCAACGTTATAAAAAAGAAAAAAGAATATTCAAGCTTTTCTATCATTACCTTGGGTTTAAGCACGACAGTGCACAGAAGAAGTTACTCAGAAAGTAGAAAAATATTGTAAGGGGAAAAACAGAAATCCTTTGCTCTCTTCTCCTTTTTAGTGACTTTAGGCAGTTCTGTATTTCTGTGTCCTTAAATGAGGTATTCAATATTCATTCCATCAACTACTCTGGCAAAGTGTGTACAATGCCAAAGTGCATGCTCTAAACTTATTTTATTTTTCACACACAAATCGTTTAATTGTCATAAATGGATTCTTGCATGTACAAATTACCCCTTTGCACATACACACGCATAACCTGACAGTTTAAAGATATATAGGGAAATTGTTGAGATTTACGTATCTGTTCCACTTACATTTGAAAACTGACTTCCATGTAGAAAGTTCTTATCCTTATTTGACATGTGGCACTGGCCAAAGATCTGCAGTTGTATTTACTGAAAGGAAACCAACACAAACAGTGAAAGGGAAAGATATGAGCAACTTGGGAAATGTGATTTCTTGGACTTTTAAGCATGTGTGTGTGTGATAGTCGTATACTTTTTGTGTCAGATATTTGGCTATCTAAATATTACTTTTCACATGACATAGTCCTGAGAGCATGTAGTATAAATTATCATATATCAGTTATGAAAAGATAGTAATGTGAATGGAATCTGAAAGACAAACAATCATCTCTCAGCTGCAACTGAACATAATCCAAACACAAAGTAATATTTTGGTTTGGTTAAAGAAGAATGCTACAGGAATCAAAGGCTCAGACCTACATTCCTTCCTTGTGTGGATACTCCTATTGATTTCAGTGGGATGGCTAACATAATATGGTTTAAACAATCAAGACTATATTTTAATCCCCAAAGAATACCAACATAGGTGCATGATATTCATGTGTATAAAAAATACAGAAGAGAATATTACTGGCAGTAACACTAACCTGACTTACTTGAAAACAGAAATGGGGAAACTTTTGTTCATTGCATCCCCAATTGCTAATAGATATTGAAGAGGTTTCCTATCCAGCAGTTCCAGTAGTATCCAAGTAGTTCAGTAAATACTTCTAGAAATGTCTTTGTTTGAAAATACTGATATGCACTCATTTCATTAGAAGAGTTTCATGGCCTTTCCCAAATAGAGGACTTGTAAAGAAAAGCACTACACACCGGGATTCATTCAGACTCTTCCAGAGAGCAGCATATTCTTACCACAGTATCCCCAGAGAGAAGGCAGAGAAGTTTTGGAGCCAAAGTCCTACCTCTTACAGTGTTGCTGATTTTGGAGTACCCAACTAAAGTCCATTCAAGCTGCTTCGTGGTGGCGTGTTTCTGTATCCATGCTATGCCTCCTGTGGTATATAGAACCTGCTGCCCTTTACACAGAGTTGGAGCTGAATGTGATATTGCGTATAAGAGGTGATGTATAAACACAGCCTTGCACAAAGCCCCATATCATATGGTTTCCACAAAACAAAGATGGAAAAAATCAAGGCAGCTGCTTCCCACAGCCACCACCTGGATGCAGAAAGGGGGAAACCTCCATGTATCTTTACAGAATTTAATCTAGCCCTTCATTTCCCATCTTCCAAAAGTGGTTTCTATTCAGTCAAAGAATGAGACATGACAGAACGCATGTGGATATGAGATAACATGTGTCTTAGGGCTAAAAACAGACAGAGGTGATGGAAACAAGCCCAAATGTGAAGGTGAGGACAATGATGCAAAATGCAGTTCCTCTCATGCAAACACAAGCCTAGAAGTCCTGTTATTGCGAAGATAGTCTTGAACGACACCCCCTCCCCCCCAAAAAGTCATTTCTCTGATGAATCTGTATAAAATGTTCTATCCTCACTGATACAAAACAGAACATAAAGTAAGAAGTGGACAAAAATAATCACAAAACATCTGCTTTTAAAGCTGAGCAGCTCATGCTATGGCAATGTACAGAAAGAAATTACTATGTTCCTGGATCACAGTGTTATCAAATGACTGCTCAGAGGCAGAATGCAGTCTGAAGCTATAACATCTTGCTGTATGTCATTGTGGTCACTGTTGCCCCTCTGCTTCATTCACTTTGCTGAACTGGTGTGTGGGTGGGACTTGCTTTCAGCTGACATTTATTTTTATACTATTTCATTAATGCACAATGTTAAACTGCCTTATTCTTGCTAACATGTCCAAGCCTCCATACACAGTCATATACACATAGTTTTTCCCCAATGCTATGACAAGATTTAAGAAAAATGGGATTGGACACATAAAAGGGTTTATTTGCATAAGACCAGGTCTCATGCCTTAAAATATGTTTAAGAAGGTATGTATCTGTTTTAAAGTAAAGCACCAAATTATACTGCCAAGCAACAGAAAGATCAGTCCTAACATAGTAGTGTTTACATTAGATATTAGGAAGAAATTCTTTACTGTGAGGGTGATGAGACACTGGAACAGGTTGCCCAGAGAAGCTGTGGATGCCCTATCCCTGGAAGTGTTCAAGGCCAGGTTGGATGGGGCTTTGAGCAACGTGGTCTAGTGGGAAGTGTCCCTGCCCACGGCAGGGGGATTGGAACTTGATCTTTAAGGTCCCTTCCAACACTAACCATTCTATGATTCTACAGTTAATTCTTTTTTTTTTTTTCTTCTAGCACGTTGATATTTAAACCAAAAAGAAACAAATACAATCACTATTGATATTCTACTTTGCAGTTTAACTTTCTGCTTCATAGTGACTTGGTAAAATTTATCTGTTTAATTCTTGAAGAACTTTTAGATAGGAAAAAGAGGACTCATTATTCAGAGACTGACACTTCCATTCCTTTCTATTCCCCTCTAAAAAGACAAGCTGCAAGACAGAAATGTAAAATCTATTGCGGTATAAGACAAGAGTTTTGCTTTGTTTCTAATACTGAAAGGTAGCAGAAGGTGGGAGTGCTAGGGGTTTTATGCTTGTTTATGGGTTTGTTTTGGGATTTTTAAAAAATAATTTAGCAAAATACAAACTTTTACAAATGGTGAAAATGCATTTCCCAACAGCTTGAGAGGCCTAAAACATAGCTGAGCATAGCATAGCATAGCCTAGACTGGCCATTCTGTAGCTGGGCTATGTCTGTGGCAAATAGAATATATCTAGGAAACTGGGAGATATTACTTGAAATATCAAGGAGTCTTTCAAAAACAAGACATCCACTGAAGAGGCAATCTATCCGTACCTGTGTGCCTTATATGACTCTAGAAAATACTATTCCCAGATATTAAGGCTCGCCTCATCTCTAATATCCTCATTAGGACAGGGTAAGAGCAGTAGTACAAAAGATGACCTATCTTCATGATTTAAGGAAGTAGATGGTGTGATTACAAAGCAGCTGCCTGGTACAGCTGGAGAGGACTGGTGGGAGAAGTACCAAGATGGATGGACTTCGGTAAGGCGGAGGGCAAACAGAAAGCCAACAGTAGACTGGATCCCTCCTGTTGAAAAACACTGAGAAAGATCAGCAGTTCAGAGGCAGTTATGGAGCATGCACTGCCAGAAGAAAAGAAGGTTGTGGGGACAGATATGTGTTGTAAGGGTTAACCTTAAACACAGCTGTGCACTTTGCTGGCATATAAGCCTAATGTACTTAATCAGGTGATTTATGCAATGCAGAATACAGAAGCCTAAATGTCTATCTTCTGGTACTAAGTCCGTTAACATTAGAATTAGATATGTCATCTATACCCAGTATGCATTATTTTACTCATCATTACATATTTATTCCTTTATCAGATTTTTGTTTAAATGAGCTTCACGGAATACAAAAGACCAGAATAATTTGATATGCAATAAATGTGTCCTTGTACCCTTATTATTTCCTTAAATAGAGAAAAGAATATGGTTAGATTAGCTCAAATGACAATTCACTGTCTTATATTAGGTTCACTAGGTTACAGAGGGAAACATGCATGCACTGCCAAATGAAAGGGTTCAAAAAAATGACAGAAGGTATAGTTAATTAGTTGACTGGATTATTCAATCCTTGCATAAAGGCATGAGCTCTGCTTTAGAGAAGAAGCAAGCACTGACAGAAGTTAATGCCTTGGAGATTCTTCTTTAAACATTTTAGACTCTTGTCAAAACTATAATTGCATTCATATGAGATTTCCTGTATTTCGTATAACAGGGGGCTGATCTTTTTTCACCTGGTATTTCAGCTAGAAAAAGGAACCCAATAAATGGAACAAAATAACGGTGGATGACATGCATCAGGAGCAATTGTGTAGGTGCTGTACAAAACACCTTGCAAAAATGTTACTTGTCCCAAAGGCACTTAGAATATAAGAGCAGGACAAAAATGACAAACGGAAAAAGACAGGCAGATGGAAGAACAAAGAAGCAGTGACACAGTTGGTCACTGTGATAGGCAGCATTCTCAGCACATCCCTAGTCTGACAGCTGTCAACATTTTAATAAACTTCACAGCAAAAGAGAGTTTTAAAGAGGCAACTAAGGAAAATCTCGTAAAAAAAGTGAGATGAGACAAGCTAAAAACCTAAAATCTGTGAAATGCTTAGCTTTTTTGCTCTGAAAACCTTTACTTCTAAGGAAACACAAATAAAGAAAATTATTTGTTTTTCTGATGCCTGGATTCCTAGATCCATATCCCAGCATGACACACTTTCTTCTCATTCACTGATGGTCTGACTGTATTTTCTTAATGCAATTGAAGAAACCCTTATTTTCACTTCAAATTCCCTCGCCTCTCAGAAAATTGACATGCCGTGCCTATAAGAAGAAAGCTCCTTTTGCTCTGAACACGTTTACCATCTCCAGGCACACCAGACACTTGCAGAGTGTCAGCTGTGAAGGAAACATGAATATGTTCACATGATCAACAGCTGCACTGTGAAAATGCCTGTGGGGATGGAGAAATATTCTAGACCCCTACCCATCAGCAATACGCGTTGATAAGTGATTAAAAGAATGAGCCTAAAAGTTATCAGGAAACCAAAAGTTATTTAGGGAAGAAAAAAAAAAAACCAAACCAAACCAGGAACCAATTTTCTATGACATTCAGAAAGGGTGAGACTATATTACTTCAGGACTCTCTTACAACAAGTATTCCTAAAAGCACCTTTTTTTGTTGTTTTTTCCAAATTAATCTAAGCAGCAACAGTCAAAGCCGGACTTTGACACAGTTCTATTATGACCCATAATGTTGTCTGAAAACCTATCAGTAGTCCTTCTAGTCATATACAGAACCATACACAGTTTTTCTAAAGCTTGTGAACACTTTGTGAGCTATTGCTTCACTGACTAAGCCAGAACTAAATACAACAGACTTTCCAAAACAAGGCTACATCATTTAGCTCTCCCCTTTATATCCAGAACTCATCAGGACAATATTTGCAGTCAAATCATAGTCGCTTAAAATGCACTTTAAAATAGTATGTTTGCAAAGACCGATTATAAAGAGACTCATGCAAAACAAAGTTTGATTTACAAACGAAGAAATACTGAAATTAGCATTGCTCTTTGTTTCCCTTTAATGTCCACACCCTCTCAAGTATTCTGCATGTAAAACTGGATGAAGGACAAACATCTTGGGAAGTTTACTATTGATCTAAATCAGTAATACGATGCCCTATAGAATAATAGAAACGCTGGGGGATGGAGACAGGAAATAAATTAAGAGAAGCAGAATTATTCATAATGGAAGCTACTCTTGTCTCCCTAGGATTCAGCATCTTAGATTTATGTTTGCCTCCTCTCACTGGTCTGCCTCATTTCTATTGTTTTGTTTCTGCTATTACCCAGCAGGGTCTTGCAAAAGGGTGTAATTTGCACCCACTTTTAAAAAATATCGTATTAGTGACAGCTCTATTATTTCAAGTAATCCAGGTTGAAGTTCTGCAAATGACTTCTAAGTCAAAAAAAAAAAAAGCCCTTTATATAACCTTCGGTAAGCATGGATACATTTGGTATTAAAGAGCGTCATTCCCCATTGCACACCCAGGCTGCACAAGAACAGGATTTGTAGCTGCTACTCCGAGGATCTATAGGAGGAAAACTGGCTCACCGCATTTGATGATGCTTCTCACTTACAAAAGAGTGGTAGCTTGGCATGTTGCAAGTCGCTGTGCTACAACAAGCACAGACAAACTCTGGCACCTTGTCAGCAATTCCCAACACTGTGTTAGGCAGTATCACACTGACAAGAGATCTACTCAAGCACACAGGTGGCAGAGTCGTTTTTCACAAGTCTCACAGGTAAGAACCAGATATTTTTCCCTGTAAGGTGAAGAGAGTTGAACATACTATATTAATACTATATTAACAATAGGAGAGATCTTATTACCATGTTCCAGCATTTAAAGGGTGCCTACAAAGAAGATGTAGACTCCGTTTTTACAAGGAGCCACATGGAAAACAGGAGTAATGGGTACAAATTAATCCTGGGGAGATTACGATTGGAGCCAAGAGGAAACATTTTCCCAATGACAACAATCAGCCATTGGAATAATCTCCCCAGGGGAGTGGGGGATTCCCCCAACATTGGATACTTTTCAGTTGGACAGGGTGCTAGGCCATCCTGTCGAGACCATGCTTTTGCCAAGAAAGGTTGGGGCAGATGATCCTTGAGGTGCCTTCCAACACAGTATTCTATGATTACTGATAACACCCGTCTCCAAAACCTCTTCTGACATTTAAGGGCCCCTGTTTGAATGCTAATTTCAGCCACAGATTTTATTGTTTTCCTGCATGGCTGACCTCCTCTGTATATAAGATATCACTTGTCCAATGTGTAGTTTTCCAAGTTGTCATTCTCCTCCCCCTGGACCCAAAGACAGTCTTGTACACTGAGTTTCAACAACTACAATGAAAACATTCTCAGGTCAGAGCACAGCAGAGGCTTTACTTGCCAATGTCGTGTAAAAGTTCAAAAGGTTCCAGTCACTCTGCAGTATTACCCTGCCAGCCCCTAAGATGAGCAGTCATAGTGAAATGCATACATACTCTAAGAACTATACAAACATTTAATAATTAATGTTTGGATAAATGACCACTAGATTTGTTTATTAAAAAGTATTCCAGTTAAAAAAGGGCTCGTCGTTCTGGTTTTGCTCTCTACCAGTAAGACATTCCCTCATCAATGGAACACATTAAAAGCCAAAAACCTTTCTGGGCTGCAGTTCTTCTGTCTGTTGATGATAGATACTTTCTTTCCTCTCTGTTCTTGAGACACCATCCTGCAGATCACAGAATCACAGAATTGTAGGGGTTGGAAGGGACCTTCGGAGGTCATCTGCCAAAGCAGGCTTACCTTGAGCAGGTTGGACAGGAGTGCATCCAGGCATTGAGTATCTCCAGAGAAGGAGACTCCACAAACTCTCTGGGCAGCCTGTTCCTGTGCTCTGTCACCCTCAAAGTAAAGAAGTTTTTCTGCATGTTGAGATGGAACTTCCTGTGTTCCAGCTTGTGCCTGTTGCCCCTTGTCCTGATACCCATCTAAGCATATGTTAAAGGCAAAAACATCACCCAACATCCATTTGCTATTATCAAATCTGCAGAAACCACTTCCCATTCAAGAATTAATCATTAGACTTGAAAAAGTGAACTACGTAAGAAAATAATCTCAGACTATCACAAAATGACCCTCCATTACAGTTTGCCATAAGAAAAAATTAGAAATCCCTATAAAAATATTTATTATAGACAATCACTGATGTAAATCATAAACGAAGTCTATGTCAAAGAATGCAACCTGCTTCTCACTTATGTGAGGGCAGAACTGGACCTTTCTTGAATATAGTATTATGATTATTTATGCCCTCAACTTTACATACAGGGCTGCCATTAAAAGGAAGATATTACCTCTGTCCTAAAGAATTTTCAGACTAAACTGGACACTGGCAACGCAGCTCAAATATGCATTTGAGCAGGCAAATTTGGGCCTTGAGAGGAAAAGGAACGTTTTGCACAGGAGCTGAAGTATTGGTTCGCTCTACAGAAGTACCAGGTCCTTTTTCTAACAATGGCAAGTGGGAGATGTTCAGGAATAGACCATTAGAGATAGGTAGCTCTCTTAGTCTCAGGTCCTCTGTAGACAGGAGGTGATGGACCTTTTGGAGTGGATATGGGATGCAACCATCACGTTGAACGTTACTGTGGGCCTGTTCTGCACAAACATGGATATTCTTACTTTAAGACACTTAAAACTTCTGTTCTCCAAAATCACCAGTTGCAGTGGGTTCCACAACTTGTTGCATGACGATTTCTTTTCGTTTGCTTTAGATCCTTTTTAGGATCAGAAAAAAGTCTGCTAAAAAAGGGTTTAGTTAAAAAGGTACATAAAAGAGTTAAAAGATTGGGAAAAAGACAGCAGGAACTGTCTACCTGATAGCAATCAGGAACGGGGAATGAGGTGAAAAAGCAGTATAAGTTATTCAAGAGGACAGTCAGAAAGGAATTAGTCTCAATGTTACCAACTGCACAAATTTTTCTATAGGATTCTACTAATAGCAGTAAAATCTTTGCTAAAAACACCAACTTACCTTCACTGAGATATGCATAAGAGTGTGTTTCGTTCTCACATTTTATTACTGATGCATATCTTCAAGGAATAAGTATACTTATTTGAGTAAAAAGAAAGAAATAACCTAATTTCTAGTAACATCGGAGAAGCTTGGGTTTACCTACAGAAGTTAAGGTGACTGTAGACTTTTGAAAGAATTGCTTAGGTGCATTTCTACCAACTTTTTTCTATGACATTACCATTTTCATCGTGAAGTCAATCTGCCTCACAAACTCCTGAGTGGAAACTTCACTTTTTCTTCCAAAGAAAAAGAACTTTGACTGAAGAATCATTCTTTAATTTCAAGTTTAAATACTGAATTGAAGCAAAACCCTACTCAAACATCTTCACAGATCTGATTTGCTTTTTAGAAAGTGGCATTACCCTGTACGAGAGGGAAGATGATACAAAGCGGAAGTATATAATGCATTGGTTTCAGACTTTTCAAAGGAAGGGTTTGGGGTGAATGGGTGTTGTCACTGAGCAAACAGTGATGCCCTGTCAGTCTAATCATCGCTGCTTGTTCTATGTATGGAGACGGTTAAAGGGAAATGAAATTCCACAGGTCTGGAGAGAATATGGAATGTAAAATATTATACTGGAAGTACAGGGATAAGTTCAGAAAAAAAAAATTAATGCCTTTCATAAATCAAGGCAGATTAAGTTCAAGTACAACTACAAAAGATTAACCTCAATCTTTGAGAAAAAAGTGCATGATTTTATGAGATCTCTTGGAAGCACCATTTTCCCCCCTCATCTTTCTCCCCCCCACCCTTTTCTCAATGAACTCTCCATAAAAGGGGACCCTGAATGACAGAGTGCACTTGGAATTTGACCATAAAATCAAATAACGAACCCTGACATCTTCAACACTTTAAAATTATTAATTATATTTTCAACTGAGGTTTTAGTTATTTTCATTGTTACAATGCAGTAGCTTTTAATCAGATTCATGTAATTAAATGTTCTCTTTCTGACACAAGTTATGTACCTATCACAGCCTTATTTAAGCCACATAACATGAATTATATCAAGATAATCAGAAATAACTGATCAAGTTTCCACATACCTAAGACCCAGTTTCCCAAATTCCCTCTGCTGTTTATATTGGATGAGTAGAAAAATGCATTCTTCTGGACATTCATTTAGATTCTTTGTCAGGGCCGTAAGCATTTTCCATAGCTTTCTCCTTTGTATTTCCTTCTGGATCTTTCACTTTGTGCCTGTGAATGTTACATCTGCAAGTGGGTTTCATCCCTTCTTCCTTGCAGTGCATTATGCTCTGGATGTTATAGCCTCACTGACACCCAAGTGGAGGCAATTCTTCTACCTCCACATCTCACATCAAAACTGAATTCTTTTGTGGTCACTGAAGTGTGATGCTGTCTTAGTTGTGCTTATTAGCATTTGTGGCCATGCGATGTCTCACTGAACACAGGGGAGCTCTCTCTAGCAGCCAGATTTGTTCCAGCCTAAGCTCCTAAACCAACTTCTAATAAATGCAGAGATAGATAACAACGCAAACACATGCATGTGCATCCACATTTATATGAGCCTTTTCAGTTAAATTATTAATTGTAGTAATTTGTGTTACTTCTAAGGGGAATGTTTCACTTCTGCAGTTCAGGAAATCTAGTTTCCATTTGTACCTTTAAAACCTCTCTTCTACTGAGCATAAATGATTGAGAACATGCTTTTCAACTTATGAACTTTCATTATGTAATGTCTGGATGACTAACTGGCCCTGGTGGTTTTCGAAAAAATCTGCTTACACAATTCTCCCTAATTAATATGTATGCCCTGACATACATCCTCCAGAGTGTATGGGAAATGGGTAGTGGTCCATTCAAATATAGGACTGAAGGATCATTAAGACTAACAGCTATTCATGAAGTACTGAAAAGAGCAATCAAAGAGGATGTGAATTATTATCTGTATCAGTTTGGGGTCGAGAAAAAAGGAGAGACCTCCCATAAACTCAGTTTAGAAGGATAAAAGGGAAAAAGAATCCCTTTGTTTAACACTATATCAGAGATAAAAATAAATAGACTTACTGCTGCAAACACAGCTCCTCTACAGACTTGCAGGAAACATTAGAGATCCTCAAGAGGAAGAAGTGGGAGTTTTTTATGACTTTTTTTTTTTTTTTTTTTAACAATCCTGGGTTTACTCTTCTTATATTCCCAAGTCTCCCTGAAACCTTACCTATGATAAAAGGGAGAGCTGGGCTGTTGAAGTGGGATGCGTGCTTTTGGCATGTTTGGAGGCGATAGCTGTTTCTCCATTTGGAGCCATTGCTCTCACTGTGCCAGTTTTTATTGACCCACTTACAGGGTGTTCTGGGAAAGGAAGAGGAGGAGGGAGGGAGGTGCTTCAGTAAGGACACCAAAGGTGCATGTATGCCAAGATACTCTGAGGAGAATTAGGCGCTAACATCACAGAAAGAAAATACCCTCCAGCCCTTCAAATACAGTAATGAAAAGAAACCACTTTACCTTCACTCAAATATTTAAAATATTAAAAGTTTGAAAGTTCCCCAAATGGAATCCAATTACTCTCACAACCAGAGGCTAATTTCCCCAATTCTCTGAGCCACTGATGCTCAGCAACTGTCTGAGTGGTTTTGCACTCTAAAATCTAGGGCAGCTGACAGTCAACAGATCTACTTTGCTGAGAGGATTTGCTGTTAATTTTGTCCAACTTCTGCTTTCCAGTGTCAGTCAATGTTTTCCAAGTAAACTCATCCATGAATTCATGTAAAGATTCAACTTAAAGCCCTTAGGCACTGATGGATCTCTTTTTAGTGCTTTAGATGCAGTCCTAACTGAATAGCCAACAGGTAGACTTTTTTTTATGCAATGTAGCAACCATTTTTATATTGCTAAATTAATGCAACTCTTTGAGCACCTTAAAATGTAGAGGTGTTACTGTCTCCAAGACTTTAGCTTAAATGATCAAAAACTGACAGCAGCAATGTTATTTGTTAGAAAACGTACATAAAAATCTAACCACAGCATAACAATGCCACATTGAAATTCTCTGTCCGTTATTGCCTCAGTGATAATTTAGGGCCAAAAATCAATATACGTCCTTTGGAAAGCCAGACAGAGGGTGGGGAGGAGAAGGGAAGGAAGGAAGGACGAAACAGAGGAAGGAAAGTAATTTAATCTCTGACCCATCAAAGTTTTTCTGGTGCATGCATAACTTCAGGAACCTGCATAACTCACTGAGGTAACACAGTGTTAGCTGGCTAAAGCCAGAGTCATCAGGCAATCTTCAGAGTTGGGCCTCACACTCACACTATTAATGTGTTGGCCACAAATATCTCCTGCAAGGTCACTTTTATCACAACAGACGTATTTTTCTGTCAAAATAAGCTTGAGATCAAATTAGTACCATGAGCAGCAATCGGCAGGCAGGTAAAAGTGTATAATGCCAGTCAATTTGGGAAGGTTCGAAATACTATCCTTCTGTCAAAAGACAGATTGGGCAATATCTCTGTAATGTCCCAGGTGTCTTTTGTCCTATTATAAACATATATCAATTCTTGCTGGAAATAGTCTCGTTTAAGTTAAGCTGGTGTGAAATCCACACCACTTACTGATACATCCTATTTACTCAATGCTTGAAAAGCTACTGCTAATATTTAAACCGTCTCCCTCAAACCATATGCAGATACAGCACAGCAGTTGTGGCCATTAGGGATCTGCTGGCTATGGTATAATCTGTCTGCGTACGGTCTCACTTCTGCAAAACTGAAGCATTCAAATGCCTCCACTATGACTACTGAGATAACGACCATTAATGCAAGATCTGGGTCACTGTTGTTAAAGCTGAGTCACATCGTCAGTCATATTTGCCAGTCATAAAACCACTGATGTTCTTCGGACAAAAGCAGCTGTGATTTCTCCTCTAAATATGTTTTAAGGATTGTAGAAAGAAAAGGATGGTGTAATCTTGTTGCACTTTTCCATAACGCATGTATTGGGCAGTGCATATAGTTCACTGTTACAGTCATGTAGTCCTTTGTCTGCAGGAAATTAGTGCATTTACAGGAGCAAGACAATAATTTCAGAATACATTCTCAGACTAAATAATAAGGCATGTCAATTAAACTCTTGAATATATGTTAGACTTTAAATAAAAATGTCTTAAGCTAATTGGTTCGGATGGAGATTTCTTCATTCTTTTTAAGTCAAGCACCTTTCCATTTACAGCAAATGATTTCGCTACTCTGTCATTAAATATGTTTAACCTTTTTTTTCTTTTTTAAAATCTGCTCATTCAAATAGTCTCAGTTTGACTTACTTCTCAACTGAAATATATTCCTGCTATGGTTTAGAAAGTGGACAGGACTCAATCAGCCAGTCAATTATTAATTCAAAGTGATGACCAGGAAACAGTTCTACACAGAAGACAAAATTTGCACCCTGCTAGGCAGAAAGTAGTCACAGCCCAGATTTCCAGAATGAGATCTAACATTCCACATTTTTCCAAAGCAAAATAAAAGTCTTGTTTTTATCCCTCATTAAGAGGGCTTTCATAATATTATCCTCAGCTCTAAGGAGACCCATGTCACACTGTGGTTATTTTTCTTGGGTTTTCTTATTTATACTAAGAGATGAGCATACCCTCTTTCTATGAAAAGAACATACTGCTAAGATTACAAACACAGACAAGGGAAACAGCATACTTCTCATGGATAATACAACCAAATATCATCCTGAAATAGAACAATTAACCTGTGGTGCATACCTTAAAATATGTCAAAATTCCAGTATCTTCTGAGCCCAGGAAATTTACTTAAAACAGCTTGCGATCAAAAACTTTTAAAAGTTCAGATGGAAGAGAGGTTTGACCTGACTTTTCAAGAAAAAAGCCTAAATAAGGACAGTGCTCTGAATTATTGTGTGGTTTAATGTTATGTTAGATAGTGCCTTATATTTTCAGGCGTCAGATTTCAAAGTGATCTTTTAAAAGTAACAAAGTAATTTGTACCTAGTTTTAAGAGAACCAAGTATAAGTAGGTTCACAGTTACAGCCAACTAGATAATTTGGATCCATAACCAAACTCAGTATTTCAACTTCTAAATGACCTAATTGTTTAACACAGTTATCAAACACACCAAAACCAACTAGGAAACTGAAATCCAAGTTTTTCTCTTCTTAAACCCCTGTCACTGCACAGTCTCACACACAATGCACAACAGATTTCATTAATGGTGAAAAGATTATCCAGGGTCCCACAAATAAGATTTTTATTGTGAAGAGAAGTTGAAGAAACATTCTGATCTTCAGCAAAGCTACTCAGTAATTTATGAAGATTTTTTCCGTATAGCTCCCTACAGATAGTTAATGCATTACTGAATACCTGCACGAAATTCTTCCAACTAAGGGGACAATGTTAGCAGGATTCCTTCAGTAACATTTTTGTCCACGATAAACCTCACTCTTAAAAATGAAAAAAAAACCAAACCTTTTCTTGCTAGGTTTAAAAAATCCCAAAGTCCTACAGCACCGAGTGACAGTCACACATACTCTTGCAACAGGATAATGGCCAAAGTGAGAAACTGATCATTTGTTCCTACGTCACATGATTTTTTTTCCTTATTTAATATCACAAAAATGCAAGGATTCATTTTTATCATCATTTCCACTTACATTTTTACCTTTGCTGAAGCCAGTTTGAGTATGTGCTCCAAGTAGTCTTAAATTTGGCCTTGAGGGAAAACAAAGTTGAGCAGGCCAGGCATTGCAAAGCAGTCAACATCAGTGACTCAAATGAAGCTCTGGCGTAACCTTGCTGGCCAGGGTTCAGCAGGGAAGTGTTTGTGCAGGGGGAGCAGGGATGGAAGTGGCACATACCAGAAAGACCATACAGAAGACTGCTGAGGTGGTTTGTTCAGGGATCCCTGCAGCAGCAGCTCCAAGAATTGACAAATAAGAGTGTCAAGTGTAAACATGCAAGTATTTGTCTTGAGCTGGAGAACAGAACCTGAACAATTAATGTGCTGTGTGTGTACATAAATTTACCTGAAAACCCATTACTCACTCTTAATCCTGTTTTAATCTTCAACATGACAGAAGTTTTCAGGATAACACTCCACAAAATGATGGGTGATGAACAGGAATGCTTCAGTTAGGCAGGGAAAAACGCTTGGAACTTCAAAAACTTGTTCTGCTGAACCAGGCACAATTACTACAGCAAAAATTTACATCAGATACAAGCAATGGAGAAATCTGCTGGAATCACTTTTATTTCCCTTAACCCATATGCTTCAAGTTCCTCTCAGATATTCAGTGACCTGGCACAGAGAAGAGCTGGATCCCCAGTCCATGTTAGTCAGCAGAGTTTCAGTGAAGTTCATGGCTCTGTGTCACCCTGTGCTGAGGACCCGACATAGTGCAGCCACAAAAATTCAGGCAAATGACTGCTTTCCAGGCAATTTTATCTGAATCATCCTTCTGAACTCTGGCTACAGGATTTTTCTTTAACTTAAATTTAAAGTCCTGAAACATTAAAGAATAGAATGCATCAACTTAATTGGAAACAGTTTTGCCTCAACACATCCTGCGTTTGTTCAAGGACTTAGAGGAAAAGCCCATGCTTTGAAGCACTGTGACAACTTAAGATAAATTTCAACATTACTTCTCTAACAGAATATAATTGAAAACATACTTCAACACAGACTCTAATCTAACTCTGGGTAGAGATCTGTTTAACCCACAAATCTGGATCTCAACATTCCCAAGTCTTGAAGGAATCCTGACTCTGACCCAGAATGTCTTCTCTTTCTATAACAAGCAAAACCAGTTTTAATACTACTGAGCTGAGTTCATCACTTATTCAAAAATCACTGCTTTTACCATCATTTATGTGTTCCTTTTCATCACACTGATGTCTAAAGTCCCCATTTCTCCCAATACCTCTGAAAGATTAGGGTCAAATACCTGTATATTGTAGAAGGCAGTCTCTCCCCGCAAAGCCTCGACATCTAACCAGACAAAACTGGCAGACAGCAAGATAAAGGACACATTGTTATCCCCATTTTCAGCTGGGAAACCATGCCTTAAGATGACTAAGAGTGAGAATCCCAAGGGAGGTCAAGGATCAGATTCTCAAATGCTCAATAACCAGCATCAGAGCCAGACTTTCATAGGAAAGAGAGAAGAAAATAAAGAAGGGGGGGGGGGGGGAGAAAAAAAGCTCCAAGTCCTGTAGTTCCTACTTTTACTGTAGATTTTCAAAAGACCTTTTTGCTCATCTTGAAGATCTCTGGCCATTTAGGCACCCATTCCATTGCCTAAATGGGAACCTATCTCTCCAGGAAATCTCTCTCCCAGCCTGGGTGCTCCTGCCATTTTGAAGCGTGGCAGGACGCGAGTCGCCCAAGGTCACAGAGGAAGTCTCTTGCAGAGCCAGGAATTTGAACCAACATCTCCTGTGCCCTAACCACAAGTCTATACTTCCTCTCACTAACAACACAGTGTATTTCTTTGTTAGGTTTCTTTCTAGTTAGATATAACATAATGGGCCTTTTTCTTTATTCATCCGTAATAGTAATATGACATTATGAGATTGGCACTTGTCATTCACAGGGAACGCTCTTTTTCCACTTGCCCCCAAAACACAAACACACTTAGCAAATTGTCGTCTGCGGACGACACTAGAATCTCTGTATTTTAGAATCTTTTCACAGCAGCCTCACAAGAGCAAATTGCCCTTTATTAATATTTTTCAGGATACAAGAGGCTGACAACTTGCGGACCGAACCCAGCTACAGAGAATTATTCCCCTTTCCCACAACCTCAGGGCGGGGCACGGGAGAAGCCTTTTTGGTGAAGATCAAGGTAACAGCAGGTTGTTGATAGCATGTCAACGTTTTGCTACCATGCAAAGGCCTAAATGCTAGAATCATAAGTCAGTAGCCACTGGCTACCATTGTGTGAGCAGCCTTAAGCGTCCCTGCAAGACCTGTAGAGTAGAACAACATCAAGTCAAAAACCTAAGCACATCACCATGTTTTCTTTTGTTACCTTTTCCATTTTATTTAGAGGGACACGTGTGTGATTACTTGCCATTTCAAGCTCTGGAGACTGTAGTCTCCAGAGTAGAGTTGGTAGAGGGAAACCAAGAGAATTATAGATGTTCACTGTATTTGTGCGGAGAAATAAAAGAATGCATGTGAGAAATGCCTGATGTACAGAACTCCATTCATCTCTGAGTTACTATTTTTGTGTTTGTCTCATTTGGGCTCTTTTTTTTTTTTCTTTTTTTTTAAATTCAGTTTCTTCAAACCCTGCCCTCTTCTACATGACCTTTTTGATCAATAGCCCTTTGTTGTGCTGCAAGGCCTTGGCAGCAGAGGACAGAATGACTACAGCTAATCCTTATCTAATGTTTACCTTTAAACTCTTTGGGTCTTGGCACAGGTTTGAGACATTTATTTTGTTTAGGTTTTATAACTCTAAATGATGAGCATTGCTTGAGAACATGGTCTCCTCCAGAGATCCTGGAGTTCTCCACTGACGTTCCCCTCTGCTCCTGCAGTCACCCCCATCTCTAGCCCATGAAGTACTTGCACTTTTCTGCTTTGCCACCTCAGAAATTAGTGGATTACCTCAGCTCTTCTGATACATCTTTTGGCAAGTCAGGTTGCCAACTATTTTCATGTGGAAAACAGGCCTCTCCCTGTCTTTTTAAGTGTAGAAGACGTTTGTTGTGGGGAGGGGACTCAAAAAGTCTCTTTGTCAGATTGTGCAGTTGCATGCCATTTTAAAAACCAACTCCAACTGTTTTTTGTCACTATATTATCTTCTCACAGGAGTTTCACTGACAAAAATTTGTGGCCAGTTCTCAAATGGCAAATCAACGTGAAACTTTCCACTCTTCCTGCCCTTAAGAAAGCCTGTTACCCTATATATGAAGATCTGGTTTTGTTTCAGACATGTCAGTGTAACACTGCATCCCTGGCAGCTCCTAGAACAAAACCATTAGACACACGGGACTCCTCCTCCCCAGCAACTTTATCTCAGCAAGTAACTTCATTTAAGCAAACAGCCTGAAGCATGACTCATAGCCCAGGGAGAGACAACTATTTGAAAACTTGAGGGCTGCTTTAACTGACCACAGCAAGGGCAAAGGTATCAAAAATAAGCCTAAGACTACAATTGCAGATGCAAAACAAATTAATACTCCCACAGAGGGAAAGCCAGATCTGCCAGGCTGCCCAGGCCTCTGCAGGAGGTTTGGCTGCTGTGGCAGCACAAGGACAGCCTGGGGCCAGACACGGAGACTCTGGCCCCTGGAGTTAGGCACACATGCACTTTAGAGGGTTGCTGATAGTGGGAAATCCTTGGGCTAAGCATTTCTGTTACTGACTGGGTCTGTCCCTTTACAAACTTACTGTTTTCTCTGAAGTAAGTTTTCACAAATTTGAAGGTCCTCTTGGTGTACTTCAGAGCTGTAAAGTTAAACTGAAAAAAAAAAAAAAAAGGTATTTTGTGTTGCTTTGGGTTTGGTTTTGTTAGCTTTGTTTAGTTTGTGGTTGGTTTTTTTTTTCGTTAGCACACATACAGTTAAAAAGCCCTCATGCAAAGTTAGAGCTAGTCCATAAAATGACCTCTACACTTACTGTGAAACTGATCTTAAAAAAAAATTAAAACTTGAACTCAGTCTTGCCCTTATCCCCTGCCCTAACAGCAGCTGCTGAAAAGGTACGAGTTACCAACTATTGAAATGCTACATAAATCCTCTAAAATAAATCAAGAATTTATATCCAAGTAGATATAACCAAGTGAAACTGACTTTCAGCTTCACAATGTGCAATAACATACTACTGACTGATCTATTGCTTATGAAAAGAAAAAAAAATACAAGAAAAAGCCTTTTCACAGTTCAATAGAAAGTTACAATATTTGAGAAATGAATAAGAAGTCATGTAATGGCTTTGCAGCTTTTGAACTTTCACATGTTTCAGATTTTTCTAATGCTTGTGCGGATTAAAGAGATTCACATCTCAATGGCTGGGGCACCTCGCATTTTTTCTGGATCAGGTTTAATGCTTTCCACACTGTAGAAATTTCACTTTGTATCAACACACCCTGAATTTAAGGAATTTTTCGTACTTAGGTGTGTGTTTTCCAGTATGTTTCTTTTTATGTTAACCCTGTGAAAGGGCACAGTGTCTGGATTGTAAGAATGAGCAACTCCTTCAATTTCATACCTCAATACACTGGGCCTTTTCGGCAAGTTTTTCTTTCCAGACCCCAAAAATAAATTAAAAGGGGGTGTGAAAGTCAGGAGACAATAAAATAGAAGACATCCATATTTTTTTTTACTTGTGTATTATCTCAACCTGGAGCCCAGAATAAAAAGGAGAACCACTTATTTCAGTAATGTGCAAAGTTCATGGTTTTAAAGCTACAACTACACCCTTTTCATCTCTTTAAAAGATATTTCAAAGCAGGGTTGTAGGACCCAAGGAAAGAGAAGACTCTCTGATGTCCATCCAGCTCACAAGGAAAAAAACCCTGTATTTTCTACCCTTTGACGTAGGATTAAGGAGTTACAAAAAGCCATTTCATCCTAAAATAAACGTGTATGTGCGTGCTTGAATATGATCTGTATTCTAGTGGCTATCAGGAAGGCGTGGGTACCATCCAGAATCTAGAAATAATCACACACTTCATAAGAGCCAGCACATACATTAAGTACTTACAGCTTAATGCCAAGGGGAACCAAATGTTTAAAAACATTTGCACACAACAGGCGTGACGACCCAAGCTGTAAACTGCTTGGGGCCCATGCAGAACTGAATCTAGTGGATGAACAGTGGGGTTTTTTCTTTTCTGGTTGTAGACCCATGGAGTAAGATAATTTCAGACAAAGTAAGCCAAAGGCATGTGAGAGCAAAGAGGAAGGGGACATTGGAAAGACGGAGCTTCTTTTGAACACCACTCGTAGTTATGTGCATTTAAGGTATTTCCAGAAAATAAATGGCGCTCTGATGATTTTTGCCTACGTTCAGGGAAGTCAATTTGCACACATGCTCTGTGAATAAAGTACGCTGCCACAAAACTACCCCAAAAATACATTTCACTTCTATCACCAGTTTCTCATTCATATGGGAATTACCTACCAGCTTCTGAATCCCGACCATGCAACTTTGACCTAAAAAGCAATAGAAATGTATGACAAAAATATACGCTTTCCACTAGAAGAACAACTTTTATATGTAAACCCATCACTTTTACAAATAGTAACAGAATTCTATTTGAAAAAAAAACTTATCCTTTCACTTTGGGAAATAAGCAAGAAACTGTTTTTGTGGGACTTCTATGTTCCACAGGGACATTTATTACTGAATTTGCACTTATGACTATGCTCTGTGCTTTTCATTCAACCTGGAATGATTTTTTCTTCAATAATATATCAGTTCCTCATGAATTAACATCAGATGATGTCATTTTCTCCTAAAGTTTTTCGGATCTGCCTTGTATACCAAAGGATGCTGGCATAATGTCTTAAAATACAAATAATTTTCAGGAGAAGTTGTACGCTCAGTGTTGTGATTGCTCGTGACCGTTTTTCAGCCTACAATATAATGTTTGGCATACAAAACAACGTTTGGCTAATACAAAACATTAAAATAAAGACCAGTGAATACATGCTGAGTTCCTATTGCATACATCATAAATGTACACAGAAGCATTCAGCTGACTCATCAAGGGTGAAACAAAACCCATACAACTATATTTATTAAAAAGATTTTTTCTCCCTGAGGAAACTGTGCTTTTTTTTTTTTCTATTTTGTTCCCCTCCTGATGTGATTTGCAGTGTTCCAAGCAAGCGATTGCGGCAAGCCTTGAGTTTTAACTGATTTTATTGGTCTCCCGTCATTATGCAGCACTGGAGTACAGCCAAAACTTCACTGCCTTGCATTTCTTCTAACTTTCTCTGCAATAGAAATAACCAACCCATCTAGAAACCTTCAACTACAGAACACGGCTGTTCCAAAATCCTGGCTGCTTTCCAATTTTTTTTGCATGCTCCAAACTCCTATTAAAGTCAATACTAATATGAGGCAGCCAGGACTACCTAAGGCAATCAAGAAGCCAAGGTTTACGGGAGAGAGCTGGTTTAAGTAAAGGGTATTACCCCTTCTTACAATCACCACCAAACTGAAAACAGCATCTGTCGGGCTGAGCAAAGAAGGCAACCAGCTGTTGGCAGCACTTGAAATTTTGGAGAATCCCTTTGGAGAGTTGTGCAAGCAGGCGCTGTGCCCCAGTCAGCCCAGCTCTCCGACTGCTCCACCAGTGCCAGGCTTTCACTCGGTCTCATAGTTCTGATTTCAGATGATCCACTGTTTGAAGACATACAACCAAGCTGGTCTGCATAGCACTAGTTCCCTGTCCTGCTGCTTAGGAACAGGGCATAATGTGAATACCTGGTTTGTGAAATCAAACATCATCTGTCTGCTTGGGCTCCTTGGCTTGCCATTCACTTGCTGCTTCTAAAAGAAACGAGATTGCTCTCATAAAACAAGGGAAAACAGAGGCAGTGCTTAATCTTCACATCTCACGTTCACCTAAACTCATCAAATGTGAATCTGACCCTACAAATACACCAGAGGAGGCTATTTTTCACGTTTGCAAGTATCTCTTCACAACCGCAAAAATGTGGAGAACAGTGAGTATAATGCCAAGAAATCAAAGTCCAATGTGGAGACAAGTGTGCTACTCCCTGGCTGTTCACAGACAACACTTGATGGAAACAAGACCAACTGGCTATGACAGAGAAAATAGGGCACTGAAGTGCACTGGAATTTCTGCTCTTTTATAAAAAAGGAATTATCCATAAAACTCATGAAGGGACATAATCTTACCAACCATTGGAAGGGGGGGGGGGAAAGGGAAAAAAAGAACTTGTGGTCTCATTTGTAAGCTGTAAACAACTGTAGGTTTGAGTTTCAAAGGAGTAATATGAAGAGCGGCTGGAGATGACTTCACTAGCAATTTTAGCCCAGCTAAAACGGTGCATATGTGTGCCTGTGCATACACACAGGAATTGCAGGTGAAAGCTAGAATATATTGCCATCATTAGAGGTCACGAACAGGAGATTTAAACTGAGATCCGTCAGCCATTTGTTTCAGCCATAACCAAACCAAGTACACGGCACGATGCACCACCCCCTCCGTTCTGCATGTTTCCTGAAGGATACCGATATTGCACAAAATCTATCACCAATGTCCTCTACTAACTGCCATTGTTTCAAATGTCCCCAACCTTGAAACATCAAAAAAATGTTGACCTCAGAAAAGTCTAATTACTGCGTCTGTATATAACAAAGAAAAACATGGCAAACCCAGACACAACTGTGGTATACTTACCTCCAAAATTAATAACTTCATTGAATATTGGTGTGAGTATTGTTTATGCAATGCTAAAGTGTCCAAAAAAAAAGGAAAAGGAATCCACCATTACCTTCAATGATGATAACACCATAAGTTGACAAGATAGCTAGAAAACATTTCTTTTTAAAGATTGTTTTGTTCTGCCTCCCTCTATGTTTCTATGAGCCGTAGCTTTGTAGGTCGAGACACGAGCCATCTGATTACCTGAGTTTCTGCAGCCTGTTAGAGACCGGATTCTCCTTGGCATATTTGTTTTTTTCACTACTTGTTCCATTTCATGATGAAAGGAGAAGTGTACGGAAAAACATAACTATGGAGACTAACTGCAACTCAACCTTATCTGCTCGGCAGTGAAGTGATATTTCCCCACATATTCTCAGACTCAAGAGCAAATCTACACTATATTACTCAAAAAAAAGAGTAAGCTTTCAAAGCAGTTTCAGAGGAACAGAGAAAAAAAAAAAAAGTAGAAATAGAAACATCACACTTTGGAGCAAGAGCACAAAAAAAGACATGTTCAGGGGAAAATACCAGAGATGAAAGCCTGGCTCCACTGAATTCCAGGATAAAACAGCCATTGGTTTCAACAGGGTCACGATCTCTGTCAAGATCAGAGTCTGGATTCACTTTTGAAGTAGGTGTGGCCTAGGAGCAGGAGGGAAGAATTAACGATAATATAAAATATATCTCTCCCTCTTAAACAGCCTATCATGCATTTCATTTGACATTGCTATTGACTACAAAAAGGGCACGAGTGGTTATGAAACCCATCCATCTAGGGACGCCCCACTTTTCACCACACTATCCCTTTTGTTATCTTTGTACTACGAAGTATCGTGATTTTTTTGTTGTTGCTGGTGGTGAACGGGATGACACCACGCGCCAGAACTGCACGAATTTTATGACAAGTCGCTTTTCATCGTACACAACCCAGCACCATACATCTAGAGGCACAGGCTTTGGTACTACCCCGAGGCAACTAGGATTATATTTGTGTAAAGTTGTTCTTGTGTCATGTATACACATTCACGCACGCTACATGTATACAGCATTTGTGAGTGTATAGGCACACACACCCACGGATGCAGGAAAAGCATGAATGTGGGAGCCACAATAACACTGCTCCCGGCTGACGGTACTATGTTACAGAATTTGTTTCCATGTTAATGGATCACAGAAAAAAAAAAAATCATGTAAGGATTATTTTAATTTGTAAAACATTTGTATTCCCTACTGTATTGCAATAAAAGGAATGTGCCAACTGCCAGTCTTTTAAGAAATACAATACAATTCCTCCTACTTTTGGTTTGAAATCGGAACCGAAACACATTTGCTGCAGAAGAACTGATCTTTAGGGGCCTGGCAGGAGGTGAAAGCTGGGAATCGACTCTCTCCTGGTGGCTATAATCCCTTCATGGGAATCAAGATGCATTGCTCTATACCCTGGATCCTCTCGTCGTTTTCAGAAAAACAGAAAGTTGCAATGCCATCACAAAATACACAACAAATCCAGGACCGGACAGAACTTCAAGGTCAGGAATACACCAAGCAGCGCAGGCATCTCACAGCTGCAAATGGAGGCAGGATTCTGGGCCTTTTTCTGGGAAAAAAATAAAAATTATTGCCTGCATATGCTACCAGTAAATCAGCACTCGCTTAGCCACCCTAGAGCATGAAACTCAGCATAATAGATCTTTCATAGCTCACAGGAGAGGTCATGGTACAAGAATGTTGAACAATACAACACAATCTTTTGTAGGTAAGCAACTTCAAGGTAGGAGGTGTAAGTTGTTGCAACAACAGAAACCTCAGAGGAGATAATCAGAAAATGATTAACATGTTTTTTCAAAGGAATGTGCACAAATGACAATATTTTCAACACAGACATATATTCCAAACTCCTCTGGTGTCCCGTTTCTTATGCTTTATAAACACACACAGAGCACTCAGATTTTGATTGTGTTTCATTAACTCCATATTTCTGCTACTTATAATTACCCAAAGTATTATGATCAGATTATTCACACATTCATTTATTTGGAATAATTCCAATTAAAGAGACATTCTGAAAAGTAGCCTAATGTTGAATACAATTTCTGGTGCACCGCATTTTTTATATTTAATATGTGCTTTGATGGTTTGTTAAAACTGTCTGATTTGATGTTTGTTGTACATGTTCACTGCACTGAAATCCCAAACAAACATCAAGGAGATATCTCTCTTCCACAGAGTATATGCTTTGTCTTGTTTGTTGCTTTTCTTTGGACTTCCTCTTTCTTAGCAGGAATATACCAAAATAAGACAACACTCAAATAATTTTTCTAGAAAATAGGTTTCTGCTGAACTTAATATAATATTGCACACTCAGGTTGATTTGCTGAAGTCCAAGTTAGCTAATATCCCAGCTGAATTGGATGAAACTACAACTGGCTACAGCCAACAAGAGCACAAACCTTAACAGACATTTGCACACAAAGGCTGTTGCCTAGCATCTCGAAAGCAAAGTTGGCTTTTCCTCCCATAAGGAGCTGGCTTCCATGGCAGTACTTCCCTTCTGGCAGCAGAGGCTGCCCACCTGGGTATGAGCAACCGAGGAGACACCATGGGCTAAAACTGGCCATGTTCCAGCCCTTTTCTCTGATTACTTGAACTGGTTCATGGTGGGGAAAGCAACTGGGGAGAAGCTCAGCAGACAACACAACACAGAGATAAGTTTGGAAGACCAATGTGAAAACCATAGCCCAGGTGGGAAGCCACTACCACTGACAGCATCCCACAGGAAAGCGGATCAAGAGATCAGGCTTTGATCAAGAGAATATTGCTGAGGGAAGTAGGACCAAAACGGCAGTTTAACTTTCTGGAGTCACCTCTAGGGACAGCCAAGGAGAACAGAATTACTAGGCGTCAAATAGTGCCACTCTTCACTTTCACTTCTCTAAAAAACCGTCGCTCCATGGGACCGTCGGGAAGGAGCTGAGAAGGAAGTGGTGCAAGTTTCAGTAATGAATCAAGGCCAGGAGAGACATAGGAAATTCATATCTGTAGGAACTGAATGCTTTGCCTTGGCCACAAGACACATTCAAATGCATGGCTCTGTTTCCAGTTGCTTCCTCTTCATACCTTCCCAAGAAATTCCAGGGGCCAAGGCAGGGGAGCTCTGTGTCCAGTGAAGCTGATGGCCATCCAGACAGAGGTGCTGGCTGCTCACACCCCGCTAAAAGGTACCTCCTTCATCCAAGTATTTCAAATGAAACTGTTTCAGACACAAATGAGCTCAACTACTTTTGAGCACTGAGTCACATATTTTATTTTGCAATTCCAAAGACTTTTGGGTGTCTTCCCCTCATCCCCAACTGCCTCTTACTTTGAAAATTCCCAATTCTTCAAGTGTGATGTCATGATGCGTTGCCATGAAAAATCAATTTAAAATTATAAGCACTAAATTGTAACTTCTTTGCATGGTAAAGGATCACACAGAGGGGAATTGCGGTTTAAACAAAGATCTTCTATAATTAGTGATAATAACAAAGGAAATATTCATAATTACATCAAGGGATTCTTCACTGAGTATTGTTTTTATTTGCTTCCTGAGGGAGCACAGAGTTCTCTGAAAAGATAACACTATTTTAGGCAGATGTAGATAAATAAAAAAGGGCCATCTAGAGAATCCAAGTTCAAACCAAAGCCTGAAAAATACTCCAAAATCCAGAAGAGATTCTCTAATTGGTCTGATTACAGGCCAAATACCAGTTTCTCTGCTAGGCTGCAGTGCTGATACGTCTGTAGCATGTAAACACCTTTTCCGATGAACATGACACACAACACTGTAGCATGACCTGGGCGTCTGTCTCTGCATATAGGAGACAGTCTGAGGATTAATTTCATCTACCAGCATAAACACAGGACTAATTTTGTGAAGTACAGGCAGCTAAAAATAGCAAAAGAGTAATGTTACGCAATAAAACCTGGTCTATGTTTCCCCTTTCCAGACAAGGGAATCTGACAGAGCTTCAAATAGAAAGAGGCAGCGGTCTGACCAGAACACAAAATATATTCATTACATTCCCTTCCAAAGAGACAGCATTCGAATCTCCCATACATTAAAGATGCATGCCCGCTGTCATATCATTTCAAGGGCTTAAATAGTAAACGATGATCAAAAATTCACACTTCTGCCCTCCCCTGGAAAAAAAAAAAAAAAACCAAACAAAAATAGGTCAAAAATAAATGGAAACAAACTGTCTTCTGCTCCTTTTTATGCATTTGGGAGAGAGAGAAAAACCGAGGGAGATAAATCTGTATAATACTGAACCGAATCTCTTTAATTCCAGTCAGCTTTTATCATTCAATCACCGAGCTTGCATGTGGAAAAATTCATGCTAATTCCCCCTAGCAACAGCCGCAGCCTATCAGGGGGAGCCCCGCAGCCGGCAGCTGCCAGCCAGCAAGAATAACCCGAAGTAGGTCAGCCCTGCATTTCTAAAAATGCCACGGTCTAGTAACCCCACTGTCCCGTCTGTCTGCCCTGCCCCATAATAACCTCGATTGCTGGGTGACACAATGACATACTACCCTGGCTAGAGCGCAATCAAATCACGCCGCATTATTCCGCTGCGAGCATCGCTGCTGGATGAAGGACCCGTCGAGGGGCAGCATTAATCAGGCAGCCATTCATGTCCACTCGCGCTTCACTCTGGAGATGGGGCCTGCATTAATGACCAGCTGTTTGAACTAACACAAACAAAATAATGCCTTCCACCCTGTTGGCTGCGCAGAATACGCTATTCTAATCAGGCAGGTTATGCTCATTGACTAAACCTAAGACGTAAATTAAACAGCCCCAGACAATGCCAGCTTTTGTAACCTTCTATTAATTAAAGTAAGTATATTTAAATTATACTGCACACAATCCAAAGAGCTATTGGTTTAATATACAGAGTCATCTCCTCCTACAAATTTGTGTTCGCAGTCAAAAAAAAAAAAAACACACAAAAAACCCCACCCCACCAACCCACCCCACTGTTTGCATCATGCAATCTACCTATCCTGGTAAATTAAAGAGCGACACAAACAGAGCTGAACTGCAACCCACTTCTGCTGGGAGCAGGGAACCACGCCAGGCTTCCAGCCATGGGGCGGCGTGAACACCGCCAGGCGGGCACCGGGAATATCGTGGAGGGGTATTGCTAAAAGCTCTGTAAACGTCTTCCAGCCATAGCGTGGAGAAAGGACCGTGGGAGCAGATTAAGCACCCCTTTCCCCCCCCCCGCAATCCCGCTGCTTAAACGCTGCCGAGTTGCCTGCGCGGACCTAAAAATAATCAGGGAGCTGCTGGCGGGGTGTGAGCATGTGCCTTTAAGAGCACATAGCCCCGCACTTCCCTCCCCCCCCCGCAGCCCCGGGGACTTCTGTGTGGCTGCAAGATGCTGCACCAAGCCCTTTTCCCTGCCCCCCTCACTCTTAACCAGGGAAGCCTTAATATAAACCACACCAGAGCCCAGCCAGTCTTCTCTGGGGTGGTATTTCATATCAAATCTGTAATGCCAGAACAGAATTTCGGCACGCTTGCTTTGTGTTTAATTACACCCTTCCTTTTAAACACCTCCGTGCGGCTCGCCGGGCTCTCCCTTTGGAACATGCCTCCGTGTCACGCAGCTGCCTGTACAGGATGGAGCTGGGAAAGACATTTTCTAGGATAGACGGTTCATCTGCGTGCCTTTCCGAAGGATTCACACTTTCACTCGGTGAACGCGTGCCCTCTGACAAACCGATAATTCAGTCTTCGCTGCTGCAGAATTCAGCAAGCCTTGTACATGTAATCCATCCACACCTGAGTTAGGAACACAGCAGATTCATTAATCCATTTGGCTCTTTCTTGTTTGAACCAGGCTTGATAACCAGGTTATGACTGTCTTCCTTCGCTTTGTGGCACACATCACATAGCTATTCTTGGAGAGATACAGTCACTGACGTAACCGTGGACTCCTAATTACAAGCTGCTGACATTTTGCTCGTCTCTGCAGCTTTGAAGCTGTGAGTTTAAAGAGTCTCTCTTCCTCCGCCTTGCTGGCTTTAAACTGCCCGAGTTCGAAGCGCACGGCAGTTTCAGAAAGGTATAGCAGTGGCATAAACTCCTTTGCAGAGCCTGCCGTATTGCCAAGGTTATTTTTCTTTAAGCAAACAGAAAACTACAGTTTGGGAGTAATAAGACTCCTTTGCCCCCAGCACAAGAATGTTATCCAACAGCTGGCTAAATATAATCCAACACACAGGGCTGCCTTTGTAGGCTGGGGAACAAATAGTGGCAGGGCCAGACAGGCATCTTGCAGGGTAGCTCACCATGACTATTGGGAAATCCCCTCGTACACATTTTAGGATGACATTATGGTCTACGGATTTGTATAAAAGGAAAGAAAAAGGAGGAAAAAAACCCTCTTTCTCAGTAGGCAGCTGCCAGAAGCCATGCCAAGCCCCGCTAGCTGAGTGCAGCACTTGTTTCCCCTGTTTCTGCATTGTTCAGGCATGGCCACGCCGAGCTGCCTACCGAACTGAATAGCGCCTGTACTGTGACAAGTCTACCTGCTCTAAAAACACAGTCTCTCCCATGCACACTCGGCACTAAAAAAATACACCCTGGTACACTGCAGAGAAATCTGTTGCCAAATGCGAGCATTTGCTTTTTTCAATAGACGAAGAATCCTTTTCAATTAGAGGCTGATTTTGAAATTCTAAAAAAAAAAAAAAAAAAAAAAAAAATTATTAAAAAAAAGTAACTATAACGCTGAATATAAATGCTCAGTTGAGCATTTAGCCATCTGATGACTGTGGTAGCCAGCTGGTCTAGAAGTCATCTGGGATGCATTTATTTTGATTAGATTGATCACATTTCTATTTACAGTATAGAATTTTTCACCATACTGAATACAGCTGTGTTTATAAAGATTTTAAGATGGAGAAAACGAAACCCCCACAGTTTCTCTCAGCACACTGCAGAAGATTCAGTGCTTCAAGGTGTTAAGCGGAAAGGATCTGCTTTCACATTTCTCAAAAGAATTCTGCCTACATCTGTTTTCGCAAAGTGCCGGCTCAGCCAGGAAATGGGTGTAGAGCTATAGCTGAAAATACAAGCTGCAATCAAGTCTGACCCAGGCAAAGCGACAAACTTCCTCTGTAAATTGGTCAGAAATGTCTTTCCTTCATGTCTATACATGCTCACACACACACACAAAAGCACATAGATACATATATATATATATATATACACACACACACAGAGTGCGTGGCTGCTGTTTTCCCTGGGGATATCGCTGCAGCCACCTCGCTCATCAGTTCCCTCCCTGACAGTACCAGGAGTGTTCGAGCTACAATTTACAGTCCCTCCGTCCATACATTGCTTTGTTAATCGTGCCATCCTCTCTGCAATGAGAATGCACAGAATCAGATAAACGGCACGTAGCATTTCTTCTTCCTTCGCATTTGCATTCATTCGCTCTCTCCTTCTCCCATGGCTTTGCCTTAACAGGCAGACACAACCGATACCTTATTTCTCCATCTCCAGCACAACGCTGAGGTGAAACCCAACTGCAGCACTGTGCCTTCACCATGTTAATCCTCTGGAGCAGCAGAGGCTGGATTCTTGCTGCTGATGCCCTTGTCAAGCACTGGATTACTTCACATAATATTACTTTAAGCTTTCACCCACCCCACCCTAGATTAACACCCCTCCTTTCTCCTCCCTTCCCCCCCCCTCCAAGAAAACCCCAAAATCATCACACATCGCAACCCTTTGCTTCCAGAACCGACAGAAAAAAACGCGGCTCCATCCCTCTTCTTCCTTAGCAATGTGCAGACGAGTGAGTTTCGAGTCAGCCAAGCCGGGGTGAAGCACGGGCAGCGAGACTGCAGCAGCCCCAGCAGCAGCAGAAACAGCGGCAGCCGCCCAGGTAAATGGGGGGAAAAGCAGGCTGTGTCGAGAGCGGTGCAGCATCGGAGCTGGAAGGAAAGACAATCTCGCTTCTTCCGAACAGCGCAGCTTTATGCCTGCAGGAACGGAGAAAAGGGAAGACCCAGAATTAAAAATAAAAGCCAAAACAGTTCAGAAGAAACAATAACTATAATAAATTACGGTAACTTTATTTTTCTGGGCTTTTGGGGTTTTCTGGGGGGGGTGTCTCTATTCCTCTCCCTCCCCAAAGTCTCCTGTGTTGCTGGATGCTACTGTCCAACAGTGCGGAGTCACAAAGGCTCACTCTCCAAAGCGCAGCGAGACCAGCATCACATGAGAAACCACATGACGCACCCAAATCGGATGCTGATGTGGTCCACTATTTCACTCGAGGAGGGGGGGGGAAATCTTGACCGAAACATGCCCCTCTCTAGCGGCTAGAAAGAATTTCCCTTTAAAAAAAAAAAATAGGCCAAAATAAATATCTCCCTATCTATCCGTCTTCAACACCAACGCTTCAGGAGGCAGAATGCTGTTCCACAGACACTAGCTGGATGGCAGCAATATTACTTCCAGGCTACGTTATTCAAAGCTGATTCCACTTAAGTGAATTCCTGAAAAGCATACTCCATGTCTTCATAACATGAACGGGCTCAGAAAACCAACTCCATTATCGTTCCCTGCAATCTGTATCCAAACCTGTGTTCTGAATAATTTATTTGAGACTAATAAGCTGTTTGCCAAGACCACTCCTTTTCCCACTCAGCCCCACACTCACGAGCGACTACAGCAAGAAACAGAGGGGCATTCACCGTTTTCATAACCGGTAATTTCAGTAAACGCACTGTCCCACAAAATAATCAGGAAAATCAGGAAGGGTTTTTTCCTCACGTATGGACACGACAGGGCGCTCTCTGGTTTGCGGGTGGTGGCAATGTTTCCCTGACATTGCTGACTCAGAAGCTTTCAATCCGAAGTCAAGAAGCAAACACTCTTGCCTGCCAATTCCTGCAGAGGTGTTGTGCCACACTGTTTAACGCAGAAACATCTGGACACCCCTGGCAGTCCCCAAATAAGAGCGTGCAGCTCCACAACGCTGTTCACCGTCAGGGCACCAAGCAGTTAACATCTCTCTCTGTTTTACCATCTTGCCTATAGGAGCATGGAGCCGAGGGGCTGGTTTGCTCGAGAAACAAAAGCAAAAAAGCCGACCTTGATGATCGATGGAATTGAATTGCTGCCGTGTAAAGTTATCATCCAACAAACAGCGGTTTGTAGCTTGTTTTACTCCTAACATTTGTTCAAGTGACAGAGCAGGTGGCACAGAGTCCTCCATCCCCTTTGTTTGCAAAAGCCGGGCGCCACCTCGCAACGCTG
Organism: Numenius arquata; assembly: GCF_964106895.1. Lineage (NCBI taxonomy): Eukaryota > Metazoa > Chordata > Aves > Charadriiformes > Scolopacidae > Numenius > Numenius arquata. The sequence goes on along the minus strand of NC_133579.1, from coordinate 67,384,061 downwards.
CGCTCCCTGGCTCTTGACACTGAAACCGTACACGGTGTCGGGGAAATGTAAGAAGATAGCTGCCATGAATCCGCACAGCTGTTTTGCACAGGATCCCATCACAAGCTCCCAAGTTATATGATGGAGATCGAGCACAGAATCCCCCAGAAGAGAGAAAGAGATGCCTAGCACTCACACGGGGAAGCGCAATCGGAGCAAAACCCGAGTGCTCTTTCGTGCCGATTTCCACCTTCCCAACTGCTCATGCAATCGCAGATTGCAAAAAAATTTGCACAAGGCAGTTGTAGCTTGTTCTCATTGGCTCCTATCAGAAAGGGGTTTTGCAATGGGCTGCACCTAGGAGTTGCCTAAATTCCACGTAAAAGCCAGTTGTAGTATTCACCCTCAGCGTGCAGTTAGTGTTCAGGAGAGCTGCAGGACTGCATGCACAGAAATCACAAGATTACCACAATCATCCGAGGGCATTTTCACCTGTGGGGTTAATAATTTTTGCATTGACAAGTCTTTGCTAGAAAACCCAAACTCAGACTGTAGCTAATGGATATAATACTGGTCTTTCAGATGCACTGTCAGCTAATATGGAGAATAAAGGCTTGGATGACTTTTTCCTCAGTCCAAAAGATAAACATTACTGAGGCAGGGACTCAGTGCAGCAAAATAAGTATCTTCAGGGCTTTAGATTACAAGATAAGAGGAGCTGTCCTGGTGACCACTCTCGTTGTTCTTAAACCTATAACAATTAAAGTAGCATGTCTCAGGATGGCTTCTCGTCCATTCTCATTAGTTTCTAAGAGAGACCTGCAGGAGTTCTTGACTCTGTGAGCTGATGATCTTTCCTGCTTGATTCCAGTAGCTCATTCATCTGTTCTGACTAAGAATCACAGATATGTTGGTTGGGAGGATCCTCTGGAGGTCACCTAGGGAACCCCTTGGCTATCATCAACATTACATCAGGTCAGCTGTGTCTTCATCCTGAAAACCCTGAGAGATGGGGATTCTGTAACCTTTTCCAGTGCTGCACCTCCCTCCCTGGGGAAATTAACATGTAGGAAATAACTGTTCTTTCTCTATTTCTTACATACACAGCCTTTGCCACACGGCTAGTGGGAAATACTGAATTGCATACATTTTCCTAGATTTAACACTAAAACTGAAGAGAAGTGAAGGAATGAACAGACTTTTCTTTTCATACTCATGTAACCAAGTTCAGCTCAAATCCGTAGCACCTCCAAATTGCCACCATCTAATGATCATTTTGATATCTAGGATGCTTCTAGTTCAACTATTAACCAAACCACTAAAACCCCAGTGAACACCCTGATTCCAGTGCTCTGTCATGTGTTACTCATGAGAAAAAGATGAAAAAAAAACAAGACCAGATGATGTGAAACCTCAACTACTCTCAGAAGTCAGAATTAGAGCTGAACCAACATGGTACCTGGAGGATGCTCATTTATTCAGCACACACAATACAGGACATTTTTTTTTCAAACAGACCTGAAAAGGGGACCCTAGAGTATTTATAAATATGTCCACAAACTTGTGAAAAAGCACCTATGCAAGTACACAATGTATGAACATTTAAGTATCACCCAGACATACACAGTCACATTAGATGCAAATGAAGGGGGAGGGAGGGGAAAAGACAAGAATTACAAAGAGAAAGACCAGTCATCATTTCTTCAGAAATGTAAGAGACTTAGATGCAGAAAAGCTCCTTGTGAGAGACAGCCCCATGCCACAGTGCTTAAAAATCTAATTCTTACACTCAGATCCCTTCAGATAACATCCCCACCAAATTCTTTGATAACAGCATTGGTAACTAGCTCTTTCTTCCCTCTCCAAGTGTCTAACACAGATACTTTGCTCTGCTAGATACTGTTAACTCGCAAAGTTATTCATTGGCAGACTGTAAAATTACCTGTCTAAAAATGACTAAAGTGAGTTTTCTCTAAAAACGTTTTCTCCATACAGTGAATGGAGAACTAGGAAGTTGTCCACACAGAACAGCTGAGGATACAGGTAGGAATTTCTGGTTGACATCATTACTGCCTGAGTTCACATGAAAACTTTTAGATAGGAAGATACAGAAAGAACTGTGCTTATCTCCCATGCTGCCTTGACAGGTCATCAATACATATTTTCCCAACAACTATTTGGTGCCAGCATTTGAAGATCTGTTCTCAAACATTTGATCATAAATCCTGCTCCATATTAGTGCAGCTTTGTGCTACCTTAAGGATACAGTAGTAGCCACCTTGGAGATTCGATGTAACTGTCCACAGGGGACAGACTTTGGAGCAAAAAAATCATCAGCAGAGTAGACTCTAGATCAACATGAAGAATTAGGGCAATATATAGAGAGCCCAAAATAAGCATGATTCATGACTGTTTAAAGTCCACTCAATTTTGTGATTTTCAGATGCTTTTCAACCAGATTCAGTATACTTCTTTGTATGGCTAATTATCTTTTTGGTCCAATACTCCACTATGACACGGATCCCTGAGAGTCTAAGATTCATTGAATGTCACTGAAAATGAAACTTTGGATCCCAGCTCCAGGAGAGTTGCATGGTTACGGAGAACAAGACCTAAATTCCTTTAAACACCAGACAGGTATATGACTCAAAAGAGGAAAGCTACACAACTGGGTACCAACTTCAGGGCACCAGCTTGTCCTTTTTGGGAAAAATGCCTTTGGGGGCTTACCTTCCTGAAGTGAAAGGAAACAGAACTTCACATGCTTAAGCACAGCATGGACACTGCAGAGACTGGACAGAAGTAACAGGGCTTAAAACAAACAAGTATCTGGCCAACGGTTTAACATCAATTTAACTTTTTGCTTATTTCAGGCAAAACCTGCCACCCCTAAACTAAAAAATAGCAGAAACTGGGAGAAATGCCATAGCTTTAATTCAAGCTGAACGCCAGTCATACGCTCGTGCATATCAGTAAAATGTGAAGTGGCTAATTTTGACAGAAACATACAAATGCTAAATTCTGCAAGGATGGTCCATTTGAATGCTTGGTGATTCCCAGCAAGCATAAGGCTTTGGGGTTTGTTTTTCAATGACCTTTCCCTTCGCAATCTGCAGATAGGGAAATCATCATCATTAGGCTTGAGGTTTCAACCCAAAAGCCAGGCAAAACTTGACGTTTCACTGAACTTGAAACCTCAAAGTGAACCTCAAGCGTGCAAACCTTATGGACTCAAACCAAAACAAACACATGTCAGTGAACAAAAACCACAGAGCTGCACATTGGTCTAAGTACTAAGCCATGTTGGCCACTGGCCAAGGCACAAAGTGCCCAACGCTTTGCATAAAATACCAGTAGATGTTTAGTGACCACAGGGTATGTCTAGACACACACTGCCATAGTTTAGAGACACTCAGGTCAACTTTATCGTAGAGTTCAAGTCCCGGAAGCAGTTTCTCTACAGTGTACAGAGCTCTTCAGTAGGGGAAAATACCCTGTGAGGAGTTTTGTGTGACCACAGCTAAACTCCTTTGGTACTTGATGGGCTTCTTCAAAGCTGCTTCCTGATATTGCTGCGCTGTATGAAGATCTAACTATTGTCTCATACAAAAGATAACTAGATGGACAACCAAAACATAAAAAAAATAGCCATGGTTCCACCTTTTGGTAGTCTCCACTACAATGTGCCAGAATCTCTCCAGACCATCTTAGTATGTGCACATAAAAAAATAAGGAAACGCTGCTTCTGCATTTTCAGAGACCTTCATCACAAGAAACTGGTGAAGCACAGTTCTGCACTTTTCTCTTGCAGTCATCTGGAACCAGATCAATTTATTTGAATTCACTGATTATTCAATACTACTCTTTGAAAAATTTCCCACATTAATTCTAGGTTCTGCAGTTGCATGATGGACAGTTTATTGCAATTAGCCTCCCAAAGTTTCAACTATTCCATATGATAGCATTGACCACGCACGTTTGTATTTGCCAGCTTTTTAATCATAATATTTGAGATTCTGTTTCCAGTGTGAGTATAAATGCTATGTTTAATATTTGATTGATGTTTTCTCAATATTCACCCATGTTTGATCGTTGTAGGCTGGAAAACGCTTGTGCACTTTAAAGGACTGAGTTTATATATCTTAAGCCCTGTGCTATTGGCTCCCTGCAAACTGTTTGTGTGAGAAAGAAGACTTCAGCAGCAATTCTGGAGGGAAATGTGGGTATTCAGCAGGGCAGAATGTGATACATTGATGTAAATGCAATCAAATTATAATCAACACTGAAAAAAATATATAATTGTCTCTGCATTCCTGGAAGCTTCCTAAGGTTAATATTCCCATTATTATTATGACTTACTAAAAACTGTTTCCTCCAGTTAGCCTTGGGGCCAAACTCCTCTCACGGTTCAAAAGCAACTGACACAATGTACACGCCAGTGTAAAAGGGGTCAGGCCATAAGTTAGTGTAGAGTACTGTAATTACTGTAATGATGTAAAAAGTAAATAAAATTTGTACAGAGTATTTGGAAGTGTGCATTAAAACACAGATCACTTGAGCACACATCTTGCAGGAAAATAGGAATGCTTCATTAGCTCACTCTTCATTAAACTTCCACTCTTCTTATCGTTCCCTTTTAATTTCCTGAAAGTGTAAAATAGCACTCTATTCACATAATTATGGAATATTTAATTGCTACAAAATATATCACCTAACTTACATCACCAAAAACATGACCACTGAACTGGGCCACAAATCTTCCATTAGATTTGCATTTATTTGCATTGTGACTTTGATTTTGACTCCAAAGCTCAAATGTTGCTTTGTTTAATAAACCTGCCCTTCAAGGAGAGAATCTAGTCTGAACACACAGATGCCTTATGTAAATACCCTAATTTCCTTAAAAAGTCTTACAGCCATTAGTATTGGGTTGATGAACACAGAACACTAGGAAAGGTGATGCAAATACCAGAAAACAAGGAAGTTGTGCAATCTATCGGTTCTTCATACAAACCAATCTACAAATCTTGATGTGTTTTACCAGCCTGTGAGAAAGCTGTGTGATGAAGAGGTTACACGGAGATCAGAGCTAGTGATCTGCAGTGCAATAGCTAGAAGTCCATCAAGGGTCCTGAACTGCTTAGTCAATTAATATCGTACCTATATAAAAATTAGATTACCAGTGGGGTGGGTTTTTTAAGATTACCAATTATACGCTATGCAGGGAAAAACACACAGAAATGCATTACAACCAACTCCTTAGTGAAACTGCTGACAAAGCAGTTAATATTTGGTCTTGGGCAAAGGACTGGTTTCCTTTTGTTGGCTGCCCAGTTCTAGATGGGTATTTTACGTGAAACACATTACAAGTTCAAAGTGGAAGAACTATGTTTTTTCACCTGTGAGTGGTTTCAACTTCGACTTCAGCATTACTGTCAGGAAGTCAGTTTTTCCATGCTTGTTACTGTAAACAAAGATTGTATGGCATGTCTCCAAAAGTGATAGAAGGTCAAGGACCAAACTGCAAGAGCGACAGCCTGCTTCCAGAAACCAAAGGCACAACACTCAAGTGAGAATAACCACACATTTAAACCCTCTTTGATGTTCTCATCACCCAGTTGTTTGGGCAGCACAATGAACACATGCAAATACAATCTCGCATACTTTTTTTCAAAACATGCATTTATATAAATATATATACATTTATATGCATACTTACATATACTTAAATATACTTTTAATGATATATATATATATATATATGAAGTGTACATCTCTGGCTGAAATGGTGAGTGAACAAGCAGGGAGAAGAGCCAGTAGCATCACTTATTATTAACATTGCCTCCCAACTCACTTTTTAACAGTTGCTTTTATCTCTGTCAAACCTCAGTCCCACCTCTGCTTGTTTTTTTTTTTAACCTCATTTTGTAAACTTACAGTAAAATAACATTAGACATTTCTAAGAAGAATCCTTCTCCCCAAACAATAACATTTCTATTAATATTTTGTTTGTAAAGATTAGCACTTCCAAGAGCTGTATCCAGAATTTATAATTTTATAAGCATTTATCTTGTTCATCATGGTGTCACTTTTTGCTGCTCCTTAGATATGAGCCCAAATTTGCCAACAATTTGTAACTTTTTTTTTAAACATCTTTTGGAAAGCTGAATATTATTTTAGGGAACAGAATTCACCCCCTTCTGCCCTTGTGTGAGGCTTGTAACATTACCTAACTATGCACAAGTTCTATACGTGCCTTTTCCTCTCCAGGCCCCCAAGCTGAGATTCTGCAGAGGAGTATTTACAACCACAACTGAAGTCAGTAGAGGTTGTGTCGTGGTAGTACCACACAGCGCATCCCAAACTGAATACCCTGCACTGGTGGAGACTCTGCACAGCTGCATCTAGACTTCAGATTTGTGTCTGTAAAACAGGGATAATATCAGCCATGGGGATGTGACAAAGATTAATCAGATTGTGGATCAGTAAGATAATACACACATTAGCTAATGACAAAACACATTTCCTCGGAGCAGAGATCTCGGAGCACAGTAAGCAGAAAGACAAAAAACAAGAGGATGGGTGTAGATCAATTTTCTATATCCATCCTGCTCAAGGAAAGAAATGGGAACTTCTGGAAAAATAAAGTATGTATTATAAAGTATGCAGAGAGTGAGTGGCAACGTAGAAACGTACACGTTACTGAGGGACAATTTTACTGCTGGTGTTTCTTCATGTTGAAGTATTTGTGCCTGAAACCTTATAAACATTCTTCTACTTTACCTGTGTGTAATATTATAAATGGTGTACTTTAGGTCACTATCCATGCCACGGGAAGTAACGGGGTGAGTATTTCTGTTGAACTATAAACCCTAATCTTTCAGTTACTTTAACAAACGCTTCCTAGCGGAAGATCTGTTACTGTACTAACCAAGCAGTATTTATCACAAAACTACCGGCTTTCTTTACAGAAGAAAAAAAAGATTAAAAGCAAAGTTGAAGCAGAGCTTAGGAAGGAAAGTTGGAAGACTGAGTGTTATCAAGAATGAAAACAAAGTCATAAGAACAAACTGAAGGAGAAAAGCAACATCTCAAATTTATTCTAAAGCCCTAAAATTAGATCTATTTAAGCTCATATATTAAGCACTTACTTACATTCTACTGTCTTCAGTATGACAGAAGCACATACTTAACTGGTCTTTGCTGGTAAAGACTGTTTTCTGAATCAGGGCTACAGCATCCAGAGTACAGATGTCATACTGGCTGAGCAACATAAAAGCCTCGGATGCTCGTAACTAATTTGTGAACTGCATATATGTTTCATTGTAAACAAATTGTGAGAAACTTTGAGGAGCTCCGAAAATAATTATGGCCAATAGGATGAATGTTTCCTGGTCTTATATCAAGAAGTCATTTGAAAATTTCTTCTGCACTCAATTGCCATTTAAAACTTGATTGGGTTCCTCTGACATCTATAACTAGATTTAACTTTGGAATATTTGTTTCCACTCATCATTAGTGTCCTGACCTGTGTTTTTAAGCATTTCAAAACATCTCAAACCAAAACTTTCCCAATTACTGTAGCAAAATATGATATATGAAAATATAACCCACCACTCTCTTAACTGGACTAGAAAAATTTGCTATTCAACATATTTGGACCCAACAAACAGGCTGTGCTCCACTGATATTCTTAAATACTTACAATGTTAAATATTATAAGACATTGTTAAAAGACATTTTGACCAAGCTAACCTTTCTTGTAAGTTTAACAATAAATGAAGCTGATACCCACCTGTGCTATCAGTCCCCGTACCTGTTTTATTGCTAATGAAGGCCAACTATACAGATTTAGCACAGAGGAATTCCTCTGTAAACACAAACTCTCTTTTACTGCTGTGTATGACAAAATAACCTTCCCCTGTAAGCTTACAGTTGCAATAATGAGGCCGTGACCACTGCTAATCAACCTTCTCTTGATAAGCCTGAAAAGGCCATGTAGAATATAGTATCTGTATAAACAACGGTGCAGGTGGGAAACCTTTCAACAGCCTCAGGCTCCTTGTGACAGCCTGGTTGCACTGAGCAGTGGTGGCTTCTGCTCTGCAGTGGTCACTCCCCACAACATACGTCCCAAAACCTAATCCTACTCCTAACTTTGACTGGAAGCAAACATAAAAAGTAAATCCCTGTAAGAATGAAATGAGAACAATATAAAGCACCTGTAGCGTGCCCTTTGTTTTACACATTACTAGTGGCAATAATTATCTAATTGCCACAAGTCCTAAATTACGTCTTTCTACCCCCAAACTACAGAGGATGATCTCCATGAAAGTGGGATCGGGTTTTTTTCCTAAACTATGCCTTCTTAATCCAACTATCTTCACCGTATAACCTAAATAAAAAAGGAACCTTATTTATGGATGTACTTTTTCAACTAAGCATACTCAAGCGAAGGTTATCCTCATAAAACGAGTAGCAATACCACATACCCCCTTCTCCAGCACAAGCTGGAGCTTTTCCAGCTGATAGAAAGGAGTAACTTGCGTCCACAGAAACATTTGCTATTGCTCTCTTAATATCACATGCCAATAATCAAATTAACTGCAAAAATGTCTATTTTCTTGCAGCATTCCTTCAAACCTAACAAGATTCCTGATTAAATAGTAATTTTTATTTCCCTGGATTGCAGTTGCATATCAAAAAGAAAACCAGCCCCAAAACAGAAAAGTGCCACGTGCATCATCCTTACCAAAACGCAGTACTACACCACAGTACAGCGATGCTTTACCTCGAGGTCAGTGGGGCTGGTAAGTACAGCCCAGATAATAAAAAAAACATAGATAACAGAGGCTCTGGGAAGCACAGTAGTGTGACTTGGACAAACACAGAGAGATTAATATGTTTCCTACTGGCCCACATACAGAACATTTTAGCAAAGAGTTAATTAGACACTGATCTTTTAAGATGGACAGCCTGGTGCAAAAATGCTAGAGGCAGAAGTTAGAGGCTTTCGTTTCTAACCCTGCAGAAGACTCTCTAATTCTCACTGAAACACTTCTAGTATGCATTTCAAGAGAAACTAAGTTACAAATCCTAATGAAAATTTTCTGTTATAAAGATACCTAAAATAGAAAACCAAACTGTCTTAATATCTCTTTGAAAAAAAAAAAAAAGTAAAACAAGAAATAATCTAATGCATTTTTATAAATCATTTTCTTCTAATCTGTACTTACAGACAATTTTATTCACTGATCAACAAGTTGTTATATGGGAAAATTAAAGTTGGTGGAGTGCCTTAAATGTGCACTCACCCACATTTCACGTTTTGTTTCTTTTAGATAAAAGCTCAGCAAATTCAGAAGAAAAGCTTTAATCACACTTGAGGAATAGTCATTGTTTTAATGTTTCAGCTTTCAAATTATTAAGCCCACACACACACTCAAGTTTAACAGCGTCCACTGTTAAGAATGTAGGAAAGGGCATCTGTAAAACATGAGTATAACTCAAGGAGTACAATTTTGCACATCTCCAAAAGAAAGAGGCAACCAGAGCAAGATAACAAGTGATTATGTTAAAGATGACTGTTCCAGAAAAACCTAAAGGACAAGCAGTCTCTTCTTGGAAAAATAGATCCAGAAGGACACTACACAGAGATAGAAATACCACATTGTATGCATGAGACCGTGAAACCCTTCCACGACAGCATACTTTTACAGTTTGTATGTCTATGGTGCACACTATTTCTCAGAAATGGATATATCTTAATGAGCGAACAAACGTGAAAGTTGGTAAGTATAGTTCTTCCACTAACACACAATCCTTTTTCTTTTTTTTTCCCCTATTTTGAGGTTTGGTCGAAGTTCAAAGATACAGAATCCCTGTCTGTTTGGTGCACAAGGGGCCTGTGGGAGTTGAGCCCACTCTGCTCTCTTCACTTACCTAAATGGGCTGAAGTTTATCCACTATCTACAGTATCTGCAGAAAATACATATATCTACAAGGTACATAGATCCTAAATTGGCATCTGACATCAACTCACACCCACTTGTACATGTGTAATTTATATTACTTGGTAAGCATGCCAAGTACTTCTCTACATTCACTTCTGGTTTTCCAGTATATCCATTTAAAGGGCTTTTTTTTTCAAGATCAAATATCAATTGAAACTGTACATGGAGAGAGAGAGAAAAAAAGCTCAAATTAATCCTACCTAAGAAAAGATTTTAGGAAGGGATACATGGATTCCTGCTGAATGAGTGGCAGTACAACATTTGGCTGTAATTTGAAGCTATATTATATTTAATAAAATCACAGTGTGTTCTCTTGTCCTATTAAAACTGCATTCTACCTTACCAGGTCTGAATAATTTGTATAAAATTGATTGCTACAGTTCTTAGTAAGAGCTCTAATTGCATTCCTGGTATAACTTAAAATGATAACCTTATCTTAATTAGTAGCATGCTACAGAAATGCTTCTGAAAGCCACAAAGGATTAAACCTGCATTTTTAGACAGAAGCCTCGGGGCCGGGTTGTTTGGTTTTGCTTTTTTTCTTTTTTTCATTTCATCTCCAACACATGAGCTAGTGCTTAATTATCATTAAAAAAAAAAAAGGGAAATAATCGAATAGAGAGAGAATAAACAACCCTGCTGCCACCTCCTCTGGTCAGCAGGAGTTTCCACGTGGAGGCTGATCTCTTCTGTGCTAATTGAGGGGCTCCTGCGCTTATATGAAGCGTATATCTTTGATAACCCCCCAGCACATGGCACATTCTCTGTGACTCTGAGTCACCAGTGCTGCAAATGAGACGGGTGCGGGACAGGAGCGGGAAGAGGAGGCAGGGACAAAGAGAACTCTCCTCTTTGAGGGCCTGGGGGAAAGCCTCACACAGACGCATAAGCCCAGTGCCAGCACACGCAGCAGAAAAGAAAATTCTGATCAATTAAAGATTAAATTAAAATAACACCAAAAAAAAAGAAACAAAACCAAACTCACACATGACACCATCCCAAAACAAAACTAACCCGCAACATTCACACGGGCAACGTGCTTCAGATGCCCCATCAACAGGGTCTCTGATGACAGACCCATAAGTAACTCCGAATCTGCAAGTAGAGCTGCCTGCTGAGCTCATCAGCCAGCCAGATGCTGTTCAGCTGATGTGACTTCTGGAAGCATACACTTCACAACATGGCAAAGCAACACCGCTGCTTTGTCAGAGTCAGAAAAATTAATATTAGTGAAATTGGGTAGCAAGTGACTGAAAGCCCCCTATGTAAATCCTGCTTTCCCTTGGGCTTGGCAGAATTTCTTTTTCATTTGTTGGCTTTCTTGCTACATTTAAGCATATCCATATTGCAGTTCTGGGAAAAAGTGACACAGCTTTCTAGCTTAATAAACAAACACTAATCGGGTTTATTTAGGAAGTAACTGATCCAGGAGTAGCTGTCTAAGAGGTCTACTCACAGAAAGCAGAACTGGAACTGGCAGTCTGCAATGGGATCCAAATGCTTCAAACTTTTGTGATAGATTTTACCATTGTTTGTGCTACAGTTCTGCTCAGAATTAATTTTATCAGTCCCATCTTAGTCCATCAAAAACAACAAAACCAAACCAACCCCCTCCCAAAAAAACAACCCCCACCAGTAATTTCCTTGGACTTCATTGCTGTCGATCACACACCACAGTACAACTATAGTGAGCTACCAAGCAGTAAAGGCCAGGATTAGGGTGCCAAGAAATTACTTTTTGTAACTGTATCTTTTCCAAATTAACTTCGATTCCCAACTTTTTAGCACTAAGGAAACATCCTACTTTTTACCCAGGTTCACCACTTATGTTCCAGGTCCCGCAGGGCACAGACCGCTCTGAAAGCCTCTGTGTGCATCTGCCTGTAGGCACACAGTGTTAGGGGGCACTCCATGCTGTGCTGGAGCTCCACGGTGCCATTTACAAATATAGAAGCAATAAGGTGGTGTTTCAGAACTGCTATAGCAATTCTACTGAAAAACAGACACATGTAACTTGATACATATCCATATCATAGAATGGTTAGAGTTGGAAGGAACCTTAAAGATCATCAAGTTGCAACCCCCCTGCCATGGGCAGGGACACCTCCCACTAGAGCAAGTTGCTCAAAGCCCCATCCAGCCTGGCCTTGAACAACTCCAGGGATGGGGCATCCACAGCTTCTCTGGGCAACCTTTTCCAGTGTCTCACCACCCTCACAGTAAAGAGTGATACTTTCTAGTATCTTTTAGTTATCTCCCCTCTTTCAATTTAAAACCATTACCCCTCGTCCTATCACTACGTTCCCTGATAAAGGAATGTAAAAGGAATATGCGGGCATCCCCGCGTGGTCCCCTGAAATTTCACTTTCATATACATGTAAAGAGATTAAACTCCCCCAGAAATGATGAGAGCTCTCTCAGAGCTGTAGCATTTTTCTCATGGTAGCAATGCACTTTTGTAAGGTGAACATGCATTCATTGACCATTTGTTACACGCTTTAAAGAGAATGCCCACGAAGCAAGAATCTGCACTGCGTTTTGTTCAATATAGCTGACAGACGCCTACAGAAGATCTTTTGCATCTTGCTAAGCAGCTAGCCTTTTGATAGGAGACTTTGATTCACACCTCAGCATTTTCTTTAACTTTTACTAATGGCATGGAGTGGCAAGAGAGAGATTGAATGAAAATCATCAGTTATCCAAGACTGCCTGCCTAATGTTTCTGCTTATGGCAATGCACAAGCAGAACAATCGGCCTTGCCTCTGCTGTGATCCCAGCCAGTCTGTTAGCTAGTCCTTATATATCCATCCATCACCTCTATGAAAGTCACTGCCTTCCTTTTACCAAAGATAATGTATGTTATTGGGATTATACCACTGCATGCAGAGTCATTAAAGAAAGATAGACCAAAATTTATGACCGAGTCTGTGGACAGCAGGGCATTATTTTAACCATAAAATCACAATCTGCAAGGCGAGTGGCCAAACCAGAGGAGCCATTAAAGACTTATAATTAACATCAATCAATGTGACACTACTGTTGACATCTTTATTACTTTAAATACACTAATCAAATACTTCTGCATTCAGATAGAAAGATTGATAGGCAGACAGACACAGAGAACATCCCTACAGAGAGCAATTTTAAATTATCTATTCAAAAGGTAACAAAAAAATAGGCACACCAGCATAATCACATGGAAATGCAGTGCACTGACTGAAACTGTTTTCAGTCAGGATGCTGGACTTGGGATGGTCAAGCTTGCATATTATACACACCAAGTCTGCCCTGAGAAAATACATATCTCCATGCCTCAGCCATGCAGTTGACTACTGAGTCTCCTAAACCGAGAGAACAAACATCCGACTGACAAACCTCTCTTTAGGGTATTTTGCATTAGGAAAATAAATGGTTCAGTAACTCTTCACAGCACCACTCCATTTTCCACCTCCACTTCTCCTTATGCGGGAATTTAGACAGAAGAATATCATGGTATTATTTGCATATTCACCATTGCGACTGTCAATAGTATCTAATTGCATCCACATGCCATTTCATACTGCACAGACACTAAAATACGCTGTTACTACTGTGGCTCATATAAGCATTTCAGTACTAATGATCAAGAAGCTGTTTCACTTCTCTGCGCGACCTCTCGGGAAACGTGCTCTTGTGCCTTACTGAAAACATTTTTAAGGAGCAGCTCCTTTCTCCATAGGACATCCGCTTTGGCAATCGCAAAAGGGGAAGTCTTCAACAGCACCGGGAATCGAATCAATGCAAACCAGTTCTTTTCAGAAAACATGTTTTGGAAAGAATCAAATGATGGTGCACCCAACATTAGATAAGGTTTTAAGAACCCCTGCTTATTGTCCTTTTCTATTGGGGATAGTAATACTTGAAAAACAAAACAAACAAAAAAAAACCCACCATAACTGCATATTTATTTAAGTCCTATTTAGTTGCAATTAATAGCTTATTGGAATACAGAAGTTGACTTTGAAAGGACATGCCCTGTTTCCCGACCCTCTTCATTGGAAATAAGTATTTCTTCTGATTATTTAAAAAAAAAAAAAATAAATCAGTGAGCACAAGGATTAGCAAACCTGTGCGAGCGCACTGGAAAATGGCAACACCCTGTCACAGCAGTGAGCCGAGCAGCCGGGGCGGGGGGGCTGAGCTGCCCAGCACCCCTGAGCCTGAGGCCTCCGGGGCTCCACAGCAGCCAAAGACCCCGAAAGCATCTTCAGTCAGTGATTTCCCACCGCCTCCTCAGCTCCCTAGCAGGGCGCTGTACTCTCCCATACAACGTGAAAGCCTTACAGAGCAGTAAGTAAAGAGAAAAATGCAGTAATTTGTCTATTGAAAATCCAATTAGTTTAAGCCAATATTTATCAGATCACTCCCCTTAAAACATTTTACTTCAATTTTAAGTGAGTTACGCTAATTTGGATTGGACTGTCCTTCTCTAATGAAACTGCCAAGCCTTTCAGATGCTTTAATTCATTTCCAAACACAGCGGAGCCCCATAAAACAAGCAGAAAGAGACTGCTAAATGTACGTGGGGTTCCAGTGCATTAAAACAAACTAATGTATCAAGTGACAAAACGTAATGAAAGCTTTTACGGGCTGGGGGGAGGCATTCAGTCTGAGGCCTGAGAGGACATATTGCAAGCCGGGCAGCCAGCCATCTGTCTACCAGGATCTCCTCCACATCCTGCTGGAAAAGCAACTTCTGCATCAGAGGTCTGCCCAGCTCCCCCACCGTCCACTCGAGACGTTCCCGGCCATCGTCATTTACTGACTCAGTGGGAACACACGTACCCTAATCCGAGCAGAGGGTTGTGAAAGATCCCATGATTATTTTTTTAAGTTATTATTATTATTACTTCTTTTTTTTTTTTTTTTTTCCCCCAAGCTGACCTTATCGCTTGCGAAGAGCAGCGCAAACGGGCAGATAGCCGCAGAAAGTTTACTAGCTCTGAGTCAGCGGCGGGCCAGCTGGTACCAAAGCCCGGGCGCTGTGCCTGCCCCGTCGGAGAGCAGCTGGCAGTACACAGGAGTCGCGCGCAGGGGAAATGACAGCCGTCAGGGTGCAGCCGCTTCCTGCTCCCAGCTTTCGGCCCCTGCCAAAACAAAAACAATACTTGAAATCTGAGCAAACATCCTCAGTGACAAAGGG
Source organism: Numenius arquata (assembly GCF_964106895.1). Taxonomy (NCBI): domain Eukaryota; kingdom Metazoa; phylum Chordata; class Aves; order Charadriiformes; family Scolopacidae; genus Numenius; species Numenius arquata. The sequence goes on along the minus strand of NC_133579.1, from coordinate 67,368,886 downwards.
GAAGGGTACGACTCGTAAGGGTATTGTTCACAAATATCCAGCTCACTCAGCATCCTAGTCCGAAAGAGGCTGACGTTGTATTTTCCACAGACAGACAAATTTACATAATAAATAATACAAGCACCAGGTATTGCACACTCACCAGTATACATGACGCTGCACACCAGCGCGTATACAGGTTCCCCAAACTAATTTTTGTGGGCATTAGGCTTGTTTTGGACAATCGTCTGTGCACCAAAACTTTGCAAATGCCTACATTTGAGAGAGGGGCCCAAACAGCCAGGCAAGAGGCACTGGAACTGAAAGAAAAGCGAACTTGGGAAAGGATGGGTGGATGGGAACAGAAAATACCAAAGGGAAAGGTGAATACGCAGAGAGCAGGTGATGATAGGAGAAAGAAGGGATAGCCAGAGCAGTCCTAGAAAACAGAATGAGGAATATCAGGGATCCCATAATACCTTTGTGAATTTCTCATTTATTTTCTACTCATGATTACATTTATGTTTCTTGACCATACATCAGTAGTTTTGCAGATTTAACTTTGTCATTGCCACAAAGCACACCTGCTGCCTTCCCTCCAAGCTTTTGTGTGACCCTACACAGTCAGCCTGGGGACACTGGCAAAGGTACAGTTTCCAGAAAAACCTCGGAGGAATTCTGCACCTTGTCCACTCTCCCTCTTTACCTGAGGACACTGAATGGACTTTATCCACGAATCCTTGATTTTTAATCTCCTCACGGGAGGTGTTACGATGCTTGTAAGCAAAAGGTTCTGCAAAAGTGCAAGGCATTCATGCGGCGTGCTTTCTAGTCAAACTCATCTGAGCACCAACCTGACAAATGGGAAAAAAATATGGAAAAAGTTATTTCTTGCATGACACCCACTTTCCTCCTTCTGCTCTCTCAGCTCCCTTCCACCCTCCGTGCCCCTCCACATTGCGATGCGTATCACTGCTGCCAGAGCAATGAGAAAATGTATGCAGCTGAAGCACTGGCCTTTTACCATTGTCTGAGCCAAAAGTATTAATCATCAACTGGGATTTGAAAATCATAACCAGGAGACAGCAGTCGCGACAGCTCTGCAATATAATGACAAAATATGCAGAGCAACGTGGAAGAGAAGAACGCACTCCCTGTCTTTTAGTCTCTGTGCAATTGAGAGGCATGTTAATAAGCATGTTCATTTCTATGGCTTTTATTGTAACAATAATTTTCTTGCTCCGCTGGATTTTTTTATTATATTCCTTAGAGTAATAATATTAATCAAGGCACTGCTACATAGCACTGTCAAAGAAAAAGCACATTCTGAGTGAGCCTACCTATAATGGGACCACTAGTGAATGCTTCAAGATGTAACGTGGGCCGTGAGATCACATAGACCCATGCATGCTTGTGCACAAACACACTTATTTTTACATACGTAATCAAACAGCACAGACGTGGTGGAGGAGAGTAACTACTTTGACTTCATAGAATCATAGAATGGTTACAGTTGGAAGGGACCTTAAAGATCATTGAGTTGCAACCCCCCTGCCAAGGGCAGGGACACCTCCCACTAGAGCAGGTTGCTCAAAGCCCCATCCAGTCTGGCCTTGAACACGAGCACTTCCAGGGATGGGGCATCCACAGCTTCTCTGGGCAACCTGTTCCAGTGTCTCAGTAAGCTTAGAGGTTTACGTCAACATTTAATGCAATCGGTTGAAGAATAGGACTCTTCATAAGATAAGTTTCCTTTGAATAATGCATGGTATTATTATATATACATATAATACATGAGCTACTATAATATATATACATATATAAACATATAATACATGGGCTAGAAAGACTATATTTAACTGAAAATGTACGTGCTGGGATTTTAGTCACTTTGTGTTACTGTACCAAAGGTGTATTTTCAGCAGGGCTTCTTTTGAGCCAGTGTGTGTACACAGAGCACGTGCACGAGCTTTCAACTTCAAATGCAGGTAACAAGATCTTGCAGAAATGGTGTTAGTTTCAGTCCCTGCATCTGCACACACAAGCACTCTTTGGCCAGCAACAGTCCTGCGGGCCGGCACTGCCCGTGATGGGCTTTGCACACCCCAACACTTACACACGTGCTTGACGTTTTCAAAGTTCGGATGAAATACACACGTTAAGAGAAGCCGGCCTCTGAAAACACACGCCACAGCTTGCAGCACACAAGCCCGAAAGGTCGGTGCTACAGCCTAAGCCCACCGGCCGGAGCCCCGGGGTTGCTGCCGGGAGCTCGTCCCTGCCGCTGCCTGCGCCTCCAGCCCAGCGAGTGCCAGAGGAGTGACCTGGGAGAGTTCAGCGCCGGGAACTGCTCTGGCAGCCTCGTCCTGTCCTCGCTTTACCCCTCGGGCTTGCCAGCGATGATGACAGCCTTCCTAGCTTTGAACTGTCTGACGGAGCAGGAGGGCTGATTTCAGCTGGCTCCTGCGCGAGGCAGAGCGCGCCGTGCCTGCACCACAAAAATCTATGGGAGCTCAGCTATTGACTTCAAGGGCTGCAGGACCAAGTCCCTTGGAGCGACTCCTTGTATAACCAACTCAAGAAACAGTTTGTGGTTTCTTTTAAGAGCCATTAGAGAGAGCTTTACATAGTTTTATGTCTAGAACTTAAAATACTGGTATCTAAGACAAACCCAAAGCTTAATCACAGAATACATTTGATATTTGTCCACGGTCAAAGCTTGCTAAATTAAACTTTCCCAACAAACAGGGCAAACATTATGCAGCAGAATAACACTCAGCTGAAGACAGCATATATGCCTTCAAGCAGAGCAAAACATACATCTTATAAATGAACAGCCTCTTGAGAGATGCAAATACCTTAATTCCCTGTAGTTTTCAAAACAGTTGTTTCAACATGAGCTCTCTTATGGGTTATTTGATACTTGCAGAGGTCATAGTACCACTTACTGATTAAAGGCAGGGAGTCAACTTATTTTTTTTTTTCTTAATTTCTATTTCATTCCAGCTCCGTTTATTCCAGCCCAGTGCGCTTGGCATTAGGAGCTGTGAGAATAATTTCTCATACAAACTGCAGTTCACACAGTTGCAGTTCTTTTCTCTATGTCATACTCTTATAGCTACATAAACAAAAAAAAAAAGTAGCTTATTGATTGAATGTCTCTCATTCCAGGGCCATCACTGCTGGATAAAAATAAAAACCCCAAGCCCTAGGCGTCTTCATTTTAGCATCTGGAAAACATGTGCGTTAGGAAGTTTTGACATAATCCAGAAACGATAAACAAACACTGCCAAGTTCTTTCACTGGCCTACAGTAAAAGCCAGCAAAGATCTAAAAAAAAGCCCTGCTTTATATCCCTATGCCATGTAACTCAGGCTTTGAATATTTAATAGTAAGCAGAACTGTATCTTTACATCTATACCTTTGCACAGTAACAAACTCCAGTAACTATCACCAATAAAACATTTCCTATTTGTTATATATATTTCTAAAATACCAGTTACACATACAATAGCTCGAAGCTTAAAGCTGAAGTTGCCCATGATGCATAAAAAACTGAGGGCTAAATGTTCTCCAAAGTAATGGGATAGTTTGCAAAACTCTGCCTGCCACTCTGGCCCTCTCTACTTGGAAAGAGGCCTATGTGGGGAAAAAGGGCCTTAGCTCTGCCTAGAGATATTTTGCAAGGGAATGATAAGCCTTAGGATTTGCTTTCCTCTTTTTAAAATGCTATTTTAAACTTCTATTTATTTTTTCCTTCTTCTATGAGCAGTTGATTTGGACTGTTTGGTTTGTTTTTTTTCCTCTCCTGCCTGAAACAGTAAAATTGCAATTTCTTGAAACTCTTCTTGAGTAACTGCAACAGCCAATTAGAAAAGCATCATTGCAAGCTTTTGCTATCTCACTGTTAAAAACAGAGGTGGTAGGTTGTTGTGGTTGAGCCTTTTTAATTGTTATTTTACTTACTTTTCTATTGTTGTGTTCAAGATACAATGCCTAATTGGTGCAGGAAGAGCTTGCATGCATCCAATTTAAGTCCTGGTGGTGACGGTGGTAGTGGTGTTGCTGACATAGTTACAGTTCCTAGCTGCTGGCCGCTCCATTTCCATGTATTCAATGCCGTACACTCTCTATCTAGTGATCTTCAAGTTTTTTTTTACGTGCACTTTGCCATGATATTTAAATGCTGCATGAAAAGAAGGAGCACAGCAAACATGGTACATGGCCATTAGTTAGGAGCAGAAGTTCTCCTCTGGTAAGGGACAAGCAGCTGTACTAACCACCTCTTATTAGGACTGAGAGAGCACATCAGTCTGGTAACTGCCACCTTCTCTTTAAGAAGTCTCTCACAGGTCCTAGGGAGAAGAACGTAGTACTGGAGACTCTCCATGGAGATTGTGTTGGGATACAGACATCACCCTGCACTATAAAGGACAGGTCTGCCAGCTGCTGCCGTGGCCTATCCATGCAGCTCCTCCATGGAGGGCTTCAGAGTCACTCTGTTTCATCGTACAGATTCAGCTTTGCTCCCAACGTCACACCCACAACAGAAAGAAGAACAAATATGAGCAAAGCTTCAAATTTTCTGTTTTCTTGAGCACTTTATATTTCTAGTGTCAACAAAGACATGCCAGTTATACAGCAGACGCATGCACCTACATCTTCAGACACACCTTATCTCTCCCATGTAGGATCTAAAGCTGAATTAAAATGTCCCAGTGGAAATAAGTATTGGAATAAATCAAACCAGGTATAAACATTACTTGTATGCTGACTATATTTAACCAAGGCGTGCAGGTTTACCATTTCAGCCACTCCCCATCAGCTGAGGGCATCCCTGTACCAGCCCGACCCTACAGCATGCCAAAGGAGCCTTGGCATGGGCCCAGCCTCACAGATCTGCATTTCTTGGCTGACTGAAATTCAATGTGCACTTGTGTTAAGAGGATAGAGAGGACCTAAGAAGCAGGGTTAAACGGCTGCAGCGTTCAGATACGTAACTGGAGACTCAGTTTACCCAGTCCCAAGTGGCAGTACAATTTCTAAACACTGGCAGCAACGTGCTGGCAATACCTGCTGCCAGTGGCTGCCTGCAGGCATCCCATGAGGACCAGTTGAGCCCCACGGCTCCTCTTGCAGAAGACGGGCAACCGGTAATTACGCAAGGTAACCACAGCGTTTGAAAATGCAGGCCCTCACCTCATTATGCTCATGGAACGCAGGTATGGTCTTGTGTCAATATGTCATTTATACGTTGCAATAATTGACTCATGACATTTCCATTCCTTTCCAAAGCAGTTGGCCACAGACTGTGTTAAGTGGTCTCATGACATGTGTTAAGTGGCCTCGTGACTACGGCAGTAAGTGGCTGCAAGTAGGAATTTTTGTACGATTCACTTCAGAAAAATAAGTTCCATTTTGCACCCAGAGACATTAGCCCAAACAATCCAGGAAAGCAAACGCCCTCTTTTCATCACCAACTATAGTTCTCAGACAGGGAAAAAAAAAATTATCGAAAAAGTGATGCCATGAGAAAGCAATTTAAAAAAAAAAAAAAAAGGCACCACAAACTCAAACTGAAGTGAGTCTAGCTATGGTCTAGCTCGGGAAAAAGTTGACTTCCACTTTTCTGCCCCTGCTCTAAAAATTTACTTTACAAACACAAATGTTGAAAGTGTCTTACCTCAGTCAGCAGGTATCTTTTGCAATTATTCACAAGCGGTTTTTACAGCACCAATTATACCATTGACCTTGGCCTGAAAAAAATATAGACCGTGCCCATCCAAGTAGGCTCTAAACTGTGCTAACCAACTTTACAGCTTTTAAATCCTGTTAGGCTCCCTTATACAGTTTAAAGCCCCTCTAAGGAATTTATCCCTATGAATATACTTCTGCAAAGCATGGAAGATATAAAGATTTGTCTTGAGAAGCATTTGATTCTTCAGTCACCTTGCAAGTTCTCTACATGTCAGTTTAGTAATGTGACATCCAAAGAGGAGTAAAATAAACATCCTGGTATTGTAGCAGTAATAAATTTAGGAATTATACTGACCAATATATTGTTTTCTCAGGCCTATTGATTAATAACACGTGAACACCACAATAATTTGACATGTTCACAGAGATTCCTTAGACATACTGGATACTCCATTGGTAGGGAGATCATAAAAAAGGATATAACATTTCAACTGAATTTAATTCGGCGAGCTCTGCTTTCACATCACGTACCTACAAAAAACCCTATTCAAGGTCTGTTTTTCCACAAGTACATGCAGTAAGTGTGATTTTTTTAAAAAAATCTGTTGTGGTTCCTTTTTAAAGGAAGCTAAATTGCCCTAATTTTACTGGGATGGAAGGGGAGAAGGATGCTTCCATGAAAGAAGTCTCACGATGTCTCACTGAAGATAGCAGAGCCGAGCTTAATAAACTGTCTTCATTTTAAGTTCTTTTTTCAAGAGCTAATAGCTTCAAAATGAATGTAAGAATAACCCAATCCACCTCTGAAATCAGCAGTCCCAATACGCATGTATGCACCTTATTAAGTACAAGTCCTGGTTTAATTATGCCCAATTGGATCTTATTTAGTTTTAACATTTGACAACTAACCCTTTTCTGATGGGAGTACTTTTATAGCAGATGATGCTTTTTCTATTTTCTAAACATTCTGGATCATTAAGTAAATGTAAATTACACAACCATAAGTAGCAGAAAGGAACAAAAAGTCAGTAGCAGGATAAACACACACCAGAGTAGAAATTAAATCTAGCCAGTTCTATACTTCAAATGTAAACAGGCAGTGAAGTGATTACTCAAATAGCTGTAAGTATAAGCTTTCTGTTATTGGTATCATGCTACAGTTATCATAGATACTGTTACTGGAATTATATTGCATATAATGGAATTCATATGCATAGGCATATTTATCATTTCTTGATGAAACTCCCAAAGAAGGCAAATAGAAAATAAAATGGGTTTGTAACACATCAACAACTCGCAAAGAGAAAATGGTGTGTTAGGTTCACGTACCAATTAAACTATAAGACTAGCAAACTTGCTAACACAAAACATAGCTTGAAAAGAGTGTCCTAAACACCTTGCATTGCTCTGATTTTTACAGCCAGTGTTGCTGGGGAAAAGAACTGCAGTGGTTTTCCAGGGTTACCTGGGATGGATACTTACTACAGACAAATCCTATTACAATACACACTTTATTATTACCAATCAAGTTGGAAAGCTGACTCAGGAAAAGGTAATGTGGAGCAAGGTCATTGCAAACCTTTTTCCAAGAGAAGCCACAGACCGAGGGGAAAAAGTGTCCTGGCCTCCCTGCGTTAAATTCCAAGTAGCTGGGACTTCATGTAGAGTTCATCTTCTTGTAGAGTTCGTAACAAGTTTATTCTGAATTACTACACTTCTTTTGCAGCAGTAGGCTTAACACTTACCACTTAAGTCTATTTACAAACACAAAGAATTATATTCAAATGCTTTTTTTAATATTATTTTTGACACAAAAGTGGTTTTCTATTGTCTGTCTTAGAACATGAAAATATGTGGTTTGCAGACCACTCTGGTGGAGGTGTACTGCTGTACAAGGTGACACGTTGACAGAACATTACTTTGCACAAGGAATAACAGAATTCCACATCAAAACAAAAATTCTGGGCTGCCAAACAAATCATTAGCACAATGGCAAGAGTCAGGGCAACAGGTTACTGTATCCCGGTCCCTGGGAGGAGGAGCTCTGTACTGAGGAGAAATATAATTTACCAGACAAAGTCATAGTAAGAGATAATGGTAAGAAACTTTACTAAAGACTATTGAAACTGCAAGTAAAGCATGATTTTTTAACATAAAATGCAACTAACAAATTACCAGAAAAGCCTATAGACAGTTTCCAGATCACTCTGGTTGATAAACGAACTTCAGACAAAAACTGTGGGATTTAATTTAATGTAGGAATTATTTACTTAAATTCTCTTGTATAGACAAATCGGCCTTTTCAGAATGCTCTTCCTTAGCTTAAACCATGTGTAAAACAACATGCAAAATTTCTTCCTAATCTGTAGCTTTGACCAAAGATGAAGTAGTGGGGCTGCTGCTGAGGTGGTACGCCTTTAAATCTTTGGTGCTGATGTAAAAATATGTGCTTGCCAGTCTAATGTTTTAAATAATTGTCAGCACAGTGTCATTGGACTTATATACATCTTAATGAGAAATTACTAAAACAGGAACTCTGCTTCTGCTTCTTAATCTGCTGTACTCGCATCAAAGCCAGACCCTATATAAACAGGAAACTGGAATCTGTCCGATAATGTGTTACCCACAGGACTGAAGATTTAAAGGAGACTGGACAGAGAAACAGCCACTACAGCCACTTTTGCCTTTTCATTTACAAAACAGTCATTCTTCAGCAGATCATCATGCTTTGTGAAGCCAAGAACTACAAAGTTCCCCAGGACAGCCTGATAAAATTAAATAGCTGTATTTAAAACCAAGTCTCAGCCATACTAAACTATACCCGAGGTTTCAGCCTTGTTGAAAGATTAAAGGTGAACCTGTCAAAAGAACCTCAAATCCCATTTCTAAAGCTACTCCAATTCCATTGACTGTAATTTTCATACCTGTTATCCAACACCACGCTTTTGAAAATTCAATCTCTGGCCTTCCAGCTGTCCACTAAGGTCATTGCAAAATGAGTGTCTGCAAATGACTAGTAAGTGTGACCAAGAGAGGAATCTTGTAAGCACTTGTCTCTCACCTTTTTTTTTAATTTGCAAATATGAACAGTTGGAAATTGTTTTTAGAAACAACAAACACTTCAGTTGTGGCTTGAAAAAAAGCCTACAGGAAAATACTGTGCAAGACAGAGCACAATGCCCTCAACTTCTAAACTACGTGTTATTGGGCCTATTGGACTGCCAACAGAGTGCAACGTTTACCTGCCATCAAGATCTAAAGCAATCTTCTGGAGTACCAAGGGAATTCACTTGAAGGTGCCAGTGGGTTTAGTACTATAATGAATAGGGCAAATACTGTAGAGGAGACAAAGTTCTGCAAACCCCATGCTGGGGACCATCAGGGGCAGAGACACAACAAAGCGCATTCTGGAACTCCAATCCGTAGGCCTTCCCTCCAGGTCCCTGCATCTTGACTTCTAAGGATGTCAACATCCAATTCAAAGGGGGAGGAAAAAACATCCAAAATTCTAAAATGTTTCTTCTATGAAGAATATGCCTTGTATAAAACTTTCCTTGTCTAAGACAAACTTTATAGCATAAGTAAATAATAATACGTGGCATTGTTAGTAGGGTTCTGCAGTTACCAGCATGCGAATTTCAAAAGATTACAGATATTGTGCGGTTGTGACTGAGATTAAGGGTGCACCTAATCAGGTTGTAATCTCTCTCACCAACTGACAAATTCATGTTAGAGTAAAAAAACCTAAAACAAAGGAGCTTTGGGGCACACAAACTTTTCCCAAAGTGTCAAACAGTGAACTCAATGGATATGGTGTTCAAGTCGTCAAGAAGTGAGGTTTTATTTGCTTTACATCACAGTGAGATTTTCAGTTGCTCTGCAACTGTTTCTCCCTGTTTCAGCTCGTTAATCAGCAGTTTAAAAATAATGAAGACTGAGGCAAGGTCTTTCATTTTAACTGAAAGCTGAGAAGAAATACATTGGTTAGATATTTCATAGAATGGTTAGAGTTGGAAGGGACCCGAAAGATCGAGTTCCAACCCCCCTGCCATGGGCAGGGACACCTCCACTAGAGCAGGTTGCTCAAAGCCCCATCCAGCCTGGCCTTGAATGCTTCCAGGGATGGGGCATCCACAGCTTCTCTGGGCAACCTGTTCCAGTGTCTCACCACCCTCACACTGAAGAATTTCTTCCTAATATCTACTCTAAATCTCCCCTCTTTCAGTTTACCCCTCGTCCTATTGCTACACTCCCTGATAAAGAGTCCCTCTCCACCTTTTGTGTAAGTCCCCTTTAAGTACTGAAAGGCTGCTATAAGGTCTCCCTGGAGCCTTCTCTTCTCCAGGCTGAACAACCCCAACTCTCAGCCTGTCCTCATAGGAGAAGTGCTGACCAGTACCAACCCCTGAGGAACGCCACTCATTACTGCTCGCCACTTGCATGTTGAGTCGTTGGCCACAAGTCTTCAAGTGTGACCATCCAGCCAAGTCCTTATGCACCAAGTGATCCATCCATCAAATCTATGTCTCTCAAATTTAGAGACCAGGATGTAGTGTGGAACAGTGTCAAATGCTTTGATGTCATTTGCTCTTCCCTTATCTGCCAATGCTGTAACACCTTCATAGAAGCCCACAAATTTGTCAGGCACGATTTGCCCTTAATGAAGCCATGTTGGCTGTCACCAATCACCTCCTTATTTTCCATGTGACTTAGCATAGTTTCCAGGAGGATCTGCTCCATGATCTTGCCAAGCACAGAGGTGAGACTGACTGGCAAGATCATGGAGCAGATCCTTAACTTACAGTTCCTAGGTGTCCACATATGAGTACCACGTTCAGTTTAAGACTACATTAAAGTTAAGATTGTTTTTCCACTCTTCATTTATTACAGTGTATTTTAACTTATTTATAAATTTTGTATTTTACAAGCAACTTCACCTGCCTAATGGACTCATATATATATATAATTTTAAATTACAGACTTCATTCAGCTATGCACCTTGACACATGCTTAAGTATGTGTTAAAATCCATCCTTATTCAAGGCAGTGCTTGAATTCCACAAGAAAACCAAGCTTGCCTTTCTGTATCATAATACCGACATGGACTGTATACAAGTGAAAAATAGTGCTGCCAACAGAGGGTGAAACCTTTTTTTATGCTAGTTTGAGAAAGGCTAATGACCCAGGAGTTTCAAGTCCACTTTCCTTTATAGCAAAGCTGGAATAGATACGAATCAAAGAGCCATGATGCCCAGCATAAACCCTGCACTCACAGCTCCAGTCGGCACAAGATCAGCTAGTAAAGGATGTTCCTTCCAACCAATAAAACATATTTCGGCAATGAAATTTAGTAGGAAGCCATGTTACCTTCCCTAACTCTACTCCAAATTAAATGAGAGCTACTATTTTATTTACATATTTATGCTATCTGATCAGTCTCAGAGTCCTGCTTACAAACAGCTCCAGCTGTAGGTTGCAGCACACATCACAAACTGAAAAGAAAACAGACGAAGGCAAGAGTTCCTCCAACTGTGTCTATCCACCTCCAACTACCTTTATCAGAATGCCAATTTGTCTTTTTCTGTCTTTTTGCAGTAAGACACAGTGGTCCAGCCTTAATTCTAGTGTCTCCAAATTTCCATGGATTGCATTGCTCAAAGATTTTAGGATCGGTCTCAATAATAGAAGATAAGGTAGTCTCAAGACATGTTCAGTTGTATGATGGAGGAGCATGGCAAGAAACTCTATTTTGTGTCTTTTCTTAAGCACGTACAAAATGTTTCCTCAGTATTTTACTTAAACAGTTGTTTTAATAACACTATTTCAAAATGTGTGTAAAAAAAAAAAAGTAGAAATGTATTCCTTAATCCTGCCAATACAATAATAAAGAAATAAACCAAGCCTGGTTACAGAGAACAGAATGGGAAGGAATGGAATATCTGATGCAAAACTTTTCTGAAGGCATAATTATATTATACGGATTTACTGTATTATTTTCTCTTGCTGTGACACTTAACACACGTATCCTGCATTTTCTCAGACTAATGACCAGCCACTTAAAACTTGGTACTTGGGTTCAGCTCAAATAACTGGATCTCCTCCAGGGCCAGGACAGTATCTCAGACATGTAAGTAACCATATGGTTTATCATTGACTCGTATATCCTTTGGGTTTGTTCCTATATGATTTTAAGTACACTGTTTAATGGAAAATCCCCAAGTACTTCCACTTCACAAGTTCTGCAGCATCCTCCAGTCACAGCAGACTACAATAAGCCTTTTACTTACTTGCTGCTCGTTACATTTGTATCTCATTTCTTTTCTCTCCTAATATTAACTAATTAACTCAGCATGACGGAAAAGCCAAAAGCAATTTAACCGGCCAAAGTCTCTGAATCACCCAGTTTAATAGGCTATCTGCGTGTAAAAGAATACTTCTGCCCTAGAAATCAGAACTTCTCTATTGTCATATACCACGTATGAATCCCTTCCTACTTCAGGAATCTGGAAAGGGAAATGGCTATTAAAAAGATGGTCTTCTAGGACCAGGGCAGGATGTGATTTTCACTGGTAACAAAAGTAATGTCAATAATACTCTGTGAGCAGCAAGTATATTCAAGTGGTGTTCTTTAGGGGGGAAAAAGAGATGAGCAGCTCTTGCTCTTGTTTCGTTAGTTATTAATGCTGTTCAATAACAATGCATTTGCACTGGTATTGATCAAAATATCCCAATTTTCAGATCTAAATGTACATTATATTTTGATATGTAAAGGGCTATCAGCATTGTGTACACTGTACTAAGCAGGATTCCTTCTTTTCAGTATATAAGATATTATAAATCAACAACAGTTAAGAAACTCACCTTGGGGCTTAAGGTATTTTACTGCCAAAATCCAGCTCTCAGAAACATAATCAGCCCTTGGTAAAAACCAATGTCATCTCCTGCTTCATTTTTTACTCCTAATGCCTATTTTTTATCCCCCACATAATTATAGAGCCCTTTAAGTACCATTCAAAGGAACAGGGAGGGAGACAGAAATATCCTCTTTAAGAACTGAATTCCAGGTTGAAGTAGCTGTATTTTGTACCAATGCAAAATTGCCACAAAATACTGAAGAATACATTATTACTATGCCAATTTTGGTAAGAATATGTATGTATAGTATGTTTAGTAGTATGCTGTTCCACAATAAATATAATGCATGCCCTAGGTATGTATAATTAATGAAAACTGACTGCACATTGTGAATGGTACAGTTATGAAGATACAATAAGCATAGAACAATTTTCCAGGAAAATTTTTTAACAATATCTTTTGCACGCAAAAAAAAAGTTTTGATTTAAGCCTCAGTTTACAGTGCTAAGTCAACTGCATAAGTCTCAGTTTTATGACTTTCCACTTACCAACACAGCTCTAAAAGAACAGACTCAGTTCTTCTTCTGGTTGACACACAGGGGACGAAATTACTCCTTATACTATGAATCTTAAAAAAAGACTGTTTGATGTGCCACTAGCAGGCTAAGCATGTAAGGATGGAATTAAAGGTCTTCCCTTGTTTCTACACACATCAATGTGGAATAGCGCCACAGGCTTTGTCTAGAGTAAGATTTAAAAGTGAGCTATTAGCATATATGCTAAAAGTCTTTTATGGTTAGACACGTATGCTTTAACGCATCTTAAGCTGATCAAAACGTAGCATGGTGGAAAGGAATCTTAGTCAAGGTAAGAGGATGTATGCTGGGTGATGCAAACCAGAATTCTAAAATGCTTAGTCAGAAGTCGATAGCTGTAAGTTTTTTCTGCGTCCACCTTCAAGTCATGGAGGAGAAAGTTTACTCTTTATATAAATGATCAGCTAGAATCCCCAATTTTATTTATATCAAAGTTAAAGCAATAAGGCATCACCCCATGCCCTGTTAACTTAAGCTGCAACGCTCTGATTGTCTCTAAAATAATCCTATCCAGAGAGAATAATACGAAAAAGAACTCAACCCTTCAATCCTATATTTGAAGTTAAAGTATACTAAGTCAGGAAAACCAACAAAACTCTTTCCACGGTTTTGTAACTCTTTTAAAAATCAAGTATGAAGTATTAAGAATGAACTAACTCATTTGGCCAAGAAGAGTGAACTATGCTCTTTGAAAGCCAAAGGAATCGTTTAAAAATACTAAAACATTACATATTAACCATATTTCACTTCCCTGTATTAAAATCACAACAATGAGCTTATTTGGATAACAAAGACCTGTGCTCTATAAATTTCCTGTCAGATAATGGTACAAGGATGGGTACTACCTGCATGACAGTTAAGCAGTAATGAGCAAAACAACATGGTGTACACATAAGAACACAGAGCAGAGCTAAATCTGGGTATAATACAAAACTGAGCTAAAATGATTTGAGAAATAATGGCTTTATGTTCATTACCATTGTTTTCTGGAGAGAGCTAGTTATCTGACTGATCAAAAAGAATTCTTTTCTGCTAGACACACATACACATACATATGTATGTGTACATGTATATGTATGGGTCTGAAAACACTGGCTTTAAAAGCAAGAAAAATGTTACCAACAGCCAGACAATACGTCTTTAAAAATATGGCTGAATTTTCACCTCTTATTGATGCAGCTGTGTTGTTTACTTATAGCTTGCAAGTCTATCAAATAAGCTATCCATTGCATTTCTGGTACTTACCCTCACAATGAGATTTTCATTTACGTTAACTCAGGCAGCAGTGGGACAATTCTATCAAGGAGAGAGCCTTTTTGGTGGCACATGATTTGCAAAGAATTGCTAACATGGTCTCCAGTTCTGACATAGCAAAGAAACAAGCACAAATAATTCTTCATGTCTGGAAGTGAAAAGGAGTGCAATGCCATTCTCTGGGTGGGAAGGCATATTTATTATTTCAATATGGAATGTATTCTGGTTGATGGATGTAGACCAAGAAGAGAAAAATCGATAGTCTTGCACATGTTCAGTTTGAGCAATGTTGATTTCACTCTGAGCAGGACGGAAAAATGAGAAAACCTATTTTTTTTTTGTTTTATATTTTGAATAATAGTAACAGGTTATTATGAGTTTTACTCACTGAAGTTAAGCAATTAATTACAGGATGTCATCAACCAGAATCAGGATGGGAAAACATATAGTAAGGCAACTTCCCTTCTGTAAATAATTTTTACTCATACATCTTTTATTCATTCATTTTATAACATGACCTGCAGTCAGTACAAGTTTACTAGCAGGAAACATTAGGGAAAATCAAAATACATTCTGCTTCCTAGCCATTGTCCATAACTTTACCTTTTCTCTATAAAGAATGAAATAATGTAAACTCACAAGGTTTACAAAATTCCCCTCGCAAATTCAGAACAATAAAAATCTGCCTTTTTATTGGCTTACACATAGTATAAATTTTTTGCTAAGGCTCTGTTCAACAAATATTGTGCTTCTTCCAGAGGAACACCAATGCAACTTGTCTCCTTGAGAGCTACTGCTGTGTTCCCTGGAAGACTCAGAGCATGAGTAGAAAAATGTCAAGGGGGAAACCTTGCCTAAAACTAGGCCGGGCAGTAAAACTCCCCAGGGGAAAATCATGTTTATGAAGTCACTCTTGTTCAGTAAAGGTTAGCAAGCATTTCAACGAATTTCCTCTTGGGTCAAATAAAGCTGAAAAGGGAGTGGATGTGATACCACCTGACAGGCCTTGATTTTTAGCTGGAAGCTACAGTACTATTTTGGACTCGCAGGTTCTGGATCTTGGGTTTGCAATAATAAAACAACATCTCCATGCTTATTTTGCCAAACAAACTAAGAAGAGCTATCTAATTTCTGGAGTATGACAGAAGATTTTTGTTCTATATCCCATCAGTACGCATGAATCTAGAGCAGGCTGGCAATAACCACTGTTTAATCACGATGGCTGCAACTGTGAGGTACTGCAGAAAATTGCTTCTGCTTGAGCTTTAAAAGAACCAAAACCTCTACTTATTTTCTCTCGGCCTTATGAAAGTGCATTCCTGGGAGATGCTCATTGTGTTCCTCTTAAGGAAAATAAATCCACTGTATTTACCAAGAGATGCATTCTGCAGATGATCTAGCATCTCATTAAGATGATTTTACCCCATATTGTTCTGGCACACAGGCTCTCACAAACAACATTTTCAATACTCTGCTCTTCAGATCTCATCACAATCCTAAACTAGGTCACCTGGACTGACGATATGGTACACAAACAAACAGATCACAACCAACTTCCCCCTTTCTTAAGTACCTGATATTTAGAAGCATTTTCCCTGCTAAGGAAAGTTTAACAACAAACAACAAATGGTTTAGATGGCCCTTTACCAACAACTGGTTCCTCAAATCAAGCTCAGATTGATAATGAGTGACAGTGACTGCTAATCGAGGGCTGTTTGATGGGGTTTGCAACACCAAACATCTCATTTCTAGCAGACGGGGGCATGGATTAGACCTGAGGGGCCGAGGCTGGAATGGCTCCAGCACACGAACTATCTCTACACCTCGAGACAGGGAAGCTCCAGGTCAGGGCTGAGGTCATTCCTGTGGGGCAGCAAAACCTATTCTTAGCACAGATTAGCTGACATTTGGTAAAACTGTAACAAAGACAAGGGACTTTGTGAATACTTTGCCAAGAAGCCAAGAGCCACGTCATCCTGATAACTCGTATTACAGCTCCAGCTTACCTCATGTTAGTTACTGCGTGTTAGCTAAGATGTGGGAAAAAATACATTGTCTGGTGAAGGCAAGGGAGCTGAAAATTAATGCTAAGATGAACTCACTGTGACATTGGCCATATTTAATTAATTTTATGAATAAACAGAGAACCGACCTAACATTTCAAGGGACACAAAACTAATGTTTATGTTGAACTTCTGATCAATCCTTAAAAATGCAACTTCTTAACAGCTGACGTCTTGGAAAAAAATACGGGGTTTAATATTGTTTTGGTATTTTGCTTTCTAAAACACACCAGCCCCCAACTTTAAATGGACAGCTGCGTTCCCCTAAGTTTCTTATTTTGTCTATCTCACTCTTGCTACTCAGGGAGGGGGAGAGGGACAGGAAGAAAAAGGTAAAGGAAAAAACGAGATGCAAAGTAAGCAATAAAATATTGAACCTCCAATCAAGGACTACAGAAGAAAATTGCCAAATATAAATTAAATTAGTGCCAGACTGCTGAAATCATCAACACAATTTTTAAGATCAGGTCCTTGAATGAAAAATTAACCAGTTTGAACTCCCTGGTCTCCACCTGTTGCAAATAGTTGCAAAACACAAACCATTTTCTTTATACCTATAACTTCTGCTGAGTTCAGTAGTTCAAAAAGTCTCATTATTGCAGCAGAGTAGACAGAATTATGACTCTGGGCTTAACATAGTGGAGTGTCTCCTTACGCACTGTCACAGACATCACAGGATGCACCAGAGATTTCTTCGTCAAGGAGAAATAATGAGCTGTCCTGGGTCCACAGTGTCTTTTATAGCCTCCCAGATGTTTGCATTTATTTGTTTATTTATTTATTGCACTTAAAACACCCCCAAACCTGTATCACCTAAGTAATGAAAAATAAACCTTTATCAGCATAAACCTGATAAAGATCAAAATACCAAGATTGCTGACAGGGCACAGTAATGGAAATAATCTGTTTATTCAGCATTCTGTTTTGATAATATGGGATGCACTTGGATTCCTTCTTCCACAATTCCCTCCTCATTAACATCCTGTCCAGTTTGCTGCAGGCCATGACGTAGTCTCCGATAATAGTTTTGGCATATGTTTCCTAAGGAAAGGCCCAGCCACCCTTCTGTTGAGCGGATGTCGATTGTGTTAATGCTGAAGATGCATATGCACCGCCTCCTGCTGGGTCTGAGCCCCAGCGTTCACATGACCTGTCACTATCACTTAAAACCAACCACCCTAACATCATACACAGCTACTACACATCTCCTCTAGAAATGGGCGATGTATGTACGTGTGTGTCTGTGCACGTATACACACACACACCAGGCATGCACTTGAAGCACACAGCAGAAATGCACTATATATTATGGTTAAAAGAAGCCATTATCATCCCCTAAATTACTAAAGGAAGAGCAAAAAAATACCTCAGGGAAATGGCAAGCTCTTTCACTCCCGTCATTACCAGCCTCATGTTCAGTGGCCAGTGTTACACTCGCTTAAGGCTTCTTTGTTTTTTTCTTTTTCCCCTCCAACAGACATGCAGAATTACCAAGGGTGCCATTTTAATGCAAAACCATAACAAAGTCTTCAGCAGTGCTAATACAAAATGAGTTCCCAAATGCATGAAACACACCAGTTGGAGTGCTGATCATCAATAAATGGGATAACTGGAGATAAACAGCCAGACACTCCTTGTTGGCCACTTCGAAGCCAGTAAATTATTGAACAGTGCCAAGAAGCAATCCCAGACAGTAGACTTTAATTGTCTCTGCAGTTCAGTTATT
This sequence comes from Numenius arquata, assembly GCF_964106895.1. NCBI lineage: Eukaryota > Metazoa > Chordata > Aves > Charadriiformes > Scolopacidae > Numenius > Numenius arquata. The sequence goes on along the minus strand of NC_133579.1, from coordinate 67,350,716 downwards.
AGACTAGTCCTTGGCATGGGTTTGGCACAGGCTTGCCAGCACTCTCCCCAGCACCACAGGGGAAAAACACAGCCCAGGGATAAATCCCATAATGCAATTTGGGTGTGACCACCACCTTTTGGAGAGTAAGATACGGAGATGGGCTGTCCATAACCTCAGTGCCAGAGGATACCCCCAGGCACATTTAACTTCTTAGTACAGACTAAGCCCTTTTGTCCACCAGCCTTTCTGGCTTAATACAAGTATCAGATCTCTCTCAAACATGGAATAACATCATAGTATTATTTCCAGCTATAATTTCACAATTTTCCCTACCTAGGTGGAACAAACTATGTCTCAGCTTCATCATACTGCTCTGTGAGGAACATCCAACTAGACAAAACGTAGAAAAGCAAGAATTTGCCATATCCAATGGATTCTTTATCCAACATTCTCAAAAGATAAAGTATTAACAGCAAAAGTGACCCTGGAGGCAACATGTAGAGGAATATAAAGGCACTGAATGCACGATACCAAGCCTATGTCCTCATTTAAAAGTAATTATGGATAGATAAGCATATATTCAATACACACACCTTAAACACCTTAGCACTCACAACATTGCAAAAACTTCTGAGTCGTTGTTCATGCCTATGTAGGGACAGGTAATGGACTTCTGCAGGGCCTGAAATCCCACTGCGGGCAAGGAAGATGAATTTTTAAGGTTTCCTAAGGCAGCGTCCAGAGGATAGAGTTCACAGCTGCTTTCATGTTGTGATTGTGGTTTCTGGAAACCCCTCACCCACAGTGCACATCTTCCCTGATGACACCCAGATGAGGAGAAGACGGAGTTTTGCTGCACAATTATATCTCCCATGCACTGCTGAACCAGAAGACGCAGCAAGCCAGAGACAGAAATTACAGAAAGTCAACAAAGACTTAGCCTAGATTTATTTTCTAGAGGTAAGCAAAAGGAGTGAAAAATGGGCAGTGAAGTATGTTTCAGGATTTCACATTTTTCCAAGTAGAAAAAATAACAGTACAATTTCTCACAGAAATCCAACTGTAACTATTTTGTGCCTGTGTGCCTTTGAATCCACAACTTTGAATTCTCATCTCCGATAAATACATGTATATCTGTTTGCACAGGCCAAAAAAGGAGATGACCTGACTATCTCCTTCCCAAATTCTTCCTCAAGAGTTGCATATCTTCACATTCTCTCATTAAAGCAATCAAACAATTCAATAGGGCAACAGATACTAGCAAAGGTGCCAATACTGATACTGCTTCCCAATCAGCAGTCCTAACCGGTGTTTACAGTGCTTTAGTGTAGCATCAATACTAAACACTCACAGAGCCGCTCTCTCTGTTATTCCTTTCTGCACACACTCATCCTCCTTTTCTCACCTTGCCCTTCACACGACGGGTGGATTTGCATCACAAAACTTATTTTGACAGAGACAAGGCAAGGGCTATAATCTGGCATAAAACCTCCTTGGAAAAACAAGCAGGACGGGCATTTCTTCCCAGTACTATCCATCTGAAGATTGCAGGGTGTTGAGGACTGCTGATTTTGTTTCGTTTTTTCCAAAGCCACATTTCATATAATCCCATGTTCGGCAACACCCCTGTGAACTGCTGACCTTTCTTTAAATGGCCATAGATTATCCCCAAAAGTGAAGCCCTTTTCAATGAAAATGGTTGTTCCTGAATATCTGTAATTTAGAGAGGAAATAAGAGAACACAGACAGGAAGGAAAGTATGGGGAGATACAGAAACAAAAATGAGGAATCTATAAGTAGAGAGTCTATGTATAAATTCTAGACCAAAGCAAAACTGCTTATTTCAATATGTGCCACTCGCAAAACTGCGTGCATTTTAAAGAACAATATTCACCTGCTGTTTGCAATACTGGACTGTAAGGAATTATAATTGGGAAAAATATTTTAGATACAATACAATATGTGCTGAGAACACAATAAGGTAGAATATTACAGCGAGCATGCAAATCATGCTAAAGATCTGGTCTCCTTCCCCCTTCATGCCTCTTGCAACATCTCTAAGGTGGTACAGAAAACCCAATGCAGAAAGCCAGCCATGAGAAATGTCACTCACCAACGCCTGTTTTGGTTACATTTCCCATCACCAAGCAGACAGGAAACGTTCTCAGACTCACAAAGAGGCAAACAGAAGCCAGAGCTAAAAGTAGACTCTTTCCCCCCGCCCCACTCCCTGCACACACTATTACTCTGAAAGAACGGAAGCCATATGGGGATTGGGTTATTATTCAGCTACTTACTGCCTTCAGGTGGCTCCAAATTAAAAAGAAAGATTATCAGCAGATGTACCCATCTACTTTACCTCTTCTTCATATGGTATGCTACAACATTATTACATCTACGCCCATCAGCACGCACTAGACAAAGTTACGCCAGCATTTCGCTACCCAACCTTCCCCTCTCCCTCTTTTAGGAACTCACAGGTCAATAACCAAGTTTAAAAAAAAATAAAATTAAAAACAACAACAACAAAAAAATATCACTCTGGGCTTCACCACCACAATCTTCATTTTTTTAAGGAATGATCCAAAGGAGTTTCAGATTTACTTTTTTTAAGCTGCTGCACCTGGAACGCAGAAATTGTGGCATGGATATCTCCCCAAGTGCCTTGTCATCTCCCACATCACCCCTCTCTGCTGTAACCACTGCAGTACCATGCCTGTCTTTTCTTGTCCCCGGGGTGATGAAATGCATTTGCACTTCCACGGGTCTTGACGTCCCACCAATCTTAAAGGAATTTTCACAGGAAGCAGCTACTAAAATGAACAACTGTTCCAGATTTCAAAGTTTAATTACACCTAGCCCAGCATCTTCTTTTTCACACTGAAGACCGTAGGTGGAATTACTGCTCAGGGAGCAGGTTGTCACTAGCAGTGAATAGCTAATGTGAACAAATAGGCACATGCAGTAAACATGCTGAATCTGATAAATAATAATGATTAGCGCTCTCTCCCATTTTGCTTTTTATTTGTGGATAGCTGGACAACAAGAGAAAGAGCTATTGTTTGTAAAGAAAGTTTTCTTATCAGATATGTACACAGAAAACCACCACAAACCTCTTCAAATATATATTTTTATATATATATTAAATATATGTGAAATTCAAAATATCTCAAAGACACAAAATAATTGGTGATTCAAATTTGACCTACTATAGCACTCACTGGCAATTCATATCCACTTTACAACATGAAAAAATTATGTAGAAAAACATGGGTGTAATATTTCAAACTCATGGACTCATTGGCTTACTTAAGTCTTCATAATCTTGTAGGCTGATTTGCAACTGCTGTGATTTGCAAGAGTAGTAAAATAAACCTAAAAACAACCAACCAGGCAAAATACATCCAGAACGCTAGCTTTAGGACATCTCAGTGTAAGCGTTCCTCTGTTCACTCGTGCAAGCAGAGAGATTCATCACCAATAACTGGTATGACTGAAAACTAGAAGCACAGCTGAAATTTCAGAATAATTTCCCCCATGTGTATATTCGAATTATTTGACGTTTTCTTAATACAAAAAATAAAAATTGTTTTCTACCTTCTATATTTTCTATTTGTGCCTTAGTGGAAACACTTCAGATTATTTTTTTCCTTCTACCCTGACAGCAAAATTCTTTTCTTTGTGCAAAAAGAAAGAAAAATAGTAAAGTTTATATCAGATATTGTTCATTACACAATATAATCAGAATCATACTATGAGGAAGTGAAGCTGAAGGTTAGATTTGGGAATGCAGCAGGAGAACCTTTCAGGTGTGAATACTGAGGCATCTTCCTCTTGAATTACTACTCTAGGGTTAATTTTGCAGCTGCTCATGAACTTTCCAGAATTTGCTGTACGCAAACTAGAAAAGACTTCAGAAATAGAAAAATACTATTTTTTACTACATGAAAAACAACTTAGATACAAAAAATCACGTCAATATCATTTCTAAGACAGCCAGGTTGTTCTTATCCATTCAAATTAACTCTGAAATGTTCTCCTCCAGGCTCTATTATCCAGTCCCCAATATTGAAGCGTCCTTAAAAGTCACTCAGTGCAACTGAAGAAGGCCCGCGTTCTCCAGCAGAAGTGTCCTTATACTAATAAGGGCTCTGAATTGATTTGGAAGGCACTGTCCAAGTCAACACACACTTTACAGTAACACAGCCTTAGCTCATGGTAGTATTACATGAAATTAGACCAGGGCCCAGCAAAGCACATACGCACTCAGGTTTCCCCACATGTGTGAATGCATTCAGATACCTTTATTCTAAAATCCTCTTAGAGGACTTCAACAATTCATTTAAAAGGCTTGTTGAGATGTTCTGGTTTTCAATACATTTCAATCTCCCTAGTGATTATAATCGGCCCCAAAACCCACAGCAATGGCTATAGCATTGCTAAATCCTAGTCACCAACTGCAGGCTTTTTGTCCTATAACATGAAGTAAAAAGAATAAGTACCTAGATTTTGTGCCTGGGTTGGAAACTTTCAAGACAATTTCCAACAAGGTACTAATGTATATCTATATATCTGCATGTTCATATTATGACTCTGGTTTATAGGAATATGCTTCTAATGTTCTATTTGAAACTCATAAAAGTACATTCTTATTGCTCTTCTCCTTGTCTATCTTTGGACAACATTTCCTAAGCTGTCATTGCTATTAAAATTACACTGCAACACATCTGCCTTAGTTTTTAGGGACATAAGACCGAAAAAGAAAGGCAGTATGCTTCAATTTCATCGTATCATTATTTACTAATTAGTAAAATGCTCCCTCTGGATGCAAATACAACTTTATGCAGCAATTTTCCACTTTAAATAAGAAGCACTACTACAGTATAAACTGAACACTTCTACACAAAGATAAAGACAAGATGCATTTTGTACCACAATATTAAATGCAATTATAAATAACAACAACATCATCACGTTCAGTTCAGCAAATGCTAGCTCTCTCTTGGATCTGTGATGCATGACAGCATCCCAAATCTCTTATTGAAATTTCTCTGGTCCTACACTTTTAAATGAATGGCCTGTACGTAAATCTATGCATAACAGATAATTGGGTGCAAGAGGTGACTACAGAACAAATACTGGGTGCAGGAGGTCTCATACTGATGACTAGAAGGAGCAGTCATCCTCTTGCATGTCTGGACCCACACAGTCCTGCAGAACAACTAGAGGTGTTAGAGATACTATTATATTCTGTTCCTAAAGCATCCATTTGCTACAGTACCGAGGGTAAGAGAACCACAAATATTGCAGAGTCGTCGTTGGATGTGGCCTCCTAAGGCTGCCTTGTCCACACCATTACTCCAGCAACCAGCAGTTCAAAGATTTTGAGCTAGCCCTTGGATAGCTCTAGGTCCTCCCTCCCAAAAAATCTTCTGTCAAGGACACATTGCCTACCCTACCTTCCTCCCTGCTGCAACACAGCCTTTGCACCAGGGGATTAGATGGGCTGCTGAGCCTCTATTTTTTTTCCTGAGTCTCTGAGAGGAAAGGAGTGAGCGGTGGGGGAGTGAAGACCCTCACCAATCAGTCGGTCATCTCCTCTGGCTAACAATATGCAATATTACTATAAATCCGTCTTCTGCAATAAGACAATCACCTGAAAATCTAAAATCTCTATGTGACACTCGGGTCACAGCCAGGGCTGAGATATCTAGGTAATATCAGAGGCACAATTACCCATGGAGAGGAAGCAGCCAGAAAGAGGATGATAAGCAACAACAATTTGCTTATATAACAACAGGGGACAAAGAGCCCTACATCTTGAGCAAAATAACATCTCGCTTCTTCCAAGAAATTGAACTATAATCTCAGCTGAAAAAATATGAAATTTAAAGTATTATTTTAGTGTAAGGAATAATCTTACTGCCAGCATTGCTTCTGTGCAGCATCTGCTGAGCTTGCTGGCTGCTCTGGCTGGCTGTTGAGAGATGCTCAGGCAGACCCCGTTTGAGCAGGGACAGGACTGGAAAGGCTCCTGTGGCAAAACCTGTGTGAAGTACAGGTCTGTGTTCATTGCCTCCTGTGGAAATAACAGAATTAATTATTGAGCTGCTCATGGCCTTTGAACCTCAAGGGTTACGATCTGAAGAAGAATACACCCTGTCACTGAAGTTCACTGAAGTGCAGATGCTGAAACTATAAGGCTAATTCCCTTCCTTAAAGGGAATCAAAACACCCTGATGGCACCTGGTGAACATTAAAGCCAGCTTTGGTTTCAAAGTCAGAAGCCCTTGGGAAAAACAGAGGTCACATTTGTCAGGTCACTCTTTGCTCTCTAAACATTGCTTTCCTCCTTTCTTTCTTTATGTTTTCATTAACACTATCAAGCCTGACAAATATTTTTCTTCTTTTTTTTTTCTTCTCTTCCCCCTCTTTCCCAGCACCTCTTCAGTTCACCCCTGTTCTGTACGAGCCTGTTCCACCCTCACTGTGTGAAAAGCTGATTAGGAGAACAAGCTCATTTGTATGATAAAGACCAAAACAGCGTTGGTAAAACCAAGCCTCCTGTGACCCCTCTGTGACTGTCGCATGGGTATTCTCCTGTGCTTCAGCCTGCAGGTCTCACCCATGCAGTGTTATCCAAGTGCATGGAAAGCAGTTCCTACACCTTAACGCAGGGCCACCACAACCCATGTGGCTCCAGAGTGTGAAACAAGCAGGGACTAACTTCTATAGGAAAGGCAAAAAATACAACATTGAAGCAGCTGGTCCAGGAGGTTTTTTTTCAAGAGAGGCTATTGGCAGAAAAGAAAAACAAAGGGGTGGGCAAGAGGAGACTTCTCCCTACAGGAAGATTCTTCTCAACTGTTTGGTTGGTGGTGAATTCACATCCCAAAGCAGAAAGACTCGGATTCATTTCGCAGAAGTCACACCAACAAAAAGTTTTGTAACGTAGCTGAGGATGGTCTCATTATCTATGTAAACTAACACTCATGGCACTATTCAATTGTATAGTTGCTAAGTCATTACCTTTCATCATCGAACAAAACAAAACAGTGTTTCAAAGCTGGCAATATCTTGTAGGAGTCAGAATTGCTCTTCTATATTTAAGAACTGTGCACAGCAGAACTGAAGCTGTCTCCTTTCCTGAGTCTAGGCACCTACCTCAGTTATTATCTGTAGGTGAAATGGAGCAGCATGAACACTGTCGGCATGGCAATATAAGGGGAATTTTTTCCCAACTAGGTCCTACCTTGCAATTTTTACATGTCTGTGAATACACCAAATCAGGAAGGCTTCAATATTATAACGTATGAAAAAGTGCTTGGTGTTTGTTTTTTTTTCTTCTTAGAAAGGATGTCTATAATAATTTACACCACACTTCCTTGAAATCTTGCTTTCTCTTGCCTACATGTAAAGATAAAATAATTGGATAATCTATTTCATTTAAAAGTTAAATTCGCTGAGTTTCTTCATACACTTGTTCATAAGCAAGGTTTGGAGTGCAACTGAAAGGATGGTATGCATGCATCTTGTCCCCAAGGCACTGAGAGGGTGGAGCGCTACAGGCAGATTGAAAGATACCCTAAAACTCCATTTTTTGAGATACTAAACTTTTGAAACCCCATCTGACCCCCACCGCCAAATGGTGGAGACATCACTCTGCCATCTGTCTAAGAACATCCCCAGGACTGGAGACACCTAGCACCTCAGTGCTCCTTAGGTCTCCTCTTCTGTCCACTGGCATATGTTCCAAGAATAACTTGTTCCAATATACTCCATTCATTTAGCAAAATAAAGGCTATGTAAACAGATATCCTATTTAAAGTGCCAGAAGCTGACACTAAATTTGTCTCCCATATGTGTACTCATACAACCCAGAGCCACTCTGCTGAATTCCCAGGGCCAAATTAAGCCAGTGATGCACTTCCACCATCACCTGGGCACAGAGGGACAGAGTTTGCCTCACATTCTGTAACAGAGGTGGTCCAAGTAGATAGGACTTGGAAAGAGCCAACAGACCCACAGAGCATTTTCACCTCGTGCAGTTAATTTATTTACAGCTAAGTGTTGGTATGCTACTAACTCTGAGACACTAAAATAAAGAGGGTTGGGCAGGGTGAGTGTGCACTTATTCTGGGTTCATCTTTCAAGGAAAGAAAATACGGTGCAGTATTGGTGCTTTGAAAAAGAACAACACTAAATGGATATGAAAGCAGTAGCTTTGCAAGAACCTTTCACCACAGCACAGCATCTGTCTGTGCTTCAAGAGCTCTCCAATCCTCGGGCTACAACAGACCTAGCCAGCTTCCCTTTCGGCTGAATACAGAGGTGGTCTTCCCTTCTTCCCTCTGCAATGCTTGTAATTGGTTGACAATTTTAAAAGCATGGCACTAGGCAGGTGTTTGTTTTTTTTTTTAAAAGAGATTTGCAACTTTTTGCAAAATCATTCTCCTCAGTCTTTTTTCCTTTTGCTCTACCCTAGAACATCCATGAGAGAAAAGGATGGGTATCCATGGTCTGAGTGTTGGAGCTGTATGTTTTGCATCAAAGATGATCATTTATTTCAGGAGGTAGACCTGTTGTTGACAGAACATGTGCCAGATGCTGGTGGCCACCCCGCGACAACGTGACAGTCATCTGATGTCACCATGAGCTCACACACCTGCTCCAACGGCATGCAGAGCTGAGGGTTTTCCCTGATTGATGTGTGCAACTGCTTCACCAGGCTGCGTGGGTGAAGGATGTGGGCTGACCCCGGCAGCGCACCGACCTGAACTTCCCCCTGGCATTGCACAAGGAGAAGACAGACCGAGACTCATACCTGCCCACCCACACAGACAAACCAGCAGTTATAAAAATACATGACCTTAAAAACCAGGACACAAGCAAAGAGAGGGAAATGTCTCTCCATTTTTTCTTTTTCTTTCCTTTCTCACCAGCGCTGCAAGTAAGTCATGCATGAAAATACCAGCATAAAAGCAGAGGGCTGGCTTCAGCTCTGGTGGAGCCAGACTGACTCAAATCAAGTTACACACACAAACTAGGCTGGCCCATTGCCTTCACCACGTTTGCTACCACATTCCTATTATCACCCTCCTAGAAATTCACTCAGATATGTCTAACTCTCCACTTGTGTATTTAACTCCAAAAAGAAAAAAAAAAAAAAGAGGGGGAAAAAAAACAAACAACCTGTACTTCTGTCTGTATGAAAAGTACGGGTTGGGCTTAAGAAAGTATCTGGGTAGTACAGAAGGACTAACTTCTCAAGTCTACAAAAACAACGGCTTCTACCACATATGCTCACCTACCTCCTGAGAGGAAATTCACTGCTCAGAAACCTGATATTCTGCATGCTCTAATTAAGGAAAAAGGAAATAGCTTTCACAGTCTCTTGTGCAAGGGCCAACAAACACAAGTCAAACACTCACCTAAAACCATGAAAACACTTTGAAAAGAAGTAAAACAAACATTCTGCTAATTTCCCAGATGTATATCCAGAAATGTCTCTGATATAAAGGGCAGTGGGTAGGAAAGAGGAAAAGGAGAATTTAGTGGTGTGGGTGGGAGAGGTACCTTTATAATCCAGCCTTGACCCATTTTATTCATTTGTGATGGAGGGATTCAACTCTGAGCTGCTTTAGCAGTGCTACCAGGGCAACACAAAATGGACACTACCACATCTCAAAAAGCTACTTTCTGAGAAGCGTTATGGTTCTCTGGTCACACTTATTTCTGTAGCACCTATTAAATGCTTAGGTAAAGTTAGCAAGAGTCAAGGGATACAAAGCCCAGTAAGTCTCCATCTACCTCCTGAAGTTTCTGGAATAAAGTATCCATCCTGCAAGCATTTAGGAAACTCCCAAGACTTCTTTCACATTGAAAACACTTTCTGTCCATGGTGTAACATGTTATTCCACCTGCTTCCACCTAGTTTAGTGATGGTGATTATTCATCACATTTGTACCAAAAAGAAAAAAAAAGTGCTAACCAAAAATAACATTTACATACACATTTCCAGTTCCACTCAGCATCACAGTTAACTGCCTGAGTCTGGCCTCTTTGGGCTCAGCAGCAGCACTGAAAGAAGGCAGGTGAGCCCAGCAACCAGTTCTGAGATCAGAGATTGCAATCAAGGGTTGTTCACTAAACAAGCTAGCTAGCAGCTTTTTCCAAATCTCCAGATTGCTACGAGCACGCTTCAGTTTTAAAATGTAAACTCATTTTATTCTCTTTGAGCCAGCGAAACTGAAAAGGAGACACTCGCCAGGAAAGGCATTACTAGTCTAGAGACAAGACCTGAACGCTACCACACCTGATGCAGACACACAAAACTGATGCAAAGAGATGGCCATGCACTCTTACACAGCTTCTGTATAAGTGTCAGCTAAAGCAAGAGTAATTGAGATGCATCGGTGAGAATAAGAAATGTAACTCTTATCTGTTTTCTTCTGCCGACATCAGTTACGCACAAGACGCACTGTTCTTTAGATGTGGATGCTATACATGTTCTAGCCTCTTCCATCTTGTTTTGCAAAATATGAGACAGGTTCAAAAATAGAAAGTAAATGTTGGTTTCCTTTTCAAGTCTTTTTCATTTGTTGATCATTTACTGGGAACATACTAAACAATTCTGCTGAAATACATTGGTCTGAAAGGACTTTACAGCTACAGGCTGTATTACATACCAGGACAATGCAAAGCACTCTAAATCTTTACAGACTGCCTGTGAGCAATACCTTCAGAGAAGTTATAATATTTTTGTACCTTTGTGCATCCTACACCATCCACAGAAAAACAGTAATTATGTCTGATGTAAAAATTATGATGAGAATAAATCAATAAACATCCTATTAATACTAGTGATAAAACTCAATCTTTATATCGCACATTTTTATCCCTAGAACTCAAGGCACTTTGCTTATTGTCTTCATTTCAGAAATATAAGACCTGAGGAATTTTGAGACGGAGTTACTTTCTCTAGAGATTCTGGAGTCCTAGCACATGATGGGCAACAAAACTAGATACCTTGGGGTTTTCCTTCTTTTAATTTCCACCTACGCCTCCATGTATTTTGATGTGCCTCATTCAGCATTTAGCATATCACTGCTTCAAATCCTGGCTTTCCAGGAACACAACTGATTTTTCTCTGAACTCCCCTGCTTCCTGCGAGACCGAGCAACTACATGTACAAAAACACTTATAAGCTCAATTTGTACCAGAAAGGTCAGTCTCCCCTTGGCCCCACATGTACCACGAGAGTGCATATTTGGAAAAATGAGATGAAAAATTACTTGAAAACATGAGATACTGGCCTGTCTTTTGCTGGCACGGTAAAAATGTTACCTGCTACTGCTGTTTCTCCTCTTGGTCTGAGTCCCTTGATGTTGCTTTGAGTATTAAAAGCCCCCAGTAATGCCATGATTACAGCTACAAAACTAGTATTTTCTGAATAATTTTTGTTGTGCATCCATTCTTCCTCTTAGAAAGCAGCACCTTTACCTCTCACCCTCACCTGATCTACTAAACACAGCCTTAGCACCTACTATAGACAGCAAACAGGCCAAAAAAAATATGAAAAATCCAACCTAGCTAGAGCTACACATTTCAGGAAGAAAAAAAGCCCACATTGATCTACTCGGTGGCAGATAATATTAGTAGAAATGTCAGAGCCATCTTTTTTACCCCCACCTCCGTTTCGTCCTGAATACCTGGCACTGCCAGAACTACCTTTAACAGAGTGGAGATTTCCCTGCCAGCCACAGCTGTCAAAAACTCGCGCCACCCAGTCCAACACAGCTGGAGGGATTATAATGAAGTTGTAACTAACTCAAGCACGTTCAGCTACCAGCTACACACCTATTCATCGCAGAGGTACCTCTGCAAATGGAAAAGTTGTACGTCCCTGTACCAGGCCACCTGCAATCTGCCCGAAGGAAATAAGCAGCAGCATTCCCTACCCTCACAAAATAGGCCTGTAATTTGTAGCATGAGCTCCGTAACAGGGTCTTTACGCTATATTACATACCGTAACATCTTTTTCTTACCCTTAAGTCTCTCATGCCAGATAGCAACTCCCAAATTTTGAGGCCTCAATAGTTTGGCAGTATCCAGGGTAGGATGATCAAGCGGATGTAGTAACCACTCCCCACCAGCATGAACAACCTTTTCCGAAGCCAGGTGTTTTCCTTCACATGAAAAAATGTCATTGAGCTGAAGGGGAGCAAACACTGCAGTGTTTTCCCCTTGTGCCTAATAGCAGAAGGGTTTTCTGTAGTTGGGAATTCAAAACAAGGGGTCTGGGAAGCAGGAAATCTTTTAAAGCTCCACTGCCTATAAAGTTTGCTGAACTTCCACTTTCGAAATGAAATGTGAAGGCAACTTCCTCATCTATTCCTCCACTGGAAAAAAAAATAAAAAAAATCAACTAATTCAAGTTCCTGTGTAACCTAGTAGTTCACAAGTACACCTCTAAAGTTCCACTGTGCTTTTTCTGACAGTTAACATGAGAAATCACTTACAAGCTTCTTCAGACTCAGAAATGATAATCAGTTATTCAGACACAAAACTGCAGTTACTGATGGCGGGACAATAAACACCATGTAACTTTGTCTCGCTAAGCAAAAGCCAAACTGAATGGATGAAATAATTATCTGAAATAAATCAATCACATAGTCGGATTCCAGCTCATCTTCCTGTCCACGTCTCCACACACTCTCAACCCAGTAAATCTCACCTCTTAAGTAAACAAACACTTAAGTAAGTAGCAACTAAATTAGAAACTCCATGGAGTTGACAGATTATGATCTCATCGCATTTTTCTTTTTTTTTTTTTTTTTTTTTAAGCAGTTCCTTTTCAACCAAACTGAGTTTAATTCACGTGGAAAATTTAAGCAGAGAACATCTTGAACTCACACGAGGAAAGTTTCTCAGTCATGACTATGCTACTCTTTCAGTCTGTTTTTAATTCGACTTAAAGCAAGTTATTAACTTCATTTAAAGCAAGCACAGACACCTGGCAACAGTGGATGCAATAGTATTAAAAGGGGTACTATAACAAAAAAGCAAATATAAATGCATTTTAAAGAAAAAATCTCTTCTTTGGCAAAATGCAATGCATGAAGAGTTGAAGTTACAGCCATAAACTATCACTTTTTTTTTTTTTTCCTCAAAAGCAAAACCTTGTAATTAACTTTCAGGCAAATCAGCAACCTCTGCATTGCACAGTTTTCTGTCCTTGAGACGTTTATGGCAAAAATAAACCCCGTGAGGCCCCACAATGCAGAAACACCCAAGTGCAGGTGTGTCTATGGATATTTGTCTATTTTCTTTCAACATTTCCACCCTGTAGCTGCTTATCTAGACCTCCCTCTCCTTTCCACATTAATCTCTGTTTATTCTTGTGTGTGGCAGCAAAATAGGGAAGAACACTCACAGACTTGTGTTTATGGTCCTCTGGACCACTCCTAACAACTGCGCTTTGACTCAACAAATTTCAGGAAAAGTCAATGTTGAGAAGAAATGTGCAACTTCCCAGCCACACTGCTCTGGAAGGAAATGAGCTGTACTCTGTAGGGAAAGGGAAATTGCTTTGGAAGTCTAGACCGAACCCTTCCTTTTCCATCCCTCCTCCTGTTTCCTCCTTGAATATATTTAAGACAAAACAAAAGGAAGGTGGAGAATGAAAAGGAATCATTGGGCAGAGTTTCCATCTCTGTGTGTAATAAAAACACAACTGGATGTGGATTTAAACACCCGTGAAACATCAGCTAGAGGAAAGGGAGGAGAGGCACGGGACTACAGAAGTGCCTAAGAGACAAGGATGTCAGCAGCATCTGGTATAAGAAGATGGGAATCAGGAATGCGGTGAAAGGCAACACACTGCAGGCTGCCCCTCTGATCCTCCTAGAAGGTCAGATTTGCCTTTAAAATGCAGTAAGTAATGCAGTTATGGATCTAATTGCCTAGAACTGTGCCAGTGAAAGGAAAAAAACCTGCAAGGTATTTAGTAAACTTGCTCTGACTTAGGACTACCCTCGAACTGAAGACACAGTAAGAAAAGCAGCTGTGAAATAGGATCAGAACAGCAGAGAAGCTTGAAACAATCAAGTGAACTCAGGTGAATTTTAAAAGAAGCCCATAGAGAGTCTATGAACTGAGATGGAGGAGAGAAAGTTCAGACAGATTGACCAACATGGCCTGAATTTGGCAGGGAAGCCCAGCAATAAAAATAATGGGGGGAAAAAGTTGCCGGGGGGTGGAGGGATGGAGGGAGCGGGGCATAATACAGATATAATACCAGATAATACAAGACCAAGCTAAGAGACTTTTCCCAATTCAAAGACAAAAGAGGGACCAAGGGAATGGATGAAGAAGTTACTGGGTATTGAGGAAGAATGACCATGGCAAAAAAAAAATTAATCTGGCTGTAAATTTAAAAATGTTAAAGATTATGTCAGAGTAATCTTTAAATCAAATTGGCGGGAGGAGTGCCAAGGGAAGCAGTCCTAAGAGGGAGAAAGCAAGAAAATACATGTGCATGTGGGCATTTAAATGAAACTGCAGTATGAAATGTATGAAAAAATATGAAAAGTATGAAAATTCCTGCATAAATGAAAGGATATATTTTGTTTGAGTTTGTTTGGTTTCGATAAGGAGCAACAAAAGGGGAAACACTGTGAAACAAATCCACCGTAAACTGATTCTTTGTGCCCACCTTGTGAATTTTGCACATTCTGAGTACTCTTAATTCCTACTGCAGAAAGGAAGTCACTGCAGCTTATGTGACTTTCACCCCACCCCCAGTATAGGCAAAGGAAACCAGAGTTACATCAAGAGAGCAGCAGGGCTGAAAGATCACAACTTTCTATTACTCAGGGGCCGAGCTCAGGCCGTACCCTTGGTCTGCCTTCTCACAGAGATGCAAACCAATACACACCACAGCGCTCTCAGCGCCTTCTGTCCCACTCCCTAAAAAAAAAAAAAAAGAAAAAAAAAAATCAAAAGGGAACACTTTGAACCACCCTTTAGCCCCTGCTGGCACTCGTCTCCACACGGAGCAGGGGAAAGGAAAGGGAAGGAGCGATCGGACAACGCATCAGTCAGGAGCTCACAGGGAGGAGTGCTGCAAACGCCTGCTAAAGTCACACCGCTCATATCCTGAGATCATACTGGACTACAGCATGTGCCAGATCTTAATGTTAGGTTTATTAGTTGTCTTACCTTCCAGTTAAAAAAACAGAAAAAAAAAAAAATGGAAAAAGAAAAGAGGAGAAGAGGGTTTGGTTTGGTTTCTGACCAAGTGCAGGAAAGAAATTTTATTCCTTAAAGTAAATTCTCAGGAGTGGAAATGAAAGTGAGGATTGTATGTCTGAATCATCCTGTTAATTCTCTAAATCCCACAGCATGTGGGGTTCAGATAATGTTTTTGGCTAGGAAACTTTTTTTTAAAAAATAATTTATATTTATTTTTTTTAAAAAAGAAACAAGACAGGGAAAAAAAAAAAAAGGAAAAAAAAATGTGGTCTAGAGCTCCTCCCTCTCTAAATCACAGTTAGACCCAGAAAGACCTGTTTTGTTTTTAAACAAAGTTAGCAAATTGCCCTTAAGCTGGTCAATTCCAGTAATCAACATCAGAGTAATGACAGTCACTCAGATGGTTTCCCCTTTGCCAGACCAAAAATAACCATTCAGCTAAGTTCTTCCCAAAAGTGTTTATTTCAGCTAAAGTGGGTGCAGTTAGGTTGCAGGCACATCTTTCTTACAGTTGGAAAATGTACACCTCTATACATAACATTGTCGCAACATCCCTCTTCTCTATTCAGAGATACACTGGACTGATTATAGGTCCTAGGGAATGTGTCTTCAGAATAAGCATCTCCTCCCTTTCTTGTTAGGCACAGCAGCAAAAAATTAGTTTTATCTGATGCTGCCTGTCAATAAGAGCCTTTGTGCTGTTTACAGCATGTGCTGTTTACAGCATGCTTGGAAAAATACACTCCAGGAAAAATACCAATTTCTTCGTCAATCATGGAAACTTTAGCTGATTATAAGGACTAATAAACCAATATAAAGGTACCTTTTATATTTATTTGAACCAGATACAATGTTTAATCCTCCTAAAAAGCATAAAATCATCAAAATCACAATAAATTTTCCAGATGCCAAGACACTCCTAGTTAACCAACTTGGAAATGCCAAGTGGTAGCCACAACATTATACAAAGTACTTACGGAGCAGAGAGCCTGAAGCGCAGAGGCGGTATGAAGCTTGTTCTGCACAGTCCTTCCAAGGCACCCCCCATCACCAGGACACTGAGGACGTTGCTGAGAGCAAGGACCATAGAGCAATATTTGCCTCGAGATCTGGTAGAGAGTGATCCACCTGCATCTCCTAGCAGAAAAAAAAAAAAGACATTACCTATAAGAAATTTGAAAAATATGAATTTAGGAGCACTAAAAACATGTATTTCGCACCACCATAGCCACTCATGTCCCATCCCAGTCTTTCCAGTCTTGGAGAACAGGAGAACCACACTTAACACCTGTTTCATCCCGATCAGCACAAACCAGCCTTTTTCCCAGCAACTGGAGAGGCCCCCGGTGCCAAGTTTGGGGGCAGGAGAAAAACATGGAGTTCACAGTTATTTTATAACTATTTCATAACTTGTGAAAAAAATTATCTGAGCAAGTCTACTGGAACAACAACTTTAACTAAAAGGAGCAGATGAAAACAATTTTTCTGCCCATGGTCACTCAGCATGAGATAGTGGAAGGAAATGATGGTGAGTCATCTCAACATGGGATGGAGCAAAATCTGAAGGAGTACTGGATACAAAACCCAGGAGATAAAGGCCAGGGTAAGCTACTGGTGAATCCTGATGAAGTCACAACCAAAGGGAATTGATCTTTAATCCCCTTGACTCTGAAATATAACACATTTATTGAATTACACAGTATTACATGTGCTTTAAAAATGTAATAGGACACTAAACATTCTCATTTGTTACCATTCCTATTCTAAAAATGGAGAATGCAACCATGCAATTTTAATACAGATGAGTCAATATTGTAGCTGTTGTTGCGTGTATGTAGCTGCATTTGCATAGGCACATATGTATATCTACACACATAGTATAAGCCAGTTCATTATTAACACACAAACTGTATAAGGTTTGTTTCAGGCCTGAAAAAGGGCTGGTGCTTCCAAAATATATTTTTCTCTATTAGTTCATCTAATAAAAGACATTTCGTCTCTGCTTCTTATGGTGTTACACACACTACTTATACTCTAGTAGTATTTACATACATACAGCACACATTTAATCCCCCTTTCTTTTTTTTTTTAAGGTTTGACTTACATCAATGGACTGAAAATAATTACACAATGCCAACTAATAAAAATAAAGTACCCACGCTTAAAAAATACTGAGTAAAGGGCTCATCTTACTAATACACACAGCTTCCTTAACTGTACTTTTAAAATACCTATATATCTCCCTAAAAACAAAAGGGTACTATTTATGTTTTGTACATAAGCAAAGGATAAAGCCTTCACACTGCAGGTCTTTACAGCCCCATAATTTACACTCTGGTGTCATAAAAGAGCAATAAAATATGTTAGAGATAGCCATAAAACTGTGATCCAAGTTCAATCTTCAAAATCTCTGCTTCAGCTCGTCTGTTAGGGTCTGAGCAGGATTATTTACATTTGATCAGAGGCAAAGTCCACATGCGGTCCAGACTTTTCCAAAGTTCACCTGTTTTCTGATGTAGCCTCCCAGCTCAGGCTCACCCCTGTGTCTGGGAGGGGCTGGATATTTTGCTGCAAATGGTTTCATCAGAAGAGGCTTGCATCATTGAATCCAAAATGCTTCATCTGAAATATATGGAAATCTGGGGCAAGGCAAAGAAAGGGCAGGCTCTCACTGAACTTTCATGTGGATTCCTGGTAGGCTGTGGAGGACATGCATTTTGGGGTCTGGTCTTGCAGCAGAGTTTGCCCCAGCTGTCTGGATTTCCTTGCTTCCAGAACTTGCACCTTTGGGGTGTTCAACCATTATACCAACTAAAACCAAAATTTCCCCATCATTTCCAAAACATGGTAACCTGTGAAGCCTCAGAGCCTTAACCCTGAACAGACACAGCAAATCTGAGAGCAAGAACTGGAGACAGACCCCTGGATCTCCAACTCCTGCCTTACCATTTGGGCTGCCAGAGCCTACTAACCCCCAGTGCAGTCAGTGCCAGCCCCACAGTCACAGGTGACATCCCACCACCTCCATGGGAGGTGCTGCACCTGGCCCTGCAGCCCATGACCAAATTCCAACCACTTCGAGGCAGTCTCTGTAAAGGGAACATATTTGTTTTGGTTAGCTGGTTTTAAGTTTCAGGTCCAAATAATAAATGAAAAGCAAAATACCTCTTCAGCCCAATTCAGACTGAAAACAAAAGTTGAAAACAAACAAGCAAGGTATCACACTCACCAGAACACTTATTTCAACTTCTTCTCTACCAGAACAAAGTAAGAAAGAGGAAAAAGGGAACAGTCCTCTTTCGTAGTATGCTTCACCAATTAATCACTTACAACAAATTATGTTTAAAAGTTATTCGGGGCTTGAATCTATGCTCACTGCAGTCAGCTGTAGCTTTGCACTCTATCAGTGGGCTCTATATAAGAAGAGGAGACATTGTAGAAGATGTAGTGACCTATGACAATTCAACACACTATTACAGAAAACGCCAAGTTTAGATCTCATAGTAAGGTGTTTAGACCCAGTCCACAAGAAACACGGTGATTACACTTAATAAATAACTCACAATCAATTAGAGAATAGCTTTGATTCTGCTGTTAACTCACTGAACTGGAGCAAAGACATTTTCCTAACAAATACTGTAATGATTTATCAGTAAGGTATTACAATAAAGAAGTGGTTGTTAATACTCTAGAAAGTAAGCGTGGGAAAACGGCACACATTGTAACATAAAATACTAAGGCAAAAACTTGGATTTTGGTTGTCCTAATACTCATTTCTTTACTTGACCACAGAAAGCAGGCTACAAAATACTACCTTGTACAGTGAGAAATATTACAGTGATGTATACAACACAGAGGTGTGTAACAACTCAGTTACTCTTATGGCTTCTTTCTACAAAGAATAAATTTATTTTAACAATATTTTTT
This sequence comes from Numenius arquata, assembly GCF_964106895.1. Classification (NCBI taxonomy): domain Eukaryota; kingdom Metazoa; phylum Chordata; class Aves; order Charadriiformes; family Scolopacidae; genus Numenius; species Numenius arquata. Next base: position 67,331,552 of record NC_133579.1, on the reverse strand, counting down.
TGAACTCCACTTCCAGAAAAGTAGGCTTGTGTAACTTCTTTTAATTTATTTATTTCCATTAAGGTTACGAAAATGTAAACAGTCTAGCTAGAATTTCTTTGACTAGACAAACATCAGTGATGACCGGGAAATGGATTTCAGAAGGTTTTCCTGCAGGCTTCAGAGTAATGTGGTTTGGTTTTGTTTTTCAGGTGTAGGTTATACTCAGCTTGGAAAGCAGAAAGGTCAGTATTTCAGGATATTCAAGATTCCTGGAAACCTTTAAGAACCATAACATGTCAGGCCCTGATTTGGGAACGCACTTACCTGTTTAACTTCAAGCACAAGACCTCACATCTTTATTACACAAAACTTTAATCAAGCATTTAACTTTGAACATGTATTGAAGTGCTTTGCTGAATCAGGAAGGATCTGGACCTTTTTAAAGAGCAGCATTGTTAATTGACTGCAAAGATGTTACATCCTGCAACTGGGCTCCTAATGAGCCATGCCTGCTGGCAAGCAGCTCTGGTAGCACACAGCAGCCAGCTGGCCTTCTGCAGCAGGGCACGGGGACCACCGCATTACTCATGGGGTAACCACCCCTACAAATACCACAGCACAGGTTGCTGCTTGCTCCGAAAGTAACTGGTTCCTGTGCATAGCTGGCCATTAGCCACAATAAAATTAAAACAAACAAACAAACAAACAACAACAAAAAAAAAAAAAAACAAAAAAAAAACAAAACAAAAAAAACCCCACACCCTCTCCATTTTGGAGTCATCTATAAACTAATGCTAAAGCGATTTACTTAAGTGATAAGTTTATGGTGAAAGAATATACAAGGCAATAAAATGTCTTTTACAGCTGGTTAAGCACTGAAACAAAGCTGAGATATTTGATAACTGCAGAGGGGTTGCTGGTGAGAATATTCTAACACAGTGAGCATTGACATAATAAAAGCAGATAAAAAATTCAGACACCATGACTGTTTCCTTCATGTTGTTTCATCTTTCAGAGCTGTATGGAATTGCAGCCATCACTTGGCTCAGACTTTCTGCAGAAACTGATACCAAGGACGCGCTGCTTGGGTACAAACGAAACAAAGAGAAGTTTTGAAAAGCGTAGACCTGTTTGAGGCCAAGTAAGTAAATAATTGATCAAAGCCACATCCTTAGCAGAAAAGGAATGCTACAATTAGGAAACACATTTCCAAAGCAGTCACATTGGTATCTGCAGCAACCTGACTTTGAAAAGCTGAAGAGATCGCATTCAGCCATGATGCAGGCACGGGCAAATCATTTGACTTCAAAGAAGTTAAACCCACTACAGCAGTTCACTTAGGAATTCATCCTAAGTGTTCAATTACCCATTTTGTGCATGTAAATATTACTGTGCAACAGTACAGATATTATTCTGAGAAGTTGAACTGTCTGCTTAAGGAAAGACTGCTTCAATGTGTCAATAAAGACTTTGGTGTTGTTTATCAAGGGAACATTTGCTATTTCTAGACTGTGATTGTGTGAAATTCTTCTTTGTCATAGACAGTGCCTTAAAGTAAAAGAATCTCAAAATAACGCAGCTCCTTTAGGTTACTTCAGCTTAAAATCAAGCTTCCCACACCCCCCTCCTTGAATAATAAGCAAAAACATAGGAATTTAAGCAAACTTCTATATGATTTTTACTGTTGCAAAATCATTTTAAAGTTATTATTCCTACCCCTTCTTCCCAAAACTCTTCATACAACTTTCTCAGGTCAGATATTTTACTACATGCACCCTCTGTGCTCTCTCTCCATACACTGCACTCTGCTTTTGTACAACATAAAACAACATGGGCCCCCACTTTCAGCTGGAACTTTTATATAGAGTTGTCATACAAATGAAAGAAAATATTTTAGCAGTTTAAGCAGATTATTGTTCCTTCTGCCCCAGCTAACATTCCTGCTTACTTTGGATAGGTAATTAGTCTATAGTCTCTGGTTACAAATTCTTACACAACTTAAATAAAATGCAAAGGATAGTTTAAAAAAAAAATAGTTTGGGCATGTATTGTGTGAAAATACTTTTCCAAACTGTTCTGAAAACGATGGGTCAAATTCTGGAGTCGCTATTACTAATAATTTTTAAGATACCTCTGCTGCACAAGGTAGCTTCAACCCTTTCAGCTGTACATTAGTCAGACTTCAGCACAAACTGTACAATTTTGACATGCTTTGTGTTACCTTAATTGTGACATCTTGAATATAGAATAATTAATTTTGTGTCTGACAAATACTCGTAGAAATTCACAACTAATGGGAGACATCAGAAGACTCGTATTTGACATGGTTTTCTTTTGTCCTTTTTGAGGATGGAGTTATTTTGGGTGCATTGGCAGAATCTCTTAAGTAACATATGACAAAGTGCTATATGTTCGCTTAGTATCACTTTATTTAAAACTGTAAATAAAGTTTTCTATTCTTCTTGATGATTTTCAATAATATTTTACTCTATAGAAGAATGGCATAGCTTTCTGGTTCTTCAACCATTTGCAGTGTCCTGTAAATGACATCATCTGAAGGATGGAAAGAGTGTCAGCTCTTCTATCACCACACTATTTGGATTCCTACTCACACATTCAAACAAATTTTGAGAGATTGAGTTGAAACCAAGCCTGAGTACTTGTGGTTTTCTTAGCACACAACCAACTTCCCAGACTTTCAGTTTGCGAAAGTCATCGGAACATTAATAATTCTTCTCCCTTGAACCACAGATACTCCTTTCCCATTTATTTGCCTTCCTGTAAACACATTTTTTGCTTCAACACAAAACAGTTGCATCCTACACATCTAATCAGCATGACCACAATACTTCAAACCTGCCTTGAATCAAAACTATAGTGTCCAAACTATTCCTATATGCAGTTACCACAAGTATGTACCCACAGGAGTTTCTTTGCCTTTTTAAGTTGCAGTAGGAAAGCCTGCATTTTTCACACATCCTTTCTACTTGGCAATGAATAATTCATTGCTACAAATTTAACCTTCAAAGATACCTAATACCTAAGACTTTGAAACAACAGGCACGGATGAGGCATAATGGAAGTAGCTCATTCTGGCATGACAATGTTTACATCATGGCCCCATTTAAACAGGGCACCCAGGTTTAACATGCTCCCCTTCTTCCTCTGCCCAGGAGAATCCAAATCTGGTGTAGCATGTCCGATTCAAGCATGTTTAAAAGCATCTGCTCTTTTTTCTGTTTGCTTGGCTTAGGCTACAGATAAATTCTTCCCAGCTTGATGCTTTGCCTGTCCTTCTCTACTCACCTCCTTTCTTACAGGCTGTTTTTCCCTCCCTGAGGCTCCAGTGGGTTTTGTGCACAGGGCTGCAGACATACATGGATTTAAACACAGAAGTACTTGGGGGTGGAGGGAGTGTCACAAAGAGATGATTGTAAAGATACCAGTACTTCAAGCAAGACTTTTTTGTGCCCATTTTTTTTCCCCCCTCCAGTGGACCCTGTAAAACAAGTGTCCCCTTTCTCCCTCACCCAGTCTGTTCCTGTGCTGCTCTCGCTCTTGACGTTACTGCAAGTCTCATGACTCAAAGACGCAGTTCCCAAAGAGAAATGCTCAAGTGAGAATGTCATGACCAGTTGACCACAAATGCTACCATTATTCATCACTAGGCTGAGTTATTCCTGCCCACCATGGATCACATCATTATGCAAAGGCATGAGCTAAGAATATGGGGAAAGTCTGGCAAACGGCCCCTTTAAGAAGCATGCCACATTTCACCGATTCATTTAATCAACAAAGCATGTCTATCAAGGTGATCTTTACACATTTCAAGTACTTTAATGGTAAAAGGAGTCTAGGTGTTTATTTCTAAACTTCAGTGCCCACGTTTCCCTGACTTACATTTTCAAAAAAGAGGACTAGATATTATAACACAACAACAACATGAAAAAAGAGATTCGGCTCTGTTTTTTCCATAGCTTCATTCACCACTGCGGTCATTTCCCTTGGCAGTGACATTTTAAAAGCTGCAAGAAAAGACCAGAAACAAGGTTGACTTTCAGATATTTTTTTTTATTATTATTTTTAAACTTGAATGTTGTCGACTTCATGTTTGAAGGGAATATTTAATCTTTGTCAGCCCATTACCTTTTTCTAGGATCTATGCAGGGAAGTAAGTTTATAATTCAGAAAAAAAATATGCACTAACAAAATACACCAAGAAAAACCTCCCCTCAAGGGAAGACTTTAATTAGAGAGGAGACTAATCAAAGAGAAAATGACAGCAACTCATTTTCAGGGCACCACCACATGAAGACCCGGTTAGCAATTACACATGTACACGACAATAAGCCATGCGCAGCTTGAATATGCTGAAGCTGGACCCACACGGTATCGCAGCTCAGTGATTTCATGGCGATGATCTCACCCTGCTGCCCGAGATCACGTAGCAGGGGTGGATAATTGTGGTCAGCTTTGGCACACATGCACAACTGGGAATCTTGCAGGACTGTCATCATCCTAATATTATCATTACTGACAAAACTGAGGGCAAGCAGAGGAGACACGAAGGAGTACAGGAAGGTGCAAAGATGCCACAGCTCAAGATGTGTCTGTGCTGCACCCATCTGAGCAGCATCAGAGGATGCTGAGATAAAGCAGTTACATGCACCTGGTTTCTCACAGAAGTACAGGATTTGAAATGAAGCCACCAGGGACCCCAGTCATGAGGACCACCTTGCACCTAACTTCAAACTGACCAAGCACAGAGCCTCCTGAAAACATCAGTTTGCTTTGCTGAGGAACAGCACAAGCTTTGCTCCACCTGTTTCTGCCTCCACAGCCTGTGTCCTTGACATGTCCCCCACGAGAAGAGGCATGGAGCAGGGATGCTGCAGGGAAACATGCAGCAGGGAGGCAGAAGCAGCCACAGTGCTGCTTCCCAGCCAGCTCAAGGCTTCACCTTGCACTGGTGCTCAATTTCTCCTCGGCAAGTTGTTAAATAACCGCCTGACCACAGCCAGCCCCTCTCTGGAGCCAAGTCTAAGTGTGTTATTGCACATTTATGCAAGGCAGGTCCCAGATTTGAAAGTATTTATACATAATAAAAGGTATCTGAAATTTACAGCACTTTGAAATTAAGTGCATATGGTTTCAGATAAGTACCAACTCCCAAAGAAATGCCTTAATGGTTAAAATATTTTGACACTATGGCACACTGCCCACAGGCCCCACAGGTTGCTTGGAAAGCAGGAGGAGAAACAAATGTGCAGCAAAGATTTTGCTAATATATCCATCTTACCTACCAGCTAGTCGGTTTGATTCAGCGACCACAGGAAAGGGATAGTGGAAGGTCCGGAGAGGGAGAAGTGCCTTTAAAGCTGCACTGATTTGGTGCATTATCCACGGTTTGTGTTGTGCTTGGATTTCTGGTCCTTTAGCCGCACTACCCTTTTGCTGGTTAAACTCAGCAATGTCCACGGCAAGGAAACCAGTCCTCTTTATGGCAGCTGTAAATGTGATTTGCCACCTTCATCTGAAGGCAGTGCTCGGGGAGCTCTCCTGACTGCACTGCGTCCCTCAGTGTGTGCTGAGGGAGGGGGCAGAGCAGAGGGCAGGGGGGGTCAGAAAGCAGTAGCCGCTCTCCCTAACTTGGGCACAGAAGAAATGAACAATTGTGCACACCGTGAAGGCAGGCTGCCTACACAGCACGCCTGGAAATTAATGTTTTAGAATGGCAAAAGGCCACACTGTTATGAGGTTGTGGAAAGGCCACCCGCAGGTCTAATAAATAAGGGACTTAGGGAGAGATGGAAGAAGTTGCTTATGCCAAAGGAAAGGAAAAATGTGTTTTGGAGGAAAAAACCAAAAAACAAAACACCACCAACAAAAAAACCACTCCTCTCTCCTCTCATCCCACTTCCCTTTGGCGCTCCTATTCTGCTGTGAAGAAAAAGCCTCACATTCGGTAATCCTGCTATTAGATTCCTAGCAGGAAGGGAAGGACAAGTATAGGGGAATTCCATTTACCCTAAAGGTTGGATTTTGTTTTATTCCTTTTCTCTTTAGCTTGATTTTTTTTTTTTTTTTTTTGCTAAGGCTTTGAACTTTTTTCTTTTTTCTTTTTTTTTTTTTTTTTTTTTTTAAAATAAGTGTTGCAGGAAAAACTACAGAAATCATGTCCAAGTTTAATGTGTATGTCAGAGCTCTCCACCCCTGTGCTTCACACCCTGCTCCTTTGGCGCACACCTTGCTCACCCAGATCTCCATACCGCCCTGCTGAGACCCAGGGTGAGGGAATAAGAAATGACCCAAACACTTCCCACTCATATTGCAGCGATTATTCCATTATTCTGAGAACAAAAAAACAGTGTTATCAAAATACAGCAAAACAGTAATATTTGGGAGTGGGGCAAACCAGCTAAATTTTCACACTTTATTGGCCATTTTCACTCCCTGTACAATTTGTTTCCTGCTCCCTTCTCCCGCAAGCCACCATTCTTCATCTCGCTCCCTCCGTCTTAGGAGAGCTTGCAAAAGACCCGAGGGCAGCACAGGGCAGATGCCAGCGCGCGACCTCTATCCATCCGTAGCCAGCCATGATGTGTGAATGAGGTTTGGTGCCGGTTTCCATGGCAATGCAACCACGCAGTAAGTGCATGCCTCGCATAGGGATTTTTTTTCTTTTTCCATGGAGGTACACAAAACAATAGAGCTAAGCTTAGGACATATATCTAAGCTTAAGGCGCATAAGGAGTTACCACCACCACAGAAAAATGCTCTGCCTTTATAAGTGTTTTCCCATGCCTATCTTTTCTCCTGCAGCAATATGTCCTTTCTAAGCAAGGACTGAAGAGCACCAGTTTCAATAGCTCATACATATATGTGGGTGTACAGAGTATGGTTGTACACACATGCAGACAAGAGAGACCACGCCATCTATATATGGTCAAACAGTATTCCCAGTGACCCCTCTCTGCCCTCTTATGTCTGAGAGAGTTTCTTAAGGGCTTTCCTCAGAACCACAAAGCCGGAGCTTTAATTCCTGACCTATTTCCAAAGCTCAGTGAAAGCCAGCACAGATGTATGTTCACCACAGAAACATCCTGTGATTTTGTAAAGCAATTTAAAAATAAAAAGTAAAAAAAAAAAATCTGAACTTGCAAGACTAAGCACTCTGAAAACTCTTATACCAAAAATGTCATTAGGAAAAAAATATAGTTGGTGTTTCTTTCAATGTTTTCCTTTTTAAAAGAAAGTTATTTTCATTAGATGAAAGCGTTTAATGGTTTGAATGAAAATCTAAAGGTTTCAAAACTCCAGCATGGGTGTAGCATCTGATAGCTAACTGTTTCCTAAGCTCATGGAAGGGCAGAAAACCCACATTGCACAGGACATCCCTCACCTCCACCACCTTCCTGCTTCACTCCTGTTGAGAGCTAACCATGCTCCTCAAGCAGGCGAGAAGGCACAGCTGCTCTCAATGGGGCTCGAGACATCCCTTGGAGACAAGCATGGGTTTCTAAATTTAGGGCATGCAGTATTTTGTGCAAAAGCTTGAGATACTGCACGCTGCACAGCAAGATGCCGTTCTTTAAGTCCCATTTTTGGGCTGGCCATTGACATTTTTTTTTGAGTCATAAGAAAAATTTACCTGTCCTGTCAATATTGGTCTATAAAGACCCTTTGGCAGAGCTGAATACCTTACTCAACCCTGCAACTAACAAACACACTTTTCAGGGCTTTTTAGCACTCTCATATAACTGTCTTCCACAAACACCAGACATCAAAGACTAATGTTGCCTGACGAGCCATAATTGACACAATGGCAATCAAATATCTCATATCATCATATAATCTTTTTTTAAGCAGCGTGGCAACCTTTCCAGCTATTCACACTTCCTTTAAACATTTCACTTTAAATGCAATGAAACGAACTTTAAAATTGGCAGTTTAGTATAATGAAGCATTTGCAAGAGCTGTAATGTCTTTTTCTCATATTGCTCCTAATCGGCACCCGTAATTTGCACTTAATTCAGATTATCAACATACCACTACCACAAAGGAGAGAAAATTGCATCATTTGAATGTAAAAGAAAAGATTAAAAATGCTGCTTAAAAACTAGCAGGTGAAATATGAACACACAAGGTAAAATAATCAGTAAACTTTCACACCTGGGATGAGAAAGTAGACATGAATGTATGGGAAAGTTTCCAAAAACCTTCCCCTCTTCATTTCACATGTGGAAGAGCGTGCAAAACCCCAGAGAAACATTCCCACTTTGGGGCCGGGGGGGGGGGGCGGGGGGGAATAGTAAACCACATGCTTTCCATAAATAGCGCTCTCCTGCCTTAAATAAACCGTGTGCACTCAGCCTGCAACTATGTTACAGCTTAAATATTTTGCTAACCTTATGCCGGATTCTCAGGAAAGCAATAAAGTGACACTGGAAAGCAACTGCCCCCAACCAAGTTACATGCCCCTGTGCTTAAAAGGCAGCTTTTCATCTGTTTAGAAAAAGGGGTGCCCTCGCTAGTAATGCAGCCCAATTCACCCGAGGTCGTCTGGAATGGCTCGGCTCAAAGGTCCCACTATTTATCCACAGCTAAGGAACGGCCCGGCCATGCTGCCGTTATAACGAAGCTGGCTTACCCCCGCGCCAGGGAAAGAAAGACAACAGCATCAAAAGAAACAGTCTTGCTGCGGCTTCTAAATGAGAAATCATCTGAGCAAGCCACCATCTGAGGAAGGAGGAGGAGGTTTCTTTGGACACATTATACTATTTTGTTAATTAAGGCACATATCAGAAACAATTTGAGTGCAAAGACACAACTTGGCTGAAAAGAGAGAAAGGAGGAAAAAAAAGAAAAAAAAAGGTGGACATCTTCCATTACTTTGCATTGCCTCACGATACCCGCAGCCACAGGGCAATGGCCCCCACCCAGTACTCCCCTAACTCAGACCCCCAAAAGCAAGTGAATTAGCACTTTGTATGTATGGACAGGCCATACTAGAGCCTATATATATAGATACACACATACACACACATATATATCCTCCTCCACCCCCCAAATTAACAAAACATCAGGCTTGCTTTTAAAATCTGGGTAATGAGGATATTATAAGGGCAGCTACACTGAGTTTTACCATTCAGTATATGAATTCTGGGTTGCAAAGAGCAGAGCGGGGGCACTGCAGTGTAAAAAGGCAGAAGCATAGATTATCGGATAGGTCACCAAAAAAAAAAAAAAAAAAGGAAAAAGAAACGACCTCTGAATGACTAAATTAAAATAGTGGAAATTGTCATCTTCAGATCTGTCTGACTTCAGATAGTCACAGCTATCAACTTGCTTAAAAATTGTGTCATTTAAAATAATTCTCTCAACTCCTTATTTGTATTGGAGGAAGGTTCAGCCATAAATCCTACTTGCAGGATTTTCCTCCCCCAAAAATTAGTCCAGGTACAAGGGAGCAGAACAGAGCTGGCAGATCTTTAAGGATCCTTTCCATAGAGAACAAGAGCTCTCAATGCCCAGGTGTAAGAAATTAGGAAAGAAAGGCAAGAGACCAGCATGGCTGAGTCCAGACTTGCTGGTCAAACCAAAGGGCAAGAAGGAAAAGCATGGGCAGTGGAAGCAGGGACAGGTATCCGGGGAAGAATATAGGGACACTGCCTGGTTGCGTAGGGATTGGGTCAGGAAGGACACAGTGCAGCTGGAGCTGAACTTGACAAGGGACACAAAAAATAATGAGAAGGGGTTCTACAGGTATGTCAGCCAGAAAAGGAAGGTCAAAGAAAGCACAGTCCCCCTGATGAGTAAGACTGGGGGTAACACTAAGACTACCGGTAACAACAGATGAAAAGGCTGAGGTACTCAACAACTTTTTGCCTCAGTCTTCTCTGGCAACCTCTCTCCCCACAGCTCTTGAGTGGATGGACTCCAAGACAGGGACTGGGGGAGCAAAGTCCCTCCCATTGAAAGAGAAGATCAGGTTCATGACCACCTGAGAAAGTCTATGCGACCTGACAAGATACATCCCAGAGTCCTGAGGGAATTGGCTAGGTAGTTGCCAAGCCACTCTCCATGATATTTAAAAAGTCATGGCAGTCAGGAGACTTTTTCCAGTGACTGGAAAAAGGGAAGCATTGCACTCATTTCTAAAAAGGGTAGAAAGGAGGACCCTGGGAACTACCAGTCTGTCAGCTTCACCTCTGTGCCTGGGAAGATCATGGAAGAGATCCTCCTAGAAGCTATGCTAAGGCACATGGGGGACAGGGAGGTGAATCGAGACAGCCAGCACGACTTCACCAAGGGCAAGTCCTGCCTGATGAACATAGTGGCCTTCTGTGATGGAGTGACTACTTCAGCGGACAAGAGAAGAGCTACAGATGCCATCTATCTGGACTTCTGTAAGCCCTTTGACACAGGCCCCCACATCCTTCTCTCTAAATTGGAGAGTTATGGATTTGATGGGTGGACTGTTTGGTGGATGATGAACTGGTTGGATGGTCACATCCAGAGGGTAGTAACCAACAGCTCAATGTCCAGATGGAGGTTGGTGACAAGTGGTATCCCTCAGGGGTCCGTACTGGGACCAGTACTGTTTAATATCTTCATCAATGACATAGACAGTGGGATAGAGTGCACCCTCAGCAAGTTCGTGGATGACATCAAGTTGAGTGGTGCAGTTCACATATGCCTGATGGACGGGATGCCATCCAGAGGGACCTGGATAAGCTTGAGAAGTGTGCCCACATAAACATCATGAGGTTCCACAAGGCCAAGTGCAATGTCTTGCACCTGGGTCGGTGCAACCCCTCATATTAGTACAGACTGGGGATGAAGGGATTGAGAGCAGCCCTGCAGAGGAGGACTTGGGGACACTGGTGGGTGAAAAGCTGGACATGAGCTGACAATGTGGGCTTGCAGCCCAGAAGGCCAACCATATCCTGGGCTGCATCAAAAGAAGCGTGGCCAGCAGGTCGAGGGAGGTGATTTTGCCCCTCTACTCTGCTCTTGTGAGACCCCACATGGAGTACTGCATCCAGCTCTGGATTCCTCAGTACAGGAAGAACATGGACCTGTTCGAGCAGCTCCAGAGGAGGGCTACGAGGATGATCAGAGGGCTGGAGCACCTCTCCTGTGAAGAGAGGTTGAGAGAGTTGGGGTTATTCAGCCTGGAGAAGGGAAGGCTCTGAGGAGACCTTATTGCAGCTTTTCAGTACTTAAAAGGGGGCTTGTAAGAAAAATGGGGATAAACTTTCTAGCAGGGCCTGTTGCAATAGGATAAGGGGTAATGGCTTTAAACTAAAAGAGGGTAGATTTATACTAGGAAGGAAGGAAGAATTTTTTCACTATGAGAGTGGTGAAATACAGGAACAGGTTGCCCAGAGAGGTGGTAGGTGCCTCATTCCTGGAAACATTCAAGGTCAGGTTGGATGGGGCTCTGAGCAACCTGATGTAGCTCAAGATATTCCTGCTCATTGCAGGGGGATTTGACTAGATGACCTTTAAAGGTCCCTTCCAAGCCAAACTATTCTAATGATTCTATGAAGTAGGGTCACATACGATGTCACTCCCGTGTACCTTCTTCACCAGTATCCCTCCCAAAAAGACATGAATGAAATTTAAAATGTCACCTAATAATATAGCTATTTGGCGTCAACACCAGGAATGCGTGGACTTTGCCAGAGCTGACTGTGATCTGAGCTCATTCTTCGCATTTCCAGCCAGAGGTCTACACTGGTACCTGCCGTGGCTGCACAAATCTTGCCCAAAGGAAAAGACATTCCTGGGTTCCTCTTGCAAAGGCTCCGGTTGCCTCCTGTGAAATGACCTGAGTCTTCCTTTAAAAAAAAAAAAAACCACCAAAATCAATGTTTTGCTGTGCTCTTGATGCATGTTGCTAAGACCAAGACCCAAACACAGACCCAGAAGGGCACACTGCAAGTCAAATTTTTCGTACATGTTAATTACACTTTACAAAAAATGAAAGTCAAGTTAATAAGCTCAGTTCATAAAAAATTATTAAGAAATGACATTTTTGTACAGAAGAGCAGGGGACTTAGCCTTCAGAGGGCTGATCAGAAAAATATATTACATACAGGAGTCACCTATAGTCCTCTAGCCAGGAAAGAGGAGGGAGCAAAAGGGGCAGGGTATGGAGAAAGGAACAAGGGATTTTGTTTAATAAAAACTTTTCAAAGAGAAGCATTTCTCATTAAGCAAGTCCCTCTACACCAGAGCAGCAGATTCAAAAGGTTTTCTCCCATGTGGTGTTTTTCAAGACCACTGAACACATGCAACTCCACAGACGCAGGAAGCAGAAGAAAACTATTTCAAGCAGCAAAGCTGGGAAGGCAGACAATAGTTGCCACCTCCAGATAGTGAGAAAGCGTGCTTTCCCTAGGGACCCGTGGCCACCCATATTTAATGCGGATAAGCGAGAACATGCTCCGCTCTGGCCAATACCAGACCCACTACTGCAGCTGCTCGCCTGAAGTGCTGGGTGGCCCTTCACTTCAGCCTCCCTGAATGCTTTTAAATGGAAAACATGAGCGCAGAGATCTGGGTGGTGTTCCGAATACAGTGGCCTGAAAAGGAGGGGGAGGTGGGATTGTCCCCTGCCAAACACTGAATCACAGCCCCATGCCAGGGAATCCCATGCAGAGCCCACGCAGAGCACTCTACACTGAGGTGCAGAGCTGAGCTGGGCTGTACCTCGAGGAAACGCCACCCTGAACCTCCCAGTAACACCACCAAAATTACCCGAGCGTAACACATGCTTTAGCTAGACCTTTCTTACATCATGTTTTGGCTATCTCGTATATGACACTAGCATTTTCAGTAAGTTGAGAGCATGAGAAAGGCACTGCATGCCAGGGCTGGCTCTACACCCTCTTCCTCACCCCATCATCATAGCCTCATGCCCAGGGTTACACTTCACAGCTACCCACCTGTCCCTTGGAGGTGGCTGTGGTTCTAATTCCTCATGCTAAATTTACCTCTGAATGTGCAGTGGGGAGTATTAACACATTATTTGGTCTATGATTAAAACAGGATATTTCTCCCTCCTCCCCACCCCCCCCCAAAATGGTGTGAAAGGGAAATTATAAACCTACATCCAGAAGAATATAATTTCCAAGTTAGACACCTTCTGTTTTAAAAAAACCCTACAAGGTTCTAATTTATTAATGAATAACTGCTGTCTTTGTAATTTTGCTGTACTTATTCCATTACTGTCTGACACTTCCTATTGTCACTGCTTGAATTTTTAAACACTTCCGCATGACTAGTGCTGATCTCCACATTTCATGGAGGGCTGGTAATAAAAGGAGAGACACACATGGGTGTATAAGAACGATTATAGCTAAACACGTGCTCTAAAGCTCACTCTTAACATCTCTCAATTTCTAGCATTTCTCCCGTCTTCCTATCTCACAGCTTCTGAAAGGAGAACAAAAATTGAAATAAATAAATTTTGTTGTTCTCCCTTTGTTTTGGACTTGAGCTGGATTTATTCCTGATCAAGAGAGAGAGCGCTCCTCAAAGCAAAAGGTGTCCCAACACGGGACGCAAAGACGCAGGACTCTTGTGTGAAACAAATGCTGGCAAGAAAACGGCAAGCTTTGTATCTTGATTTTCTTTCATAAAATCTTGTAGAACTGGTACAACAAGCTATTGTGAACAGCTGCTTTAAGGATATAACCTCGCAATAAACAATCTCTGATTTACACACAGGACTACATACCCCTAGACAGTCTTTTATTTGTTTACTCCCAAGGATTTCAACACCTCTTTTACCCTGATTCTCTGAAACACAGATTTTCAGCAGATCTTATGCATTTGAAAGCACTGTTAAAGGGCCTTTTTAAATCCATGTTTTCTTAAAATCCTACTATCCACCCCTTGAAAGAACAGCCAATTATACGCTGTAGCATTATATATTTCACTGGCACAAGAACCAAGCATATTGGCTGTACAATCAAGCTTCACCCATCTTACTCCCCAGCAGAAACCTCTACCACCCCTTCTTCCACACAGAACAAATGCCCTCACAGCCTTTACATGGCACAAGCGGGTATACCCATCCCACGCAGCACTCACACCCGGGTTGTTGCTGACTTCTAGCTGCCGCAAATAAATCGAGCTGGACTTCTGTGTGGCTTGAAGCTATGCCGCAGCACACCGACTGCTGTTGTAAGCAAAAATGGCCCTGAAAATGTTAGGAAGAAGCAGAAACTTGGCATGAATAGCTCAGTGATCATTTTGGAAGTGGGGTAAAAACACTGTGATGGCTGAAAACAGTGAGCTGCAACAGCCTACCAGGTCAATACCAGCATTACACATGTTCAGTACAAGGTATTTATTTACGGGGTTTTACACTATGTTGAGATTTTGCCTTTTGTTTTAGAGCATAATGCAACTCTTCACTAGGGCTCCCATGTTTGGAAAGCATTTCCACACCTTCACACCACTCCTTTGGGCAGGGGACCCTATTCCAGAACTTCCTTACATCCCCTTTTTTGCTTCTTTCCTCCCTTCAGGTTGCACAGGATTCCTTCCTCCTCCCAACCGCTGCAGCTCTTGGTCCTGCCTTCATGCTCCCCTTTCCTCTGCTCCCCTGAACATCTCTGCGGAGGGGTCCCTGACTCCTCATACCTTTTCATGCCCTCTGTCGCTTTCCTGTCCCACCTCCCTGGCAGCAGCAGCACCACTCCTAATTATGATGAGCGAGCTCCCTTTCCCCTCCCCAGGAATGACACTGGCTCTCCACTTCCCCCCAGGTCTGCTGCACCGGGTCTGTTTCCTATCCCCAGCCTAGGTACCTATTACTGGAATATGTAATTACACACACCCCTGCCTTAAAAATACCTTAAATGCATAAATGTGAGGAGAGGGTGGGGAGTGCACAAGAGTCCCCCCTTCTTTTCTTAAAATACTGTGAAATTTGCATTTCCACTCTAAAAAAAACCACCATGGTAAACAGGGACCCTGACTGCTGCTTAATAACACTCATTTTGTGCAAGCAATAGGCATTTTTCACCATCTCATTCCAACAGCAGTTTCTCCATGCAGTACGTGCACTGTGGACACCTACCTACAGATAGGGCTAGTTACATGTAACTCGTACCTCATGGTTCTACTGGCAGCAAGGACATACACCCAAGATTTCCTTGTGTCCCAGCTACCACTGACCTCTAACTCTGGTACGGTGATTTACAGTAGCTCGGCTGTCCCAGTAACACCAGTGCCTGCCTCAGTGCTAGACAGAACGCTGTTGCTCCCATGCTACTGGTTCCTCAGATGCAATGTCCCAGGCACCCCCAGATGTCACCATGAACAAAGCATTCTTCCTGTGAGAAACCACATTTCTATCTGAACCTGTCACTTCTCCCATTGCCAACCAAAAATGCAGCTGAATCAGCACAGCTCATTACACTGGACACCAGCAAGCAGAGTAGGTATGAACCCAGCTCAGCCAGACTCATAGCTGGGTAACCACAACACATGAGATGTCCGAGGTCAGGAATTTGTAGCTAACAGTGATCAAATAAAGTTGAAGTTTCTATCTTATTGGCCACGGCCACTCACCAGAGGTTCCTTAATACCCAACAGCATTCAACCTGGGAAGCCTGTAATGCCTTTAAGGATTTGCAAGTAGCTCTTGCACTTGATCTGTCGTGTGGGGAAATGCGGTGCTTTATAATGGTCCCTCATATTCAGGTAAAAGGAGCTCAGCTTATTTTGTATTTCTCTCTGTCTTAGCAGATAAAAAGGACCTGCATTATAGTACCTCTGCTTTAAACAGAATGAAAAGAGTTAGTAGCAAACATTACTCCTAATCAGTCAGAGGCACACCGAGAGAGCTTGCTGATGTCTGAAAGTGCTGATAGACTGTCCTGGTTTCAACTGGGTTAGAGTCAACTTTCTTCCTAGTAGCTGCTTTGGTTTGGATTTAGTATGAGAATAATGTTGACAACACATACGGGCTTAGTTGTTGGCTGAGTAATGTTTACATTATTCAAGGACATTTTCAGGTTCCCATAGAGGCTGAGAGGGAGCAGTGACAGGACAAGCTGGCCAAAGGAATATTCCGTACCATAGACATCATGCTGAGTATATAAATGAGGGCTGACCAAGGGGCACCGATTGGGATGAGCTGGGTGATCAATCACCCAGTGGTGAGAGCAATTGTATTCCACCACTTTATTTTGTATATTCTTTTAACATTATTATTTTTTTCCTCTTCCATTGCTGTTCTATTAAGTTGTCTTTATCTCAGCTCACAAGGGGTTTTTTTTCCTCCTTTTTCTACCTCTTCTCCCTACCCTATGGGGGTGGCGGGAAGCGAGTGAACAGCTGTACGGTCCTAGTTGCTGGCTGGGGTTAAATCACAACAGACTTGCAGGGCACACTGGCTTCAAAGAGAATGGCCAGCAGCAGGCTAAAAGACATTGCTCGGTTGTTTGCATAATAATTTAAGAGCAATCCCAATGCAAAAACAGTTCATAAGAAATAAAGAAGATACGCACCCCAAACCCAAACTCTTATTCCATCCACTTGGCAACTAACCCTTACTTGGCAAAAGAGTAGGTGGCATTTCTAAACGTTCAGTACTGCACATAACCCAAAGCTGTCCAATTTTAATGCAAATGGCATATACACCGGCAATTTCACAGTAGACCTAAAGCTATGTCTACCTTGCATATGCACACCTATTTACATGAATTGTTACAAAAAGAAATTCAAACCATCATGAGACCTGATTGTTCTTGTGATTTCCCTTCAACATTAATGGAACGCCTGCAAGCAAACAATGTTCTCCTCACCTTGAAATGACAAGGAAAGTGAATATGCAGGACAGGCTTTGAGGGCTATACACAGCTTTTAAGGTTCAATCTGGACCTCCTAAAGCAAAGTTTTCTAAACTCACAGTCCCTCAGATCTCATCTACTGAGCTCTTTCAAATACATGACAAAGTCTAAAATGTACTACTACTCGCACTACAAAGAAAGAAATACACCCACATCCTCCAGGCAATGCTTTGAAAATGTATTCCTTCATGCCTTTATATTTAAATAATGACATTTGTCAAAAACTTACAATGATTGCATTTAAGACCTTTTAATTTGCTTTAGGTAACTAGATCACACTACTGGTGATATCTTTACCCTTCCCTAAGTAAACTGTCAAAAAGGACAGAAACCCCTGAAAGTCATGAGGTAACATTATCTACTTGTCCGGGGGTGAAATGGGAGATCTTCTGATCTTGCCTCTTGTGCAAGTCCGGCAACCAATGAGAATCGATTTTCTGAATGCAGGGATTGGTCATAAAACTGCTTCCACTGGCACAGTGTCATAGCATAATTTAAAGCATTAACTGCTTATTTTCTAACCCCCTCTCCTTCTTTTATTCCTCTCCTCAAGGAAATAGTTACGGATAAAGTTTTTCCAGAGAAGATACCGAATTGCCTACTGCAGCCTCAGATCAAGCAGATATTTGCATGCTTTAATTTATGTCTGCAAAGTTACTTCTGGGCACAAAATAAGAGCTAGACCAGAGCCAGCTTAACAAGTTTTTGACAACTGAATACACTTCAAACCAACGTTATTGTCTATTTTGCATTTGAAATTTAGTGCCGATTCCTTATTTTTTTAAAAATAAAACAAAACATTGCAGTCATGACAGAACTATGTCTTTATCAGGTTAAAGATAATTTGAAACATATCTGCTCATTCAAGTCGTGCAGCATATTAAGATGCCAGGTTCATTACGCTATCTGCCATGATAAGAGCACACGCGCAAGGCAGAGGAGCGTGTGAATTGAAGGCCGGCAGGTACTCTCAGGAATTGCCTAGATACACACTTCTGGTGCACGGAAACTACCTCACACTACTTCACATTAACCATAGGTCAAAAGCTTGTACTGAGGCAGTAACCAACGCTATGAATTTACAATGAAGTCACCCCACAGTAATTTGTTGGGATGCCCACAGCCGCCGTTATGGGTACTAGAGCTGGGCTGGCTCCTTACCTTCTGTTATTTTAACATTCATATCCTTCCACCTGTTCATATTTGACCTGTGGGATGAAAATATATTGCACAGCTGTAGAGAAACATTGTCACATTTACTTTCTTATATTTTGACAGTGCAATAACATGCAATAATCCTACATAACAAATACCACCATTGCACTAATCGCACAGTCTGCCAACACCCATGAGCAAGGCTACAACGAGTGACAGTAAAAGCACACTGGCCTTGCTTGATGAGGTTGCTCTCTAAAGTTTAAGCCAACAATAAACAAACCTGTAATATTGACCACTGAGATTGCTATACAAACTGTGAAGTACATTTATAGACATCTCAGCAAGTTTGAGGATCTGTAATCCTTAAACTGTTTTAAGTTTGTAAAAGTTTCCTGAACTCTAAGAATAAGATCTGTTCTACATTTCATCATTTGATTCAACTTTTTAAAATATCAGAGTTCACAAGGCTGCCTATTAGTCCATATATAAGCAAAGAAATATTCTTCTTGCCCCAAATGACAGAGGTAGTGCAGCTTATAGCATTCTTTATTTTGTTAGAACTTCTAATTTTGATTTTTGCCCTCCCCTGTTTACTTTCTACTTTGACTTCACTTTCTACTCTTTTTCCCCTCCCACAGTATTTTTGTTAATTTTTCAGAAACTTGTGCTCTGTTCCCATCTCCCGCATCTGTATTAGTGTCTCTCTTACCAAGCATAGCTGAGCAGTCAAAATGGAGTTCCAATTTAGAGCTAACGTTGTCCAAATGGGTTTCGGATAAAGCAAAACAGTTTTGCTATCACTAATAGCAATATTGACTAGAATATACATACAATCAGGGAATTCTGTCAGAGGGAAAAAAAAAAAATGGTGTCCTTTGTGTAGAAGCCATCCTTAAGCTAGATTATGCTTTTAAGTGAATATTGAGATATTAAACATAGTAAAATGTCAAAGTGATTTCATAAAAAACTAGCTATTCTTAGTCACGTGTGTCCTTCCTTCACTTAATTGGAAAGGTAAGGTGTTATGTCACCTTACACCAGTTTGCATTTCTATGCGATATTTCTTCCTTGGGCTGATGCTGGATCTCCAGGGCATTCCATGTGAAATACCACTATTTATAAAAATCTTTAGTATATTTGACAAAACAAGGGGATTGAGTAAGCACAGATCTAAAACAGAAACATAGAAGTCTGTCAGAGGGTGACCTGCTGCATGAACCGCAAACAAACTGATCAACACCTGTGTCTGGATTTCCAGTATCCTCTGCATCAGAAATATACAGGAATGTCAAAATGTTGACTTCATCTGCAAATTTGGATAACAAGATATTTTATAAAGGTGCTCAATTCTGGAGTAAGATGGTTGTTGGGAGACAAGCTTTTTAGAGTTTTGGAAGTTTTATACTCTTGTAGCAATTGGGAGAAAATGCCTGGAAAAATTATGATAAAAAAAAGACTGTGCTCTTGCAGATGCCAAATGTATTTTTTGGAGCCAGAGAACCATCTGCACAGCACATCATGTTGTCATGATGTGCTGTGATATTATTAGACTGGTGAGCTTGATGCATCAGAATAATATGGATCTGAGGTAGATCTAACATGTGCCCCATACACACATAGTTTTGATGTCTGATTAACTATGTAATGCTTTGGGTTGAAATCTTAAGGATCAATTTCACAAAGAGTGAAGCCAAGACAAAATTGTCTCAGTCCAACTACTTCTTATGCAACAAAGTTAGATTTGGAAATTATCTTCAGATTTCCACCCCCTTCCCCCCTCAAAAAAGGATAAAAACCCCTTAGTTTCTACAGCTCTGTATGAGGGCAGCGTAAATAGAAGATCTTAATTTCAAACCAGATCTAAATCGGAAAATAAATAAATAAAATCCTCAGTAAATCAGACTTGTTTCAGAAGAAGGAAGGCTGTTGCGCTTCACTAAGCAGCACTATATTCCATACATATGCGTTCAGGGAACTGCCTTTTAGTACTTTGAAATTGCTTTTAGTGGTATTCATTCTTAAGTATTGATACAGTTTATTTTGAGGCTATTTTAACCTCAATTGAAACTTGTGACGCCAGTCTTTCCTCACTGACTTAGGATTTTAAGTTTGGACTTCAGAGGAAACAGCTGCATCTAATACCGAAAGTAGCCAGTAAGAGCACCCTTTATTGTGTTTTGTGTTTTTAGAAATCACCAGAAAACACAGGAACAGTATCTTAGTAGAAAGACTTTAAAACATACTTCAAATAACTATTTTGCAAAGACAAGAGGTTTTTTCCACAATATTTACTATGGAGCAATAGGCAAAAGAGGATTAAATATTTGAAGAATAGCATGTTTTTAAGCTGCAAGAAGTAAATCACCTAGAACATGTATACCTCCAAGGAAAATTCTACTACACAAGATAGTCATTGCTGATTACTGCTGCTGTGTTATTTCAAAATGTTCCTCTCCCAAAGGCAAGTGAACAAAATAGTTCAAGATGGTGGCAGACAGTGATTTGATGCTGACTTTGTACTTTCACCTCCTTCTCCTCTACTCCCCTTGTTTTCACCCAAAGTCAAATTTTCCGTGAAGAAAATTGGTTCTTGCCTAGAAAACATATTGTAAAAAGGTTTTTGCAAAGAAGGTATGTCAGTCCATGACCATGAGCCAAAACAGAAGGAGAAAGAACAAGAAAGCATCGCACAATCCCAACTAATGTCAAAGTGGCTCCTGAACCGAGGCCAAGGTTATGACATATGTCAGGAAACATACATAAAGTTCTTTTGATGTTTAAAAAATAGTTTGCGTCAAATGTGCTGAAAACAACAGTTATTTTATTTTTCTCATGTTACTACTTGTCTACATCATTGTCACATCATTACGTCATTTTGATACATGAGAAGTATAATAAGTTTAAATGAAGAGTTCTGTTTCTTGCAGGCAAGACAATGATTTTCTTAGAATTTATTCCAAGGAAGATGCTAGGATGTTGACTTCAGTTCTGCAATTCCTCATCTGCCCTTTTCACTCTGCCCCACTTGAGGAGAGATGAGCATGTGGGGAAAAGAAGAGAAAAAGCTTGTCTTTGAACAACTCAGTGAGGGTGGGGACAAAACTACCAAAGACAAATAAATATGAAATAAAGTAGAAACAAATTTAAATTTAAAAATTTAAAAATTATTAATGCAATTAAGTGGAGGGAACATTAAGAGGTCAGTACCTAAAACCAACTGACATACTAATTAATATCAGAGTTATGGTTACCAGGGCAACCACAGCTCCCTTAACTTTCGTTCTTTTAATATGTTTATTTTTACACTGAAAATTCTTTTATTGTTAGTAGCTCAGAATATAGGTACAGACAGAGCACCCTGGAGCCCAGAAGGCTTCTTTAGGAATCCCATAAGTTCAGCATGGAGTTCTCAGACTCATTACATACACTTTTAACTTCTCATGGTTTTATAGTGCTAAAATATTTTAAAAGCTATAAGTCCATATATTTCTTTCTAACATTCATCACATACCTCTAGCCATTTGAAAGTCCCTAGAAACTTGCTCTCTCAAGAATTGTCCCATTTCAGGACACAAACGTCTGACAGAGGGGCACATGCTTTCATTCGTATGGTCACCCTTGAAATCAAGGAGCAACGCAAAGCTTTCTCCCTGTGGAGGTTAAGCAAACCACGCGAGTTTGTTCAGACCAAGCCTGGGAACAGAAACCAGGGTTTGGTTTCTTTTGGTTTTCTTTCGCACGACTGCACCATGCATTACTGAAAGGTTGTTGTGCTGACCTTTGGTCTCAGTCACAAAACATTACTGACAATCCACGGTTTGATTAATATTTTTTGTTTGGGTTTTTCTTTTAAGCTTGGCCTGCTGCTTGTTTAAACAATTCTCAGGTATTCATGCTCTTGTATGCACCAGTGCCTATTTGTACTGTTTGGTGAGGAAGAGTGATTGCGCGAAATCTCAGCGGAGATATAATCTCCAGAGTTATCTTAGGCTGAAAAATGAATTGAATAGACAAGCAGAACAACTGCTACGCTTTTTGGATGATTTACAAAATAACCTGCAGAAATGAAGAAAAGCATGTTACAGCTAGGATCAACAAAACACGCTGGGGGGACAGACAGAAGCTGGAACGTGGGCGTAGTGGTCTCTTGCACTAGGATTTCCCGAAAGCAGCTTGGGGAAGGCCCAGTTTGAGGAGCTGAAGCCGGCGTGTGAAGATGAGGAATGCTTGAGTGGCATGAAGTTATGCTAATCGTAAGGCTGTGCAGTGTGTACTGCCCAGTTGGAAACAGAAATCAGGGTATTGCTGTTACTGATTTGAGTGCAAAGAGAAAAAAACTAGGTATGATTCTGATATTCTCTTGAGAATTTCACATCGTGCAACCACACAAAGAACCAATATCTGCTAAAACTGATAATCTTAAATTTTGCCATTTAAATAAATTACCCCAATAGTATCTTAGGGCTCTACTGATAATTACAGAAACATTGTAGACTTTTTCCAAAGCCATTTTGAGGAAACATTAAGATTTTTTTCTATTTTCCTTTTGCAGAGTCATACTATAACCAGGATTACAATCTGAATACCATAACAACTTCACATTCAGACAAACAAATCTGAACCAAAGATTTTGTACTCAAGAACATATTAATTTAAAATACTTCTTTCAAAAAGACATGAGAAAAAAAATTCACACCTTTCCTATGGCATCAGAAACACAATCATACCAATGTTTTCCAAGAACTGCAGAATGGCTAGCAATGCAACTGCCAGCTACAATCATAAACATACGACCACAATCATAAAAGTACAACCTCAAAGTACATGCTATGTATATAGTTTCTTTAAATTAGCTGGCATTAAGGACAAATTCCAGGGCTGCGGAAACTAATCTAGCTTTAAAGAGTTGCAACACTGCACCAGAAGCTGTTTTGATTCTTACCACTGGGATGCTAGATAAGTTCTAATCTTGCCATCAATTATGAAAGATTCTTATGACAACCTTGATTTTACAAAATTGGGTTATCTTCCAGCCTGTGGACAATTTCCTATTGCATTCTGGATTAATCCACGTGTACAGCTCACTTCTGTCAGAATGACAAAAGACAATTGATTTTGTTTCATGGTGTATTCTTATCAATGCTCTCCTCTGCTCTTAGCCAGTCTTTGACTGATAGGGTGTTAGAGGAAAGGTCCATTAATTGATTTGTAAATAATTACAGCTAAGTCTTCACTTTTGACTAGCTATCAATAAAAGCCTATCCTTTTTTCACTGGTGAATGCTTTCAAATCAGCTTCAGTGTCCAACTTTCAGCCACAAAATTCATTAAAATCATTAGGTACTTTTAAAGCAGCACCCACTGGTGATGGCAGAGGTAAGAGTGTGTCAGCATTTCTCTTGCACCACTTATGAGGATGGATTAGAGATAGGACAAAATAAATAAACAAAGAGCATGCCTGGAAAAAAAAAAAAACCCAAAGGTAAATCAATCATTTCTTAAAGCGGGATTTAATTTTCAGACCTGGTGAAATTTCCTCAGGTGGACAGAGAAAAAAAGCACATGCAGTGTGGTTCATACACATGCAAAGCTTAAGGGCTCACAACCTGTGTGCACACATGTACACAGGTAGCCTGCCCGCCCATATTCGCAACAATTTTTGAACCTGTTGACTAAATTCAGATGTGTGTGACAGAAGACTAAGTCTCAAAGCTAGTAAGTTCCTACAGATTTTGTGAAAATATGCAGCTGGGTACATGCAAGTGAGAACTATTTAGTACTCTGATGGAGCTGCCCTGATGCAGCATTAGACAGTTAAGAATTACACCCATATGGGGGAAACGAGAGATAGCCAAGGAGGCTGGAGGGCAGACACACACATCCCAACACACACCCTGGTCTGTAGGTCCTCAATAAGAGGAAAAGGTAGCAGTCAGAACTCGTGCGTCAATCAGCATCTCTTCTCGGAAACCCAGGTTTCATTGGTTTTAATGGTTCTGGGTTTAAGGTTCACATGTTCTCCTTAGCATCTCATGCAGAACAGAAAACACACAAATTAAACACATAAATTTGAGTTTTCAGAGGAAAGCACAAACTCAAATCTGAAAAGCAGCTATAATACCTAGGCAACACTTTCACAGGCTGTTAATATTTTGAAGCTGTAATAAGAACATATTGAAGTTGTCACACACACAAAGTGCAAATACCATTAATCCAAGCCCCTACATCATATTTTGAGACCACATTTTAAGCAGCCAGCACAAGGCAAGGGAAGTTATATTTAATTCCTTATACATAATGCCAACAAATGAGGTATAGAGTCATATTGGAGAACTGCCTGTTCAGCATTATAAAACAATTGACCAGAAAGCCTTCTTTATTGCTGCTTTTCAGTGATATCCACCTGCTTCACATTAACAAGCACATAAGCTTTCCACCTACCTCAGAAGAGAAAGGAACTCCTACAAAATTTACACAACAGTTCATTGTATTATTTTTGTTATTAATATCTGCCCCATTTGTCAACCCATGCTTTATACCTGACAAATATCTATGAGCCTTTCAATTTCATCTGCCCTCACTACCAACTTTCCAGAAAGAGCTTGAGCTGCAATGCACCTAACTAAAAAGGTGTATGTCAGCACATCAGCAGGTCCATACACAAAACACAGAAATATCAAAGGTTTGTGGGTTACAATCTGTCTCCTGTGACATTTTCCATTAAATGCCCAGCCAGTGTACATTGAGCACCCACATGTTGAGCCATTTCAGTTACATACCCACTTGCTCACAGAATAAAGGTATGAGTCACCGTCACAGCACGTTCACGCTATGCCCTTTAAATAGGAATTTGTTGAAAAAAACGAGGCAAAAATCCCCTTCGTACTCATAGCAGAAAGAATTTGAAAGTCCAAAGAATCCCAGTCTCAGGGATCCAGGCGAGGCCATCATTGGGGACAGCAAAATTATAGCTTTGGGTGGGAGTGAGACTTCTCCAAGTTTCACAAAAATGGTCAGGTCTCCTCATCCAGCCCATACTTGTTCAGCTGTAGTGGCACCTATGGACACCATTCTGCTACCAAGGCAAAAGTCCTCAAAAGAGAGAGCAAGCCAAGCAAGCAGGAGGCAGCCAAAAGGTCCCAACCTGATAATGTTGCATGGTCCTTGCACTCTTGTCTCAACAGGAGTCACTAGGTTGTCTCAGCAAGATTTGGGAATGGGCTCAAGCATTAAGTAGTTTTATTCTGTCTGAAACATAAATAATCAGTTGGTAGTCACATCTGACATCACGCATGCACATGGGGAAGGTTTTCTGTGGGAAACTTAGACAGGGACAGCAGTATCAGCTCCTGCCCATGAAGCAGATGAACCTCATATCTAATGGATGTTTTGTCCTAGGGTTCAATCACAGCATGATTCTCGGGTATTGTTAAGGACTTCGTGGGAGACTCAAATGTAACTTAGATAAACACAAGGGAAGAAAAGCTGGCAACATGTTTCAATTAAAACATCTCTAACCAAAGAATCTGTCTTTAAACCACTCAGAGAAGTCTTTAAAATCTGATAATCACATAATAATATTTCACACTTATTGTTCAACAAGAACCTCAGCTACAGCTTTTGTAAACTGTGGCACCGTTCTTGTTCCAGATGGCATGCAAAATAATTTATAAATGACAAAGTTCAGCAGGTTTACAGCAGCTGTTCAATTCCTGCACTTTGGCCACCCACTTCAGCATAACTGAGAGCTTTCAATCAGTTCCTGCCTCTCACATGGCCTTTGAACAGCACCAGAGCACGTGTTCAATATGGTCTCAGAAAGTAGCCAGCCAAATAGGGAGGGTTAGGCATCCAGGCAATCCTATAGCACACCTGCAGCACGCTCACACTGCCATTATTTTTTTTTTTTTTTTAATACATAAGCCTAGGTGAGAACAAGCAATAGGATGTTTCAGAGTTTAAAAGACGCCTTCGTTAAAAAAATATAGTTCCTACAAAACAATTCCAGTTTGCCATAGCTCATATGCAGAATATAAGCTTCCCAGCAGGAGCATACTGCAAATGCAAATATAACACATCTCGGGGTCAGAAAGGCTTTTTTTACTGTTGTACCCAAACGTATGTTAAGTGTTATAAGAAGTAGAGTATATCAAAAATGGCCTTCTCTGTACCTGACAGATTCCCATTGCTATTTCTGTTTCTTCCTTTCCTCTCCTCTTTCCTTCCTGGTGCTTACTTTGGCTCTATTTTTCTTGTGTCCTTTCAAAGCCTCCTTATCCTGGATTGGCCTTTGGGGCATGGAGGAAAAAGGAAGAGATATTGCTTCACAGTCTCTTCAAAGGTCACACAGTCTGAACTGGACAGAGACAAATTCAGTCACTTTAAGCTCCTCTGATTACAGGCATATCCACACAAACTATTCTGGAAATCGCACGACCACATTAAGGTGGCATCTAGCCCAATAAAATATACCCTGCCCATCAACATAGCTGATTAGCCTGGGCTCGATGCCCCATGAGTCACAGACATACGGTTTCCATGAAGCTCAGGATATGCAAAGCAGTGTGCAGACATGCCCCAAGCACTAAATATGTCTGGAGTCTGCAAAGGGTGTCAGGGCATCAGCACATTCAATCGATCCAGGACAGCAGCCCTTGGTGTATCTCATCATTTCAGTTGGTAAGAAAAAAGCTACTTGTCTCCTGAGGAGCCTAGCCCTAGCTCGTAAGGTTTTTACAAATTAGGGCTGACTTGAGCCTGTTTGTTTGCTGGCCATTGCCCATCAGGTATTGCACGCTGTGCTCCTGGTCTGGGAATGAGTTTACTCACTTTGCCAAATGCCAGTACGCTGAGCCTGAAGGGGTGACTCGCAAGAATAAGGTGCTTACGGTGGTGGAGGTGGCCACCCCCAGGCAAGCGTGCAACTGAGGAAAGTGTTCCTTAAAAACCATTCAGCAGTCCACGCCTCCTGGAGCAACAAACAAAACCAATCTGACCCCGAGGTTTCCGTACCATCTCAGCAACCAATGGCCAGTTAACGCTGGATTCCTCTCCAAGACATCACCCTCCTCCTCCCACAAATTCTGTGGTTTCCACAGCATATACAAATTTGTTGAAATGAAAATAGCACAGTTTTGCATTATGTTATTGTGTAAACATAATTTGTATTGAGCTATTGTATAAACAGTGGTTAAGAACTAATTCGGGGCTTTTAATGAGTTTATGTCCTGCTCACAATTGCCAGGAAGTATCAGCATGCTGAGGGGAAAAAAGTTTAGTTTTAACGCACAGCCAGTTTTTAAGTAAAGCAGACAACTGAAGCCATCACTGTTTGGTATGGGGACACGATTAAAATTGACAACCAGAAGAAAGAGTCAAGGCAAGATGTTTTTTCAAACTAAACAAACTAAAACTAAGTTGTTCTTCTCTGCTTACTCTGGCAATATGCTCCAACTACAGAAATTATGTTCTGTCTGTTACCGCTGTTCTGAAGAGGGTTTGAGTTGGTAAATGTAGAAATAAGTCAGAACCTAATTTTCTAGAAAAGTTTACACTGGAGACTACATTTACTTTTTTAACTGGAGAACTCCTCCAAGACACGAGATCTCTGATATTTACACAAGGAGATTTTCAGTACAGCAAGTGTCCGATGGCTTTTTCAGTAGCACCCAGGAACTTTATAAAAAACATCACAGTCAGCAAGTTCTCCCAGCAAGAGTAAGTTCAGTAGAACCCTGCAATAACACAGTGTTACAGAAGCTGGAGGGCAATGCAAGAACGTACCAAGCCATAGAGGGATCACAAACTGCAGAAGCAACTCTTCCAGCTTGGGGAAACAGCCCAAAGGTCTCCGTGACACTTGCTGTACCTGTGGCATGCTCACAAGCAGAGGACGCATCTTCAAGGCTTTCCCACACCACATCAGTAGCTGACTGCAGGTTTGGACAACAGGGGCAATTTGAAGCTGGCCAAATTGAAGAAGCCAAAGGCTTCTCTGGCATATACTCATAGTTTGACAAGTTGTATTTAACAGCCTTAGGATCCAGAGAGTAATTAATAAAATACAAATAAAAAAAAAGGAAAGGGAAGGGCGGGCAGAAGGAATGATTACACAAACAAACATAGCTCTTGGGATCTCACAGAGTCCTGCAAAGACTTCCTAATGGGGTGGTGAGGGCAACAGAATACATCACTGTCAGGCACTCTGGAATTTTCATCCTATTGCTGCTTGATAGGCATAACATTAAGTTCCCTTTCTCAGGTGCAAGATCTATTTTAACCCTTTCCCCTAGAAAGTTAAATTCCTTTATTTTCATAATGTAATTAAACCCCAAAATGCAAATATATCTAGAAACAAAATGCTGACGAGGTGTTTTTTTTTTAAAAAAAAAGTCCATATAGTAAGGGGTCAATGAAAAAGAATCCGGTTGTTACTTAGCATCGTATATAGTAAGATCAAAGTAACAATTCTGGTGTTATCTAGATAGTAATAAGAGTTAAATCCACGTTTGTGGGACAGTAAAGTCAGGATTTTTAAGCACAATTGCCACTCTAATTGTAGGCCTGGACTTATGCTAGAAAATGATCCCTGATCAGCAGATTTTCAATCTGACATCTAAAATTACACAGAACACAATTTTGTTGTCATGGTGTTTTTTTTACCCCCAGCTTTTTGCCGAAACAGAGACAGGCTGAATTCAGCCTTTTGCTCAACACTAATTATGGAGGGGTAGGATTTTTTTTTGAAGGGAGGGAGAAAGAAAGGGATAGGGGGAGGAAAATTACAAAATACCCCCCTCCCCCGTACTGTAGCAGCCCCCTGGCTTTTTCCTCCTCACTCCTCTAGGAGATGCCAGACACAACAGTAGTCCTTGTCCTGAGATTGCAAAGAGTTAACAAATGCAGCACACAGCCTTGGCACTAGTGGTAGTGGAACAGACAACAGACAGGCTGGAGGAAGCTCTGGTTGACCAGCATCTCCCACAGTAGCACTATCTCACACGCCGTGCGTTAAAGCACTCCTTAGTCCTCTGCAAAGAAAAAGCAGAAGGCGGCAGAGCAGGAGAACTATGCCTTGGGTGCACTGTAAGGCATGCAGCTGAGGGCAGACAGCTTGCAACCACAGAAGTAGCTCGGGTATCCAGTAAATCAATACTTGCGTGTTATTATTCTCACATACATCCCATTTGCTGATCCAACACTTGTTCCCGCAGAAACAGGATCAGAGAGGCCACCGGCAGCCAGCAGGCAAGCACAGCCTGCTCCCCCTGGAGCCCAGATCCTGACCCAGAGCAGCCCATGGGCACGCTGCCTTCAACAAGCAGGCAGAGGACTTTTTTTAATTAACAAACAACACCTTTACATTAAAAAAAAAAAAAAAAAAAAAAGAACTGGTAGAAGGGGGCATGCTTTTCTCTAACATTTCTCCTCCTCAGCAAAACATCAGGGCTCTCCGTCCCTAGCATGGGGCAGCTGCTTTGCACAACCCCTCTGTCCTATTTCTGAGCAAACCAGATCACATACCACCATCTCAGTACGCGATCAGCACAGAGGTTCCCTTCCGCTACAGTACAGCAGGAAAAAGGAAGCTAAGAGGAAACCAAGGACATTTTCTGATAGCGCACAAACAAGCAGGTCAGTTCTCCTCTACCTCAGTGTAGCAGAAGCAGCCATCATTTTGTTGCAGCAGAATTGCTGCTATGAGGATATCTGAGATGGGCTGCATCCATGGGTGTTGAGAAAAGTGGTTGCTGTCATAGTGCAGCTGCTCTCTCCTGTCTTTGAAAAGTCATGGAAACCAGCAGAGATGTCTCACAGCTGGAGAAAGGCAAGCGTTGCACCCAGCTCCAGAAAAGGGCAATACAGTGAGCTGCCATCTGGTCAGCCTCACTTCACTCTGTGGAAGCACACAGAGGGAGTCCTCTTGGAGCATATTTCTGTGCACATGGGGAAGCTGATAGGGAACAGTTAGCATGGACCGACCAAGGGCAAATCATGTCTGACCAACCTGACTGCCTTCTGTGGTGAAATAACTGGATTTGACGGCAAAGGCAGAGCAGCAGACAACATTTACCTCAATTTTAGCAAGGCTTTCAACACTGTCTTCCGCAATATGCTGGGACATTATGGTTTGAATGGGTGGGCATCTGATCAGTAAACCACTGGGCGGATGATTGGGCTCAGAGGAAGCCCTTGCAGTGATGCAGGCTGGGCAGCAGCTGTGTGGAAAAGGCCCTGGGGATCCTGGTGGTCAGAGAGCTGAGCATGAACCAGCGGTGTGCTCCGGCAGCAGAGATGGCCATGGCTTCCTGGGCTATATAACCAGGAGTATGGCCAGTGGATCAAGGATAGCAATTATCCCCCCTTCAATTCACTAGATCACATACTGTGCCCAGTTTCATCCCCCCCAATGCAAAACAGAAATTGATGACCAGGAGCAAGTCAGCACAGGGCCACCGAGATGATCAGGGGCTGGAGGACTTGCCCTGTGTGAGGAGAGATTGAGCAACCAAGGCTTGTTTAACCTGGAGAGGAGACAACTCAGGGCTGTAACAGCAGCCCCTCAGTGCCTACAAGGTGATTATGAGTCAGGCTCTTCATAGTTGTGCACAGCAGGAAAAGAAGAGACAATGAGCTTAAGTTGAAAGGAGAGGTTTTCAGACCAGCTATATGGAGAAACTGTTTCTTCATGAGGACAGACAAGCCGTGTTACAGAGGCCCAGAGATAAGGTACCATCTCCATCCTTGCAGGTTTTCAAGACCCAGCTGCATAAAGCCCTGAGCAAACTAGTCTGATCTCCTGCCTCAAGCCGAAAGCTGAACTGATGACCCCCTGGTGTATCATGCAATTTTACTTTGCCTTAAATTTCCAAGGCAGCAGGAGGCTACCAAGCCCAGAATTTGCCATTGCATAGGTTATCCCTTCTCATAGTGAGAGTTCAGCACCCACTTGGCTCCCTCCTGTCAGGGGGTACCTTCAAAAGCTCCTGTTTTACAACCAAACAGGTCTAGGTGGTACCTTAAGGTATACAAATACTTTTTAACATTCACACTTCTGCCTGGATTAGCAATTAAATAACCAAGCAAATAGTGGCATGTTGTTAACACTAGCTTGACTCCAGCTACAGGCATGGAAGAGATCTGCCTTCCTAGCAGCCCGAAGTTCCTGGAACATCTGCACACCTGAGTTACCAGCACCACATGTTCTGCAACTACACCTTTTGTTGCAATGAACCCATCTGTAGCAACCTCAGCCCGGAGGAGCTGTGCCAGACATGTGCATTGAAGTCTTCTGCACTACAGACTGCTGCAGGTTTTCCCCACATGCATTTGTCTCAAGTGCTCCGAGATGAATGTACCTAACTTTCACACGATATCCACTTACTTCTTACATTCAACATCCATTTACTTTCCCTGTCTTTCCAGATGTAGTTTTAAAACACATCTTTCACATGCAGTCCTTATTAACTGGGACTTTTCAAGGGTGAAGTCGATGTTCCTGTTGGACAAATAACTTAAAGAGCAGACCATTCCAAACTTGCAGGCTCAATCCAGATAAAGGATTAAGACAAGAACTAAATTGGTCCTGAATGCCTGCTGTATTTACCCTTTGTATATTTCCTCTTTGATAATGAGGAACAGGTAGAAGAGATGGCTGGCCTGCCCTGACCACAGGAGTGCAGTTCTTATCATGCAAACAAGGCACTAGCGCTCCTTCACCCAGTGGTGACACAAAGGGAAGCTATGGATGCTATTACATTACCAAAAAGAAAACAATGTAGGCACATGCCATTCCCTCTGCATTCCCAACTACATATTTGTAATTTTTAAAGAAAAACAAAAAAAACCCAATTAACCAAAAAACTTCACATGCTCAAAAACTGCACAAGACAAAAACAAACAGTGACACCAAATAATCCATCTGGAATCCAGCCCATTAGGAAAGCTCATGTCAGGATTATCAGACTAGATCTGACTGAAAAATCTTCTAGAGAATACATACGTGGATGACCGACTTCTAGAAGCTTTTGTTGGCCCTACAGACAATTCCTCCTATAGGCCCAACATACCAGCCTTCTTTGCCTTCCTTATCTCACCCAGCAAATGGATGCTATTAAACACACAAATTTCTTTCAGCAGGCTACACAAACAGAAATACACACAGTTAATTAATACTGCAGTAATTTCTTTGATCTTCCAATGAAAACAAAATTTAAAAGTCATACTATTTCAGCCTAAAAGCTTAGAGTTAAAAAGCTTAGGAACTCATCCGGGACTTTGAATCCAAGAATCATTCAGTTGATGTCATTAAAAGAACTGAATTAGACTTGTAATTATTCCCTTATGAGTTCTGCTGTCTAGCTGAGAAAGAAGGCCTCAAAATTGATTTATTTTCATGAAAAAAACAGAAGGGTTGGAGACAGGAAGAAATTAGTTTTACTGTGCATTTGATAGAATACAAGAAAATAAGTGTCGATAGTGAACAATATCCCTGACAGTCAATAGAAGCTGTACCTTCTGTTTACACTTGCGTGGCAGTTTCCTTGAGATCCTCATGATAAATCCTATCTCCACAGTTCCGGCTGGCTATCCACTGCTTAGTGCAGTAACACTTCATTAACATGCAAATACTTGGGCTTAAGTACATCTGCATATTTATAAACAACCATTCCAAACCACATCCCCATTTAAGAAAACTGTTTAATGACACCGAACCTAAAGAATTTCTCATAGCCATCGAAAAATATGTTGCAGTCAGATTCACTCACTTTGTAATTACATGGAACTTTTTAAAATACTGTTTACACAGGTCAAAAAAGGCCTCAATAAACTTCTTCATTAGGTTGTTTTTTTTTATTTGTGATTTTGTGGTAATCAACCTTTTCTCTTAAAATAAGAGAAAATTTTTTCCATTGAAAAAAACAAACAAACAAACAAAAAAAAAAACCACCACAAAGACAAGGTAAACTCACAGCAATGAAAAACAAACAGCCATTAAACCATGTTTAAGCAGAATTCTGTAAAACAGTCAGTCAAAATATGCAACCTCCGTATTTTCGAAGCAAAGACTTAAGAAACACTGCACAAACAATATGCAGGATTAAAGGTTGCCCCAAGATTTAATTTCTTTGTTCACAACAGTAATTCTGCACACCTCAAGACGACTTCTATTTGTTCTTCAATGGCATATCCTAGAAAGCACATACCAAACCCAGCACAGGCACTGCTACTTCTAGTAGCAAATTCTACCCAAGGTGTCTGGAATTTTTACCACAGAACACCACAAATTGGGCCATGAGTTTGGAATTGTCCAAAATTTTTATGCAAATTATATGTAGCAAAAAAGATTTTTTTTAAAAATTAGTAAGTTATTTTTTCAATGGAGAAAAAGATGCCAAAAGTAAAAGGATACAAACAGTTAATACTAATAAAAACTAATAAATAACTAAATAATAAAACTAATAAATAACGTTTCGTTGAATTTTTTTTCTACTGCTTGAAGGTCAATATAAGAGCACATTAAGGTAGAAAAGAATGGGAGCAGCTGAATCAAGTTAAAGGGTAGCTAAGAAAACTGAACTCAATCATCCTAGATAAGCAGAGTCATTTCTGATTCCCAGCCTTTTCTCCTTTAGCACACCAGAGTAGAGTTTGCATATCCTTCCTCAACAACCATTTAAGATGCACTATCTTTTTATTTGGGGTGGGTGGGAAAGAAATAAGTTACCATCTTTTCTAAGTTACCAGTGATTTTTTTTTGTCCAGCTGAAAAGTGATTTATAAATAAATTGCACACATTCATAGGTAAAATATATTACATCAAAGCACACATTGTTCCTGTGGTGCTTAGTCAGTAACCTCCAGCACAGTATGATTCAGTTTTCCACCTCTGCACTATTTTTCCTATTGACAGACTGCTTTGAAGAAAAAGCCTTCTAAATTCCTCTGCATCCAAGGGTAAACTACTTTGCACTAACACACCAGCAAAATACCTTGAGAACTGAAGAACAGTGGCTTTGGTCTCAAAACTCTCCCATGCCCATGAGGTCAGAGTAAGAGCTCTTCCAAAAGCCTGGCTTTAGCCACAGAGCAAAGTTGACCATACAGATGCTGTTAAGTTTCCCCATCTCCTATAGTTACACCCACTCAAAAGTTCATTGCTCATCCAGCACAGTCCCTGCTCGTGATAACAGAAATCTGGACCTTCGCAGCGCTGCAAACTGAACTCTTCACACTGCCTCTACCTTGCCATGACATTTTCTTACAGTTCCATGGAAATCCATATTCAGGACTATTTATTTTGCCCTGCTGCACAAGTGACAATACTTAACTATGGGCCTCTTCCCTTTTTTTTCTATCAATCTGGATACCAACCAAACACAAATCTATGCCTAGCCAGCCATGAAGCATCAGAGAGCGCTACACGGACAGTTTGTGCACATGAACTGTGAAACTTCAACCATGTATTTCATTACAGAGAAGAGATGAACATGAACTGTACTTGCACATTTAAAGAAAGTACAGAGCTGAAAGCTTCTGTAGAGACCTAATCCAGAAGATCCCTGCTATATAGATTACACAAAAAGCTTTGTTGCATCTCCTTCTTGCTGGCCCTCTGTCTACAGAAACAATTTTAAGGATATCAGTGATGAGGAGAAACTGAAATATCTGAAATGTTAGCACATTATCCCAAAGTGCTACATAAATACCACAGTAAAATACAGAAGCATGGCCATTGCCAGATTCATTTTGGTCATATTTGGCTGTGTATATCATTATATCAGAGTCAAGTATGCTCTTGTCTCTCTTTGGACTTTTATAAGACACATCAAAGCAATGAGTAGTGCAGTCCTGGAACAGAGAAGATATGTCATAACAACTGCTAGTGCTCAAGAAAAGAAATTACCTTACTAGGATAAAAATACAACCGTTTGAGAAACTGAAGCTAAGAATTCATGGTGAGTTGGGTTTTTTTAGGTTAAGAAAACATGCAATAAAACAAAAATGTCAGGTATGAACAAAATTCTAGACAACAGTCATTAAAAACTAAATATTTTTCATTTACAGGAGCTACATTTGCCTGCATATTTCCCATTCTAAGTGTAGGAAATAGTACAGTAAAAATAACTACTAGAGCCTCACAGACACATTTTCACACACAGGAATCTGAAATACAGAAGGCAGGTCAGACCCGAGGCATATCCATAAATCCTTCCTCCAGGACAGAGAGCTCAGGAACCAGCACAACCCAAATCGGGTTTCACAGCACAGCCTCATTCCTCCTGTCCCATCCTGCCATAACTGATGCTCGTGGCCAGCATACTCTCACCAGGACAGCACAGCTGATAATCATCCACTATGTGCAGGATATTTTGAACATGATAACAACATGCCATTTTGAAGAAAATCAAAGTTTTGATACACTTTCACAGCCTTGTACAAAACCAATACTTCTATCTAAACAGCATCCCCAGTTACCAAATATGGCAGATATTTTTAGTTACAAAGACCCAGTTTCCAGCAAAATTAAACTGCTTAGGCTGAGATTTACCTTTTCTATAAATACAAACTTTCATTTTCACATACAAATGAATTGAAGAACACACACTGTAAAATCTTGGTAGCTTTTCCTTTGGGAAGCCTTAGAATACACTTGCTTTGGATCAGAAACTGGCAACGTGTAGATGAAAGGTCTGTCGGTTGTGAAAATGCCTGGTTTTTTAACTCAGAATTTTCCCAAATGTCTCTACCTGGTAGAAAACAAAAATCTAAGCATGCACACCTTGTAAAAGTAATCTAAATTTCAAAAAATAAATTCTCAAAGTTTATGTCAACAGAACTTCCCTTGCAGTTGAAACTGAAAAGCCTCTGTTAGATTATACAGAATCTCCCTGCTCTGCAACTGGTGAAGTACCATAGAGAATTGCAGGAAAAAATTAATTATTTTGCCCTCATATCAGGGCTGGAACAGCACACAGTTAGTGCAACTTGCTCATACACTACATAAAGAGAAAACAAAACATCAAACAGTTTATCAGTTTAAAGAATGCTTTCTGTTTGAGGGGAGGGAGAGGTGAGAAGGGATGTTTATGTAAATGAAGCAGAGAAACTACAAAGAAAAAAGATGCAAGCATATAATTAAAATCTGTATCATAATGCATACATACAAGGTACCAACTGAGATTACAGGACCAGTATTGACTCTAGCATCTAACTTTTCAGCATTAAATTTTAGACTTTAATACCATTCCTTTCAAATATGCTTTTCATGTGTAATCTCTATTATAGCACAACGGGCCCAAGACAGTTTTTCAAACAAAGATGGACTTCTTTCAAACAAAAAGTGGAAACTTTCTTTCAACTCTGATCCCAGCTATTTGATGTGATCCAAGCAGATGAACATCTGAAGCCACACAGTTTCATACAGACTTGCACAAAATCAGAAGTCATTCTGTATCATCTATGGTATGGTTTATGAGAGCTACATGGCCAGGTGTTAAAGGCTGAGATTTACATTTGGGCTTGACTTTAGTAAATGTTGTCATTTTAAGGTGACGTGTCTGAAAATATTTACTTCTGTATTCAAAGACAGTATGAAAACAAGAGAAATGGTCCCCTGCTATGGGAAAGGTAATTATTCCCCAAGCATTTTTACCTGTGTTTTGTTTTACTGATAAAATCAGAAGTTTTTCCAAAGAAACTTCTTTCTTACCAAGTCAAAAGGAGAAGCTGCATCTTTATAATCAAAACAGATTCAGACACTTGCCATTCTCCCAAACTGCAGATAATTATGAGGCCTAAGACAAGAAGCCTAAGCAGGGCTTAGCAATTTATTTATTTATTAAAGGCTCTGGCTGTCTCATGTCAGACAGGCATGTGTATTATGCACATCCAGCAGGGGACAAAGATCAGAAATTTAAAGGAGCTGTTTGTGATTTTGGATGGGATGTGGCACACAGATGAAAGAGCAAACATTTTTCCCCTTGGTTTAATGCTAGCACTAGATTCCTAAATTAAGCCCAGCAGGAAATAAACATCCACCACAGATTTCAAAAGATATCTCACATCTTTACATTAAAACGTGTTATTTTAGAAGTCCCAAATGCTGCATGTCTGATTTTTATTAAGTCCAGAGCCAACATAGGAAGTGCTATTTGATTTATTTTACAAGAACACAGAAAATATTAGTGGACAACAGAATGTAAATTGCAGGAAGCCAAAAGAAAATTGAGGAGTAGGAGATAATGGGCCTGATGCTATTATCTATAAGAACACTAAGGCCACATGCTTTGAAAAATTACTTTTATGACCTTGAGAGCTCGCTCAGACTAAAGAACATCAAGTTAGCA